>NC_133929.1:1200000-1800000 GCF_964199755.1 Larus michahellis | reverse complement strand
CTCTACTGTAGATCTATAGGAGAGCTCATAGTTCTATTTTGAAGAATAAAATTATTGCTTTCAGCAGTTCACATTTTGGGGTGGTTTTGGGGTTTGTTTTTTTTTTGTATGTTAACTTTCAAAGCTTTTGGTTATGGAAGAAGTAACCGATCTAAAGTCGTAGAGATGTATGACTGAAGTTGGAAAGTTTTGACTTGTACATTTATCATCAATAAACTTTATATCAAAAATTCAGATTGGTGTGAGGAAACAACATCTGATAACAGGTTGTACGATTCTGAAGGCAACAGCTTTGTGCTACTTTACTAGGAATTCTGTTGTCAACTAATGTGATACCTCTTCTGTCCCTGTTGTGATAGCTCCGAAATACCAGTTGATGCTTTTTTTTTTATCTCAGTTTAGAATAGTCTCTGTTACAAGTTTGAGTTTCTGTTGAAGGAAATATTTTGTATTCTGAAAATGTGTATTGCGTGTGTATCTATTTAAAAGTTTCATATCTGTGATCATTATGGAGATGTGGTAGCACTTATGTAAACATGACCACCCCACCCACCTCCCCTCATTATTGTCCCCCGATCGCTCTGTTTCCCAGGGTTCAGAAGCTAGAATAGAATAGAATAGTTCCTGTTGGACGGGACCTGCAACAATCATCTAGTCTAACTGCCTGACTACTTCAGGGCTGACCCAAGGTTAAAGCATGTTATCAAGGGCATTGCCCAAATGCCTCTTAAACACTGACAGACATGAGGCACTGAGCAACTCTCTTAGAAGCCTGTTCCAGTGTTTGACCACCCTCTCAGTAAAGAAATTTTTCCTAATGTCTAGTCTGAACCTTCTCCAATACAGCTTTGACCCATTCCCATGCATCCTGTCCCTGGATCCCAGGGAGAAGAGATGACAGAATGGTAGGGGTTGGAAGGGACCTCTGGAGATCATCTAGTCCAACCCCCCTGCCAGAGCAGGGTCACCTAGAGCAGGTTGCACAGGAATGTGTCCAGGTGGGTTTTGAATGTCTCCAGAGATGGAGACTCCACCACCTCTCTGGGCAGCCTGTGGCAGTGCTCTGCCACCCTCAAAGTAAAGAAGTGCCTCCTCATGTTTAGGTGGAACTTCCTATGCTCAAGTTTGTGCCTGTTACCTCTTGTCCTGTCACTGGGCACCACTGAAAAGAGCCTGGCCCCATCCTCCTGACACCCACCCTTTAAGTATTTATGAGCGTTGATAAGGTTCCCCCCTCAGCCTTCTTTTTTCCAGACTGAAGAGACCCAAGTCCCTCAGCCTTTCTTCATAGGAGAGGTGTTCCAGTCCCCTAATCATCTTGGTAGCTCTCTGCTGCACCCTCTCCAGCAGTTCCCTGTCCCTCTTGAACCGGGGAGCCCAGAACTGGACACGGTACTCCAGGTGCGGCCTCACCAAGGCAGAGTAGAGGGGGAGGATGACCTCCCTCCACCTGCTGGCCACACTCTTCTTGATGCAGCCCAGGATGCCATTGGCCTTCTTGGCCACAAGGGCACATTGCTGGCTCATGGTCATCCTGTTGTCCCCCAGGACTCCCAGGTCTCTTTCCACCAAGCTGCTCTCCAGCAGGTCAGCCCCCAACCTGTCCTGGTGCAGGGGGTTATTCCTCCCCAGGTGCAGCACCCTACACTTGCCCTTGTTGAATTTCATAAGGTTCCTCTCTGCCCAACTCTCCAGCCTGTCCAGATCTTGCTGAATGGCACCACAGCCTTCTGGTGTGTCAGCCACCCCTCCCAGCTTTGTGTCATCAGCAAACTTGCTGAGGGTGCCCTCTATCCCTTCACCCAGGTCATTGATGAGTATATTGAAGAGGACTGGACCCAGTACTGACCCCTGGGGAACACCACTTGTCACTGACCTCCAACTAGACTCTGTGCCCCTAATCACAACCCTCTGAGCTCTGTCTTTCAGACAGTTTTCAATCCCCCCCACTGTCCATTCATCTAACCCACTCTTCCTAAGCTTCCCTATGAGGATGCTGTGGGAGACAGTGTCAAAAGCCTTGCTGAAGTCAAGGTAGACCACATCCACTGCCCTCCCGTCATCTCTCCATCCAGTCATGCCATCGTAGAAGGCTATCAGATTAGCCAGACATGATTTCCCCTTGGTGAATCCATGTTGACTACTTCCGATAGCTTTCTTTTCCTCCACATGCCTTGAGATGCCTCCCAGAACGAGCTGTTCCATCATCTTTCCAGGGATGGAGGTGAGGCTGACCGGCCTGTAGTTCCCCGGGTTCTCCTTCTTGCCCTTTTTGAAGCCTGGAGTGACATTGGCTTTCCTCCAGTCCTCAGGCACCTCGCCTGTTCCCCAGGACCTTTCAAAGATGATGGAGAGCGGCCCAGCAATGACTTCTGCCAGCTCCCTCAGCACTCTCGGGTGCATCCCATCGGGACCCATGGACTTGTGGATATCTAATTGACCTAATTGATCTCTCACTTGATCCTCCTCAAACAAGAGGAAGTCTTTCTCTTTCCCTGCTACCTTCTCCAAAGTCTGGGACTCCTGAGGGCTGGCCCAAGCAGTAAAGACCGAAGCAAAGAAGGCATTCAGTAACTCCACCTTCTCTGCATCCTCCGTCACCATGGCTCCTGTCTCATTCAACAGCTCACCCACATTTTCTCTAGTTTTCCTTTTGCCTCCAATATACTTGTAGAAGCCCTTCCTGTTGAGCTTGCCATCCCTTGCCAGGTTTAATTCCAAGGAGGTCTTGGCTTTCCTCGTTTCATCCCTGCATATTCTGATAGCATTCTTGTAATCCTCCCAAGGGGTCAGTCCCTTCTTCCACTTGCTGTAAACTTCCTTCTTCCACTTGAGCTTTTTCAGAAACTCCCTGCTCGACCACACAGGTCTCCTGCATCCCTTGGCCGATTTCTTGCTCTTAGGGATGCACCAATCCTGAGCTTGGAGAAAGATCATCACCTCCCTCTCCACTTCCCCTCCTTAGGAAGCTGTAGAGAGCAATGTGGTCACCCCTCAGCCTCCTTCTCTCCAAACTAGACAAACCCAGAGTCCTTAGCCACTCCTCATAGGACATTCCTTCCAGCCCTTTCACCAGCTTGGTTGCCCTTCTCTGGGTGCATTCAAGGACCTTCACATCCTACTGAAATTGTGGGGCCCAGAACTGCACACAGTACTCAAGGTGAGGCCGCACCAATGCTGAATACAGCGGGATAATCACCTCTTTTGAGCAGCTGGTTATGCTGTGTTTGATGCACCCCAGGATGCAGTTTGCCCTCTTGGCTGCCAGGGCACACTGCTGACTCATATTGAGCCTGCTATCAACCAGCACCCCCAGATCTCTTTCTTTCCTTAGGAGTACGCTGCCTCTTTGAGGCAAGAAGCACAATGGTTCAGAAGTACCCGTTTTCTTTGTGTGTTGTGAGGCTTCCTGTCGGTGACATTTCAACCTTGTGGAAGAGGTAACTTGCCTGCCAGGGAAGGCTGGCAGGCCAATCTGGGTTTTGTTTGTTTGTTTGTTTTAATTGTTTATTTTGTATTACTATTTTTATTTTAAGTTTTGGTAGGGAGCTGTTGCTTCAGTTTGAAGGGATGCCTGGAGAGGGCCTGAACATTACATTCACAAATATTACAGCGATAAGACTTCAGGAAAGAATCAGATTACAGGTTCCACAGTGATTCTGTGCCAACGTTTCCACTGGTCTTCTGTATACAAGGTGTATATTTCTGATCGCTTCTCCTGAGTAGATAACATTGAATTGCAGTGTTTACTTTATGAAAATGAGGTATGTCTACAATTGCACACAGTAATATTTTTCTGTTTGATGAAGTTGGACTAGATGATTGTTGTAAGTACCTTCCAACTGAACTATTCTATGTAATTTTTCCCCTTCAGCACCTTTAGGTTTCTCTTGTTGAAGTACAATAGGTATAAAGCCTATATTTTTATCACGTATTTTTTCCTTTAGAAATTGATACCATTCTAAAATCTTCAGGAATGGCATTAGGCTTTTAAAACCTGAAAATCTATCAAACTGCAAAATGCGGTGCACATAATTTATGCTGAACAGTATAATGTTAGCCCTCTTTCCTGTCTTTGCCTGTACCCCCCGAATACACCTATAGGCTGATATTTCTCCCCTTATGCCCTGCAGATGTTTAAGCTTTAGGGGGACCCCTAACTAATACCAGAACTCTTCTGATCTGTGGCTTAGAAACCCTTCTGCTGCTTGCTAGTTTAAGGCTAATTTCACTGTGGAGGTGGTGGTATCAGGGTTGTGCGTTAATTTTTTTCGCTACTGCTGCTATTATGTATTTACCATAGGAAAGCAGGTCTTTCTAACCTCCTAAATTGTGTTATGACTGTTTATCCATTAAAAAAGTAGTTTCTGTGCAATTTAGTTGTTAGCAGTTCTAATTCCCAGCTTTTCTTTCAGCTGATTTTTCAGATGTAGTTCAATGTTACAGCTATGAAAACAGGCCTTGGCCATGTGCTCTTGCTATGTACCTACTGCTCGGATAAATGCTTGCCTGAGTCTTCAGTGAGCTGGTTAGATAGATAGTTTTAGCTAGGTTCTGTTTGTGGGGGTTTTTGGTGTTTTGGTGGTGGTTTTTTTTGTACAGTGCATTTTATATTTTTTTTTTATGCTAGATTATTCAACTGGCTCTTTTTAGGCATTTGCTTCAGAAAACCAGTGGTGTGGCTAGAGGACCCCCTTTTGACAGCACCTAGCCGTCAAATAAGTTATAGGTTCAGACTGAGCCTTCAGAAAATGTGGCAACAACTAATCTATTGACTGTTGATAATGATTCAGAAGTAGCATAATATACTGCAATGGAGCGCTCCCACTACCACTACCATTACCACTGGATTCATACCTTATTTTTTTAATTTTTTTTTAATCCATCAACAGCTCATTTAAGTCTTTAAAAGCCAAAGTAGCACACTTTGTTGTTGTTGTTTTGTAGCAAGACACTATCAACACCTGTTACACTGAGTTTGCTACATACCTAATTTCTCTGATTATAGATGGCAGAAATCCTCTTGGACACTTGCTTTCCAAAACGTTACATGTTCGTGGACTCAGATTTGATTATATTTTGTGCTCTGTTAGCAGGTGCTCTATATGCTGAAATGAAGCTGATGGCCAGCACAAGTCCCCTAGCAACCAATATAAAGAGTATAGATAGGTCATATGAGGAGAGGCTGAGGGAGCTGGGCATGTTTAGCTTGGAGAAGAGGAGGCTGAGGGGAGACCTCATTGCCCTCTACAACTACCTGAAAGGAGGTTGGAGAGAGGTGGGTGGTGGCCTCTTCTCCCAGGTGAATAATGACAGGACCAGAGGAAATGGTCTGAAGCTGTGGCAGGGGAGGTTTAGATTAGATATTAGGAAGAATTACTTTACTGAAAGAGTGGTCAGGCACTGGAACAGCCTGCCCAGGGAGGTGGTTGAGTCCCCATCCCTAGAGGTATTTAAGAAACATGTAGATTTGGCACTTCAGGGCATGGTCTAGTGACAGAGATTGGCTTTTCAAGCCACTCATAAAATAGATGTGTCCACATGGGGTTACAAAAATCTGTTGCACTAGTTTAAATATTTAATAAAGGTAAATTGTAAAGAAAAAGTTAGGTAGAAATACGTTTGGAAAGATTGTGAATAGATATAGCACTACTAATAGAAAAAGCTGCAAGTTCTTTGAACTTCTTCCCCAAAGTGGATTTTTTTTCCTCCTCTCAGATTACATTTTTAAAAAGAGAAAAAAGGAAGACCTGGGGAACTACAGGCCAGTCAGTCTCACCTCTGTGCCTGGCAAAATGATGGAGCAGATCCTCCTGGAATCTGCTAAGGCACATGGAAAGTAAGGAGGTGATCGGTGACAGCCAGCATGGCTTCAATAAGGGGAAATTGTGCCTGACAAATTTGGTGGTCTTCTACAACGACGTTACAGAATTGGTGGATAAGAGGAGAGCAACTGATGTCATCTACATGGACTTATGCAAAGCATTTGACACTGTTCCATACAACATCCTTGTCTCTAAATTGGAAAGGCATGGATTTGATGGATGGACCACTCGGTGGATAAGGAACTGGCTGGATGGTCACACTCAGAGACTTGCGGTCAACGGTTCGATCTCCAAGTGGAGACCAGTGACAAGTGGTGTTCCTCAGAGGTCGATATTGGGACCAGTGCTGTTTAACATCTTTGTCGGTGACATGGACAGTGGGATTGAGTGCACCCTCAGCAAGTTTGCTGACAACACCAAGCTGTGTGGAGCAGTTGACATGCTGGAGGGAAGGGATGCCATCCAGAGGGATCTGGACAGGCTTGAGAGGTGGGCCCGTGCCAACCTCATGAAGTTCAACCAGGCCAAGTGCAAGGTCCTGCACCTGGGTCAGGGCAATCCCGGGCACAAATACAGGCTGGGTGGAGAATGCCTTGAGAGCAGCCCTGAGGAGAAGGACTTGGGGATGCTGGTGGATAAGTTCAACATGAACCATCAATGCGCACTTGCAGCCCAGAAAACCAACCGCATCCTGGGCTGCATCAAAAGAAGCGTGGCCAGCAGGTCGAGGGAGGTGATTCTGCCCCTCCACTCTGCTCTCGTGAGATCCCACCTGGAGTACTGCGTCCAGCTCTGGGGCCCCCAATATAAGGACATGGACCTGTTGGAACGGGTCCAGTGGAGGGCCACAAAGATGATCCGAGGGCTGGAGCCCCTCTGCTATGAGGACAGGCTGAGAGAGTTGGGGTTGTTCAGCCTGGAGAAGAGAAGGCTCTGGGGAGACCTTATAGCAGCCTTCCAGTACCTGAAGGGGGCCTCCAGGAAAGATGGGGAGGGATTGTTTATCAGGGAGCGTAGTGATAGGGCAAGGGGTAATGGTTTTAAACTGAAAGAGGGTAGATTTAGATTGGATATCAGGAAGAAATTCTTCCTGTGAGAGTGGTGAGGCACTAGAACAGGTTGCCCAGGGAAGTTGTGGATGCCCCATCCCTGGAAGTGTTCAAGGCCAGTGGAAGTGTTGAAGTGGCTTTGAGTAACCTGGTCTAGTGGGAGGTGTCCCTGCCCTTGGCAAGGGGATTGGAATTAGATGATCTTTAAGGTCCCTTCCAACCCAAACCATCCTATGATTGTTTGCTCTAGAGAGTATATTTCAAACTTGAGTATTATCTACTTAAATTATAATTTCTTTTGTTATTTGAAATAATATTTTTAGGAGATATATCTTTTCTTTTTGTTGTAGGTGTGTGTTTTTTTAAGAGTGAAGGTTGTATTGTATTGTGATGTGACTGCTGGTTAGTTAGAATATGTATATATTGCCTTTTCTCACAGTATCACAGAATGACTGGGGTTGGAAGGGACCTCTGGAGGTCATCTGGTCTAAACCCCCTGCTCAAGCAGGGACACCTAGGGCAGGTTGCATAAGACTACACTCAGACAGCTTTTGAGCACCTCCTGATTTTTCTGCCTGGAAGAGGAGAATATTTTGAGATACTTAGTTCTTGTATTTACTAGTTGCTCGACTTGGAAGGTGGGAAAGGCATCCACAGGTCCTTTTCTGCCAGGCAGCTCTCCAGCCACTCTTCCCCAAGCTTGTAGCATTGCATGGGGTTGTTGTGACCGAAGTGCAGGACCTGGCACTTGGCCTTGTTGAACCTCATACCACTGGCCTCAGCCCATCGATCCAGCCTGTCCAGGTCCCTCTGTAGAGCCTTTCTACCCTCAAGCAGGTGGACACTCCCACCCAACTTGGGGTTGTCTGCAAACTTACTGAGGGTGCACTCGATCCTCTCGTCCAGATCATTGATAAAGATATTAAAGAGAACTGGCCCCAATACAGAGCCCTGGGGAACACCACTTGTGACCGGACACCAACTGGATTTAACTCCATTCACCACCACTCTCTGGGCCTGGCCCTCCAGACAGTTTTTAACCCAGCGAAGAGTACTCCCGTCCAAGCCATGAGCAGCCAGGTTCTCCAGGAGAATGCTGTGGGAATACTTAGGTTTAGGAAATCCTATGTTGCTTATGTGCTTGAGTGAAATCTGTGAACAACATATTTAAAAAAAACAGAGTTGCTGAAAAGTTAACTATTTTCGAGTTTTTAGAATCTGAATTGCTCATGAGCTCATATTTGCTTTGTGGTTTTGCTGTCAAAATTTTTTTTTTTTAATGATTTTAAAGTGATGTAAGAAAGAACTGCATTTCTGATTGCTAGAATACTAGTTATCAATGGACGTTATAGAAGAATAAGTATTGATATGTGATCGTGTTCTTTCTGCAAATCACTTGAGTATTTTAACTTTAACTATAAAAGTTATTAGAAAAAATATTTCTTAATTATGCACTGTACTCTAAGGATTACGTAGGTCTAAATACTTTTATTCTGTGTGAATATTATTTTGAGCCTTTTCTCTGGGTTTTTCTTTATATAATTGAGTGAACTGATCAGAACTGGTTCAGTTTGTCTTTAGAAAGTAATATCATACAGGAAGTACATTATTAACATCTAAGCATATGGGGGAAAAAATGTTGGACTGCACCTCAATATGTTTTTGTTAGAGGTATATGATAACGACTTAACTATTATTTTTGTTTTGTTGCAGGGATTTCTCCAAAGTTAATATCCTGGTACCTGGTGCTGGGCTAGGTAGATTGGCATGGGAAATAGCTATGCTCGGTTATGCTTGCCAAGGAAATGAATGGAGCCTCTTTATGCTCTTTTCTTCTAACTTTGTACTCAACAGGTACATAGCTTATGTTTTACTTGCTGTTTGAAACCTACAAGTACTAGGGAGGCAAAAGTATAAATCAGGAAAAACTTGAATAAATAAAGCTCTCGATAATAGATTTGCAAGTCTTAACAGACAACTACTTTGTGTAGAGTGTTTTGATGAAAAAATGAGTGGGGATAATTGGAGCAGAAAGCATTGTATTTGAGTTTAATGGGTAAGTCGTTAGGCTTATAGTAGCAAGCATGACTTTTAAGTAATGAGACTTGAGATTTCTGGACTCTGCCACAGACTTCCTGCATAATCTTGAATAGGCTTTATGATTTTTATTTCAAATGTATTTCTGCAAAATGAACAACAGTCTCAGGTATCAAATATGCCTTAATTAAGATATGCGTGATACTTAGTGATGGTGATTAGTAACAGAGGAAACCTATTAATGAAAATTTTATATTCATACTAAAATGTAAGGTACTGTTTCTGCATTAAAAGCAACCAACAAAACATGCTGCACCACTTCTTAAGCAAGTTCTGTCACTTGAGTAACAGTTAAAATAATATGATAGTTCTACAATTAAACTGTGGTACTAAATTTGAATGTAGGCCAAAACCATAAATTTTACTATATAGGTTTAATTTAGAGTGATGTTTTTGTATTTGGTGTTCTGTCACTTGTACTGGAAATTATTGGTCTCACAATGAACTTAGAAGAAAGAAGCTAGTAAAATGTAATTGTTCTTGTAAGAATGAGGATGGGAAGATTGTGGGTGGGCAAGTATGAAATTATATGCCTTTGAAAACACCTAAAATATTGGGTTATACTCTATTATCATGGTGTTTTGGAGCTCTGTGGACTGTTATTCCCTTATGCTGTGCATGGGAACAAAAAGATGATCCCAAATCTGTTATTGCTTACCATTCAAATATAGACCCAATGGGAAGACATTGTTTATGGTTGCTGCATGTATGCTTAAGACAGTAGTGGTCACTATAATAGATATTTGCTATAGATTTATTTGCTCTTTCCTTACATCATTCATAAATTATTATCATCTGGTGATGAAATTGCATGTTACAGTTGAGTTGATCTAATGCCTTGCAGCTACTGAAAGGAGGAGGTCATGTTTTTTCTTATTCCTAGCTATACAGCCCTACTGGCTCTTATGTTCTTTAGAACTTTTGAAATGATTCAGAGCAGTATAAAATTATTTAGTTCCCCTATTTGGAAGCGCTGGTTAGCTGTCATGTTGGTTGAAACCAGAATGTTAACTGTTTTCTGTCTTCCTTACATATGGAGTTTTGGCCCATATGTGGAATTCTGAAAATTCATGCTTACCTTATTCTAGTATTCCATAATTATTAGCATCTAATGTTCACATGGTGTTTCTATTAGTATAAAATGTATTTAGCAAAGAGGTATATATGTATTATATTTGCTAACAGTATTTAATTTTAGACAGTGAAATTGAGTGTTGCTCAGCTTCTGTAACCTTCATCTTTCCTGGGCAGGTTATTGATCACAAGTTTTGCTATTAGCACAGAAGACAATACAGATAACTGCTAACTTGTCTTTGATTTTCAGTCAGTTCAGTTGAGGTGCAGGCATTCCTTTCTGTCAGATTTAACCTTGGGTTGTCTATTAAGAAGGTTTTAAGGTTTTTTGAGATCTATCATTTTAGTTTTAAGTGACTGTTCCCAGTTAGACTTTTGAAATTGACATGTTTGCCTTCCTGGAACTGGAAGAAACAGCAATGAACAATATGAGCTGAAGATACCAGTTAAGGAAGAATACGGTAAGAAAGAAGGATTTTGCAATTAAGTGTTTAGCTACAGTTCCTTTCCTTTTTCCCTCTTAATTTATCCACAAAGGGGACCAAGTTGGCGCCTAGGGCTTTCCATGTTTGAAGAAAAGTAACAGCTTTGAATGAAATGCTAGTTTAGTTTATTGGCGGGACCTTTTCTGTGATTTTTTTTAAGTTAAATATGAAATAACTTTTTAAAAAATATTTTTAATTTTACCATTTAAACAGCATGACATGATTCCTAATTAATTTTTATTTTCAGTTTATAGTGGCATGAGGGTTTTGCTATTGTATGCTTATAGTTTGGATCTGCATTCTTTCTCAGTATTTTGTCTTCCTAAAATTAAACCAAGGTCAATCTTGAATATCAGGTCTACTACTCCAGTGGGCCTTTTAGATTTGGTATAGTGACTTAAATCTTCTGTATACAAAGTGATATCTGATGGTTTTTAATATGCATAAAAAACCCCATCAGCTCTCAAATTGAGAGCCTTTGTTATTATGGATAAAATGTCCTAGTTTGGTATGTCGTGAACACAGAAGTGCATCAAGGCATAATTATGGTTGCTATGAATATTTGAAATAAATCAACACAGCTTTGAAAATCTGTATTGGTTAAAGTGCATTAAGGAAGCTTCAATTTGAAAATGAAGTGGCTCTGAAGGAGTTAAACAATAATGGCTCCAAAGCTGCTTCGATCCTTGCATGGGAGATTGCCGCTTTTTTTTTTTAATGGATAAGGTTCTTTATACACCTAGTATATTTTTCTTGTGTTTAGATGAGTCCTGGGTGTAATGACAGATGGCAGAGGTGATCACTGGTGATATACAGACACGCTTCTTTTCTTACGTGTGTTTTGGAAGAGCAAAACCTGTAAGAAACATAATCAGTCTTCCTCTGGAAAGCATATGAAAATTTTCAGGTGGCCTAGAGTCACAAGGACACATTGCATCCCTTTGACATCTGATAGGAGGGGAAAGACCAGGGTGGTATTGAAGTGGAGGAGACACCAGATCTTACATGGTCTCATTTCTCCACTGTGCAACAGGATTGGTCTAGTGTGCAGCTGATTGCTGACTTGCTGTGTTTGGCAGCTGGAGATTCAGAGCAGACTCGGTAGCCTCAGTCTAACAGCCCTTTAGTAGAAGCAGCACTTATGAATATTTGAAAAAGTTCAGTTGGAATAATATAAAATCACTTTGCACCCAAATGAGAGTAGGGGTGACTTAAAATGCTTTAATTCATACAAGTAGGATTCACACTGACAGTTGGCTAGCCTTTACTTTCCTAAAAAAGCATCTTTGTAGATAAATCTTAATACCTTGAGAAGGTTTCTTAATTGGTCAAAAGTAAGATTTGACCTAATCATCTTTTCTAGAATTACTTTTTCAGACTGAGTGTTACCCAATATATATACTGTGCCTATTAGATAGAAGCGCCTCATGCTCTACTACTTTAACAACTTTAACCCCCTGCCTACCTATATTTTTTCCATTGGAAGGATGGTAGCTGTAAAGGACTGCAGTACTTAAGTTTGAGATATAAATTATCAAAGCTGGAAAGGGGAGGTTTTCAGGTTTGAATATGGAGAGGGTTTGGCCTTTTGTATTAAATAGGGAATTGCTGCTGGAACTGTTGAAGTCTATGTGTATATATTTTATGCTCAAAAATAAGAAAAGTACTGGAAGGTGTGTGTTCCCATATAGCTCAGAAAAGATTTCATTTGTTATCTACTCTGGTCTCTTAGTTTCTTTGCCTTGCTTTTCTGAAAACTTCATTGTTTTACAGAAATATTCTGAGGATTATACAAACTGACTGTGAGCACACAAAGAATGCTGAAATAGTTAACAAAACAAAAAAGTTAATCCCTTAAATGTTAAGTCAGTCAAAATAGACATGTCTTGTTTGAAGGAAACAAGGCCTATGTTGTCAGGGTTATTTTCCTGCTTGTTTCTTTGACTCATTGCGTATATCTCTGATATTTATATATACATTATATGTGGAGACAGTTGATGAACTTGGTATATTGTTGTTCAAATACAGTTAATTTTTGTTTTTACTGAGAAAACTAAATACTATATGGAGATGGTAAAAAAATTTTATTTCAGAGAGTTTACCTCAGATGCTTTCTATCCATGAGCCAAGAGTGCATTTTCTATAACCTGGTAGACTGCTTACATTTTAAAAAGTGCTTGTTGACAACATCTGTCTTATAAAATGCTTATCCTCTGTTATCTCTGAATATCTAGTTATGTATGTGTAACATAGCTTTAGTATGTGGGCTTGACTGCAGAATTTGGTGGTGATGCATGGGAGAGAAAATTGGTTTCGGTTTATTTTATTGTTATTTTGTGGGGGTTTTGTTGGTTTTGTTTTTTGTTTTTTGTTTTTTTTAATTAAAAATTGTTTACAGGACTGGGAAAAGCTTTTTATACTTAAATCCTATTTTCATCACTTCTCAGAGTAAGTGATCATTTAATTGATTGTGTCAGTCCACAAATAAATAAAAATATGTTTGCTTAGCATAATTGCAATACTCCAGATGTTATTAACTTAAAATGACATCTAGTGAAAAGTTCCTGTGCTTTATGAATAGATTAAATTTATTAATCTTTTGAAATTTAAATGCATCATTTCATTTTGCATCTGAAAAATGCTTGTGTTTTGCTGTGCTTCAAAACGTCTGTGATTATGGTTCAGAAAAGACAGAAGAGTCTAGAATGGGAACAAATATTCCCAAGGAAATTTAAGACAAGTATGGTGCTATTGTTTCTTTTTTTAATAAAACAAACAAAAAGAAGACAACCCCAAAAGGCTTAGCTTTTCTGGATATACTGAATCGCAAATTTCATCCATCCTACAGAATGAATCGGGTTTGGTTTGGTTGTTTTTCCCCAGTGGAAAAAAAGGTGGGGGGAAGCGGTCAGTTTTTAAAGCTTTAAAAAAAAGTAAAATATTAAAAATGCAATTGTTGTGTCATGATAGTTCGTGTCAGAGTTAAATTGTTTTGGATTTTTTTGACCAGCTCATAAATTGGCCAGTCTGAAGTGTTATGAACTAGATAATTCCCTTAGAAAAGTTCTAGCTTTAGCATTAACTTTATCAATAAAACAGTGGATGTTTGTGAAAGCCTTTTATAGATCATTTTATATTCAAGACACTTACATTTCTAGATAATACATAAACAATTAATTGAAACGGAATTGTTCTGACTTCCATGTTTTGCAGATGCACTGAAATTAACTCATGTAAGCTTTATCCCTGGATTCATCAGTTTAGCAATAACAAAAGATCTGCTGATCAGATACGACCAATCTATTTCCCTGATGTTGACCCTCACAGTCTTCCTTCTGGTTCGAACTTCTCTATGACAGCAGGGGATTTTCAAGAAATTTACTCTGAGTGTAGTGAGTAAATGCAAATATTTAATTTTTACATATAGCTATCTTTAGTGTATTTGTTATGAGACAATAAGAAATGATTACAAATAGAATGGAACTGTATCTGTAATCATTAATCAGAAAAGTACTAACTATAACAAGATTTTCTTATTCCAAATCAGCTTTTTTTTTTAATAACTAAAAAGAAAAACCCCAACATACAGATAATATATTTGCTGTAGCTAGCTACCTGCCTAACAGATCTTTGTTGCAGTAGTCTCTTTCAGAATAAAGACAATATGGCAAAGTTAGGTAAAGTTTTACTTGATTTTTTTAAAAAGTGATGTTAAGGAAGTGAACAATGTAACTAATGCATTACTTTTTCAGTGGAAAAAAAAGTATTTTTTGTTAATTAATTTTCTATTGTAAAAGCAAAGCAAACTTTTTTGATACTAATTAATTATAAATGAAACAAATATATGCTTATTGACTGTCAGTAGCAAGTATTTCAGGGGCACATTATGGGGATGATAATTATTAGAGATTGAGACTTCCCATCAGTACAAATACCCTTACTTTTCCTGGTGATATCAGATTAATCGAGCTGTCTTCATTGCAGCTATAAAGTAGTCTCTGTATGACTAACCTAATGTTGAATTAATCTGCAGAAGATGACCTTGTTTAGCACGTACCAATTACACATTTATTCTTTGATCGGAGAATAGCACTTATCCAGGTTTTTTTCTTTCATATGTAGTCTAATATTTAACACTTCGGGTCCTAGCAGAGCAAATAATAAGAAACATGAAGTATACCTATTTAGAGGTCACTAATTATTTTTTTTCCTCACATAGTATTGGATTATCACCAAGGACTTCTGTTTTCCAATTCCACATCTCTATCCTTGTCCTTGTTGGACCCATATTTCATTATGATGAAAAATAAACTAGCTTTTGATCTGCCCCTTCTTTCTGCAGCTAGGCTTCCAGATATTTTTTGTAGGAAGCCTTCCTTAATAATTGCTTAATTTTCTGCAGATTCTGTCTTGTTAGAATATCCGATGCTGGTGATATATTAATTTTTTATTATTTTTTTTCCAATTTTACAGAACTTAAACCTTTACAATTTCAGAGATGCATGTTTAGACAAAAACAGACTCATGCTTTAAAAGGTAGTTCTTGCTTGCTAAATATGCTAAAGGTAGTTCATGCTTGCTAAATACGCTAGAAAAAACAATTCAAGGCCAGGTTGGACAGGGCTTTGAGCAACCTGGTCTAGTGGGAGGTGTCCCTGCCCATGGCAGGGGGGTTGGAACTAGATGATCTTTAAGGTCCCTTCCAACCCAAACCATTCTATGAATCTATGAATTGGAACATTCAGATACTGGATAAAATATGGGTTACATGGGTTGTAAAACTACACTTCAGTGTACAGACTTGTATTGTTCTAGGTTTTAATGTAACCAGAGTCCCAAAGCTGTTGGGTATGTTTGTATTTCTATTTTTCACAGTTATGGTAATGAAGTTCATAGATCAGGTGAATATTAACACGTTTGGGCTTTCAATTTATATATTACAGTAATTAGGTTTTATAATATATAAGCAATATTTTATATAATAAATGCAAATAATTATTTCATAAAATACATATAGATATGCATTGATATTTTAGATTTTTTTCAAAATAAAGACCTCACAAACCCAAACTTAACTGTCCATCATTTATCACAGAAATCACAGAAATCACAGAAACTTCAGAGTTGGAAGGGACCTCTAGAGATCATCTAGTCCAACTGCCCTGCTAAAGCAGGATTGCCTAGAGCACGTTACTCAGGACTGCATCCAGGCGCGTCTTGAAAATCTCCAGAGAAGGGGTCTCCACAACCTCCCTGGGCAGCCTGTTCCAGTGCTCTGTCACCCTCACTGTAAAGAAGTTTTTCCATGTATTTGAATGGAACTTCCTATGTTCTAAATTGTGCTCGTTGCCCCTCGTCCTGTCACTGGGAACCATTGAAAAGAGTCTGGCTCCATCCTCCTTCAACCCACCCTTTAGATACTTATATGCCATAATAAGGTCTCCCCTCAGCCTTCTCTTCTCCAGGCTAAAGAGTCCCAGCTCTCTCAGCCTTTCCTCATAAGGGAGATGCTCCAGTCCCTCAGTCATCTTAGTTGCCCTACGCTGGACCCGCTCCAGTAGTTCCCTGTCCCTCTTGAACTGGGGAGCCCAAAACTGGACGCAGTATTCCAGTTGTGGCCTCACCAGTGCAGAGTAGAGGGGGAGAATGACCTCCTTTGACCTGATGGTCACACTCTTCCCTATGCAGCCCAGGATTCCATTGGCCTTCTTGGCGACAAGGGCACACTGCTGGCTCATGGATAATTTACTGTCTACCAGGACCCCCAGGTCCTTCTCCTCAGAACTACTTCCCAGCAGGTCCACCCCTAACCTATACTGGTGCTTGGCATTCTTCCTTCCCAGGTGCAGGACCTTGCACTTGCTTTTGTTGAACCTCATTAGGTTCTTCTCTGCCCAGCTCTCCAGCCTGTCCAGGTCACGCTGGATGACAGCACGGCCCTCTGGGGTGTCAGCCACCCCTCCCAGTTTGGTATCATCAGCGAACTTGCTGAGGATACACTCTGTCCCCTCATCCAGGTCGTTGATGAATATGTTAAACAATACTGGTCCAAGTATTGACCCCTGGGGGACACCACTGGTTACAGGCCTCCAACTAGACTCTATGCCGCTGATCACAACCCTCTGAGTTCTGTCACACAGCCAGCTCTCGATCCACCTCACTGTCACCTCATCTAGCCCATACTTCCTCAGCTTCCTAATGAGGATGTTATGGGAGACAGTGTCAAAAGCCTTGCTAAAGTCAAGGTAGATGACATCCACGGCTCTCCCCTCATCCAGCCAACCCGTTATAACATCATAGAAAGCTATCAGATTGGTCAAGCATGATTTACCCTTGGTAAATCCATGCTGACCACTTCCAATAACTTCCTGTTCCTCTACGTGTTTGGAGATGACATCCAGAATGAGTCGCTCCATTACCTTCCCAGGGACGGAGGTGAGACTAACCGGTCTGTAGTTCCCTGGGTCCTCCTTCTTGCCTTTTTTGAAGATTGGAGCGATGTCAGCCTTCCTCCAGTCCTCGGGCACCTCTCCTGTTCCCCATGACCTTTCAAAGACGATGGAGAGTGGTCTAGCGATAACATCTGCCAGCTCTCTCAGCACTCGCGGGTGCATCCCATCAGGGCCCATGGACTTATGAATGTCCAGCTTGGCCAAGTGGTCTCTGACCCGGTCCTCCTCAACTAAGGGAAAAATCTTCCTCTCTCCAGACCTTCCCCCTTGCCTCCAGGGTATGGGATTCGTGAGGGACAGCTTTATCAGTGAAGACCGAAGAAAAGAAGGCATTCAGTAACTCTGCCTTCTCTGTGTCTTCCACCACTAGGGCACCCGTCTCATTCATCGGTGGGCCTACATTTTCCCTAGTCTTCCTTTTTCTATTGATATACTGATAGAAACTCTTATTGTCTTTAACTGCAGTGGCCAAGCTGAGTTCTGATTGAGCTTTGGCCCTTCTAATCTTCCCCCTACATAGCTTTGTTATATCTTGATAATCCTCATAAGTTGCCAATCCCTTTTTCCAGAGAATGTAAGCTTTCCTTTTTTTCCTGAGGTCCAGCCAAAGCTCTCTATTTAGCCAGGCTGGTCTTTTTCCCCGTCGGCTCGTTTTTCGAGACATGGGGATGGCCTTCTCCTGTGCTTCTAAGAGCACCTGCTTGAAGTATGACCAGCCTTCCTGGGCACTTTTGCTCTTCAACACTGCCTCCCAAGGGACACTCTCGACCATGCTCCTAAACAGGCTAAAGTCTGCCCTTCGGAAATCCAAGGTGGCAGTTCTACTGGCTCCCCGCCTTGCCTCTCCAAGAATTGAAAATTCTACCATTTCATGGTCACTGTGCCCAAGACGACCTCCAACCTTTACATCCCCCACAAGACCTTCTCTGCTAACAAACAGTAGGTCCAGTAGGGCACTTCCCCTGTAGGTTCCTTCACCAGCTGTGTTAGGAAGTTGTCTTCCACACACTCCAGGAACCTTCAGGACTGTTCCCTCTCTGCTGCGTAGTATTTCCAGCAGACGTCTGGGAAGTTGAAGTCCCCCACAAGAACAAGGGCAAATGATCGTGAGACCTCTGCCAGCTGCTTATAGACTACTTCATCAGATTCTACATCCTGATTAGGGGGTCTATAACAAACTCCCATCACGATATCTGCCTTGTTGGCCTTCCCCTTAATTCTTATCCATACACACTCAACACTGTCATTCACACTGTTAAGTTCCAGACATTCAAAACTGTCCCTAACATAGAGGGCCACCCTGCCACCTCTCCTTCCTTGCCTATCCCTTCTGAAAAGTTGGTAGCCATTCATTATATTTTGCATATAGTCCCTGGTAAACATGAGAAGTCTTCAACTCTTATTGTTAATTGAAGTCAATCCTGAGTGTTAAACAAATATCAGTGTTAAATGATACATTTTTATGGGGGAGAAACATTGAAACTAATATCTGTGTAATATGTTCTTTTTGTGCAGATACATGGGACTGCATAGCAACTTGCTTCTTTATAGATACAGCACATAACGTTATTGATTATATTGATACTATATGGAAAATATTAAAGCCTGGAGGAATATGGATAAATGTAGGTAAGTAAGTGTGACCAGTGTTTTTTTCCACAAACTCGACTTCTGTTTCCTCACATACTAGGCACCTAGTACCTGAAAAGAGTTGTGGGGATGAAAGTGTCTGTGATGAAAATCCTGCAGAGCTAGGGCTTTCAAATTCTCAGGCCTGTTCAGAATATGTCCAGATGTGTGTTAGTTATAATCATGTCAACACCATGTGATTTTTTATTTTTTTTTTCTAAATAGAGAAGCAAAGCTGCCCAGTGCCAGGTTTTACATTTGTGTGTCACACATTTAAATTCGACTAATGTAGTGTCCTGTATTCTCTTTGCTGGTTTTCTAAGAAAATAGACCTTACTCTGTCTGTTAATACATCCTTCTTATTTTCTTCTTATTTTCTTAATTTGTTGTCTAATTTGTACTATGCTTGTAAGTAGAATAAGGTGTAAGAGCTTTGGCTCAAAAAGCTCTTACAGGCCCTGGTTCTCATGGGGAACTTCAACTACACTGATGTTTGCTGGAAAGACAACACAGACAGGCATGCACAGTCCCAGAGGTTTCTGCAGAGCATTGATGGTAACTTCCTGATACAGGTAGTGGACAAACCAACGAGGAGAGGTGCACGGCTGGACCTTGTGCTGACAAACAAAGAAGGACTAGTTGGAGGTGCGAGAGTCGGGGGTAGCCTTGGCTGCAGTGACCACGAGATGGTAGAGTTCAGGATCCTGCGTGGAAGAAGCAGGGCAAAAAGTAGCATTACAACCCTGGACTTCAGGAGAGCTGGCTTTGGCCTCTTCAAAGACCTACTTGGAGGAATCCCATGGGCTAAGGCTCTAGAAGGAAGGGGAGGTGCAAGGGAGCTGGTTAATATTTAAGCACCACTTCCTCCAGGCTCAAGATCAGTGCATCCCTAGGAGCAAGAAATCAGGCAAAGGAGGCAGGAAACCTGCATGGATGAGCTTCTGGAAAAACTCAGATGGAAGAAAGAAGTTTACAGAATGTGGAAAAAGGGACTGGCCACTTGGGAGAAGTATAGGAACGTTGTCAGAGGATGCAGGGATGCAATGAGGAATGCAAGGTCCCGCTTGGAATTAAACCTAGCAAGGGATGTCAACGACAACAAGAAGGGCTTCTTCAAGTAAATCATCAGTAAAAGGAAGACTAGGGAAACTGTGGGCCTGCTGCTGAATGAGGTAGGTGCCCTGGTGATGGAGGGCGCAGAGAAGGCGGAGTTACTGAATGTCTTCTTTGCTTCATTCTTTACTGCTAAGGTCGGCCCTCAGGAACCCCAGACCCTGGAGGTAGGAGAGAGAGCCTGGAGTAAGGAAGACTCTCCCTCGATCAAGGAGGATCAGATTCGAGATCATTTAGGCAATCTCGACACCCACAAATCCACGGGCCCTGATGGGATGCACCCACGAGTGCTAAGGGAGCTGGCAGATGTTATTGCTGGGCCGATCTCCATCATCTTTGAAAGGTCCTGGAGAACAGGCGAGGTGCCTGAGGACTGGAGGAAAGCCAGTGTCACTCCAGTCTTCAAAAAGGGCAAGAAGGAGGACCCAGGAAACTACAGGCCAGTCAGCCTCACCTCCATCCCTGGGAAGGTGATGGAACAGCTCATCCTGGATGTCATCTCTAAGCATGTGGAGGAAGAGAAGGTCATCGGGAGTGGTCAGCATGGATTCGCCAAGGGGAAATCATGCTTGACCAATCTGATAGCCTTCTACAATGGAATGACTGGCCGGGTGGATGAGGGGAGAGCAGTGGACGTTGTCTACCTTGACTTCAGCAAGGCTTTTGACACTGTCTCCCATAACATCCTCATAGGTAAGCTTAGGAAGTGTGGGTTAGATGAGTGGACAGTAAGGTGGATTGAGAACTGGCTGAATGGCAGAGCTCAGAGGGTCGTGATTAGGGGCACAGTCTAGTTGTAGGTCAGTGACAAGTGGCGTCCCCCAAGGGTCAGTACTGGGTCCAGTCTTGTTCAATATATTCATCAATGACCTGGATGAAGGGATAGAGTGCACCCTCAGCAAGTTTGCTGATGACACAAAGCTGGGAGGGGTGGCTGACACACCAGAAGGCTGTGGTGCCATACAGAGAGACCTGGACAGGCTGGAGAGTTGGGTGGAGAGACGCCTTATGAAATTCAACAAGGGCAAGTGTAGGGTGCTGCACCTGGGGAGGAATAACCCCATGCACCAGGACAGGTTGGGGGCTGACCTGCTGGAGAGCAGCTCTGTGGAAAGAGACCTGGGAGTCCTGGTGGACAACAGGATGACCATGAGCCAGCAATGTGCCCTTGTGGCCAAGAAGGCCAATGGCATCCTGGGGTGCATCAAGAAGAGTGTGGCCAGCAGGTGGAGGGAGGTCATCCTCCCCCTCTACTCTGCCTTGGTGAGGCTGCACCTGGAGTACCGTGTCCAGTTCTGGGCGCCCCGGTTCAAGAGGGACAGGGAACTGCTGGAGAGGGTACAGAAAAGGGCTACAAAGATGGTCAAGGGACTGGAGCACCTCTCTTATGAGGAAAGGCTGAGAGCCCTGGGTCTGTTTAGCCTGAAGAAGAGAAGATTGAGAGGGGATCTTATCAATGCTTATAAATATCTAAAGGGTGGGTTTCAAGAGGATGGAGCCAGACTCTTTTCAGTGGACAAGGGGCAATGGGCAAAATCTGTAACACAGGAAGTTCCATCTCATCATGAGGAAAAACTTTACTTTGAGGGTGGCAGAGCACTGGGACAGGCTGCCCAGAGAGGCTGTGGAGTCTCCTCTGGAGACATTCAAAACCCGCCTGGACGTGTTCCTGCCCAACCTGCTCTAGGTGAACCTGCTTTGGCAGGGGGTTTGAACTAGATGATCTCCGAAGGTCCCTTCCAACCCCTGCCATTCTGTGATTCTGTGAAAAGAAGAGACTTAAAACTTTTGCCATGGTAAGGGAAAGGCAGACTAAACTTGGGCATTAAACATTTTGTATAGTAGCAGTTACACCAGTCCTGGGTAGTCACAGAATGTGAACATAGCTCTTGAATAGCCCACAGCATGTCCTGCCTCCTATTCCATAGATAGCACAGTGATGCTAGACTGAAGTTCGTTATAAAAATCATATTTGAGTGATAGAAATATGTATTTTTTTGTCCATATTTGAATGTTGTGAACTTGGATATCAGCATTCTTAATGCTTTCAGTATATGCTCTGGCTTTTAAAAAAAAAGCTTGCTTTTTTTTTTTTAATAGCTATTTCCATTGTGTCTTTGTACTGTAGGTCCTCTCCTTTACCATTTTGAAAACTTGGCGAATGAACTTTCTATAGAATTAAGCTATGAGGATATAAAAAATGTTATACTGCAGTATGGATTCCATATAGAGGTAAGATGATGCTGCAATTTGGAATGAATAGTATTGGTTTAAAGAGAATGAACTTCTTCATACAGACCTTTACCTTAAATGTTCTTCAATTTAATGCCTAGACTAATAACTTCTAAGAGTTAAATATTTATAGTTGTGTTGCAACTTTTTATCATTGTTGTGGTTGGTGGTTTTTGGTTTTTTTGTTGTTTTTTGTGTTGTGTTTTCTTTTTTGTTTTTTTTTAACATGTGTAGATAGACTGTGAAATCTGTTAGTAGAAAGTATATAGCAATTTCTTATGGAGAGAAATTTCTACAGTTCCTGTAGATAAAGTATTTTGAAGGCCACCGATTTTTACTTTCAGGTGGAGAAAGAATCTGTATCCTCAACATACACTGTGAATGAACTTTCCATGATGAAATACTACTATGAATGTGTGTTGTTTGTCGTGAGAAAACCAGAATAGAAGTGGGTTTGTATAGGTTAATCAGAAAGAAATGCTGGCTCGAATTGTAAAATTGAGAACAAAACAGACTGAGTGATGTCTGGACAAATCAGTGGTGCCTTCTTACACCTAATAGGATTTAGATAACATCTATTTTCTGAACATCATTTCTATTGCTATCCAGACATGTAGTGTGCCATGCATATTTGTAATGTATTATTGAAAATGGAGGGGGAAATGTTCACATGCACTATCTTTATGCTTTGGAATGCATTAAAAAAAACCCAACCAAACAACATTTTCATCTGTATAAAATTTAACGTTTTCCCTAACCAGATTGGTTCTTCATAAATGCTGCCTCATTTTTTCAGAAATTTATAACAATTTTCTTCTTTCTGTTTTCTGATTTTAGGGATGCATAGTAGTATTTAGTGTACTAGCTGTGTCACAGTTCACAGAAGTATTTCTAAATGTACACTTAAATTATGAAGTCTGAAATGGGTTGAAAAGCTGTAAAATGATTCTTGACATATAACAACTATCAGAACTGTTACAGCATTTTCTGTGGAACTGGAAATAGTGTAAATAGGAACGAAGTAGACTATTGTATGAATTCTAATCTTTGGGACTATACCACTGTTAACCATTTACTCAAAACACAATCTGTAGACAATTTGAAATACTATGTGAAAGAATAGTATCGAATGAAAGAAAGCAGCATGTCAGAGGAGCAGTAAATTAACCTCAGTTCAGGAATAACACTAATTCTGATGAATCTTAGTGTTGAAACTGAAATATTGGATGCTTTGCAGACTTAAAATATATTGATCTTTTGAGTCACCTACCTATTGCTTATGCCAAAGCTGTGGAAGCAATATTTTTGTTTAAGAGAACTTTCTGTTTAATTATGTTTGAGTTCTTTTCTTTTTTAAAACTAGTAGCATAGCTGAGTTATCCATACCACGAAGAGGTGGTGGGATATAGGAAATGTCTTTTTTTTTAAAAAAAAGCCAACACACACCACCCCCTAAAAAACCCACCCAAAGTACAAAAAAGAACCCAAGCATATCATACAGTGGTTTGGGTTGGAAGGGACCTTAAAGATCATCTAGTTCCAACCCCCCTGCCATGGGTAGGGACACCTCCCACTAGACCCAGCAACTAGAACCACTCATCTGCTCCAACAACTCTTCCCCCCCCACACCCCACACCCTCCCTGGGCCCAAGGGGAAAGGGAGGAAAAAACCCTCATGGGTTGAAATAAAGACAGTATAATAGAAACAATAGCAGAAAAGGAAAAATAACAATAATAATAATGACATGGGTCACTCTGTCTGGTGAATTGGCACGGTCCTGAGCAGTGATCACAGATTCCCACCCCCCGGCTAACCCCCATTTATATACTGAGCATGATGTCTGACCTTAGTACCAGGGAAGGTCATGGAGCAGATCATCTTGAGTGCCATTACAAGTCATATAGAATCTTCCTAGAATCTTCATGGTTGGAAAGGACCTTTGAGATCATCGAGTCCAACCATACACACACAAAAACAAAAAAAAACCCCAAAAATCCCAACCCCTACAATCTCTGTCACTAGAGCATGCCCTGAAGTGCCAAATCTACATGTTTCTTAAATACCTCTAGGGATGGGGACTTAACCACCTCCCTGGGCAGGCTGTTCCAGTGCCTGACCACTCTTTCAGCAAAGTAATTCTTCCTAATATCTAATCTAAACCTCCCCTGCCACAACTTCAGACCATTTCCTCTGGTCCTGTCATTATTCACTTGGGAGAAGAGGCCAACACCCACCTCTCTCCAACCTCCTTTCAGGTAGTTGTAGAGGGCAATGAGGTCTCCCCTCAGCCTCCTCTTCTCCAAGCTAAACATGCCCAGCTCCCTCAGTCTCTCCTCATATGACCTGGTCTCCAGACCCCTCACCAGCCTGGTAGCTCTCCTCTGGACACGCTCCAGCACTTCAATGTCCCTCTTGTACAGAGGGGCCCAGAACTGAACACAGCACTCGAGGTGAGGCCTCACCAGTGCCGAGTACAAAGGCACCATCACTTCCCTACTCCTGCTGGCCACGCTATTCCTGATACAAGCTAGAATGCTGTTGGCCTTCTTGGCCCCCTGGGCACACTGCTGCCTCATGTTAAGCTGGCCGTCCACCAGCACCCCCAGGTCCTTTTCTGCTGGGCAGCTTTCCAGCCACTCTGCCCCAAGCCTGTAGCATTGCTTGGGGTTGTTCTGACCAAAATGCAGGACCCGGCACTTGACCTTATTAAACCTCACACAGTTGGCCTTGGCCCATTGACCCAGCCTGTCCAGGTCCCTCTGTAGGGCCTTCCTACCCTCAAGCAGATCAACACTCCCACCTAGTTTGGTGTCATCTGCAAACTTACTGAGGGTGCACTCAGTCCCCTCATCCAGATCATCGATAAAGATATTAAACAAAACCGGCCCTAAAACTGAGCCCTGAGGGACACCACTGGTGACTGGCTGCCAAGAGGATTTCACCCCATTAATCACAACTCTCTGGGCACGGCCATCCAGCCAGTTTTTAACCCAGCGAAGAGTACACTTGTCTATGCCATGATTCGCCAGCTTCTCCAGGAGAATGCTGTGGGGGACGGTGTCAAAGGCCTTACCAAAGTCCAGATGGACAATGTCCACGGCCTTCCCCGCGTCCAGAAGGCAGGTCACATGGTCATAGAAAGAGATCCAGGTCAGTTCCCTGGATCCTTCTTTCGACCCTTCTTGTAGATGGGCGTCACATTAGCCACCCTCCAGTCATCTGGTACCTGCCCTGTTGACCAAGACTGTTGATAAATGATGGAGAGAGGCTTGGTGAGCTCTCCCGCCAGCTCCCTGAGTACTCTTGGGTGAATCCCCTCCGGCCCCATAGACTTATGTATGTCTAGGTGCAGAAGCAGATCATTGACTACTTCCTCCTGGATTATGGGTGGGTTATTTTGCTCTCCATCCTTATCTTCCAGCTCAGGAGGCTGAACACCCTGGGGAAAGCTGGTGTGACTATTGAAGATGGAGGCAAGTTAGGCATATAATGGATGACCAGGGGATCGGGCCTAGTCAGCATGGGTTTATGAAAGGCAGGTCCTGCCTGACAAACCTGATCTCCTTCTATGACAAGATGATTCGATTATTGGATGAGGGAAAGGCTGTGGATATTGTCTACCTAGACTTTCGAAAAGCATTTGACACTGTCCCCCATAGAATTCTCATGGAAAAACCGGCGGCTCATGGCCTGGATGAGCATACGATCTGCTGGATCAAGCACTGGCTGGATGGGCGGTCCCAAAGAGCGGTGGTCAATGGAGTTAAATCCAGCTGGCGGCCGGTCACGAGTGGTGTCCCTCAGGGCTCAGTGTTGGGACCATTTCTGTTTAACATCTTTATTGATGACCTTGAGAAGGACATAGAGTGTATCATCAGCAAGTTCGCAGATGACACCAAGTTAAGCGGGAGTGTTGATCTGCATGAGGGTAGGGAGGCTCTACAGAGAGACTTGGATAGATTGGACCGATGGGCCAATGCTAACGGTATGAGCTTCAACAAGGCCAAGTGCCGGGTCCTGCACTTGGGCCACAACAACCCCATGCATCGCTACAGGCTTGGGGAAGTGTGGCTGGAGAGCTGCCTGGCAGAAAAGGACCTGGGGGTTCTAATTGACAAGCGGCTGAACATGAGCCAGCAGTGTGCCCAGGTGGCCAAGAGGGCCAATGGCACCCTGGCTTGTATTAGAAATAGTGTGACCAGCAGAAGGAGGGAGGTGATTGTCCCCCTGTACTCTGCACTGGTGAGGCCACACCTTGAGTACTGTGTCCAGTTCTGGGCACCTCAATACGAGAGAGAGATCGAGGTGCTGGAGCGAGCGCAGAGGAGGGCAACGAAGCTGGTGAAGGGCCTGCAGAATAAATCTTACGAGGAGCGATTGAAGGAGCTGGGACTGTTTAGTTTGAGGAAGAGGACGCTGAGGGGAGACCTCATCGCTCTCTACAACTACTTGAAAGGACATTGTAGAGAGGTTGGTGCTGGTCTCTTCTCACAGGTAATTAGCGATAGAACAAGAGGGAATGGCTTCAAGCTGCAGCAGGGGAGGTTTAGACTGGACATTAGGAAAAAATTCTTCCCAGAAAGAGTGGTCAGACACTGGAATAGGCTGCCCAGGGAGGTGGCGGAGTCACCATCCCTGGATGTGTTTAAGAGTCGTTTAGATGTGGTGTTAGGGGATATGGTGTAGGGGAGACCTTTGTAGAGTGGGGTTGATGGTTGGACTCGATGATCCCAAGGGTCTTTTCCAACCTAAATGATTCTATGATTCTATGTCTATGGTATGGAATATTCCTTTGGCCATTACATTGTTCTGTCTATGCTTCTATGGGAAGATGAAAAAAGTCCTTGAATAGCGTAAACATCACTTAGCAACAACTAAAATCAGTAGGTATTATTGACATTCCTTTCACAGCATGAAACTCTTTCCCAGATGAAACTAGGACACTAATATCTAATCTAAATCTTTCCTCTTTTAAGTTTAAAACCCTTGTGCCTTGTCCTGTCGCTACGTTCCCTGAGAAAGAGTCCCTCCCCAGCTTTCCTGTAGGCCCCCCTTTAAGTACTGGAAGGCTGCTATAAGGTCGCCCCGGAGCCTTCTCTTCTCCAGGCTGAACAACCCCAACTCTCTCAGCCTGTCCTCATAGGAGAGGTGCTCCAGCCCTCTGATCATCTTTGTGGCCCTCCTCTGGACTCGTTCCAACAGGTCCATGTCCTTCTTATGTTGGGGACCCTGGAGCTGGACACAGTACTCCAGGTGGAGTCTCACAAGAGCAGAGTAGATGGGGAGAATCACCTTGGGATTGCCCCGACCCAGGTGAAGGACCTTGCACTTGGCCTGGTTGAACCTCATGAGGTTTGCACGGGCCCACCTGTCAAGCCTGTCCAGGTCCCTCTGGATGGCATCCCTTCCCTCCAGTGTGTTGACCGCTCCACACAGCTTGGTGTCGTCAGCAAACATGCTGAGGGTGCATTCAATCCCACTGTCCACATTGCTGACGCAGATATTAAACAGCGCTGGTCCCAATACCAACCCCTGAGGAATGCCGCTCATGACTGGTCTCCACTTGGACATCAAGCTGTTGACCCCAACTCTTGTGAGTGCAAGCACCTAGCCAATTCCTTATCCACCGAGTGGTCCATCCATCAAATCCATGTCTCTCCAATTTAGAGACAAGGCTGTCGTGCAGGACAGTATCAAATGCTTTGCACAAGTCCAGGTAGATGATGCCAGTTGCTCTTCCCTTATCCACCAATGTTGGAACCCTGTCGTAGAAGGCCACCAAATTTGTCAGGCATGATTTTCCCTTAGTGAAGCCACATTGGCTGTCACCAATCACCTCCTTAGAAACTTCATCTGCCAGGTCCCTCAGGACCCACGGATGCATCTCATCAGGTCCCATGGACTTGTGTACCTTCAGGTTCCTTACATGGTCTCAAACCTGATCTTCTCCTACAGTGGGCAGTTCTTCATTCTCCCAGTCCCTGCCTTTGCCTTCCGCAATTCGGGCGGTGTGGCTAGAATACTTGCTGGTGAAGACAAATAATAAATAATATAACCAAACCATCTCCTTATCAGAGTCAGCATATGGCATATCCAGGCCAATGGGTAGACAATTTGTGACTTGAAGGCAGTTTACTCATGCTACATTAAGATCTACCTCTTTTTTTCCTTAGCCTAACCTCTTGTTTCCTTATCCTAATGTTTTTCCTGAGGCAACTGAGGTTTAGGTGGATATTCAATCTACAAATACAAGAGGGACAGATGCCTGCTCCAAGAAAGACCTATTTAAAGCTGAAACACTACCGTTATAACTAATTTAAAAAAAAAAAAACCACAACAAAAAAACCCACACCAAAACCACCCACAAACAAACAAGAAAACAAACCCTTGCACAGCACAAAAAAAGAATAATTTTTTTCCCTTTAGTTTCCTTATTGTACTATTTACTCTTTTTTTTTCCTATGAACTTGGATACTTTGCCTTTATTATGGAGGTTTTGGGGTTTTTGTGTGTGTGTGTTTTTTTTATTAGATAAAATGTGATTAGTGTTTAATTTGATTCTTCAAGTTCCTTGAAATAAGGTAAGGTTAGGTAAACGTTGATTATGCAATTGACGAGTATTTACATCTGTAATATTGCCCAATTTATGTCTCTCTCAACCAGTCTGTAGTTACTCTTAAAATGTGGTGTTCTTCTTTTTACAAATAGACAGTTGCACTCTGGCATTCTGGTTGAATCTCGATATCCTTTGTTCTCTTAGGTTTTTTTCTTCACTACCCCACACTGTCAAAACTGCCATTTTTTGCATTGCTTTTGGAAAAAATATAAATTTTTTTAATTGACTTAAATCAGGTGCATAGTCGATGTGCTTCTATTTTAAATTTAGAAAATATCGTGTGGGTTTTTTTTCCTGATTCTGTCCTTTTGATGTATAACAGTTACAGTAATCTTATGAATTACTTGTATGAGGTAGTGTTTTACCTGCAGTCCTATTTATGAGTTCCTAAAAATCATTATTTGTATTTTTATGGACAGGGATAATTGTGTATTATTCTGTGTGACTGCATTCTTTTCTTCTTCAATTTTACACATGGGGGAAAAAAACCTGCGTAACTTACTAAGCAGCTGAAGCCAAGATAATTTAGGTCACTTAAACTGTATATGGTATTGTAATTGTGCAAAATAAAATGCTGCATAATCTGCAGAGTAATACTTCTTTATATGGAGTAAGTTTGACAAATGTAGTGTCCTGTATTTTTATTTACATGTAGTATATTATAAAATCAGTTATGGTGATAATGTATACGATAGCCTTGATTTTTATTTTTTTTCTTGGATATTAAAGTTTGCAGTATGACTTGATGACTCATCTTTGGTTTTTATAATTTACTCAATGGTAAGATTTGATTTTTGTCTTTTTTATTTATTTATTCTTGGTACGTAATCAGCTATTGCATTAAAATTCCCAGGAGTGTCATCAAGATGTCTGAAAGTTCTGAAGTTTTTTGTTGAATACATGGATTAAGTGTCTTGTGGAAACATTATGACCAAGAATTGCTCCAAGAGGTTTTTCCTACTTCCTGGGGTGCTGCAAAAACCTCTGTCTCCCAAATGTTGCAGCATGCCATATAACCTATGGCATCAAGCAGACAAATGAAACCTTGTGGCTGGTGTTTACTACAGGCTGCCTAATCAAGGGGAGTGTGTTGATGAAGCATTCTTACTTCAACTTCAGAAAGCATTGTGCTTTCAGGTTCTGATTCTGTTGGGGAACTTGTATCGCCCTGACATCCACTGGAAAAATGGCTTAGCAAGCTGTAAGCAGTCCAGGAGACTCTTAGAGTGCATTGAGGATTATTTCTTAATCTAGGTGATAGACAGCCTTACTGTGAAAAAGCATTACTAGACCTGATGAACATATTAGAGATGTCAAGATGGGTGGTAGCCTGGGCTGCACGCCCTGCTGGAATTCACAATCATGAGGGATATGGGACAGGTGAAGATTAGAGTCAGGACACTGAATTCTAGGAGAGCAAATTTAAATTGTTTAAGGGACTGGTGAATGGGGTCCCCTCAGGTACAAAGGAGCAGAACAGAGTTTGCAGCTCTTTAAGGACCTATTTCTTAAAGCACAAGAGCTCTTAATTCCCTTGTACTGGAAATCAGGCAAGGGAGATAGGAGACTATCATGGCTGAGTAAGGAGAAAATGCACAGACAGTGGAAGCAGAGATGTGTAGCCTGGAAAGAATATAGGGATACTGCCTAGATGGGTAGGGGTGGGATTAGGAAAGCTAAGGCACAGTGGGAACTGAATAGGGCAAGGGGTGTGAAGAATAAGAAGGGCTTTGTCCTGGTTTGAGGTAAAACAAACAAGTTTCTGTTCAGCAATTTTACTTTTCAGTTAAGCCTCTTCTAACTAACTGCGCTCTCTGAAATTAACAGCATATTTTTCAGACGCTGTTGGCTTCTAGCAGAGATAAGGCCTGATGTTTGTAGTTAATAAGAGGCTCCTGCTTATACTTATTGCTGTAACAACCAAGGTCAGCTAACTTTGTTATAATGCCCCATTGGAGGGTCTGAAGCAGAAGATCGTAGAGGGGTTGCGCCTGTGGGGAGGAGTGGACAGGACAGGTGACCCAAACCTGACCAATCCATCCTATCTGCCTCATGCTCAGTATAAAAGCTGAGGGATCAAAGGGGTCAGTACCTTTCTTCAATGGCTAGTGTCTGAGGAAGACTCTGTCTGTTTGTCTGCCTTTGATCCCAATTGGTGTGTTTCTGAATCCAGATCCAGAATCCAGCTTCTGTCTGTCACTGAGTCCAGTCTGGGACTTTCCCAGTGCCTGCAGGTGAAGTGATCATCATCCTTGGAGCTCAATACTGGTTATGTATGTACTCTATATATTTCATTATTTTCTTTTTTGATATTATTATCTTTTATTTTTATTATTTTATTATTAATATTTCATTAAAGTAGTTTATTTTTCTTATAAGCTCATAAGTCTCTTTCTCTCTCATTGTTCTCTCTGTGAAGGGAGAGCTGGGGGAGAGCATCTGTCATTTGTTTCAGTGGCAAGTATGGCACAAACCACAACAGGGTTTTAAAGGTATGTTGGCCAGAAAAGGAAGATTAAAGACAATGTAACACCACCCACCCCCCATAACTAAGACAGGAGATCTGCTAACATGGAGAAGGCTGAGTAGATACTCAGTAATTATTTCTTTTTTATCTCAGTTTTCAATGGTAATTTCTCTTCCCACATCTCTCAACCCCCTGAACCTCAAGGCAGGGACTGGGGGAATGAAGTCCCTTCCATTGTAGGAGAAGATCAGGTTTGAGACCACCTGAGGAACCTGAACTTACCCAAGTCGGCACTGGTGAGGCCTCACCTCGAGTACTGTGTTCAGTTCTGGGCCCCTCTGTACAAGAGGGACATTGAAGTGCTGGAGCGCGTCCAGAGGAGAGCTACCAGGCTGGTGAGGGGTCTGGAGACCAGGGCATATGAGGAGAGACTGAGGGAGCTGGGCATGTTTAGCTTGGAGAAGAGGAGGCTGAGGGGAGACCTCATTGCCCTCTACAACTACCTGAAAGGAGGTTGGAGAGAGGTGGGTGTTGGCCTCTTCTCCCAGGTGAATAATGACAGGACCAGAGGAAATGGTCTGAAGTTGTGGCAGGGGAGGTTTAGATTAGATATTAGGAAGAATTACTTTGCTGAAAGAGTGGTCAGGCACTGGAACAGCCTGCCCAGGGAGGGGGTTGAGTCCCCATCCCTAGAGGTATTTAAGAAACATGTAGATTTGGCACTTCAGGGCATGCTCCAGTGACAGAGATTGTAGGGGGGTTTTTTTTGTGTGTGTATGGTTGGACTCAATGATTTCAAAGGTCCTTTCCAACTATGAGGATTATAAGTCCATGGGACCAGACAAGATACATCCCAGGGTCATGAGGGAATTGGCAATGTTCTCAGAAATTGGAGAGATATGCTTTTGATGGATAAGGAATTGGCTGGATGTCCGTGTCCGAAGAGTTGCAGTCAATGGTTCAGTATCCAAGCAGAAAGCAGTAACGAGTGGTTTCCCTCAAGGGGTCCATAGAGGGACCAATGCTATTTAATATCTTCTTCACCAATGACATAGACAGTGGGATTGAGTACACTCTCAGCAAGTTTACAGATGACACCAAGCTGAGTGATGCAGTTGATTCGCTTGAGGGAAGGGATGCCATCCAGAGAGACCTTGACAGGCTTGAGGACTGGGCCCATGTGAAACTCATGAAGTTCAACAAGACCAACTGCAAGGTCCTGCATCTAGGTCAGGGTAGTCTCTAGTATCAATACAGGCTGGGGAATGAGTAGATTGAGAGCAGCCCTGAGGAAAAGGACTTGGGGGTACTGGTGGATAAAAAATTGGACGTGAATTGGCAATGTGGGCTTGCAGCCCAGAGCACCAATCATATCTTGGGCTGCATCAAAAGAAGCATGGCCACTCTGCTCTCCTGGGACTCCACCTGGAGTACCGTGTCCAGTTCTGGAGCCCTCAGCACAGGAAAGACATGGACCTGTTGGAGCAGATCTGGAGGAGGGCCACAAAAACGATCAAAGGGCTGGAACTCCTCTCCTATAAGGAAAGGCTGAGAGTTGGAGTTATTCAGCCTGGAGGAGAGAAGGCTCTGGGGACACCTTAAGGGTTTTTAACTCTAAGACGGTAGATTTAGATTGGACATAAGGAAGAATATTTTTTTTATTATGAGGGTGGTGAGACACTGGTAAAGGCGGACCAGAGATGTTGTCAATACCCCATCCCTGGAAGCATTCAAAGTCAGGTTGGACTGGGCTTTGGGGAACCTGATCTAGTGAAAGATGTCCCTGCCCATAGAATCATAGAATTGTTTTGGTTGGAAGAGACTTTTAAGATCATCAAGTCCAACCTTTAACCTAACACTGACAAAACCACTGCTAAACCATGTCCCTCAGCACTACATCTATGCATCCTTTAAATACCTCCAGGGATGGTGTGGAATAAATACTAAATTGGCTAAAAATACAAAAGTACAGCATTGTTCACACATTAAGGAAAAGTATAAATCAAGAGGCTTCTGAGGTAGAAAACAGCTGCAGCTGGCATGAAGAATACAACATCTGTGGTTCCCTGATAAGGATGCTTGTGAAGCTACATGAGGTACAGGACGGGATGCAATTATTCTGTGGCTTTACCTTAATTCCTACTTGACCATTCCCAGGTGCTTCCGTGATTTCTAGCCCATCAATATCTCTTGTGTCTTTGCTATCACATGGCACTCCATCCCTTACCTCCACTGGGATGGAAGACCGAAGGACCTAGCTAGCACGCTGTCCCACAAACATTGATGTGCTGTCCCCAGGCTTGTCTCTAGTGAGCCTGGTTTTATCCCTTTCTCCCTTCAAATCTAGTTTAAAGCTCTTTCAATGAGCCCTGCCAACTCCTGTGCAAAAATCTTTTTCCCCCTTTGAGACAGGTGTACCCTATCTGTCGCCTGCAGGCCTGGTATCATGCAAACCAACTCATGATCAAAAAACTGAAAGTCCTACTGGTGATGCCAGGCTCAGAGCCAGGTATTGATCTGCTGGGTCTTCCTGTTTCTTCCCTCATCATTCCCTGCAACTAGAGGGATAGGGGAGAATAATACTTGTGCTCCTGATCCCTTAACCAGTTGTCCCAAGGCCCTGAAGACTCTCTTGATTGCCCTTGGACTTCTTGTTGCAACTTAATCGCTGCCTACCTGAAAAATCAATAATGGATAATAATTTGAGGGCTGTACCAGGGTTGGAAGTTTTCTTGCCACATCTTTAACCCAGGCCCCAGGGAGGCAGCAGACTTCCCTAAGAAGTGTGTCTGTGCTGCATATCAGGCCTTCTGTTCCCTTCAGGAAGGGGTCACCTATGACAATGACCCATCTTTTTTTCTTTGTGGGAGTAGTTTTGATGCAGGGTGTAGGCCAACTTTATGGCAGATCTACGGGCAGAGGCCTGCATATGGCCAAAGACACAGTGAGCAGAGCACACAGAAACAGGAACGCAGATGTCGATACGGATGGAATGAAGAGGAATTGGTCCAATATAAACATGGAACAAGAAAACAGCTTCATGTGCTTATCTTGGTGGGAACTGAATAAGGCGACTGGGTTAGTGATCTGAAATATGTGTTTACTTGCCTAGTAGGTGCATGGAAAGTTTTAGAGCTCAGGTATAAAAGCCGAGGTCCGAGAAGCAATAAACGATTTTGTGCTTATCACAAATGTGACTAATTGCCACAAACTCAACCTCAGTGACATTTCTAAGATAGATGAACCATCATCCTCGTTTCTGTTAAGTTCCACTTGCAGAGCCTCATACCTGTTATGCAAGGGCACCTGGGAAGGTGGGGTTGTTATGGAGGAGATGTGCCTGCTGCACCGGTGAATGGGTTCACCGGGCCAAACCGGTTTCAGAGCACAAAAGCTGAAATGCAGGGAGTTGTCATTCGACTCAGCTTCCTCTTGCCTTGACAGATCCTTATCTATGCAGAAATAACTTGTAGGTTGACAGATCATTGACAGATCCTTATCTATGCAGAAATAATTTGTAGGAGCTGTGGAAACAGCTCAGCCTGGGTGTTGCCAAACACTGCATCACAATAAGAACCAAAACCCGAATGGTGCCTTTAACAAATGAAATGCCCGATTCTTCCCCCCCTTGTCCAGGCCACTGTACAGGGTAACTTCCCAGGAATTTAGCGGCCTTACCAGAGAGAGGGTAAGTGATTTAACATACGTATGATATTTGGCATGCTTTAAGATTGTGGTCAGTGCACTTTTAATCTATTATTTATCTATTTATTTTTTTATTTTTTATCTATTTATTATTTATCTATTAATAGTTTAGTGCACTAAACTATTAATATCTAGCACGCTTGTGGTTTGTGTTGGTACTTTTCAGGATCACTTGTAGGTTGTAATAGTGTATTCTGTGAATTGCTTTTTAAATTGCAATAGTGCATTCTCCATTGTATCCATAAAACTTGCAATAGTGGCATATCAGACCTGTGAGTGAAGACCAAATAAGTTGTTAATTTGAACCTCTCAGTGAAGTTCTTTTCTCCCCATCACAACCAGGCAGGAACTTGTTGCCATTGCCCCCTATCCTTCAGGTTACTATATTCAGTCAGGTGGAGAGAGGGTAGGGAATCCTCCATATTATGTATCTTGTCTTCCTGTTGGGCCTGTCTCAAGGAAGGTAGGATGTGATTCCAGTGGTCAATCTCTCTCTCACACTCCTTAATGCTCCTCAACCTACTTGCCTCCTCCTGGAGCTCTGTCACTAAGCAGAGGAGTTCCTCTACCTGGGCATACCCCCCAAAGGTGTGCTCGCTGCTGCCATCCTGTTCCAGTGTAAGAGCAGGGCATGCCCTGCAGCCTAAGAAAGCTTGTGTTTCCTTTTTACTAGTTGGTGGAGACATAGCTGCTATTTTGTTGATCACATCCATTGGAATCTGACAGCATCCATCTTGCCATTTTATTCCTAAAAACTGGATCTCCTGTGCAGGAGAGCAAACTGTGGCCTGTGCTCTGCTGCCAAAGGGATTGAGAAGAATGCATTACCGATATCAATTGTGGCATACCACTTGGCTGCCTTGGACTCCAGTTCGTACTGCAGTTCTAGCATGTCCGGCACGGCAGTGCTCAGCAGTGGCGTGACTTCATTCAGGCCACGATAGTCTACAGTTAGCCTCCACTCTCCATTAGATTTTCGCACCGGCCATATGGGACTGTTAAAGGGTGAGTGAGTCTTGCTGATCACTCCTTGAACCTCTAGGTGACGAATCAGCTTATGGATGGGAATCAGAGAGTCTCGGTTAGTGCGATATTGCCGCCGATGCACCGTTGTGGTAGCGATCGGCACCTGTTGTTCTTTGACCCTCAACAACCCCACAACAGAAGGGTCCTCCGAGAGACCAGGCAAGGTAGACAACTGTTTAACTTCCTCCATCTCCAAGGCAGCTATGCCAAAGGCCCACCGGTACCCTTTTGGGTCCTTGAAATACCCTCTCCTGAGGTAATCTATGCCAAGGATGCACGGGGCCTCTGGGCCAGTCACAATGGGATGCTTCTCGCATTTATTCCCAGTTAGGCTCACTTCTGCCTCCAGTACAGTCAACTCTTGGGACCCCCCTGTCACCTCAGAAATGCAAATGGGTTCTGCCCCTCTATAGCTTGATGGTATTAGGGTACACTGTGCACCCGTGTCCACTAGAGCCACTAGGGCCTTATACTCCTGTGGGTCTGATGTGCCAGGCCATCAAATCCACACCGTCCAATAAACCCGGATGTCCCTTTCCTCCACCTGGCAGAGACAGGGCCCCTCTAATACTGGTCATAGTATCCATTACTCACTTCTTGCAGAAATGACTTGGAAGTTCCTTCAAGAGGATCAGAAGCAAGATCAGGCCTTCTGCTCTGTCTGGGGAACTGCCCGCTGGAAACTGGGGCGGCACTTTTCCTGGAGGGATCCCCTTTTGTGGTTGTCCTTCCTTGCAACTCCTGTACCCGTGTCCGCAGGATCCAAGTAGGTTGTCCATCCCACTTCCTCATGTCCTCCCCGTGGTCCCGCAGGTAGAACCACAGGGTGCCTCGTGGTGTGTACCCTCTGTACTCTCTCTCTTGAGTGGGGAAATGCCTGCTCCTAATAGCTGAGACGCTGGCCTGTGCAGGTGGGGAGTAGGATATATTCTCTTCAAGTTGCTGGATCTTCTGGGGCAGTTTCTCCACAGCTGAGACAAGGGGGGAAGAGAGACTTTCTTCATATCGCCGGAGCTGGCCAGCCACCTCATCCACCGTTGGTCCCTCTTTGCCTTTCCATTCCATTACTGCCAGTGAGTTGGCATATGACTGTGGTGCGCTCCGTACAAACTTCCGCCACATGGGCCTTGTGCACTGCACCTCATCAGGGTCTGTGGGTAAGTCTGCATTGTCCAGGTCATAATAAATCATCTCCCGCATAGCTAATTCTCTCAGGTACTGGATACCTCTTTCCATGGTAGTCCACTTGCTTGGTTGACATACATCCTCACTGAAGGGGTACCTCTCCCTCTACACCTGACAGGAGTTGTTTCCAGAGGCTGAGGGCTTGGGTCTTCTTCCCAATTGCCTTGTCAATGCCCCTTTCCCTGGACAGGGATCCCAGCTGCCTGGCCTCCCTACCCTCTAATTCCAGGCTACTGGCCCCGTTATCCCAGCACCGGAGCAGCCAGGTGACAATGTGCTCGCCTGAAAGTCGGCTAAAATCTTTTCGCATATCCCGCAGCTCATTCAAGGATAGGGATCGAGTAAATATCTCTGGTTCTGCCTCTTCCTCCTGCTCTCGTGATGACCCTGGTTCATCATCATCTCTTACTGAGCGAACTGATTTCTTCGTGTACTACTTCTTCTGTATAGCGGCAACTGATACCGGCATGGGTTGGTTTCCTGGTTCAGCGGCAGTACCTTCCACCGGGGTTGCAGCAGCCGCAGTGTCTGCCGCAGGGGTTGCAGTAGCCGCAGTGGCTGCTGGTCTGGTCTCCATCTCTTTCCCCTGAGGGTGCTGCATAATATTGAACAGTGCCTGGTAGATACTGGCCAGGGCCCAGCACAGTGTGGTGAGTTGTGCCTCTCTAGAATAGCCACAGCATTTTCCCTTCAAATATTCTACCGCTTTATCAGGGTCCTGTAATTGTTCAGGGGTGAAGTCCCAGACCATTGGAGGTGAGAAGTTCTCTAGGTACCTGCCCATGTTCTCCCACATGCCATGCCACCCCTGACTAGCCAGCCTTGGGGCAGATCTCTGAGTGGTAGTCTTAAATAGCTGTTTAACCCTAAACAGGACCTGGAACACATTCAGGAGACATAACAATAGGACCAGGCTGGTTTGAGTATCCCAAGGATATTCAAAATTGTCAAAAGCTGTCATACCTGACCCGAAGGAGAAAAGGGAGGCAAAATTGCTGGGGAAAGTGTCCCCCCCTGTTTCCCCCATAGACTGGGTGTAATTGTTAATAAATTCTGAGAGACGGTGCCCAAGGTACGGGCAGGACAGCAACACCACATAAACGCCCCAAAGTAACTGTCTAACAAGTGATGTTATCATCTCATAAGCCGATATCGCACAGGACAACAAAATGATAATCCTCATCCCTCTCCCAGAAGTAACAAAAATCATCGCAGGGAGTACATAAGCCATATAGGAATTCACATAACACAGCCATGAGAACAAACCAAGCAACGTGGTGACCAGCGACTATTTGCCTAATACAATAAATGCATACAACAAATTTGTTTTTCCAAGCTCTAGTTGGATTCTGTTGTTATCTCAAGCCTTCGAGCCCCACGTTGGGCGCCAAAAAGGATTGTCGTGGTTTGGCCTCAGAAGGCAACAAAGAACCACATGCAGCTCGCTCGGGCCTTCCCAATACAGGAAGAATCGGAAGAAAAAGGCAAGACTCTTGGGTTGAGACAAAGGCAGTTTAACAGAACAGCAAAGGGAACAAGAATACAACAATAACAACACGGATAGAGGAATATACAAAACGATTACCAAACCGCTGCTCACCAACCAGACCGGGACACCCCAGCCCACTCCAATCGGGGACTTCCTGCCCCCTCCCCCGGCAGCTCAGGGTGGGCATGGCTCACATGGCATGGAATACCAGGGAAAATTAACCCTATCCCTGCCAGAACCAGGACAGTTGCTTTGCAAGCAATATTGTACAGGGAACCGCAGATGACGTGGTGGATTCTTCGCATACCAGCTGCGGCTGTATTCTGTCCTAGAAACTTTTTGATTTTATACCTTTCCTTAATGTGTGAACAATGCTGTTTTTTTGATCGTTTTAGTAATTATTCCACAGTTGTGGTAGGGAAGGCAGTAAGCCCCTTGGACTCGACGAGGAGACCAGCTCCAGTGCAGGTAAGTCGGCATTGGGGAAGGGAATCGCAGCAAAAAAGGGCCGGCTAGGGGCTCGTTTTTTGAGGCTTTTCGTAGCCAGGAAAAGCGGCAAGCCCGGGCCGGTACCCGGCACTTCCGGGGGGCGCAGCCAGCACCCGTGGTAGCAGATCTAAACGAGGTGTAAATTCCCCTCCCCGCCCCCCACATAAAATAAGCCTTTTGGGAGCAAGCAAGCAGTGAGTGGGTATCGCCCTGGGCGTACCTAGGAGCACCACGACAAGGGCTGTCTTCCCACTCTCTAAGGAGCTGTCCTGGTTTGAGGTAAAACAGAACCAGTTTTCTGGTTTGTAATTTTACTTTTTAGCTGGGCCTCTTCTAACTGACTAAATTCTGAAATTAACAGCATATTGTTCAGAAACTGATCACTCTCGGAGTGATAAGACCTGATTATACCAAGGAATGGTATGCAGAGAGGCTCTTGCTTATACTTATTGCTATAACAACCAAGGTCAGCTAACTTCGCTATTTGCCCCATTAGAGGGTAAGAAGCAGAGAAGCCTAGAGGGGTCCCACCTGCAGGGAGGAGCAGACAGGACAGGTGACCCAAAACTGACCAACAGGGTATTCCATCCCATATGCATCATGTTCAGTATAAAAGCTGAGAAATCAAAAGGACAAGGTCCCCTGGGGAAGGGGATCGCGGCGGGTAAGGCCGGCAAAAAGGCTCTTTTGAGGGCTTTCGTGGCTGGGAAAGGCGGCTGCCTCGTGGCGGAACCGGCAGCTCGGGGGCGGGCTGCTGACGCGGCGGGGGCGGAGACAACGACTCACGCGGCAGTTCTAAACGGACTGTAAACACGCCAACGGTCAGTCGCCGAGGAGACCAGCTCCAGTGCAGGTAAGGCCTCACTGGGGAAGGGGATCGCGGCGGGTAAGGCCGGCAAAAAGGCTCTTTTGAGGGCTTTCGTGGCTGGGAAAGGCGGCTGCCTCGTGGCGGAGCCGGCAGCTCGGGGGTGGGCTGCTGACGCGGCGGGGGCGGAGACAACGACTCACGCGGCAGTTCTAAACGGACTGTAAACACGCCAACGGTCAGTCGCCGAGGAGACCAGCTCCAGTGCAGGTAAGGCCTCACTGGGGAAGGGGATCGCGGCGGGTAAGGCCGGCAAAAAGGCTCTTTTGAGGGCTTTCGTGGCTGGGAAAGGCGGCTGCCTCGTGGCGGAACCGGCAGCTCGGGGGCGGGCTGCTGACGCGGCGGGGGCGGAGACAACGACTCACGCGGCAGTTCTAAACGGACTGTAAACACGCCAACGGTCAGTCGCCGAGGAGACCAGCTCCAGTGCAGGTAAGGCCTCACTGGGGAAGGGGATCGCGGCGGGTAAGGCCGGCAAAAAGGCTCTTTTGAGGGCTTTCGTGGCTGGGAAAGGCGGCTGCCTCGTGGCGGAGCCGGCAGCTCGGGGGTGGGCTGCTGACGCGGCGGGGGCGGAGACAACGACTCACGCGGCAGTTCTAAACGGACTGTAAACACGCCAACGGTCAGTCGCCGAGGAGACCAGCTCCAGTGCAGGTAAGGCCTCACTGGGGAAGGGGATCGCGGCGGGTAAGGCCGGCAAAAAGGCTCTTTTGAGGGCTTTCGTGGCTGGGAAAGGCGGCTGCCTCGTGGCGGAGCCGGCAGCTCGGGGGTGGGCTGCTGACGCGGCGGGGGCGGAGACAACGACTCACGCGGCAGTTCTAAACGGACTGTAAACACGCCAACGGTCAGTCGCCGAGGAGACCAGCTCCAGTGCAGGTAAGGCCTCACTGGGGAAGGGGATCGCGGCGGGTAAGGCCGGCAAAAAGGCTCTTTTGAGGGCTTTCGTGGCTGGGAAAGGCGGCTGCCTCGTGGCGGAACCGGCAGCTCGGGGGTGGGCTGCTGACGCGGCGGGGGCGGAGACAACGACTCACGCGGCAGTTCTAAACGGACTGTAAACACGCCAACGGTCAGTCGCCGAGGAGACCAGCTCCAGTGCAGGTAAGGCCTCACTGGGGAAGGGGATCGCGGCGGGTAAGGCCGGCAAAAAGGCTCTTTTGAGGGCTTTCGTGGCTGGGAAAGGCGGCTGCCTCGTGGCGGAGCCGGCAGCTCGGGGGTGGGCTGCTGACGCGGCGGGGGCGGAGACAACGACTCACGTGGCAGTTCTAAACGGACTGTAAACACGCCAACGGTCAGTCGCCGAGGAGACCAGCTCCAGTGCAGGTAAGGCCTCACTGGGGAAGGGGATCGCGGCGGGTAAGGCCGGCAAAAAGGCTCTTTTGAGGGCTTTCGTGGCTGGGAAAGGCGGCTGCCTCGTGGCGGAGCCGGCAGCTCGGGGGTGGGCTGCTGACGCGGCGGGGGCGGAGACAACGACTCACGTGGCAGTTCTAAACGGACTGTAAACACGCCAACGGTCAGTCGCCGAGGAGACCAGCTCCAGTGCAGGTAAGGCCTCACTGGGGAAGGGGATCGCGGCGGGTAAGGCCGGCAAAAAGGCTCTTTTGAGGGCTTTCGTGGCTGGGAAAGGCGGCTGCCTCGTGGCGGAGCCGGCAGCTCGGGGGTGGGCTGCTGACGCGGCGGGGGCGGAGACAACGACTCACGTGGCAGTTCTAAACGGACTGTAAACACGCCAACGGTCAGTCGCCGAGGAGACCAGCTCCAGTGCAGGTAAGGCCTCACTGGGGAAGGGGATCGCGGCGGGTAAGGCCGGCAAAAAGGCTCTTTTGAGGGCTTTCGTGGCTGGGAAAGGCGGCTGCCTCGTGGCGGAGCCGGCAGCTCGGGGGTGGGCTGCTGACGCGGCGGGGGCGGAGACAACGACTCACGTGGCAGTTCTAAACGGACTGTCCCGGAGCGCAGCGGCCGGCCGCTGCGCAGCCAGCACACAGGCAGCTGGGCGGTGTCACCCCGGCGAGAGCGGTCGTATAGGACGAAGCTCCTTGAACAGTAAGTTACTGGAAGCCTCTAGACCTGACCAGGACGTCATGCTAAGAACTCGGCAGAAGGCCATGCTATCCCTGAGCTCTGCACCAAGCAGCTCTGATGTGGCCACTCAGACAGAGGTTGCGTGGGAACATGCTGCCACCCAGGTGTCAGGTTGCAGGGTGTGCCCTGCTCTTGTGCCTGTGTTGAATGGCAGTGGTGAGCAGACCTGTGGGAGGTGTGCCCAGGTAGAGGAACTCCTTCACCTAGTGATGGAGCTCCGTGAGGAGGTAAGTCGTCTGAGAAGTATAAGGGAGTGTGAACAGGAGATAGACAACTGGAGTCACACCCTGCCTTCCCTGAAAGAAGCACCTCAGGCAGACAGAGCTCCACATACAGAGCACTCCCCACCCTCTAGCAGCACAGCTGAATGTGGAGATTCAGAGGACAGGGGCCAGTGGCAACAAGTCCCTGTCCGGCGTGGCAGGTGTGCCACCCAGGTGACCCCCACACCATCTGAGGTGCCCTTGCAGAACGGATATGATGTTCTGCAAAGGGAACCGGAGGATGAGGAGGACAACAGCTTACTGAACTTGGAGTTGTCACTGAGGCCGAGACGGATTAAGCCTTGTATAACAACATCCTCAGTTATGAAAGAAAGATGGGCCCTTGTAGTAGGGGACTCAATTCTGAAGGGAGTGGAAGGTCCCATATGTAGACCAGACCCAATCTGTAGGGAGGTCTGCTGTCTCCCTGGGGCCAAAGTTAAGGATGTCCAGAGGAAACTCCCTACCCTAGTTAAGCCTGCTGACTACTACCCTTTATTGATTTTTCAGTTAGGCAATGATGAAATTTCAGGAAGAAGCCTGAGGGCAATGAAGAAAGACTTCAGGGCCCTGGGACGGCTGGTTAGGGGATCAGGAGCACAAGTAGTGTTTGCTTCTATCCCAACAGTTGCAAGGATAGATGAGGAGATTAATAGGAAATGCCAGCTGTTCAATGCCTGGCTCAGAGACTGGTGTCATCGGCAGGACTTGGGGTTCTTTGATTATGGGCTGCTTTTCAGGACGCCAGGCCTGCTGGCAACAGACGGCAAAAGCCTGTCTCAGAGGGGGAAAAGGGTTTTAGGGCAAGAGTTGGCGGGGCTCATTGACAGGGCTTTAAACTAGATTTGAAGGGGGATGGGGATAGATCCATGTTTGCTAGCAAAAAGCCTGAAGGTGGCATGCTGGCACTAGACTTGGAAAAGATAGGGGGCATAACCAGGCTCCTTAGGAATAAGTCTGGGGGTGGCAGAATTTCGGCTCCCGCCAGTAAAAAGGAGAAAGGACCAATAGCCCAGATGAAGTGCTTATACACTAATGCACGTAGCATGGGTAACAAACAGGAGGAGCTGGAAGCCATTGTGCAGCAGGATAATTATGATGTAGTTGCCATCACAGAAACGTGGTGGGATGACTCACATAGCTATAGTGCTGCCATGGATGCCTATAGGCTCTTCAGGAAGGATAGGCAAGCAAGGAGAGGCGGGGGTGTGGCCCTGTATGTTAAGGAGTGTTATGAATGCTTTGAACTAAATGATGGTGATAATGGGGTTGAGTGTTTATGGGTAAGACTCAGGGGCAGGGCTAACAAGGCAGATATCGTAGTAGGAGTCTGGTATAGACCGCCCAACCAGGATGAGGAGGCAGATGAAATATTCTATAAACAGCTGGGAGAAGTCTCAAGATCGCGAGCTCTTGCCCTCGTGGGGGACTTCAATTTGCCGGACATCTGCTGGGAATACAATACAGCAGGGAGGGAACAGTCTAGAAGGTTCCTGGAATGTGCTGGGGATAACTTCCTGACACAGCTGGTGAGAGAGCCAACTAGGGAAGGTGCCCTGCTGGATCTGTTGTTTGTAAATAGGGAAGGTCTTGTGGGGGATGTGAAGGTTGGAGGCTGTCTTGGGAACAGTGACCATGAAATGATAGAGTTTTCAATTCTGCGAGAAGCAAGGAGAGGGGTCAGCAGAACTGCCACCATGGACTTCCGGAGAGCGGACTTTGGGCTTTTCAGGAGCCTGCTTGACAGTGTCCCCTGGGAGGCAGTCCTCCAGGGCAAAGGAGCCCAGGAAGCCTGGATGATTTTCAAGAAGGAAGTCTTAAAAGCGCAGGAGCAGGCTGTCCCCATGTGCCAGAAGACAAGCCGTCGGGGAAAAAGGCCGGCCTGGCTAAACAGGGAGCTAGTGTTGCAACTTCGGGAAAAAAAGAGGATCTATGGCCTCTGGAAGGAAGGGCAGGCCACTCAAGAGGACTACAAAGAGGTAGTGAAGCTATGTAGGGAAAAAAATCAGGAGGGCCAAAGCCCAGCTAGAACTAAACCTGGCTTCTGTTGTCAAGGACAAAAAAAAAAAGTTTTTATAAATATATTAGCAATAAGAAGAGGACTAAGGATTATCTCTGTCCTCTAGTAGATAGGGCCGGCAACATAGTGACCAAGGATGAGGAAAAGGCTGAGGTACTTAATGCAGTCTTTGCCTCAGTCTTCAGCAGTAGGACCAGTTGTTCCCTGAGTACCCAGACCCCTGAGCTAGAAGACAGGGATGGGGAGCAGAATGAAGCCCCTGTAATCCAAAGGGAAATGGTGAGGGACCTGCTTCAGCACCTGGAGGTGCACAAATCTATGGGGCCGGATGGGATCCACCCAAGGGTATTGAAAGAGCTGGTGGAAGTGCTCGCCAGACCACTTTGCATCATTTATGAGCAGTCCTGGACAACCGGGGAGGTCCCAGTTGACTGGAGGTTAGCAAATGTGACACCCATCCACAAGAAGGGCCGGAAGGAGGATCCGGGGAACTACAGGCCAGTCAGTCTGACCTCGGTGCCTGGGAAGGTCATGGAACAGATCCTCCTCAGTGCCATTACACGGCACATGCAGGAGAACAGGGTGATCAGGCCCAGTCAGCATGGATTTGTGAAGGGCAGGTCATGCCTATCAAACCTAATATCCTTCTATGATAAGGTGACCCACTTAGTGGATGAGGGAAAAGCTGTGGATGTTATCTACTTGGATTTTTGCAAAGCTTTTGACACTGTTTCCCACAGCATTCTCCTGGAGAAACTGGCTGCTCATGGCCTGGACAGGTGTACTCTTCGCTGGGTAAAAGAACTGGCTGGATGGCCGTGCCCAGAGAGTGGTGGTGAATGGAGTTAAATCCAGTTGGTGTCCGGTCACAAGTGGTGTCCCCCAGGGCTCGGTGCTGGGGCCGGTTCTCTTTAATATCTTTATCGATGATCTAGATGAAGGAATCGAATGCACCCTCAGTAAGTTCGCAGATGACACTAAATTAGGCGGGCGCGTTGATCTGCTTGAGGGTAGGTTGGCTCTGCAGAGGGATCTGGACGAGCTGGACCGATGGGCTGAGACCAATGGTATGAGGTTCAACAAGGCCAAGTGCCGGGTCCTGCACTTGGGTCACAACAACCCCATGCAGCGCTACAGGATTGGGGCAGAGTGGCTCAAAAGCTGCCCGGCAGAAAAGGACCTGGGGGTGTTGGTGGACAGCCGGCTGAATATGAGCCAGCAGTGTGCCCAGGTGGCCAAGAAGGCCAACAGCATCCTAGTCTGTATTAGGAATAGTGTGGTGAGCCAGACTAGGGAAGTGATCATCCCCCTGTACTCGGCACTGGTGAGGCCCCACCTCGAGTACTGTGTTCAGTTTTGGGCCCCTCGCTACAAGAGGGACATTGAGGTGTTGGAGCGTGTCCAGAGAAGGGCTACAAAGCTGGCGAGGGGTCTGGAGGACAAATCTTATGAAGAACGACTGAGGGAGCTGGGGTTGTTTAGCCTGGAGAAGAGGAGGCTGAGGGGAGACCTTATCACCCTCTACAACTACCTGAAAGGAGGTTGCAGAGAGATGGGGGCTGACCTCTTCTCCCTGGTGACAAGTGATAGGACAAGAGGAAACGGGTTCAAGTTATGTCAGGGGAGGTTTAGATTAGATATTAGGAAACATTTTTTCACTGAAAGGGTTATTAAACATGGGAATAGGCTGCCCAGGGAGGTGGTGGATTCACCATCCCTGGAGGTGTTTAAAAAAAAAAAAAGGTAGATGGGGCACTGAGGGACATGGTTTAGAAGTGGCTCTTGTCAGGGTAGGCTAAAGGTTGGACTCGATGATCTTAAAGGTCCCTTCCAACCTCAACAATTCTATGATTCTATGACAAGTCTCTCTTTCTTCAGCGGCCAATATTTGAGGAGGACCCTGTCTGTTCATCTGCCTTTGATCCCGATACGAGCATTCCTGACTCCAGATCTGGAATCCTGCTCCCGTCCATTGCTGACTCCAGTCTGGGACTTTCCCTGCATCTGCTGGTGACGCGATCATCATCCTGGGAGCTGGATACGGTTTTGTATATATCGTATACTTTTTTAAATTATTTTTATTATTCTATTATTATTTACTATTTCCTTATTTATTTATTATTTTCATTAAAGTAGTTTAGTTCTTTTTCTAAACTCGTAAATCTCCTTATCTCTTCCTCTCCTCTCTTTGGAGAGTGGGGGGGGAGGGCCATCTGTGATTCTGATTGGCCAATCTGGCCAAAACCATGACAGGAGCCAAGTAGCTTAGCTATGCCATCCACCCAGAAGAAAGTTGTGCACTCAACCTTAGCCAGAATGGATGTGGGAACCCAGACAGAGCTCCCACAGGAACATGCAGCTGTCCAGGTCACGGGCTGCAGAGAGTGCCGGAGCCTTTCACTGGCAACGGGAGGCAGCTATGGGAACAACTGTGTATGTTGTGAACAGGTAAATGACCTGCTCAGCCTGGTGGCAGAGCTGAGAGAGCAAGTTGAAAGGTTAAGGAGCATTAGGGAGGCTGAAGAAGAAATAGACTGGTGGAGCCAGGCTCTGCCCTCCTTGATACAGAAACAGGAGCACCTGTCAGAAAGTAGTCAGGATCAAGGGGCCCCTGTACCCTGCTCCTGTCAGGCAGAAGGCAGAAGCCTAAATGAAGGGAGTGAATGGAGGCAAGTTTACAGTTGGGGCAGCGGGCAAACTCTCTCCTTGCCCCCCCCCCCGCCCCCCTTGGTACCTCCGAACAACAGATATGAGGTACTGGATGAGGAAGGCCAGTCAAATGAGAGTTTGGATGATGGCAAATCTACACCAGAGACATCTCCACAGTCAGAAAGGCTTACCGCCCGTATCATCACCACATCCCCAAGGAAGAAAAGGAGGGTTATAGTTGTTGGTGACTCCCTCCTGAGGGGAACAGAGGGTCCAATATGCCAGGTAGACCCTGTTCACAGGGAAGTCTGCTGTCTTCCTGGAGCCCGGATTAAAGACATAACTAGGAAACTCTCTAGTTTGATACAGTCCTCGGACTATTACCCGGTAATGATTTTCCATGTAGGTGGAGATGAAGCTGTGACTCGTAGACCAAGAGCAATCAAGGGGGACTTCAGGGCCTTGGGAAGGTTGGTAAGGGAGTCTGGGGCACAGGTTATTTTCTCCTCACTCCTTCCAGTTGCAGGTAGTGACATTGGAAGGAACAGACGCATCCAGTCCATTAATACATGTCTCTGTGGCTGGTGTCACCGCCACAGTTTGGGGTTTTTTTGATAATGGGATGGCCTACACAGCACCGGGCTTATTGGCATCAAATGGGAAACACCTTTCTCAAAGCGGGAAGAGAGATTGCGGGGCTGATTGACAGGGCTTTAAACTAGATGTGAAGGGGGAGGGGGATGATACTATTAGGCTTGTCTGTGACAAGCTGTGGGATAACACGTCAGGGTTAGAGGGATGGGGCGCTAGGAAGGGCCTTCAACCTGTTGCCCCGAGGCATGCTAGGGATGCTACATCACAGCCAAAGTCTTACAGAGATGAGCCAGGGGCTCCTGAGGTAGTCCGAGTCAACAGGGAAACACCCGAGAAACACCCCAAGAGGTGCTCCTCTAAGAAGGCATCGCAGCCAACAGCCCAGCTCATTGGGGATATCAAGATTGGAAGCAGCCTGGGTTGCAGTAGCCACGCACTGGTGGAGTTCACAGTCCTGAGGGATATGTCAGCCAGAAAAGGAAGATCAAAGAAAGCATGCCCTCCCTGATGACTGAGAATGGCAAACTGGTAACAACAGACGAGGAGAAGGCTGAGGTTTTCAACAACTTTTTTTGCCATGGTCTTCACTGCCAGCCTCTCTCCTCACACCTCCCGGGTTGAAGGACCGCAAGACGGGGATCTGGGGGACAAAGTCCCTCCCACTATAAGTGCAGACAAGGTTCGTGACCACCTGAGGAACCTGAATATACACAAGTCCATGGGACCTGATGAGATGCACCCCAGAGTCCTGAGGGAATTGCCAAGCCACTCTCCATGATATTTGAAAAGTCATGGCAGTCAGGTGAAGACCCTGGTGACTGGAAAAAGGGACACATCTGTAGGAATGTGTCTGAGAGAAAATGATCACGTGAGCCAGCCTCCCTACTATGAGAGATTAGATTAAGGGCAAAACAGGTGGTAGAAGATGGAATTAGTACATGGGAAAAATGGGAACTGAGAAGGTAGAAAACATGTTGTGCTAATGACTAAGCAATTTACTATGTGAATTCTTGTAACCAATCTGATCTGTGAATGAACTGCATGGACAGTGCGTGGACAGTGTAACGAGCTAATCAGAAATAAGCGAGTCGCGTGTATGGCTACAACACAGGGTATAAAAGATGATGATCTGTGCTTAATAAACGGCTTCTGTTGATTCACATTGGATCGTCTGGAGTCCAGTTATTTCTCCTCACACATCGCACCCATTTTTAAAAGGGGTAGAAAGGAGGACCCTGGGAATGACCGCCCTGTCAGCCTCACCTCTGTGCCTGGGAAGATCATGGAACAGATCCTCCTAGAAGCTATGCTAAGGCACATGGAGGACAGGGAGGTGATTCAAGACAGCCAGCATGGCTTCACCAGGGGCAAGTCCTGCCTGACCAACCTGGTGGCTTTCTACAATGGAGTGACTGCATCAGTGGACAAGGGGAGAGCTAAAGGCCTTTGACACGGTCCCCCCCCAACATCCTTCTCTCTAAGTTGGAGAGATACGGATTTGATGGGTGGACTGTTCGGTGGATAAGGAACTGGCTGGATGGTCGCATCCAGAGGGTGGTGGTCAATGGCTTGATGCCCAGATGGAGAGGGGTGACAAGTGGTGTCCCTCAGGGATCCGTGCTGGGACCAGTGCTGTTCAACATCTTCATTAATGACATAGTGGGATCAAGTGCATCCTCAGCAAGTTTGCAGATGACACCAAGCTGAGTGGTGCAGATGACAGGCCAGAGGGATGGGATGTCATCCAGAGGGACCTGGATGAGCTAGAGAGGTGGGCCCAAGCAAACCTTATGAAGTTCAACAAGGCCAAGTGCAAGGTCCTACACTTGGGTCAGGACAACCCTCGTTATCAGTACAGGCTGGGGGATGACATGATAGAGTAGCCCCATGGAAAAGGACTTGGGGGTACTCGTGGATGAAAAGCTGGACATGAGCCAACAATGTGCACTCGCAGCCCAGAAGGCCAATCGCATCCTGGGCTGCATCAAAAGAACCATGGCCAGCAGATCCAGAGAGGTGATTCTGCCCCTCCACTCTGCTCTCATGAGAACCCACCTGGAGTACTGCATCCAGCTCTGGAGCCCTCAGCACAAGAAGGACATGGACCTGTTGGAGCGGGTCCAGAGGAGGGCCACGAAGATGATCAGAGGGCTGGAGCCCCTCTCCTATGAAGACAGGCTGAGAGAGTTGGGGTTGTTCAGCCTGGAGAAGAGAAGGCTCCAGGGAGAACTTATAGCGGCCTTCCAGTACTTGAAGGGGGCCTATAATAAAGCTGGGGAGGGGCTGTTTGCAAGGGCACGTAGGGATATGACGAGGGATAATGACTTTAAACTAGAGCAGGGCAGGTTTAGATTAGACATTAGACATAAGTTCTTTACTGTGAGGGTGGTGAGGCACTGGAACGGGTTGCCCAGAGAGGTGTTGGAGGCCCCATCCCTGGAGACATTCAAGGCCAGGCTTGATGAGGCTCTGAGAAACCTGATCTAGTTGAAGATGTCCCTGCTGACTGCATGGGGGTTGGACTAGATGACCTTTAAAGGTCCTTTCCAACCCAACAGTTTTTATGATTCTATGGTTCTATGACTTTCATCTCGTAAAGAGTTGAGAGAGTACTTTCTGAAATAATTCCATATATTTTTATAGGACCGTGTTCTTAAACACTTTGCTTCCCATATACAGTATTATATAAAAATATTTCCACTTTAAAAATAAAGCCTGGTTAATGGTAGAAGAGGTGGGGTTTTTTTCCATCTTCTGTGTCCTACCTGTATGTTTTAAATCTTTCATAAGAACAAATATTTCTGATTATAATTTCTACACCTTCCTGAAAATAGTCTTAAGTTGTCATTATTGTTTGCTGGTTTGTGGCTTCTTCTATAATGTTACAGTAATAAGCATTATACTGTAGAGTTTGTACTGCTCTTTAGTAAAGTTATGAGCACTCCCAATAGTACTGCAGTTGGCTAAAGAAGAGAGATTTTTCGAGTTATAGTTGCAAGCACACCTTTGAAACTAGAGTTAGGAAATCAACTTAAAAATGAAACAACTTCATTATAGAAATTGAGCCATAGTGTCTCTGACTTTGCTGTATGTAACCTACTTAGCTAGCATTTCTTCTCAAAACCAGTTTTGAAAGATGTTTAGGTCAATAGGAATATTTGATGCTTTACTATATGTTTTTATTTATTACTGTTGAATGTCCGCTGTCTTTTGTGCTGTTTGGTTTTGTTCATTTTCGCACGGAATCTTTCTGGAGGATACAAATAAACAGCAGTGCTGCTGCTCTGGAGAACTGAATGCTCTTCAGATTAATCTCATATGTAGTCTGAGTCTGAAATTAGGAGTATGTATATTTTTGTGGTTGTTAGGTTTTAGATTATAATCTCTTTGTAACAAGAATGCTGTCAGTTTATTCTGCATACAAAGTAGGTAGCACAGTGGTTTTCTGACTTGTATCTACCTCATGGTTTGAGCAGGAACTTCTTATTAAACTAGAAGTGGAATTCCTTTTAAAACTGAGAAGAATCTGTAAGGGTAGCAGACAGAGCAGACAGGTTATAAAACTCCATTGTTAAACATCTTTCTTCCCCCCCCCCTTCTTATTATCTCCTTTTGCACTTAAAAGGCTTTTGACCAAATACCCTTAAAGGAACAGATGCTCTCTCCTTCCATGTACCCTTACAGTTCTTTGCAAGAATACTTTAAAGGACAAAAGTTAGTTATGATTTGGTTGAGGTTTTTGTTTTGGTTTTTTTTTATGATGTTTTGCTTAGCTCATTTTTTTCCTTATAAAATGATAAGATCTGACAATATAGAATAGTTGAGTAACCCTTCTCTGCCTACACTTTTTTTTTGTTAAAGCTTTTTTTTTTCTTATTTTCTTTTACTGCTGTGATATACATTAATGCTTTGTTGCCTTTTTGCTTGTTTGACTCTCTTAAAAGCAAGCAGAAGAATTTTGTCAGTATAACTCATTCTTGTATTGGAGAGCATCATTGCTCACTATAGATATAGAATCATAGAATCGCCTAGGTTGGAAGGGACCTTTCAGATCATCTAGTCCAACCATCAACCTAACTCTGACAAAAACCATCACTAAACCATATCTCTAAGCGCTATGTCTACCTGTCTTTTAAATACCTCCAGGGATGGTGCCTCAACCACTTCCCTGGGCAGCCTGTTCCAATGCTTGATAACCCTTTTGTTGTAAAAATTTTTCCGAATATCCAGTTTAAACCTCCCCTGGTGCAACCTGAGGCTGTTTCCTCTTATCCTATCGCCTGTTACTTGGGAGGAGAGACCGAGAGACTGACCCCACCTCTGACTTTCAGGATTTAGATGGAGATGCTGCAATAAGAGCTAAAACTTCTTCAAGGACTGATACCACAGAGACTGAAATGGAGTCCTGTTTAGTTATTTCATAGTTATACATCTACTTGCAGGAGGGTTGTTTGACTTTTTTCGTGTTTTTCTACTTTGGAGAAAAATAAGCAAGCTTCTGCTTTCTTGAAGAAACAATGTTAAGCCAGTCTTGATGAGTTTTCTAAGTTGGTGGAAGAATCACTATTAGGTACTTATCAGTAAGCTGGTTGGCGAGGTAAATTAATCTATACATTGAGTAGGAGGCTATGTTTGTCTAGGAAGAATGCTTGAAAACATGGATACAGGCTAAAAGAAACTACAGAAAATCAGAACTTCTTGATGCAGTTATTAGAATCATAGAATCATAGAATTGCTAAGGTTGGAAGGGACCTTTAAGATCATCAAGTCCAACCTTTAACCTACCCTGACAAAAGCCACTTCTAAACCATGTCCCTAAGTGCCCCATCTACCCTTTTTTTAAACACCTCCAGGGATGGTGAATCCACCACCTCCCTGGGCAGCCTATTCCAATGTTTAATAACCCTTTCAGTGAAAAAATGTTTCCTAATATCCAATCTAAACCTCCCCTGACATAACTTGAACCCGTTTCCTCTTGTCCTATCACTTGTCACCAGGGAGAAGAGGTCAGCCTCCATCTCTCTGCAACCTCCTTTCAGGTAGTTGTAGAGGGTGATAAGGTCTCCCCTCAGCCTCCTCTTCTCCAGGCTAAACAACCCCAGCTCCCTCAGTCGTTCTTCATAAGATTTGTCCTCCAGACCCCTCGCCAGCTTTGTAGCCCTTCTCTGGACACGCTCCAACACCTCAATGTCCTTCTTGTAGTGAGGGGCCCAAAACTGAACACAGTACTCGAGGTGGGGCCTCACCAGTGCCGAGTACAGGGGGATGATCACTTCCCTAGTCTGGCTCACCACACTATTCCTAATACAGACTAGGATGCTGTTGGCCTTCTTGGCCACCTGGGCACACTGCTGGCTCATATTCAGCCGGCTGTCCACCAACACCCCCAGGTCCTTTTCTGCCGGGCAGCTTTTGAGCCACTCTGCCCCAATCCTGTAGCGCTGCATGGGGTTGTTGTGACCCAAGTGCAGGACCCGGCACTTGGCCTTGTTGAACCTCATACCATTGGTCTCAGCCCATCGGTCCAGCTCGTCCAGATCCCTCTGCAGAGCCAACCTACCCTCAAGCAGATCAACGCGCCCGCCTAATTTAGTGTCATCTGCGAACTTACTGAGGGTGCATTCGATCCCTTCATCCAGATCATTGATAAAGATATTAAAGAGAACTGGCCCCAGCACCGAGCCCTGGGGGACACCACTTGTGACCGGACACCAACTGGATTTAACTCCATTCACCACCACTCTCTGGGCACGGCCATCCAGCCAGTTCTTTTACCCAGCGAAGAGTACACCTGTCCAGGCCATGAGCAGCCAGTTTCTCCAGGAGAATGCTGTGGGAAACAGTGTCAAAAGCTTTGCAAAAATCCAAGTAGATAACATCCACAGCTTTTCCCTCATCCACTAAGTGGGTCACCTTATCATAGAAGGATATTAGGTTTGATAGGCATGACCTGCCCTTCACAAATCCATGCTGACTGGGCCTGATCACCCTGTTCTCCTGCATGTGCCGTGTAATGGCACTGAGGAGGATCTGTTCCATGACCTTCCCAGGCACCGAGGTCAGACTGACTGGCCTGTAGTTCCCCGGATCCTCCTTCCGGCCCTTCTTGTGGATGGGTGTCACATTTGCTAACCTCCAGTCAACTGGGACCTCCCCGGTTGTCCAGGACTGCTCATAAATGATGCAAAGAAACAGCTTGATATGTTACATATGGAAAAGAAATTAAAAATCTACCTGTCATGAACAAAAAGTTATAATTGAAAGCAAACATGGAAGTGAATGCTTTTTATGTGAAACTTTTATCATTTGAATTTATCTTAAAATACAAATACACAAACTGTAGTGTTTCCTAGTGTATTTTTTCACTTTAATAGCTAAACCAAAAAATAAGAGCCCACTGAAACCCAACACAACATTCACTTTTCTATGCAAACCAAAAGCAATTGTGGCAGGGAGCGGTAAGAAAAAGGAGATCTGTTCTTCTGTAAGCTCCCACTGTTGTGAAAGTTGCTTCACGTTTTCCTAGTGATCACCTGAAGCAGTGGGTGGCTAGCTTTTAGTTTTTTGGTCCATCCTCAAGTTAATCCTGTTCCTATTTTTTGTGACGTTGGCTCTGAATGCATTAGTAATGTTGAAATGGCAGGCATGTGCAAAGTTGTCACGAAGTTAACGCGTTATAAAACTATCACGTATGCTTTTTCCATACTTAACTGACAGGTTTAGTTTTTGCAGAGACTGTAGATCTTTCAAAACATTTTGACACAATTTCCTTAGCTAGTGGATTTTTGATGTGCATTACAAACAATGCTTATCTCTTTATTTACAAATTAATACAGTTACTTGTCTCTAATAGTAGACTGAATTTATAGTTGTATTGTCAGACTGTTAGACTTCAAAAATGTGATTTGTCTTTATAGCGAACACTTCTGGGATTTTTATGAATTTGTTGGGATCATCTCTAAATAAGGCAACTTGTGAATTGTTAATAATGTGTTAAAGAACAGTAAAGTGTTGTCTGTATTTGAACACTTTGAGGCTATTACTGTTTGAAGTTTCTGCATTTGTTTCTTAAGACTGTTGCTTATATAACTCACTTTTTTTGACCTTTTTGATTAAAATAGCTTATCAACCTTAGTAAATGTTTGGAAACTTTTTTCAGTATTTATCTGTGTTGGGTTTTCTTGTGTGGTTTTTTTAGGTTGTTTTGGGGTTTTTGTTCTAGATTGTTTGGGTCTTAGTCTTCACAGAAGAAGGGAAGTGGCTTCGTGACTCAAGCATTTGAGGGGCTTTGACAGGGCTTTAAACTAGATATGAGGGGGGAAGGGGAGATAACTGGGCCTGTCAGGACTAAACCCAAGGGAGGCATGCCAGGGCTTGAAGGATGGTGGACTAGCGAGGACTCTCACTCTGCCATTTCATTTGAGAGAAGGGACAGACATTTAGAAATCATGGAAGCACCTGGGAGGGGTCTGGTGGGAAATGGGGCCCACACTCACAAAAAGGTGCTGGAGTCACTGGCACATCTGAAGTGCATCTATACCAATGCACGCAGTATGCGCAACAAACAGGGGGAGCTTGAAGCCATGATGCACCAGGGAAACTATGACATAGTGGCTATCACAGAAACGTGGTGGGATGCCTCACACGACTGGAGTGCCACAATCGATGGCTACAAGCTCTTCAGGAGGGACAGACAGGAAAGGAGAGGCGGAGGAGTGGCCCTGTATGTTAGAGAATGCTATGAGAGCTCGGAAATCAAGTATAGTGATGATGGGGTGGAGAGTGTTTGGATTAGGTTAAGGGCCGATAAAGCTGATATCGCTGTGGGAGTCTGCTACAGACCTCCTGACCAAAGCAGTGAGGCGGATGAAGCTTTCTATAAGCAGCTGGGGGAAATCTCGCGGTCACTTGCTGTTGTTCTTGTGGGGGGACTTCAACCTCCCGGCTCTCTGCTGGGAATACAACACAGCAGAGAGGGAACAATCCAGGAGGTTCCTGGAATGTGTGGAAGATAACTTCCTCACACAGCTGGTAAGTGAGCCGACCAGGGAAGGTGCCCTCCTGGACCTGCCTCTTGTGAACAGGGAAGAACTTGTGGGGGAAGTAAAGGTTGGTGGCCGTCTAGGGCACAGTGATCATGAGATGATCGAATTTCTGATTCTTGGGGAAACAAGGAGAGGGGTTAGTAAAACTGCCACCTTAGACTTCCGGAGGGCAAATTTTGACCTGTTCAGAAGACTGCTGGACAAAATCCCTTGGGAGGCTGCCCTGAAGGATATAGGAGCCCAGGAAGGCTGGACATACTTCAAGAGAGAAGTCTTAAAGGCACAGGAGGAGGCTGTCCCCGTGTGCCGAAAAACAAGTAGGCAGGGAAGGAGACCGGCCTGGCTAAATAGGGACCTTTGGCTGGACCTCAAGAACAAAAGGAGAGTCTATGACCTTTGGAAGAGGGGGAAGGTCTCTCATGAAGACTATAAAGATGTAGTGCAGCTATGCAGGGAGAAAATTAGGAGAGCCAAAGCGCAGCTAGAGCTCAACCTAGCTACAGCCGTTAAGGATAACAAAAAATGTTTCTATAAATTCATTAACAACAAAGGAGGGTTAGGGAAAATCTCCCTCCCTTATTGGATGCAGAGGGAAACATAGTCACAAAGGATGAGGAAAAGGCTGAGGTGCTCAATGCCTACTTTGCCTCAGTCTTTAGCAGTGGAACTAGCTGTTCGCTGGGCACCCAGCCTCATGAGCTGGGAGACAGGGAGGGGAAGCTGAACGAGGTCATCACAATTAAAGAGGAAGTGATCAGTGACCTGCTACACCGCTTGGATGCCCACAAGTCTATGGGACCGGATGGGTTACATCCAAGAGTGCTGAAAGAGTTGGCAGACGTGCTCGCCAAGTCGCTTTCCATGATCTACCTGAAGTCATGGCTAACTGGGGAGGTCCCAATGGCCTGGAGGGTAGCAAACGTAGCACCCATCTACAAGAAAGGCAGAAAGGAGGATCCGGGAAACTATAGGCCTGTCAGTCTGACCTCGGGAGCAGGGAAGGTCATGGAGCAGATCATCTTGAGTGCCATTACAAGTCATATAACGGACAAGCAGGGGATCGGGCCTAGTCAGCATGGGTTTATGAAAGGCAGGTCCTGCCTGACCAACCCGATCTCCTTCTACGACAAGATGACCCGATTATTGGCCGAGGGAAAGGCTGTGGATATTGTCTACCTAGACTTTCGAAAAGCATTTGACACTGTCCCCCATAGAATTCTCATGGAAAAACCGGCGGCTCATGGCCTGGATGAGCATACGATCTGCTGGATCAAGCACTGGCTGGATGGGCGGTCCCAAAGAGTGGTGGTCAATGGAGTTAAATCCAGCTGGCGGCCGGTCACAAGCGGTGTCCCTCAGGGCTCAGTGTTGGGACCATTTCTGTTTAACATCTTTATTGATGACCTTGAGAAGGACATAGAGTGTATCATCAGCAAGTTCGCAGATGACACGAAGCTAAGCGGGAGTGTTGATCTACATGAGGATAGGGAGGCTCTACAGAGAGACTTGGATAGATTGGACCGATGGGCCAATGCTAACGGTATGAGCTTCAACAAGGCCAAGTGCCGGGTCCTGCACTTGGGCCACAACAACCCCATGCATCGCTACAGGCTTGGGGAAGTGTGGCTGGAGAGCTGCCCGGCAGAAAAGGACCTGGGGGTTCTAATTGACAAGCGGCTGAACATGAGCCAGCAGTGTGCCCAGGTGGCCAAGAGGGCCAATGGCACCCTGGCTTGTATTAGAAATAGTGTGACCATCAGAAGGAGGGAGGTGATTGTCCCCCTGTACTCTACACTGGTGAGGCCAAACCTTGAATATTGTGTCCAGTTCTGGGCACCTCAATACGAGAGAGAGAGATCGAGGTGCTGGAGCGAGCGCAGAGGAGGGCAACGAAGCTGGTGAAGGGCCTGCAGAATAAATCTTACGAGGAGCGATTGAAGGAGCTGGGACTGTTTAGTTTGAGGAAGAGGACGCTGAGGGGAGACCTCATCGCTCTCTACAACTACTTGAAAGGACATTGTAGAGAGGTTGGTGCTGGTCTCTTCTCACAGGTAATTAGCAATAGAACAAGAGGGAATGGCTTCAAGCTGCAGCAGGGTAGGTTTAGACTGGACATCAGGATAAAATTCTTCCCAGAAAGAGTGGTCAGACACTGGAATAGGCTGCCCAGGGAGGTGGCGGAGTCACCATCCCTGGATGTGTTTAAGAGTCGTTTAGATGTGGTGTTAGGGGATATGGTGTAGGGGAGACCTTTGTAGAGTGGGGTTGATGATCGGACTCGATGATCCCAAGGGTGTTTTCCAACCTAAATGATTCTATGATTCTATGATTTCATGGTGCTTGTTCAGCACTACTATCGGAAGTCAGATACATATTTAAAACAATACTTATTTTGCTCATGCATTCTATTATTATATTTAATAAATTCAAATACATCAACTTGTTCTTAGGAGATACTTAGGTTTTTAAAAACAACCTCCTTTTCTGACAAGAATGCATCCACTATTGCATGTTTACTCTAACTAAATTAATGAATTAATGAGGACATACTTTTTTTTTTTACCTAAGCTAATTTACTACATTTCTATATTTGCAGTATTTTTTCTGTTTCACACCATCCAATGTTCCCAGGATCCCCCAATATTAGCTAGTATCTATGCAGATGCACTTCAGTCATTGTGTTTAAGATCTGCTTTGATGTATACAGTACTGTTCGTATACAGTAGGTACATTCTAGCAGTATGCTGCATTTTTTTAGCATTTAAAATGCATATCTCCTTTCCCTTATAGTCACAGGAAAGAAGAGATTTTATGATTTTCTTCTTTAAAGTATATATTTGAGCTCTTCTATAACAAAATAAATAAGCCCTTTAAAAATGTAAAGCTTGCACCATTAATGTAAGCTCTATATTCACATTATGTGTTTATCTGTTTTCAAGTAGAGTCAAATTTAAAGGTCTTGGAAAGCTTTTTGAAATGAGTCTGAGAGTTTGAGTAATACAAAAGACTGGTCAAGGTAAGGGGGAGTTGACAGAGTACATAAACTTTCCATTAGAACTGTCACAAAGCATGATCAAGAAATGGCATTGCTCAAAGTTTGGTGTCTCTATGGGTTATCAAAATACTGATCTAGACTTCTGGCTCCATTTTTCTAGAACTCAAGCGCTTTATGTAAATTATAAGTAAGCTAAAGATGTTTTAATTTGCATGTGCAAATAGGAGGGTTTTGTGTTTGGATTGGAATACGATGAAATAAAGTATCTTGCCAAATATGAGTTTGAGAGAGAAATAAACAAAAATATTGTTGTAGCATCTTCAATGAAGTGTAAGCCAAAGGAAAGATGTTTTTTCATACAGAGCTATGAATAGAAACAAGCCACATCACCTGTGCAAGTGAACAGTGAGTAGAATTTTTAAAATACTTGATTAGAGCAGTGCTCTTCTAATTAAAATGGAACATGCAATAATTAATTCCATAGAATCTATTCTAAATATCAAATGTCCTCTTTCTGAAGCCTGATGTTGTAAAAACAGTGTATATTTCCTTTTGATGCTTCATTGTATAGAATAAGACATGTATTGTTTTTATTTTCTTCCTGGCATTTCAAACAAACTAATTTTGCTTCTTATTACGTAAAAAGCACTTATGTAAGAACTACTTTGGCATAAAGTGAACAACCAAAATCTTATTGTTTCATTATTGTCAGTTGTAAACTGCAGTGATAATCACAAAATGTTGCAACTGTGTACCCCTTAATATTATTGTTTTTCTATTTTTACCTTTTAGGAATTATAGAAACCTTCTGTTATTGAAAACAGGAGAACGTACCTCAGACAAATCTCTATTTCCCAATTTGTAACATGCAAATACAGAGACCTCAAATGTAGATGAGGAAAGCCATACAGGTCCTCGTTATTGAAGTTGAAGGCATAAAAATCATTCTGTATTGAATCCAACAGAAAGTATGATTCTGGACCATGTGATGATATCAGAAGAAAATGAATGACTAAGAAGCAAAAAAGTTCATATTTTGGACATTATGATGGTTTTGATGTCCAAACTGTGCATTTTTTTTTCTTGGAGCTCATACATACAATGCATATATGCCCAAAGTGCTTTAAGGATAAAACTTGGTTAGCGGTGTCCCCAAGTCAAACAAATAGTTACTGCAAGTGCCTAATTGATTTTGTGCTAGCAAATAGCATAAAAAAGGCAGAATAGGCTCCTAATTTTATTTCATTCTCGTTATTTTGAGTTGTGAGACAGATTCTCATACTTGCGTTTTGGCGCATTCTTCTCTCTCCGTTTTGCATTGTGCAGCTTATCTATGAATATCCTGAATTTGTCAGTATGAACTACTCCAATCTCAAATCCTTATAGGGTTTCTGTTTTATCTTCATTTGTTTTGGTTTTGAATCATTTTGAGGTTAGAATTGCTACTCTATTAAGAACAGTCATTTCAGTGATTAATTCGGCAATCAAAATATTCTTCAAATTCCTTAGACCACATTGTATGGTGATTACTAGTGTCTATCATTAACTTAATTATCAGAATCTTCTTTTCAGTAAGAAAGAACGCTTAGAAACCATTTACCTTTCAAAGATTTGGTTTTGAAGGTCTCTATTTCAGCGTTACTGTTTTACTACAGGTTACAGTACTGAAATTTGATTTTTGTTTTGAAATGCACTATTCTGGTTTATAGTCCTGTAAATGCAGTGTAGTAATACTATAAAAGATTTGTGATTTCAGGACAGCTCATAGTGAGCAATAAGTGTGATAGCATTTACAAGAACAGGTCCTTGTTATCTTAAGTCTCAAGCAGTCAAGAAAACAATGGTATTTTTAGTGTGGCTTCTTAAAAACACAAAGGTTTATATGGTCACATAATATGTTTTAAAAGAAATAATTAGTCACACCACTGTGAACTGAGCATGTAACCAGACTCATTTCCTCTCTTAGGATCAGTTTTTCCTGGAAATGGAAATGGAAAAATACATAAGTGTTTACCTCATATGAAAAATCCTTAGGAAAGTGGTTTCAGTTGCAAGTGTGTATTTCTGTGACTTTAAACACTATCGTTTAAAAACAATATAGCAATTAGCCATATGTAGCCCAATGCTTTGATATAAAAATAATGTAAATGCTAATAAGGCACTGGGTCACAGCAGAAGAATGTTGTTTTAGAAAGGGATGATTGGCACAGAAAAGAAATAAAAAAAACCCCACCACCTTCATTCACCTAATAAAAGTAAACTTATTTTTACTTTATTTAATTTTACTTTATTTATATAATGAGGTTAGTTAGGCCAAACATCTGGTGTGAAAATGATGGGAAAGAACAGAGAAGATTTTGAAGATTTGAGAATCATTTTAAGATGAGGATTCAGAAGTCCTGGGGTCACATCTGGAGAAAATCTCACTGAAGAATCTATATGCTTGGTATTTCATCTAGGCCAGGGAGTCAATAAGTCAGAGTTCACATCTTCTAGGAGTACTCTGAAAGATACTTTATTTGAAAGATCTGTTAACCAATTTGAGGGATGCAAAGAATGACAGAGCAAACAGAAGAGAGACTACTCTACAAGACCCTTAAGACTTCTTGCTCTTAAAAGCAGAGTTGGTGTTAAGGCTTAAGAAAGGCTCCTCAGAAACTTAGAAAAGTTTTAAGGTGTTACTGTTTAGCTACACAAATCATCTGAGGAGTCCTCTAATAGTGAAGTAAGAGCAGAAACTGAAGTGGATATCCTCTGATACTGCAACTTCCTTGTGCTTGTCTCTGCTGGGCTCTCTATCTAACAAAATTATATAATGCCTTCTCCATTACTATTAAGGGATTCTTCTCAAGAGACAGACTACTACATCTTAAAGCTGCAGAACATACTCTTACACTGAGTCCTCTTAGGATGTCTTTCACTCATTTTCCTACCTCTGTTAAGAAAAATTGAGTAACAGAAACCAATGATGCCATTTGAAATATTATTTCTCAATTCTGGACAGTGGATTCCTGCCTTAGGAAGCAGGATGCTGGTTTTCTTGGTGCTATTGCTAGAAGCACAATTGTAATGAGAGGCTAAATTGTACCATCATGTTTTGTTCTTTGGGTCTGCACTGACTCCAAAGGTATTTACAGAATGCATTTTGGGAGAATTGATTGGATATTTGTGAGTCTGAACATCAAGCTGACCATGTCCACCGTGTTATATTCTTGTCACTTAGTGTCTAAAAACACTTTTCAAAATAACAATTTTTCTCATAGGATACATTTTGCTAACAATCCTATTCATTTTGGATGATTCTTCATTCAAATACTTCTTAACTTCAAATACTTCTTAACTTCAAATACTTCTTAAGTATCATGAAAGATTTCAAGCTATGTTTAGATATCAGTAACTGTTTGTTTCAATCACTGAGTGATCTGAATGAGAAAACACTATAAGCTTCAACACCATGTAGCACCCTCATTGTATATAACTCAGTATTCAAGACTGCCCGTGTTCTTGCCTCCTATTAAAGTGTATGTATAATGTGAACTAATAGCTGATGGACATTTAGATGCCTGCCTGGGTTGTGTCATCTTTAATTTGAATCAAAACGTGAGTTTATTCTTGATGAAAGAAACCACCTTCTCCTTCCTGGAGAAGCTTTTATTGGCAGATCGATTTCTACTATCAGTATGCAGTGGGCATCAGGAGGGAAGACTTACTGCAGCTAGACCTGGAATCTTCATTGCATATTCACATACTGTGAAATAAGCAACTAAGTATGACTTAATCTCACTCTGACAGGTTTCCTATATGCAATATAAGTAGAAGGGGAAGACCAAGGCAAAATATTCCTCTTCTCCCTGGTGACAAGTGATAGGACAAGAGGAAACGGGTTCAAGTTATGTCAGGGGAGGTTTAGATTGGATATTAGGAAACATTTTTTCACTGAAAGGGTTATTAAACATTGGAATAAGCTGCCCAGGGAGGTGGTGGATTCACCATCCCTGGAGGTGTTTAAAAAAAGGGTAGATGTGGTACTTAGGGACATGGTTTAGAAGTGGTTTTTGTCAGGGTAGGTTAATGGTTGGACTTGATGATCTTAAAGGTCCCTTCCAACCTCAGCAATTCTATGATTCTATTCTGTTCTGTTGTAGTCCAGAACCTGCTATGAAGAAAAACACCCCTGTCTCTGCTACAGTGCCTTTCTATATCATCGTATAACATTAGCTGAAAAAATGTCATCGTATGATGAATGTGTATTCACCGTATCTGCTGCCAAACTTCAGTGTTGGACTGACTTATGAAACTTCTTTAGTTAGTTAGTGTTGGAAAATAAAGCTAAATAAGCTTAGTGGGAGGCAGATTTGTTGATGAGAATATTGGGGGGGGGGAATCTAGCAGCAGTCATTACCAGTTTTGTTCCTGTTGTGTTTTAACTACAGCTGACAACTAAGCACCGCACAGCTGCTTGTTTGCTCACTCACCTCCCCCCGGCGGTGGGATGGGGGAGAGAATCAGAAGAGTAAAAGTGAGAAAACTTGTGGGTTGACATAAAGACAGTTTAATAGGTAAAGCAAAAGCTGTGCGCGCAAGCAAAGCAAAACAAGGAATTCATTCACTGCTTCCCATCTGCAGGCAGATGTTCATCCATCTCCAGGAAAACGGGGCTCCATCACACATAACGGTTACTTGGGAAGACAAATACCATTGCTTCGAATGCCCCCCCCCTTCCTCCTCCTCCTTTTATTGCTGAGCATGACATCATATGGTATGGAATATCCCTTTCGTCAGTTGTGGTCAGCTGTCCCAGCTCTGTCCCCTCCCAGTTTCTTATGCACCCCCAGCCTACTTGCTGGTGGGGCAGTGTGAGAAGCGGAAAAGGCTTTGATGCTGCGTAAGCACTGCTCAGCAATAACTAAAGCATCAGTGTGTTATCAATACTGTTTCCAGCACAAATCCAAAACATAGCCCCATACCAGCTGCTAGTAAGAAAATTAACTCTGTCACAGCCAAAACCATCACAGTTTCTTGCTCCTCTCTTCACCGCTTTATCCCATCTTGTAGATCTGTCATGGCACTAAGGAAAAGGTAAAATTTTAGTAGAGTCTTATGAAACCCAGTGTCTTCGGTGTGTGTTTGGAGGTGATGAAACAATGAAACTGGGAGTTCTCATTAAAGCAAATTTGCACATATGGAGATTAGTTTTGGCTTTTTCATTCTAAAATATGGACACTCCTTTAATAGGAAATAAAATATAGGAGGCCTATTGCCCTGACTTATGAAAGAGCTTTAATGAATGCCAATTATAAGAGAGACGTTGAGGAATCTCCATCCTTGGAGATATTCAAAAGCTGTCTGGACATGGTCCTGAGCAACTGGCTGTAGGTGATTCTGCTTGAGGAGGGGGGTTGGACCAGATGACCTCCAGAAGTCCCTTCCAACCTCAACCGTTCTGTGATTCTGTAAATAGATCTTGCCTGATTAAATATGGTTGATGAAAAACACTCAACTTCAATATACTTGCTGGATAGGAGGTATGATCTAACAGAACATAGGGAACAGAGTGGGTACTCTGGGTGTTTAATTCCCCTTACAGGCACCTCATGGAAACAAAAGAAACAAAGCCATCACTGTTTTGGTAAAAGTTTTGATTAGGTGCATTATTCTATTAAAATATCTTTTTGGAAAGATATTTTTTGATTTTGAATAAAATGCAAGGTTATGCATGGATAAATATGGTCATACTTTGACCTGTATATGTTTCACTTGCTTAGGATATGAAAAGCAGGAAGGGTGAAGCATTGTTTCTAATGGGCTTCCAAGAACTGAGCTAGCCTCATTGCTGTTGAAGTAACAAGCTAACACTGGGAACATAGGACATATGAAAATAGAAGCTTAAAGAATGGACAAACAAGATATCTCTGATCTTAAGGTAAGTCTGTAGAAATAGGATCGGTATTCTGCAGTAGGACTTCAGGAGAAAACATCTTGGTAGTTCTGTTTTCTAAAGTAAAACACCTCAAACAGACCTGTTTTATTAGGGATAATAATTCCATTCAGCAGGTGAGAGGTGTTGAACTCCAGCCATAAAATGCTACCAGCAGTATTCTTAATCAGTTGAATTACATTCTCATTAATTTAATTCTTTCCTAATTCACTATATGAAGGAGAAATTTTGCAAACAAGTATGGACACAAGTATTTATCATAATCAGTTTTGCAAGCTAGACATATATGGTACAGGGATAATTGTTTGTAAATATCAGAAGTGAGTAAGGAGTCAATGCCAACTCCACCAGGAAGCAATGGTATCCACTCGGAAGAAGACCATGGCATCCGTGAGCTCTGCACCCACCAGTTCTGATGCAGCTTCCCAGATGGAGCTCTCGTGGGAACACGCTGCCACCCAGACGTTGGGCTGCAGGGTGTGCCCTGCTTTTACGCTGGTGTCGGATGGCAGTGGTGGGCATGCCAGTGGGAGGTGTGCCCAGATAGAGGAGCTCCTCTGCTTCGTGATGGAGCTCAGGGAGGAGGTAAGCAGGTTGAGGGCCATCAGAGAACAAGAGAGAGAGAGAGATGCTTGGAGTCGCTCCCTGCCTCCCATGATAAAAACCCAGCAGGCAGACAGAGCCCCTGCTACAGAGAACTCCCTGTCCTCACTCTGTCCGACTGAATGTGGTGACTTGGAGGACAGGGGACAATGGCAAGAAGTTCCTGCCCAGTGCAACAAGCGCTGCAGTCGCATCTGCACAGCAACTACCCCACCTTCCCAGATGCCATTGCATAACAGGTACAGTGCTCTGCAAGGGGAACTGGACAACAATGAGCATGATAGTTCTTCCAGCTTGGAGGTGTCATCGAGGTCTAGTCGGACCACCCCCTGCATCAAAACCTCTGTGGTAAAGAACAAAAGATGGGTCATTGTCATAGGCGACTTGCTACTGCAGGGAGCGGAAGGCCCGATATGCAGACCGGACCCACTACATAGGGAGGTCTGCTGTCTCCCTGGGGCCCAGGTTAAGCATGTGAAAAAGCAGCTTCCTTCCCTAGTACGGCCCTCAGATTATTACCCCCTTTTGATCTTTCAGGTAGGCAGTGACGAAGTAGTGAGAAGAAGTCCGAGGGCAATGAAGAGAGATTTCAGGACCTTGGGACAACTGGTCAAGGGATCGGGAGCACAAGTTGTGTTCTCCTCCTTTCCCCCAGTTGCAGGGAATGATGAGGGAGTAATTAGGAAGAGCCAGCAGATCAATGCCTGGCTCTGAGCCTGATGCTGCCGGCAGGACTTTGGGTTCTTTGACCACAGCTTGATTTACAAAATGCCAGGCCTGCTGGTAATGGGCGGGAATAGCTTATCTTGCAGGGGGAAAAGGGTTCTAGGACAAGAGTTATCAGGGCTCACTGAGAGAGCTTTAAACTAGATTCATAGGGGGATGGGGATGTAACTGGGCTTGCTAGAGAGGTGCCAAGGCGTAGTAGCTCAGCACTTGTAGGGCAGCGTGATAGTATTTTTGAGAACCAGAAGGCCTACCACCCCTCAAGGGTGAAAACTACATGCTCAACTCCCTCTCCGAAATGCTTATACACCAATGCACGCAGCATGGGGAATAAACAGGAAGAACTGGAGATCTGTGTGCGGTTGCAGGGCCACGATCTCATTGCAATTACTGAGACGTGGTGGGACAGCTCACATGACTGGAATGCTGTCATGGATGGCTATGTCCTTTTCAGGAAAGACAGGCCAGCGAGGTGAGGTGGTGGAGTTGCTCTTTATGTGAGAGAGCATCTGGAATGTATCCAGCTCTCCCTGGGGGCGGATGAAGAGAGGGTTGAAAGCTTGTGGGTAAGGATTAAGGGGCAGGCAAATATGAGGGACACTGTTGTGGGTGTTTATTACAGGCCACCTGATCAGGATGGGGAAGCTGATGAGGCCTTCTACAGACAGCTGAAAGTAGCTTCATAATCACAGGCTTTGGTTCTCATGGGGGACTTCAATCACCCCAATATCTGCTGGGAAGGCTACACAGCCAGGTGTGCACAGTCCAGGAGGACCTCTAGGGTATTGATAATAAGTTTTTGACTCAGGTGGTGCAGGAGCCAACAAGGAGAGGTGTACTACTGGACCTGGTACTGACAAACAAAGAGGGACTGGTGGAGGACATTAAGGTTGGGGGCAGCCTTGGCTGTAGTGATCACGAGAAGATACAGTTCAGGATCATGGGTAGTATGCACAAAACAGCAAGTAGGATTGCAACCTTGGACTTCAGGAGGGATAACTTTGACCTCTTCAAGAAACTGCTTGGAGAGATCCCGTGGGCTAGGGCTCTGGAAGGTAGGGGGGCTAGAGAGCTGGTTGGTATTCAAATACTACTTTCTCCAAGCTTAGGATTGGTGCATCCCTAAGAGCAAGAAATCGGCCAAGGGACGCAGGAGACATGCATGGTTGAGCAGGGAGCTTCTGAAAAAGCTCAAGTGGAAGAAGGAAGTTTACAGCAAGTGGAAGAATGGACTGACCCCTTGGGAAGATTACAAGAATGCCATCAGAATATGCAGGGATGAAACAAGGAAAGCCAAGGCTGCCTTGGAATTAAACCTGGCCAGGGATGTCAAGGTCAACAGGAAGGGTTTCTTGAAGTATATTGGAGGCAAAAGGAAAACTAGAGAAAATGTGGGCCTGCTGTTGAATGAGACAGGAGCCATGGTGACGGAGGATGCAGAGAAGGTGGAGTTACTGCATGCCACCTTTTCTTCAGTCTTTACTGCTTGGGCCAGCCCTCAGGAGTCCCAGACTTTGGAGAAGGTAGCAGGGAAAGAGGAAGACTTCCCCTGGGTTGAGGAGGATCAAGTGAGAGATCAGGTAGGTCAATTAGATAGCCACAAGTCCATGGGTCCCAATGGGATGCACCCGAGAGTGCTGAGGGAGCTGGCAGAAGTCATTGCTGGGCTGCTCTCCATCATCTTTGAAAGGTCCCGGAGAACAGGCGAGGTGCCTGAGGACTGGAGAAAAGCCAATGTCACTCCAGGCTTCAAAAAGGGCAAGAAGGAGGACCCAGGAAACTACAGGCTGGTCAGCCTCACCTCCATCCCTGGAAAGATGATGGAACAGCTCATTCTAGGAGGCATCTCAAAGCATGTGGAGGAAGAGAAGGTCATCGGGAGTGGTCAGCATGGATTCACCAAGGGGAAATCATGCTTGACCAATCTGATAGCCTTCTACAATGGAATGACTGGCCGGGTAGATGAGGGGAGAGCAGGGGACGTTGTCTACCTTGACTTCAGCAAGGCTTTTGACACTGTCTCCCACAGCATCCTCATAGGGAAGCTTAGGAAGAGTGGGTTAGATGAATGGACAGTGAGGTGGATTGAAAATTGGTTGAAAGACAGAGCTCAGAGGGTTGTGATTAGGGGCACAGTCTAGTTGGAGACCAGTGACAAGTGGCGTCCCCCAGGGGTCAGTACTGGGTCCAGTCCTCTTCAATATATTCATCAATGACCTGGATGAAGGGATAGAGTGCACCCTCAGCAAGTTTGCTGATGACACAAAGCTGGGAGGGGTGGCTGACACACCAGAAGGCTGTGCTGCCATACAGAGAGACCTGGACAGGCTGGAGAGTTGGGCGGAGAGAAACCTTATGAAATTCAACAAGGGCAAGTGTAGGGTGCTGCACCTGGGGAGGAATAACCCCATGCACCAGTACAGGTTGGGGGCTGACCTGCTGGAGAGCAGCTCTGTGGAAAGAGACCTGGGAGTCCTGGGGGACAACAGGATGACCATGAGCCAGCAATGTGCCCTTGTGGCCAAGAAGGCCAATGGCATCCTGGGCTGCATCAAGAAGAGTGTGGCCAGCAGGTCCAGGGAGGTCATCCTCCCCCTCTACTCTGCTCTGGTGAGGCCGCACCTGGAGTACTGTGTCCAGTTCTGGGCTCCCCGGTTCAAGAAGGACAGGGAACTGCTGGAGAGGGTACAGCTAAGGGCTACGAAGATGATGAGGGGACAATAACATCTTTCTTATGAGGAAAGGGTGAGAGACCTGGGTCTGTTTAGCCTGGAGAAGAGAAGACTGAGGGGGGATCCTATCCATGCTTATAAATACTTAAAGGGTGGGCGTCAGGAGGATGGGGCCAGTCATTTTTCAGTGGTGCCCAGTGACAGGACAAGAGGTAACAGGCGAACTTCCATCTCATCATGAGGAAAAACTTTACTTTGAGGGTGGCAGAGCACTGGGACAGGCTGCCCAGAGAGGTGGTGGAGTCTCCTTCTCTGGAGACTTTCGGAACCTGCCTGGACGTGTTCCTGTGCAACCTGCTCTAGGTGACCCTGCTTTGGCAGGGGGGTTGGACTAGATGATCTCCAGAGAACCCTTCTAACCCCTGTCATTCTGAGATTCTGTAATATGGTATAAACATTTTACTTAAGTTAAAAGGTGTCACAGGCAAATCAGTCTAGAGTTGGGGACCTAATTTATTGCCAACCAACACAAACCTCTCGTCACTTATTTGGGTATTAAAAAAAAATCCCAAACACCCAAGACAATTGCACACTTGTGCAAATACCTTCCTTCTCCCCTCCCCAGTCTCAGCTTTCCATATTTTCTTCACAAGGCACACTCAGTCCATCAAAAATCCTCTGTCAAGGCAACAGGCACCTAAGGAGTTTGAGGTGTTATAATGATTTCTTTCTGGTGCCCTACACTTAGTAGTTTCCTGCTGATCTATTCCTTAGCATACCTGCTCTAGTGTGGGTTGCCCATGGGCCACAGTCTCTTCAGGAGTATATGTATCCTTCTTTTGGAAGAGTGCTATAGTGATCCTTACCAGGAGACCATTGTACATCAAGGAGTTAGTGATATACATAAAACAACTTGAGTAGGCCCAAGCCTGTTCCATGCTATGCAATGCTACACACACAGTGTGGCCTCTGGGCCTGCATTGTGCTGCACAGATTCCTTGGACTTTAATCTTAAAGGAACCATCATATCGCTCCTGAAAGCTGTCTTGAGAAAGCACTTGGTGATGTAATTCTTGCACTAGGACAGTTTGGGGAATGCAAGCCAAAAAATGAGGGGAGGAGGATAAACTGCAAACAAAAAAAGTTACTCAGAGGAGATGTTCTTAGCTCTACTCAAGTATGGAGACCCAAAAGATAAAATTGATGGGAAACCTACCTCTTATTTATAGGAAAAATATAAGCAAGTGAAAGGGAAAAAGACATCAAAAAAGGAAATTAGGATGATGGACAGACCAATTACATACTCTGCTTCCCACCTAGTGAAGAAAAGTAGAGTATGTCAGGACAAAGTAATCACCTCAGCGGCTTACTGGAAAACATACTGTTATGGTTTGAGAAAACCCATAACAATTTATTGTCATTTAGAGAATTATTCTATCACCCGATGACCCCTTCCCACCTGGAAAGGGGAATCGGGGAAAACAAGGAAACATGAGGGTTGAAATATAAATAGATTTAATAGGATAAGACTAAATAATTAACACTAATACTAAAGAACCAGTATTAATCCCAATACTAACATAAGATCTACAAGGATTATACTAAGCCAATTCTATCAGTAGGAAGCCGTGCACTCCCAGGAGTGGACAGCAAATATTGGACACTGCAAGCGCAACGGCTTCAGGAGGAAGGAAAGGCCTCAGGGGTCCGGCACCGGGGCAAGGAGCTTCTCTGGACGGCTGTCATCAAGGGAGAGAGAGACTACGCAGCAAACTTTCTAATTTATATTGAATGTGACGTTAGGTTGATGGTTGGACTAGATGATCTGAAAGGACCCTTCCAACCTAGGCAATTCTGTGATTCTATGATTCTATGGTATGAAGTAATCCTATTGGCCAGCCTGGGTCAAGTGCCCAGGCCTTGCTCCTCCTTATCCCTGCACCTGGCAAGGCTCGAAAACACTGAGACCTTGAGTCCCACATAGCCTAGCTGTCTATAATGTAAATATTTTCACGAATTCAGACACTAGAGTCTTACAAAAGTGGAGTTTTCCTCAGCATTAGAAGAGAAATTAATCCTGTGTCACTCAACCCAGGACAAATAAAAAGCCCATACTGACTGATTAGATTTGAATTCCCTCCCCAGAGTGCAATGGGGAGAATCATAGAATCATAAAATCTTCATGGTTGGAAGGGACCTTTGAGATCATCGAGTCCAACCATACACACACAAAAAAAACCCCTACAATCTCTGTCACTAGAGCATGCCCTGAAGTGCCAAATCTACATGTTTCTTAAATACCTCTAGGGATGGGGACTCAACCACCTCCCTGGGCAGGCTGTTCCAGTGCCTGACCACTCTTTCAGTAAAGGAATTCTTCCTAATATCTAATCTAAACCTCCCCTGCCGCAACTTCAGACCATTTCCTCTGGTCCTGTCATTATTCGCCTGGGAGAAGAGGCCAACACCCACCTCTCTACAACCTCCTTTCAGGTAGTTGTAGAGGGCAATGAGGTCTCCCCTCAGCCTCCTCTTCTCCAAGCTAAACATGCCCAGCTCCCTCAGCCTCTCCTCATATGACCTGGTCTCCAGACCCCTCACCAGCCTGGTAGCTCTCCTCTGGACGTGCTCCAGCACTTCAATGTCCCTCTTGTACAGAGGGGCCCAGAACTGAACACAGCACTCGAGGTGAGGCCTCACCAGTGCCGAGTACAAAGGCACCATCGCTTCCCTACTCCTGCTGGCCACGCTATTCCTGATACAAGCTAGAATGCTGTTGGCCTTCTTGGCCCCCTGGGCACACTGCTGCCTCATGTTAAGCTGGCCGTCCACCAGCACCCCCAGGTCCTTTTCTGCTGGGCAGCTTTCCAGCCACTCTGCCCCAAGCCTGTAGCATTGCTTGGGGTTGTTCTGACCAAAATGCAGGACCCAGCACTTGACCTTATTAAACCTCACACAGTTGGCCTTGGCCCATTGACCCAGCCTGTCCAGGTCCCTCTGTAGAGCCTTCCTACCCTCAAGCAGATCAACACTCCCACCTAGTTTGGTGTCATCTGCAAACTTACTGAGGGTGCACTCAATCCCCTCATCCAGATCATCGATAAAGATATTAAACAAAACCGGCCCCAAAACTGAGCCCTGAGGGACACCACTGGTGACTGGCTGCCAAGAGGATTTCACCCCATTAATCCCAACTCTCTGGGCACGGCCATCCAGCCAGTTTTTAACCCAGCAAAGAGTACACTTGTCTATGCCATGATTCGCCAGCTTCTCCAGGAGAATGCTGTGGGGGACGGTGTCAAAGGCCTTACCAAAGTCCAGATGGACAATGTCCACGGCCTTCCCTGCATCCAGAAGGCAGGTCACATGGTCATAGGAAGAGATCAGGTTGGTTAAGCAGGACCTCCCTTTCCTAAACCCGTGCTGGCTGGCCCTGATCCCTTGGCTGCCCTGCACTTGCCGTGAGAGCTCACTCAAGATGATCCTCTCCATGATCTTCCCTGGTACCGAGGTCAGGCTGACAGGCCTGTAGTTCCCCGGATCCTCCTTCCGACCCTTCTTGTAGATGGGCGTCACATTAGCCACCCTCCAGTCATCTGGTACCTGCCCTGTTGACCAAGACTGTTGATAAATGATGGAGAGAGGCTTGGTGAGCTCTCCCGCCAGCTCCCTGAGTACTCTTGGGTGAACGGGACCCTCACAGGGAGATAACAGACCTTATATTACCCTAACAATATATTGGAGCCTTCATAACCAGCATTGGGTGATGACTCTAATTGGACACAGGGGTGAGGTCACTTTAATTCCCAGGGACTGTTTTGGGTTAATCCTGATAGGCAGATAAACCCCACACATCGGCTCACTCACTCCCCCACAGTGGGATGGAGGAGAGAATTGGAAGAGTAAAAGTGTGAAAACTCCTGGGTTGCGATAAAGGCAGTTTAATAGGTAAAGCAAAATATGGAATTCATTACCTACTTCCCAGGCAGATGTTTAGCTATTTCAAGGAAAGGAGGTCTTAATCACAAGTAATGGTTATTTGGGAAGACAAACACCGTGATCCCAAATGTTCCCCCCTTTCCTCCTTCTTTCCCTCAGCTTTTATTGCTGAGTGTGATGTCGTATGGTATGGAATATCCCTTTTTTCATTTGGTCCCAGCTGTGTCCCCTCCCAGCTTCTTGTGCACCCCCAGCCTACTTGCTGGCAGGGCAGCATGAGAAGCAGAAAAGGCCTTGATGCTGTGTAAGCACTGCTCAGCAATAACTAAAACATTCCTGTGTTATCAATCAACACTATTTTGGTCACAAATCCAAAACACAGCACCATACCAGCTACTATGAAGAAAATTAACTCCATCCCAACCAAAACTAGTACAATCTCCATCCCTTATTCCATACCATTTACATCATGGTCATCTCCCACACTATTCAATACATCCTCATTAACCATCATCCCCCTTCTTGTCCATAACTGTGATTCCATTTGTTATGGTGGTCACTCAGGATAGGAGAGGTGGTGTGTTGTGTTGAGTTATTGGGTGCCAAAGTCAGTTCAGGTTGGGTCAGTGCTGCACTTGCATGGCTTCTTGTGAGGCTCATCCTCCATTGGTTTGGGTGGTTCCTGCTATAGTACTTCCTATAACATGCAACTCAAATCATGGGTTACAGCAATTTAAAGGTATATCCATTAAAGGGACCCATCCCAATATCCGAAAAATAGATTGATGGAAATTAATGCCTTTGGGAGGGGCAGAAGATCCTGCTTGGAAAAAACTCTTTGATATTATAATTGGATTCCTACCCATCTAGTACCCAAATATATTTTTTTGGCAAGCAGAGCTTTCATGACAATGGGGGGCAAATAGTCGCTCAGGGTTCACACTATCAATGTGGGAAAAGTGGTTACGGCTCCTGTTGTTTTGCACCCCTCCACCAGTCTGGTTGTGTCCAAGAGGTACAGGCTGCCCAGAGGCTATGCAGAGATTACTCAGACAATTAAACAACTACTGGAGGCTGGAATTATTCAGAGAACTTATCCTCCCTTCAGTAGCCTTATTTGGCTGGTGAAGAAGCCTGACAGCTCCTGGAGAATGACAGTTGATTACCAGTTGATAAATAAGGTTGCCACTCCACTATCAACCATAGTGCTTGATATTGTCACTCTCCTCAAGCGTATTGAATCCAAAGCTGGGACATGGCATGCTGTGTTAGATTTATATAATGTTTTCTTTAGTGTTCCAATTGTTAAGGAATCACAGGAGCAATTTGCATTCTCATGGGAAGGTCAGCAGTATGCCTTCACAGTTCTACCTCAGGGCTTTCTAGACAGCCCCACCATTTGCCATGGGCTGGTAGCCCAGTGTTTGGAAGACTGCAATATTTCCCCGCATTGTAAATTGTTCTACTATGTGAATGATGGTCTGATCACTGATCCCTGCTGAGATCCTGGCCCAAGGGCCAAGGCATGCATTCTTAATTTTGGAACATTCTGCTGATATCCTGCAACACTTGATTTACAGAAAATAGTGAATTCAATTTGTTTTGCCAAATGTGGATATTGATACCCTACCTGATAATCCTCACCACTGCACTAGCCTGAAGCAACATCTGTCAGTGGCCCCTAAATTACACTGAATTTTGAAGCCCCACCTGCTCAGCATGCAATGGACTCGGTGGGAAGTGAAAGGCTAATGTTTAAGAGGATATGGAATTGTTTCCATATGTTCACTTCTTTCTCTGTTTCTCCTCTGACAATATGGTATTTCACTGTCCTCTATTGGATGGAAAAATATTATCTCTATATTATATACATTATATATCATACATTTGAGCTAAAGAGGAGAGGCACTTTACTTTTACCTCATACTCACAAACGAGGAGGAGGGCTCATTGGGGATGGAAGGTCAAAGGCAGCCTTGGCTGCAATGATCATGAGATGGTGGAGTTCAGGATCCTAAAGGGGAGGGAGGAGGGTGAAAAACAAGCTCACAACCCTGGACTTCCTGAGAGCAGGCTTTGGCCTCTTCAGGGATCTGCTTGGAAGAGTCCTGTCGGATAAGGTCCTGTAGGGAAAAAGGGCCCAAGAAAGATGGTTAATATTCAAAGATCACCTCTTCCGAGCTCAAGAGAGCTCCATCCCAACAAATAAGACAGGCAAAAATGGCAGGAGGCCTGCATGAATGAACAAGGAGCTAAACTTAAATACACAAAGGAAGCATACAGAAGGTGGAAGCAGGGACAGGTAACCTGTGAGGAATACAGAGACACTGTTCGAGCATCCAGGGATGAGGTTAGGAAAGCTAAAGTCCAAATGGAATTGAATCTGGCCAGGGATGTCAAAGACAACAAGAAGGGCTTCAATAAGTACATAGGTGACAAAAGGGAGACAAGAGAAAATGTGGGCCCATTGCTCAATGAGAAAAGGGAACCTGGTTACACAGGACATGGAAAAGACTGAAGTACTGAATGCCGCCTTTGCCTCAGTGTTTACTAGTAAGACCAGCCTTCAGGAATCCCAGGTTCCAGACATCAGAGGGAAAGGCTGGAGCAAGGAAGATATACCCTTGGTGGAAGAGGATCGGGTAAGGGAATACTTAAGCAAACTGGACATACATAAGTCCATGAGCCTTGATGGGATGCACCCATGAGTGCTGAGGGAACTGGCTGATATCATTGTGAGGCCACTCTCAATAATCTTTAATCAGTCATGGTGATTGGGAGAGGTGCTGGAAGACTGGAGGATCCCTGGGAAGTTCTTGGCCCTCTACACAGCAGCCAGCACCAGGCATATGGGCTTGTGACCCGCAGTCCCACTCCAGCTTCTGGCACTGAGCCCCCCCACTCACTTCACTCACCATGGTCTCCCCCAGTAGCTGTTTTTTGGGACACACACTGTTCCTGTCCCAGTGGCTGGCAGATGAGACCCTCACCCACTCCAGTAGCTGATGCTGAGACTCCCACTCGCTCCAGTAGCTGACACCAAAGGCCAGGGTGCCTACACCCCTGTCTGACTCTAGTAGCTGACCACTAAGCGCACTCACATCAGTCCTCCAGTAGCTGGCACTTAGTCCTTGCAGTGAACATACACATGGGATAGATACCATTCCCTTGCACATTGCCTCATCATCTGGAATAGTTTTACAGACTGCCTCCAAACATTATGGACCCTCAAGTTTGCATCTGTCCTGGTTTGAGGGCCTTGTCCTCCCTGGGGCCAGAATTAAGGACATATGGAGAAAACTGCCTTCCCTGGTTCAGACATCAGATTACTACCCACTGCTGATATTTCAGGTAGGTGGTGATGAGGTAGGTACCAGAAGTCTAAGGGCAATGAAGAATGACTTTAGGGCCCTGGGACGGCTGGTTAAGGGATCGGGAGCACAAATAGTGTTCTCCTCTATCCCACCATTTGCAGGGGTTGATGAGGTAATAAATAGGAGGAGCCAGCAAATTAACTCCTGGCTCCGAGACTGGTGCATCCGGCAGGACTTCGGCTTTTTTGATCATGGGCTGATCTACAGGAAACCAGGCATGCTGGCATCAGGCGGGGGAAGCCTAACCCAAAGGGGAAGAAAGAGACTGGGACAAGAATTAGCAGGGCTCATTCATAGGGCTTTAAACTAGGTTTGAAGGGGGATGGGGATGAAACCAGGACTACAAAAGTGCCCGGGAGCAGCATACCAGTGCTTCTGGGTAAAAGTGTTAGCAAGGTCTTGCAGTCTGTCTCAGTGATGGTGGGGGATGGTGATTTGTGTGGTAGCAAAGACATGAGGGGTAGTGATAATTTGGGAACTACAGAAGTGTCCGAGCGTGATCAGGTGCAAATTAGGGCTTGTCCCCCCAAGGAAGTAGCAGAACAATTAGCCCAGCTGAAGTGCATCTACACTAATACACGCAGCATGGGGAATAAACAGGAGGAGCTGGAGGCCATTGTTCAGCAAGGAAACTATGATATAGTTGCCATCACAGAAACGTGGTGGGAAGACACGCACAAGTGGAGTGCGGTAATCGATGGCTACCAACTTTTCAGAAGGGATAGGCAAGGAAGGAGAGGTGGCAGGGTGGCCCTCTATGTTAGGGACGGTTTTGAATGTCTGGAACTTAACAGTGTGAATGACAGTGTTGAGTGTGTATGGATAAGAATTAAGGGGAAGGCCAACAAGGCAGATATCGTGATGGGAGTTTGTTATAGACCCCCTAATCAGGATGTAGAATCTGATGAAGTAGTCTATAAGCAGCTGGCAGAGGTCTCACGATCATTTGCCCTTGTTCTTGTGGGGGACTTCAACTTCCCAGACGTCTGCTGGAAATACTACGCAGCAGAGAGGGAACAGTCCTGAAGGTTCCTGGAGTGTGTGGAAGACAACTTCCTAACACAGCTGGTGAAGGAACCTACAGGGGAAGTGCCCTACTGGACCTACTGTTTGTTAACAGAGAAGGTCTTGTGGGGGATGTAAAGGTTGGAGGTCGTCTTGGGCACAGTGACCATGAAATGGTAGAATTTTCAATTCTTGGAGAGGCAAGGCGGGGAGCCAGCAGAACTGCCACCTTGGATTTCCGAAGGGCAAACTTTAGCCTGTTTAGGAGCATGGTCGAGAGTGTCCCTTGGGAGGCAGTGTTGAAGAGCAAAGGTGCCCAGGAAGGCTGGTCATACTTCAAGCAGGTGCTCTTAGAAGCACAGGAGAAGGCCATCCCCATGTCTCGAAAAACGAACCGACGGGGAAGAAGACCAGCCTGGCTAAATAGAGAGCTTTGGCTGGACCTCAGGAAAAAAAGGAAAGCTTACATTCTCTGGAAAAAGGGATTGGCAACTTATGAGGATTATCAAGATATAACAAAGCTATGTAGGGGGAAGATTAGAAGGGCCAAAGCTCAATTGGAACTCAGCTTGACCACTGCAGTTAAAGACAATAAGAAGAGATTTTTCCAGTATATCAACAGAAAAAGGAAGACTAGGGAAAATATAGGTCCACTGATGAATGAGACGGGTGCCCTAGTGGTGGAAGACACAGAGAAGGCAGAGTTACTGAATGCCTTCTTTTCTTCGGTCTTCACTGCTAAAGCTGCCTCTCACGAATCCCATACCCTGGAGGCAAGGGGGAAGGTCTGGAGAGAGGAAGATTTTCCTTCCATTGAGGAGGACTGGGTCAGAGATCACTTTCTAATCTGGACATTCATAAGTCCATGGGCCCTGATGGGATGCACCCGCGAGTGCTGAGAGAGCTGGCAGATGTTATCGCTAGACCACTCTCCATTGTCTTTGCAAGGTCATGGGGAACAGGAGAGGTGCCTGAGGACTGGAGGAAGGCTGACATCACTCCAATCTTTAAGAAAGGCAAGAAGGAGGACCCAGGGAACTACAGGCCAGTTAGTCTCACCTCCGTCCCTGGGAAGGTAATGGAGCGACTCATTCTGGATGTCATCTCCAAACACGTAGAGGAACAGGAAGTTATTGGAAGTGGTCAACATAGATTTACCAAGGGTAAATCATGCTTGACCAATCTGATAGCTTTCTATGATGTTATAACGGGTTGGCTGGATGAGGGGAGAGACATAGATGTCATCTACCTTGACTTTAGCAAGGCTTTTGACACTGTCTCCCATAACATCCTCATTAGGAAGCTGAGGAAGTATGGGCTAGATGAGGTGACGGTGAGGTGGATCGAGAGCTGGCTGAGTGACAGAACTCAGAGGGTTGTGATCAGCGGCATAGAGTCTAGTTGGAGGCCTGTAACCAGTGGTGTCCCCCAGGGGTCAATACTTGGACCAGTATTGTTTAACATATTCATCAACGACCTGGATGAGGGGACAGAGTGTATCCTCAGCAAGTTCGCTGATGATACCAAGCTGGGAGGGGTGGCTGACACTCCAGAGGGCTGTGCTGCCATCCAGCGTGACCTGGACAGGCTGGAGAGCTGGGCAGAGAAGAACCTAATGAGGTTCAACAAAAGCAAGTGCAAGGTCCTCCACCTGGGGAGGAAGAATGCCAAGCACCAGTATAGGTTAGGGGTGGACCTGCTGGGAAGTAGTTCTGAGGAGAAGCATCTGGGGGTCCTGGTAGACAGCAAATTATCCATGAGCCAGCAATGTGCCCTTGTCGCCAAGAAGGCCAATGGAATCCTGGGCTGCATAGGGAAGACTGTGGCCATCAGGTCAAAGGAGGTCATTCTCCCCCTCTACTCTGCACTGGTGAGGCCACAACTGGAATACTGCGTCCAGTTTTGGGCTCCCCAGTTCAAGAGGGACAGGGAACTGCTGGACCAAGTCCAGCGAAGGGCAACCAAGATGATTATGGGACTGGAGCATCTCCCTTATGAGGAAAGGCTGAGAGAGCTGGGACTCTTTAGCCTGGAGAAGAGAAGGCTGAGGGGAGACCTTATTATGGCATACAAGTATCTAAAGGGTGGGTTGAAGGAGGATGGTGCCAGACTCTTTTCAATGGTTCCCAGTGACAGGACGAGGGGCAATGGGCACAAGCTAGAACATAGGAAGTTCTGTTCAAATACATGGAAAAACTTCTTTACGGTGAGGGTGACAGAGCACTGGAACAGGCTGCCCAGGGAGGTTGTGGAATTCCCCTTCTCTGGAGATTTTCAAGACGCGCCTGGATGCAGTCCTGAGTAATGTGCTCTAGGCAATCCTGCTCTAGCAGGGCAGTTGGACTAGATGATCTCTAGAGGTCCCTTCCAACTCTGAAGATTCTGTGATTCTGTGAGGTAAAACTTTCTGTTTAGTAATTTTACTTTTAGCTAAACTTCTAACTCTGTGAAATTAACAGCATATTGAGCAGAAAACTGTTCGTTCTCAGAGTGATAAGACCAATGTTTATAGCTAATGCCAAGGAATGGTATGCAGAGAGGCTCTTGCTTATACTTATTGCTATAACAACCAAGGTCAGCTAACTTTGTTATCTGCCCCATTGGAGAGTTGGAAACAGAAAAGTGTAGAGGGGTCCCACCTGCAGGGAGGAGCAGACAGGATGAGTGACCCAAAATTGACCAACAGGATATTCCATCCCATCTGCCCCGTGCTCAGTATGAAAGCTGAGGGATCAAAAGGTCAGCCTTATTTCTTCAGTGGCCGACGTCTGAGGAGGACCCTGTATGTTTTTAGATTGAGATGGCATGACTATATAAAACTAGTGAAATAAAAATGCACTAAAAATAGGCTTTTCTCTTTTTTTGTTCTTAAAATTCAGCTCTTCTTTTTCCATGTTTAACTTCAGGATTCCTTATTTGCGTGCTGATTTTCCTTGAGTTATCTTTATTGCATTCTGCATGCTTTTTTTAACTTTGAACCATCCGCGTTACGTTTAACACAAAAACATGTGATGTGTTGCTCTTTACGACTAGTTTCCCTAGCCGGTCAGCAATATCTTGCCACAATTCAGCAGCCCAGATGGGTTTACCTCTGTGCTGCCCGTTGCTCTGCTTCCACTGCTTTAGCCATCCCCACCATGAGTCAGTATAGAGATAGAGTATTGGCCACTTTTCTCGTTCAGCAATGTCTAGGGCCATCTGGATGGCTTTTACCTCTGCCAATTGACTCGATTCACCTTCTCCTTCAGTTGCTTCTGCAACTCGTTGTGTAGGACTCCATACAGCAGCTTTCAACTTTCTATGTTTCCCTACAATACAACAAGATCCATCAGTGAACGGAACACATTATTTCTCATTATCTGAGAGTTCATTATATGGTGGGGCCTCCTCAGCATGTGTTACCACCTCCTCGGGTGGCATTGTGAAGTCTCTGCCTTCGGGCCAGTTTGTGATCACTTCTAGGATTCCTGGACAATTTGTGTTTCCTATTTGAGCTCGCTGAGTGATTAAGGCAACCCACTTACTCCAGGTAGCATTGGTGGCATGATGAGTAGAAGGAACTTCACCGTTGAACATCCGGCCCAGCACTGGTAATCGGAGTGCTAGGAGGAGCTGTGTTTCAGTACCAATTACTTTCAAAGCAACTCTAACTCCTTCATATGCTGCCAAGATTTCTTTCTCAGTTGGGGTATAGTTGGCTTCAGATCCTCTGTATCCTCGACTCCAGAATCTTAGGGGTCGACCTCTAGTCTCCCCTGGTGCTTTCTGCCAGAGGCTCCAGGTAGGGCCATTGTCTCCGGCTGCAGTATAGAGCACATTTTTAATGTCCTGTCCTGTTCAGACTGGTCCAAGGGCTACTGTGTGCACAATCTCTTGTTTAATTTGCTCAAAGGCCTGTTGTTGCTCAGGACCCCACGTAAACTCATTTTTCTTTCGAGTCACTTCGTAGAGAGGTTTCACAATCTGGCTATAACCTGGAACATGCATTCTCCAGAAACCCACAACGCTTAAAAAGGCTTGTGTTTCCTTTTTGTTAGTAGATGGGGACATAGCTGTTGTTTTGTTAAACACATCCATTGGGATCTGACGACGACCATCTTGACATTTAATTCCTAAGAAATGGATGTCTTCTGCAGGTCCCTTGACCTTATCTTGTTTGATGGCAAAACCTGCTTTCAAAAGAATCTTGATTATTTTCTTACCTTTCTTGAAAACTTCTTCTGCTGTATTACCCCACACAATGATGTCATCAATGTATTGCAGGTGTTCTGGAGCTCCACCCTTCTCCAGTACAGTCTGGACCAGTCCATGGCAAATAGTAGGGCTGTGTTTTCACCCCTGGGGCAGTTGATGCCAGGTGTACTGGATGCCTCTCCAGGTGAAAGCAAACTGTGGCCTGTACTCTGCTGCCCAAGGAATAGAGAAAAATGCATTAGCAATGTCAATTTTAGCATACCACTTGGCTGCCTTTGACTCCAGTTCATACTGGAGTTCCAGCATGTCTGGCACAGCAGCAGTCAGTGGTGGTGTGACTTCATTCAGGCCACCAGAGTCTACTGTTAATCTCCAGTCTCTGTCAGACTTTCGCACAGGGCTGTTAAAGGGTGAGCAAGTCTTGATGATCACTCCTTGGGTCTCCAGCCGACAAATCAGGTTCTGGATGGGAATCAGGGAGTCTCGGTTAGTGCGATACTGTCATTGATGCACTGTGGCAGTAGCAATTGGCACCTGCTGTTCTTTAACTCTCAGCAATCCCACAACAGAAGGGTCATCTGAAAGGCCAGGTAAGGCAGACAGCTGTGTAATATCCTCAGTCTCTACAGCTGCTATACCAAAAGCCCACCCATACCCTTTTGGGTCTTTGAAATACCCTCTCTTGAGGTAGTCTATGCTAAGGATTCACAGAGCATCCTTGGCCAGTCACAATGGGGTGCTTCTCCCATTTATTCCCATTCAGGCTCACTTCGGCCTCCAGTACAGTCAGTTCTTGATGCACACCTGTCACTCCAGAAATAGTGGCAGATTCTGTCCCTTTATGATTCAATGGCAATAGGGTACACTGTCCACCAGTGTCCACTAGGGCTGTATACTTTTGTGGCTCTATGTGCCAGGCCATCGAATCCACACAGTCCAATAAACTCTGTTGTCCCTCTCCTCCTCCTGGCTGAAGGCAGGGCACCTCTAATGTCTGTAATTAGTCGATGAGTTTCTACTTGGACCGGAGAACCGCCCCCTGCGGACTGGAGCAGCAGTCCTCCTGGAATAATTTGTTCTTCTATCTGCTTTACCTTGCAACTCACTCACTCGTGCCTGTAGGGCTAAGGTAGGTCTTTTATCCCACTTACTCATGTCCTCTCCATAGTTACAGAGGCAAAACCACAGGATATTTCGTAGTGTGTTCTGTTTCCTCTGAGTCAGTCTCGTAGGAGGGGGTCTTCTCCTAATGGCTGCAACACAGGTCCACACAGGGGAAGAATAGGATCTCTTCTCCATCCTAGATAGTTTATCAAACAGTTTCTCAAACAGTTTCTCATTTTTCTCGATCATTTTCTCAGTTTTATCAGTCAATATTTCCACAGCTGCTACAGTGAGGGGATGAGAGGGACTATCTTCATACTGTCGCATTCTGTTAGCCACTTCATTTACAGTTAGTGAACCATCATCACATCCTCCCCAGATCAGTACTGGCAAAGTTTGGGAATGCATTGGTGATGCACTCTGTACAAACTTTTGCAACATAGGTCATCTACATGGCATTTCATCGGGATCTACATTCACTTTCCAGTCACCATAAATCACCTCTTTCACGGCCATTTCTCTCAGGTACATAATGCCTTTCTATATGCTGGTCCATTTACTTGGGCGGCATTCAATATCATCCTTAAAAGGATATCTGCCTTTTATGGCTGATAAGAGTTGCCTCCAGAGACTGAGAGTCTATGACTTTTTCCCAAGAGCTTTATCTATACCGCCCTCTCTGGCCAGGTTTCCTAACTGCCTAGCTTCGCTACCATCTAACTCCATGCTATCAGCCCCATTATCCCAGCATCGGAGCAGCCAGGAGACAAGTGTCTCACCATCATTATGGCTAAAATCCTTTCTCATATTTTGCAAAGCCTTCATAGAGAAGGATTTAATGATTACTTCTGTATCTGATTCCTCCTCCTGAGCTGACGCAGGAGCCTCTCCCTTATCATCTTTTGAAGAAGTCTTTCCTCGATCTTCATCAGAAGAGTCCTCTCCCCTGCTCTCTGGCTTTACTTGGTCTTTGTCACAAGGGACAGAGGAACTTACTGACCTCCTCTTTTTCCTTCTGGTCACCAGGACAACTTGTACTGGTGCCGATGGAGTTTGAGTAGTGTCAGTGCATATCGTACAACATCTACTCCTGCACCAAGATTTAAAGAAAAACCACCCCGCAACCCATTCAGGAAAATCGACACCAAAAACATGATTTTAGGAAAGCAGCTGTCATTCATGCTATCCGAAGGAGATCCCTCTCCTGGCTCTGATGGTGACAATTTGGCATGAGCAGTAAAAGGCGAAATAAACATTCCCATGGTAAAATTCAAAGTATAATTAGTATAATTAGTATAATTAGTGATAGAATCCATTACATAATGCCCAAGGTATGCAGGTAAAGAAGCTATACATTCAATCACAACCTGGATCAGAATTAAACACAGCAGCAAAATAGCACATTTGAACCACCGCATACAGACACAAAGAGGTAGCAAGCAATACAACACGTAAGGCAAGCTAAGCGTTGCCGTATCAATTAACTATAAAGACATCCCTACAAAGAGACGATACAATAATCTGTTTAACAACGACATGATGTGAGCTGTTTGTTTCAATCTCTGAGCAAGCTGGAATTCAAACTATTCAGACCATCTATCAGAACTCTGGTAGTGCCACAGTCGTGCCCCATGTTGGGCGCCAATAAATCTCTCATGGCTTTGGCCGGATTGGCCGATCAGAATGACAGATGCCCCCCCCTCCAAAGAGAGGAGAGGAAGAGATAAGGAGATTTATGAGTTTACAAAAAAACCTAAACTACTGAAATAAAAATGTTAATAAATAATGAAATAATAAATAATAATAAAATAAAATAATAATAATAATAATAATAAAAAGTATACAATATATACAAAATCATTTCCAGCTCCCAGGATGACGATCGCGTCACCAGCAGACACAGGAAAAGTCCCAGACTGGAGTCAGTGATGGACAGGAGCAGGATTCCAGATCTGGAGTCAGGAATGCTTGGATCGTGATCAAAGGCAAACGAACAGACATGGTCCTCCTTGGACGTTGGCCACTGAAGAAAGAGACTTGCCCATTTGATCCCTTAGCTTTTATACTGAGCATGATGCATATGGGATGGAATATCCTGTTGGTCAGTTTTGGGTCACCTGTCCTGTCTGCTCCTCCCTGCAGGTGGGACCCCTCTATGCTTTTCTGCTTCTGACCCTCTAATGGGGCAAATAACAAAGTAGCTGACCTTGGTTGTTATAGGAATACGTTTAAGCAAGAGCCTCTGTGCATACCATTCCTTGGTATAATTAGGTCTTATCACTCGGAGAGTGATCAGTTTCTGAACAATATGCTGTTAATTTCAGAATTTAGTCAGTTAGAAGAGGCCCAGCTAAAAAGTAAAATTACAAACCAGAAAACTGGTTCTGTTTTACCTCAAACCAGGACATTCCCTTATGTATAATTCCATGTAGTTACTGCTAAGATTTTGATTTGTTCCAGTACAAAAAAGTTTTTCTGCATTTGTAGCTTGCAGAATACCTACAATTTGTGTGTGGCTTTTCCATGGAAACAATAGTAAACCCAACAGCAAAACTAAGACTATAATGAACAATGCATTGTTATTTATATCATTGGCTTTTTCTTGCACTCATCAAATCCTTGTACTTCTTGCAGTCTTTGAAATGGAAAAAGAAAGTGTGGTATGTTAGATGCTTACATGTCTCTCAGAGACAAAAACTCTTAAAGGCTGCAAAATTCTGTATTTGTTATTTTCAGGGAAAAGTCTATCAATCTTCGCTTGTGGGTTTCCCTATTTGCTCATTCATGTAGTTGCAGCAGTCTAGATCTTCTGTTGTGGGGACGCTATTCCCTACCTGTCCAGCATCAGTATTGCACTGCTTTTAATAAAGCAGAAATAAGCCAGAATAATTAGGAAGATCACATGGTTTATTTCATTTTCTATACACCAGATATCATCCTGAAGTGTATGTGGGGGGATGATCAAACTGTCATGTTTAGACTATGTATTATATCCAAAAGGTAAAGAAAAATTCGTTTTCTTTCTATTGCAAACAAAGACTTGCAGCCCTAAGTTGTATCCAAAGCATGGGTGGGCATTAGAGATTTCAAGATACGTAGTCTTTTAAAAATAGAGGTAGAATTTATTGCTGTACTCGAGTATTCAGCTCATCCACAGCAGACTAAGACTGTACCATCTAGTTTATTGTATCTTGAGACTGTATAACTGACATTACTATTTTAGGTTTGAGTCAAAAAAAGATATGGACTAAAGAAAAGGAGCTTGCGTCGGTTATGATGGCATGCAGTGTTGGGTGTATGTGAAATGGATGACTTAGGGAGCAGCAATAATATATTTGTTTGCTAGTCCTTGATTTTTTTTTCGAGTTTTCAGATAAATGTAATGGGCATCAAATACAATTACTGTAATTTTGATTTTGTGTAAATAGAGTATTAATTCAAACCAAGTTGAGACAGTGGAGGTCCAAAAATGCCCTGCAGTGCAACAAGCTCTGTAGAAGGTAAAATTTTTTATTCCATAATGTTAAAGTCTCTAAAAGCTCTGGAAAGTTGGCACAGATTCGTACGCTATTTATTCAGGATCATCACATTTCATGTGACATTAGAGACCTGTAAATAGACAATAGTGAAATACACAAGTCATACACTACAAGAGTTGTGTAACTCATTATACTCCCTCCAGAGCATCAGTTTTCCAATATCAGACTGAAATTGTTCAAAAAATATGATGGCATTTACAGTAACTGAAAAAGCCTTAACTAATTTTATTGTAAGAGCCCAAAAAATGTCAGTAGGTTCCAGGAGAGGGCAGTGTTTAACTGAATGAACACTCCAGACTACAAATTCCGGTAAAGCCAAATAAATCAAGTTAATAAAGATAGGAGCAAATGAAAAAAAGAATAACATTTTGTACAAATAGTTTTGGCATCCAGCCCACACTTCTTTATGTGGCAAAATTCCCATGTTTTTCAACTAGATATTCAATATTTTGGTGAGTAGTTTACCTCTGTAAGGATTACGGGACTGTGCTTGCTGATCAGGATGCTCTTTCATTACCAATATACAGCCTTGTGTACCTCAGAGCAAGGATGTCTTAGAGCTGAAAATAAAATAAATAAATAAATAAAAGTCATGCTTCAGTATCAGAAGTATGGTGCTTTGGGCATTTACGTATGATTGTTAGGAATTAATGAAAAGTTTTCATCAGTTGGCCATTTGCTTATGTGGTTGGTGGTGTATATTTGGATGAAGTGACAAGCCGAAAATGGTTAGTTCAGTGAGAGGCTCCAGTCTTGCTCAGTGGCTGTTGTTGGGGAATTTTTATGGTAGCCCTTAAGGTGAACTAAACACACGTTTGTGCTTAAATATAGAAGAACACTGATTGGGCAGAGTCCTACCGCCATAAACTGTTCTACAAGGAATCTGCAAAGATCCATCATGAGCTGATGCCTTATATCCACTTGCACCAGCACCAATCCCATGAGTGGCTGCATGGGGCGCTTCAGCCTGGCCTTAGGTCCGTCCCCTGTCCCAGCTCTGCTTCCCAAAGGTGGCCCCTGAGCACTTGCAGCTCTTTCTTATCTCTTCACCAAGGGAAGCTTCACTCCCTTGCAGGGAGTCCTGCTGTCTCTGGCATCCCTGCTTCCAGTCAGTTTAACCCCTTCTGTAGTTGGGCCTTCTTGCCCTCCTTGGTAACAGACTACCACCGCTGAGCAGTTACAATTTGAATTTCCCCTTCACTGTGCTAGACACAACCCTACTGAGAGCAGTAGAAACATGAGCACCTGCACAAGCTTTCAACAGGATCAGGGCCAGACTGGGAGAAAGGAATGGGACTGCAGTTCCAGATGGCAACTGCTAGTAACTTTAAGTGAATGGATAAATTTGGGACATAGTTGTTGTGTAGCTTGTGGTTAAACAGGTAGGCTGCTGTTGTTAGTGCTGGAAAAGGAACTTTATACCCAACTTCTCCAGCAGTGTTCAGGCACCAAATGTCCTGCCAGTAGAAGGTAAATTTGCAGAGAAATGATAAACAGTTGTTAGCAGTTGCAAATTATGCATCTGTTATTGTAAGCGTAAGCAGCAGTTTACAATACAAAGTTTGTGAATGACTTTGGTGATACAGTGAGTAAATACATTGACTCTGGGTATTCCTGTGAGTGCCATACTCTGACCGGCATGATCTTCATGCTGCTCCTCATGGATAGAAAGTGAATGGTCTGGATGGCACTGTCTTAGGCAATACAACTTCTAGGTGATGATTACTTTGATATTTTCACCAAAAGCAGTTTTAATTCGGCCTGACTTAGGACAAGCAGATAATGAACATCAATGGATATTGATTGCCCAGAGAGAGAATCACCTATTCAGGATATCGAGTCTCATTTTGGATTCTGGTTATAAAGCTTCTCATCCACTCTTTATGCCAAGCTGAGATCCACAAAGATATTTGGACACCTAGCTATTCATGTTTTCAATGGAAGCTATATATACTTTTGTGCCTTTATGGATCAGAGTTATTTTCTGCCTGATTTTTAAAAAAAACTCTAATTTCAGTTCAACGGCAAGAAAAGTATGCCGTGTTTTGGTAGTATGGGGGACTTAAACAAACAAACTGTAGTAATCACACTTGCACATTTTGCACTCTATGTTATCTACTTGTAGTCATGTGGAGTCTGTAAAGATTGTTTTTGTAATTCTTCTTAACCACCACCAAATCCAGATATTGAAAAATCATTAATGATCATTACTGGTGACTAGTAGCCTGTCTTACACTTTCCATTGGCCAGCATTCAGGAGACCCAAAGAAATTTTTTTCAACATTGAGGTAAAATTGTTGCTGCTATAAGTTGAAATGATATGAAATGATTGTCAGAGTTGCATTTGGTGAGCTCCTTTACAAAGTGTCTGCTAAGCTCAGGACATGAATTCGGTGCATTAATATCATGAAAGGATACCCCTCAGATTTTAAAACTGCTGCCATTCCTAGAAGTAATAACTACTCACTTCTGGGTGGGCCTAAAGTCAAGATCAACAGACTTTTAAAACACAATGCTATCAGAAGCCGTGAACTATTTTCTACTAGATGTTGCTATAGTAGTATGTTGCTGCTTGTGAAATGCAATCATACAAAGGCAGTGGGTCAGTGTAAGGTGATACTACTAGCTCAGCAGTGTATCTCCCATAGCAGCTTGCTTAAATTCAAATACATGGAGTGATACATTATCCAGTGAGGATGCAGAACAAAAGGTGAAATACATGGTGTTTTGGTTAATTCAGTATTTTGTGTTTTTTTTCTGTTTTCTGACCTTGAAGTTCCATGCCTGTAAGTTGACTGAATACTGGTGTCTGGAGGTAGAAGCCATTTGCTTCTACATAATACCTATTAGTTATAGAGCAAGAGCTTTTTTTTTTTCTTCTGAGAATCATGAGAATGAATAATAACAATATCAATTGCATGCCAGTACTGTAAAAATTATCTAAAAGAACCTGGACATTCATTGTTTGGAAATGAGATTTCAAAAATTCAGCTTTTTTCCTCATTGCCCACTGAAACTTTTAAAGTAAGTTTCTGCAATTGCAGTTACAAAAGAAATAGTCTATTCCTTCTAGCTGAAAGGTGATGCCTGGGATGCTTCATTTGGCAGCAGTAGTGATTTTGTGCTCTGTGGTTGCACTCACTGTGTTAGAAGAGCTTAATTTGTAGACTTATCGCGAGACCTTTTGGGCACTAAAGCTGTTTGACCTTGGTGTCACGGAGAGTGATGGACTTCAATCTTAAAAGAGAAACAGCAATATATTTATTGATATAAAACAGCAATTTAACAAAGTTTGATAGTAAATGCGACAGTGGTTTAACAAGATTCGATGGCAAGTTACACTTGGTTATTTACTGCATAGAGGACAGGATCAGGCAGAACTGTCAGGGAGACTCTCCTATTGAGTCACAAGGTTCAGAGAGGACCCCCTTGCTTTCTAAACTCTTTCTCAGAGAGGAGTCTAGGTGCGGCTGGATCCAGTCCTAGTCCCAGACTTGGTCATCAGTTTATGTCTAAAGGATTTTATGTGCACAGTCACTCTAAGATATAATCTTAGTGAAGCTTCAAAGTTTAGCATGCTATTAGTCACTTACCATGGATCTGTTGTGGCAAGGTATCTCTGAGTCTTGAGAAGTAACCTTGAGAGGCATCCTTACTCAAGGGGAGATCCTGACGTGCAGCCCGCTGCCATGCAGGAGAGCTCTTGGGCCCTATTTATGGGGGTAAGATGATTAACTTATAGTCATATTTGCATATCAACCACAGTACCAGTATTGTGGTTAGGTGGGCGCATCGCTCAAGCCAGCCCTTGGCTTTTGTGTTGTTATCTGTCTCCCCAAAACCACTTTGAGCCAGATGCAGCCATGTCCTGGTTTGAGGTATAACAGAACCAACTTTCTGTTCAGTAATTTTGCTTCTTAGCTAGGCCTCTTCTAACTCTCTGAAATTAACAGCATGTTGTGTCTGAAATGGTTCGTTCAGAGTGATAAGACAGTTTGTGCCAAGGAATGGTACGCACAGAGGCTCTTGATTATACTTATTGCTATAATAACCAAGGTCAGCTAATTTCGTTACTTGCCCCATTGGAGGGTTGGAAGCAGAGAAGCCTAGAGGGGTCCCACCTGCGGGGAGGAGCAGACAGGACAGGTGACCAAAAATTGACCAACAGGGATATTCCATCCCATCTGCCCCATGCTCAGTATAAAAGCTGAGGGATCAAAGGGTCAACTCACTTCCTTCAATGGCTGACGTACGAGGAGGACCCTGTCTGTTCATCTGCCTTTGATCCCGATTGGTGTGTTCCTGACTCCAACTCTGGAACCCAGTTCCCACTCGTCGCTGAGTCCAATCTGGGACTTCCCCAGTGCCTGCCGGTGACATCATCCTGGGAGTTTAATACGATTTTGTATATACTGTATCCATTTCATTATTTTCCTTTTTATTATATTCTTAATATTTCATTAAAGTAGTTTAGTTTCTTCAAAACTCGTAAATCTCTCTTTATCTCTCCTCCTCCTCCCCGTACACGAGAGGCTGGGGAGGAGCATCTGTCGCCGGCCATTGGCCAATTTGGCCAAAACCACGACATGGTTAGATGCACCCATTATGACCATCTGTTATGGTTTGAGAAAACCCATAACAATTTATTGTTGTTTAGACAATTATTCTGTCACCTGATGACCCCTCCCCACTCAGAAAAGGGAATTGGGGAAAATAAGGAAACATGAGGGTTGAAATATAAATAGATTTAATAGGATAAGACTAAATAATTAACAATAATACTAAAGAACCAGTATTAATCCCAATACTAATATAAGATGCACAAGAATTATACTCAGCCAATTATATCAGTAGGAAGTTGTGCACTCCCAGCAGTGGACAGCAAGTGTCGGACACTGCGAGTGCAATGGCTTCAGGGGGAAGGGAAGGCCTCAGGGGTCTGGCACTGGGGCAAGGAGTTTCTCTGGACCGCTGCCATCAAGGGGGAGAGAAACTACGCAGCAAACTTTCTAATTTATATTATATGTGATGTTCATGGTATGAAATAATCCTGTTGGCCAGCCTGGGTCAAGTGCCCAGGCCTTGCTCCTCCTTCTCCCTGCACCCGGCAAGGCTTGTAAACACTGAGACCTTGAATCCCACATAGCCTAGCTGGCTATAAAGTAAATATTTTCCCGAATTCAGATACTAGAGTCTTCTAAAAGTTGAGTTTTCCCCAGAATTAGAAGAGAAATTAGTCCTGTGTCGCTCAACTCAGGACACCACCATGGGTGGTTATCACTTGGGCAGGGTTACTGGAGATAAGGGTCAGGTTGGGGGTGGGAGGGAGCACACTGTCATACCTGGAAACATCTTCGCTGCCATCCTTTAGGCGCTGTTACATTTGAGATTTTTTTTTTCCTGTTGCTTTTGGCCCATGGTATCTGAATGTTTCCCAACACGCTTGTTTACCTAGGAGAAGAAAAGAATTATTAGGAGGAGATAATAAATAGGGAATTTAATCAGGGAGATAAAATTACTAAAGTAGAGGTGCATGAAAAGCCTGAGGTATCAGCGTGGAGCAGCAGTACTTTGTGCTGCTGGTAGGCACGGGAAGCTGCTGTGCTCTGTGCCCCATGCCTCCTGTGCACCTCGCGTACCTGCATGCTGAAGCTCAAAGATGGAGGGAACACCCCCTGCATGAGGATGGCTGCCACCACACTGTGTTTTTAGTAGTCTGTCAGATAGTGGTGGAATGCAAGTGAAGAGATATATATATGTGACTGTTGCAGAAGGTTAATTAAAGTGGAATTATTAAAAATTAACGATCGAGATACTGATTAGCATGGACTCAGTCCTGATTCCTGTCAGCATCCAGGGGTACTGCTGAGGTCAGGGACAACAGGTGCACTGATTGCAGTGGGCCCATATTGTGTCCCAGAATTTCATCTCGTAGAGACCTGCAGGTTAGGTGGGGTTGTTCTTGCTGAAGGTTGTGTGATTTAGATAATAAACAGCTGTCTTTGAATTGTTCTTCCAAAGATATATTGATACAGCTTTTTATTTTTTTTTTTTTAAATTGATTATAGACTTTGTGTAATACTAAGAAAGGACAGATGTCCCCAAAACCAACCATTCCTCAAGGCAGTCCCCCAAACCACCCTATATTGGCTGATGAGTCATACTGAGTTTAACCATTTGCCGGAGCTGGAGAATGAAGAGGGATTTGTGTATCTGAGAACAGATGTGAACACTGAGTTGAAAGATTCAGTATAAAAAGAAACATATTTACCAACATAACTCTGGCTATATAATTATTAATATTTAAAATATATTTACTAAATAATAATATTCCTGGAAGCTCGAGGGACTTCATTTGCATTCCTGTAGCCAGATTACTTCTCTTTGCTGTTTCGCAATAGCACCGGAGGCTGTGTTTGGGCAAAACTCGCAAAGTGTGGTCCTGATTGATTGTGTGTGTGTGTGTGTGCTGTGTCCTTCCCCACGGTCATGGGATGAAACTATAAAAAAGAGAGTGACAGAAATGAAGGGTTTTTTTTGGGTGTTTTTTTTTTTGGTGAAAATTAAAGGTCTACTTTTAGAAAATGCATGAAATCTCTTCAGAAAAAAATCAGAGCCAAATTGCTCTGCAGAGTTGGTGCAAGGCATAGCACTAGAACTGGTGGGGTTTTTAGAGCATGTGGGGGTTAAACAGCAGCAGGCTGACAAATAGCTGTGTTTGCCTAGCCTGTCTCTTCAGTTTCAATAGCCTGTTCATAACTGGCTTGTGACAATAACATAGCACTCGTCATGCATCTAGCTTACATGCTGCCCATGGGAACACTGCTTTGGGGAATGTTGTGGTTTAACCCCAGCCAGCAACCAAGCACCATGCAGCCGCTTGCTCACTCCCCCCCCTAAGTGGGATGGGGGAGAGAATCAGAAGGGTAAAAAAGTGAGAAAACTTGTGAGTTGAGATAAAAACAGTTTAATAATTGAAAAAATATATATTGTAATGAAAAGGAAAATAACAAAGAGAGAGAAATAAAACCCAAGACAAATGATGCAACTGAAAACAATTGCTCACCACCAACCCACCAATGATGAGCCAGTCCCCAAGCAGCACCGCGCCCCCAACAAGAGGTGGTGTGTTGCGTGGAGTTACTGGGCACCAAAGCAAGCTCAGATCAGATCACCGCTGCACTTGCACTACTTCTTATAAAGCTTGTTCTCCATTGGTTGAGGTGGGTCCTGCTATAGTCATTCCTATAACATGCAACTCAAATCACCGGTTACAATAATTTAAAGGTATATCTATTACATTCCCCACCCCTGGTGCCTTTGGACTAGGCCTTAAGTTTTAACATTGCAATGAATTCCTCCTCTTGCCTCTAGCTCGGCTAGCAGCAAGAGATTCCTGCTATAATACCTTTGATATATGGCAGTCACAGCAGTGGTAACATACAGCATCATGTAACACTGCCATCATACAACTCAACTAATGGATTATTTTCACCCAGGATTAAATCACCTTGAGGTACATACACATTGGACTCCCCCATCCTTCTGCATCACCCACCAAGCGCACCCAGGTCCTTGAGCAAAAACAATCCCACAAATAGGTTTACCCTTTTCTGAGGAAGGAATAACCCAGACTGTCTTCCCCAGAATATTTTTTATGTGCATTATGGGGACTTTATTCCCTTCTACAGTACATAAAAGTTTTGATTGGGCAGGGCCAGCTCAATTGGCAGATACCCTAGTGTGGGAAAACCAGGTGGCTTTTGCTAAATGTGTATCCCAATGCTCGAATTACCCAGCATCCATTGCTCTCAGTGTAGTTTTTAACAGTCCATTGTATTGTTCAAGTTTCCCGGAGGCTGATGCATAGAATCATAGAATGTGTTGGGTTGGAAGGGACCTTTAAAGGTCATCTAGGCCAACCCCCCTGCAGTAAGCAGGGACATCTTCAACTAGATCAGGTTGCTCAGAGCCTCATCAAACCTGGCCTTGAATGTCTCCAGGGATGGGGCCTCCACCACTTCTCTGGGCAACCTGTTCCAGTGCCTCACCACCCTCACAGTAAAGAACTCCTTTCTAATGTCTAATCTAAACCTACCCTGCAAGAAGACTGTGGCATGCATGAGCTCCACAACCACCAGGTCTGATGCAGCCTCTCAGATGGAGCTCCTGTGGGAACATGCTACCACACAGACATCAGGCTGCAGGGTGTGCCCTGCTCTCATGTTGGTGTTGGATGGCAGTGATGGGCACGCCTGTGGGAGATGTGCCCAGGTAGAGGATCTCTTCCGATTAGTCATGGAGCTCAGGGAGGAGGTAAGTAGGTTGAGGAGCATCAGGGAATGTGAGAGGGAGATAGATTCCTGGAGTAGAATCCTGCATCCCATGACAGAAACCCAGCAGGCAGACAGAACCCCTGCAACAGAGAAATCCCTATCCTCTCTCACCTCAACTGAAGGTGGTAACCTGGAGGACAGGGGGCAATGGCAGGAAGTTCCTGCACGACGCAACAGGCACCGCACCCGAGACTGCCTGGCGACTACCCCATCTTCCCGGGTGCCGTTATGTAACAGGTACAGTGCTCTGCAAAGGAACCTGGATGATGGCAAGCACAATAGTTCTCCTACCTTGGAGGTGTCAGCAAGGTCTAGTCAGACCACCCCCTGCATCTAAACCTCTGCGGTAAAGAAGAAAAGATGTGTCCTTATCGTAGGTGACTCGCTACTGAAGGGAGCGGAAGGCCCAATATGCAGGCCAGACCCGGTACATAGGGAGGTCTGCTGCCTCCCTGGGGCCCAGGGCAAGGATGTGAAGAGGATGCTTCCTTCCCTGGTACAGCCCTCAGACTACTACTCACTTTTGCTCTTTCAGGTAGGCAGTGACAAGGTAACAAGAAGTCCAAGGGCAATGAAGAAAGATTTCAAGACCCTGGGATGGCTGGTCAAGGGATCAGGAGCGCAAGTTGTGTTCTCATCTATCCCCCCAGTTGTGGGGAATGATGAGGGGGTAAATAGGAGGAGCCAGCAGATCAATGTCTGGCTCTGAGCCTGGTGCTGCCAGCAGGACTTTGGGTTCTTTGACCATGGCCTGATCTACAAAACGCCTGGCCTGCTGGTAACAGGCGGGAATACCTTGACTTCCAGGGGAAAAAGGGTTCTAGGACAAGAGTTATCAGGGCTCATTGATAGGGCTTTAAACTAGATTTGAAGGGGGGTGGGGATGGTACTGGGCTTGCTGGTGAGGTGCCAGGGCATAGTTGCTCAGCGCTCGTGGGCCAGTGTGCCAGTATTTCCGAAAGCCAGAAGGCATAGCACATCTCAAGGGTCAAAACTACACACACAACTCCCTCTCTGAAATGCTTATACACCAATGCACGCAGCACGGGGAATAAGCAGGAAGAGCTGGAGGTCTGTGTGCGGTCGCAGGGCCACGATCTCATTGCAATTACTGAGACGTGGTGGGACAGCTCACATGACTGGAATGCTGTCATGGATGGCTATGTCCTTTTCAGGAAAGACAGGCCAGCGAGGCGAAGTGGTGGAATTGCACTCTATGTGAGAGAGCAACTGGAATGCATTGAGCTCTCCCTGGGGGCGGATGAAGAGAGGGTTGAGAGCTTATGGGTGAGGATTAAGGGGCAGGCAAATATGAGGGACACTGTTGTGGGTGTTTATTACAGGCCACCTGATCAGGATGGGGAAGCTGATGAGGCTTTCTACAGACAGCTGAAGGTAGCCTTGCAATCGCAGGCCTTGGTTCTCATGGGGGACTTCAATCACCCCAATATCTGCTGGGAAGGCTACACAGCCAGGCATGCACAGTCCAGGAGGCTCCTCCAGTGCATTGATGATAGCTTTTTGACACAGGTGGTGCAGGAGCCAACAAGGAGAGGAGCACTCCTGGACCTGGTACTGACAAACACAGGGGGACTGGTGGAGGACATGAAGGTTGGGGGCACCCTAGGTTGTAGTGATCATGAAATGATAGAGTTCAGGATCATGGGTACTACGCACAAAACATCAAGAAGTAAAATTACAACCTTGGATTTCAGGGGGGCTAACTTTGACCTCTTCAGGAAACTGCTTGGAGACATCCTGTGGGCTAGGGCTCTGGAAGGCAAAGGGGCTCAAGAGAGCTGGTTGGTATTCAAAGAACACTTCCTCCAAGCTCAGGATCGGTGCATCCCTAAGAGCAAGAAATCGGGCAAGGGACGCAGGAGACCTGCATGGTTGAGCAGGGAGCTTCTGAAAAAGCTCAAGTGGAAGAAGGATGTTTACAATAAGTCAAGAAGGGACTGACCACTTGGAAGGATTACAAGAATGCTGCCAGAGCGTGCAGGGATGAAACAAGGAAAGCCAAGGCTGCCTTGGAATTAAACCTGGCCAGGGATGTCAAGCTCAATAGGGAGGGCTTCTACAAGTATATTGGAGGCAAAAGGAAGACCAGAGAAGTTGTGGGACCACTGTTGAATGAGACGGGAACCATTGTGACGGAGGATGCGGAGAAGGTGGAGTTACTGAATGCCGCCTTTGCTTCGGACTTTACTGCTCGGCCCAGCCCTCAGGAGTCCCAGACACTGGGGGAATTAACGGGGAAAGAAGAAGACTTCCCCTGGGTTGAGGAGGATCAAGTGAGGGATCAATTAGATCAATTAGATATTCACAAGTCCATGGTCCCCAATGGGATGCACCCGAGAGTGCTGAGGGAGCTGGCAGAAGTCATTGCTGGGCCGCTCTCCATCATCTTTGAAAGGTCCTGGAGAACAGGCGAGGTGCCTGAGGACTGGAGGAAAGACAATGTCACTCCAGGCTTCAAAAAGGGCAAGAAGTAGGACCCAGGGAACTACAGGCCAGTCAGCCTCACCTCCATCCCTGGAAAGATGATGGAACAGCTCGTTCTGGGCGTCATCTGAAGGAATGTGGAGGAAAAGAAAGCTGTCAGAAGTACTCAACAGGATTCACCAAGGGGAAATCATGTCTGGCTAATCTGATAGCCTTCTATGATGGCATGACTGGATGGATAGATGACGGGAGGGCAGTAGATGTTGTCTGCCTTGACTTCAGCGAGGCTTTTGACACTGTCTCCCACAGCATCCTCATAAGGAAGCTTAGGAAGAGTGGGCTAGATGAATGGACAGTAAGGTGGATAGATAACTGGTTGAAAGACAGAGCTCAGAGGGTACTGATTAGGGGCACAGAGTCTAGTTGGAGGTCAGTGACGAGTGGTGTTCCCCAGGGGTCTGTACTTGGTCCAGTCCTCTTCAATATACTCATCAATGACCTGGATGAGGGGATAGAGGGCACCCTCAGCAAGTTTGCTGATGACACCAAGCTGGGAGGGGTGGCTGACACACCAGAAGGCTGTGCCGCCATACAGAGAGACCTGGACAGGCTGGAGAGTTGGGTGGAGAGAAACCTTATGAAATTCAACAAGGGCAAGTGTAGGGTGCTGCACCTGGGGAGGAATAACCCCATGCACCAGTACAGGTTGGGGGCTGACCTGCTGGAAAGCAGCTTGGTGGAAAGAGACCTGGGAGTCCTGGGGGACAACAGGATGACCATGAGCCAGCAATGTGCCCTTGTGGCCAAGAAGGCCAATGGCATCCTGGGGTGCATCAAGAAGAGCATGGCCAGCAGGTGGAGGGAGGTCATCCTCCCTCTCTATTCTGCCTTGGTGAGGCCGCACCTGGAGTACCGTGTCCAGTTCTGGGCTCCCCGGTTCAAGAAGGACAGGGAACTGCTGGAGAGGGTGCAGCAGAGAGCTACCAAGATGATGAGGGGACTGGAACACCTCTCTTATGAAGAAAGGCTGAGGGACTTGGGTCTCTTCAGTCTCGAAAAAAGACGGCTGAGGGGGGATCTTATCAACACTTATAAATACTTAAAGGGTGGGTGTCAGGAGGATGGGGCCAGGCTCTTTTCAGTGGTGCCCAGAAATAGGACAAGGGGTAATGGGCACAAACTTGAGCATAGGAAGTTCCACCTAAACATGAGGAGGAACTTCTTTACTTTGAGGGTGGCAGAGCACTGCCACAGGCTGCCCAGAGAGGTGGTGGAGTCTCCAACTCTGGAGACATTCCAAACCCGCCTGGACGCGTTCCTGTGTAACCTGCTCTAGGTGACCCTGCTCTGGCAGGGGGGTTGGACTACATGATGTCCAGAGGTCCTTTCCAACCCTATGATTCTATGATTCTAGTTTAAAACCATTATTCCTCATCCTATCCCTACGTGCCCTTGCAAACAGCCCCTCCCCAGCTTTCTTATAGGCCCCCTTCAGGTGCTGGAAGGCCGCTATAAGTTCTCCCCGGAGCCTTCTCTTCTCCAGGCTGAACAACCCCAACTCTCTCAGCCTGTCTTCATAGGAGAGGGGCTCCAGCCCTCTGATCATCTTCGTGGCCCTCCTCTGGACCTGCTCCAACAGGTCCATGTCCTTCTTGTGCTGAGGGCTCCAGAGCTGGACACGTTACTCCAGGTGGGGTCTCATGAGAGCAGAGTGGAGGGGCAGAATCACCTCTCTGGATCTGCTGGACACGGTTCTTTTGATGCAGCCCAGGATGCAATTGGCCTTCTGGACTGCAAGCACACATTGTTGGCTCATATCCAGCTTTTCATCCACCAGTACCCCCAAGTCCTTTTCCGCAGGGCTGCTCTCTATCACATCATCCCCCAGCCTGTATTGATAACGAGGGTTGTCCTGACCCAAGTGTAGGACCTTGCACTTGGCCTTGTTGAACTTCATAAGGTTTGCTCGGGCCCACCTCTCTAGCTCATCCAGGTCCCTCTGGATGACATCCCATCCCTCTGGCACATCGACCGCACTACTCAGCTTAGTGTCGTCAGAAAACTTGCTGAGGATGCACTTGATCCCACTGTCTATGTCATTGATGAAGATGTTGAACAGCACCGGTCCCAGTACGGATCCCCGAGGGACACCACTTGTCACCCCTCTCCATCTGGACATTGAGCCAGTGATCACCACCCTCTGGCTGCGCCCATCCAGCCAGTTCCTTATCCACCGAACAGTCCACCCATCAAATCCGTATCTCTCCAACTTAGAGAGAAGGATGTTGGGGGGAGACCGTGTCAAAGGCCTTGCAGAAGTCCAGATAGATGATAGCTGTAGCTCTTGCCTTGTCCACTGATGCAGTCACTCCGTTGTAGAAAGCCACCAGGTTGGTCAGGCAGGACTTGCCCCTGGTGAAGCCACGCTGGCTGTCTTGAATCACCTCCCTTTCTTCCATGTGCCTCAGCATAGCTTCTAGGAGGATCTGTTCCATGATCTTCCCAGGCACAGAGGTGAGGCTGACAGGGCGGTAGTTCCCAGGATCTTCCTTTCTACCCCTTTTAGAAATGGGTGCAATGTTTCCCTTTTTCCAGTCACCAGGAACTTCACCTGACTGCCATGACTTTTCAAATATCATGGAGAGTGTCTTGGCAACTACTTTCCTGTCTTAGGAAGTTATCATCAAGGCACTCCAAGAACCTCCTGGATCGTCTATAGCTCGCCATGTTACTTTTCCAGCAGATGTTGGGGTGGTTGAAATCCCCCAGCAGGACAAGAGCCTTCAGTGCGATGCCTCCTGTAGCTGAAGGCACCCAGCTACAGCTGGAGGCTGGAGGCATGATAGGGGATGTGAAACACCCAGTCAATGCCATGCTCCTTGGCCCAGGTGTTTATGAGGTTGTTCTGGAAATGAGTCCTGTTGTCTGATTCAATTCTTTTAGGGATACTGTGTTGCCATAAAACTTATTTTTCAGGGCCCAAGATAGTATTACGGGCAGTGGCATGGGTCACAGTGTATTTTTCAAACCATCCAGTAGTCGCTTCCACCATTCTGAGCACGTGGTGCTTGACATGGCGTGTTTGTGGGTGTGATACAAGCAGTCTGCAAGGCTTCCCCATATTGACATTTCAGCCATCATCCTCCATACCAGAGAGGCTTTAGCCGCTTGGCTTGTTTGATTATGGCGCACTTTTGATCTTCATGGATAATTTGTTGAATGGCATCAATGGCCAAGTCCACCCCTTGATCATGAACCTATTTGTATGTTGCATCCCTTCCTAAATGTCCTGATGTGTCATGGGCCCATCAAGCTATAAATAGCTCACCCTTACATTCCCAGTCTGGATACACCTGAGCAACTTCAAGTCTAGCAGTCTGCTCCACCTGCTCATTGTTTTGATGTTCTTCTGTGGCATGACTCTTGGGTCTGTGAGCATCTACATGACGTACTTTTATAACCATATTCTCTACCCGAGCAGCAATATCCAGATGGGTTTGCCTCTGTGCTACCAGTTGCTCTGCTTCCATTGTTGTAACCACCCTCGCAGAACATTTGCCACCATCCATGAGTCAGTATAGAGATAAATTACTGGCAATTTTTCTCATTCAGCAATATCTAAAGCCAGCTGGATGGCTTTCACTTCTGCAAATTGATTCCGTTCACCTTTTCCTTCAGCAGTTCCTGTGACTTATCGTGTAAGACTCCACATGGCAGCTTTCCACCTTCGATGTTTTCCCACAGTACGACAGGATCTATCTGTAAACAGGGCATATTGCTTTTCATTTTCTGGAAATTTATTATACAGAGGGGCCTCTTCAGCATGAGTTACCTCCTCTGGCAACACTCACAAGTTTCAGCCATCTGGCCAGTCCATGATCCCTTCCAAGATTCCTGGGCGGTTGGGGTTTCCCATTCAAGCCTGTTGTGTTATCAGCGCCACCCACTTACTCCATATAGCATCAGTTGTATGATGTAAAGAGAGGATCCTCTATGCGCAGGCAATCGAGTTGCCAAGAGGAGCTGTGCTTCAGTATCAACTACTTCTGAAGTGTCTTGAATCCCTTCACATGCTGATAATATTTCTTTTTCAGTTGGAGTGCAACGGGGCTTCAGATCCTCTATATCCCCAGCTCCAAGACCCTAGAGGTTTACCTTGAGTCTCTCCAGGTGCTCCCTGCTGGAGGCTCCAGGTGGGGCCATTATCCCTGGCTGTGGTGTAAAGCACATTTTTTACATCTTTTCCTGTCCAGACTGGCCCAAGTGATAATGCACAAACTATCTCCCATTTAATTTGTTCAAAGGCTTGCTGCTGCTCAGGGCCCCATTCAAAATCGTTCTTCTGGATCACTTGATAGAGAGGGCTTATGATCAGACTACAACCTGGAATATGCATTCTCCAAAAACCCACGACGTCTGTGTTTCTTTTTTGTTAGTTGGTGGAGATATAGCTGTTATTTTGTTGATCACATCCATTGGGATTTGACAACACCCATCTTGCCATTTTATTCCTAAGAACTGGATCTCCTGTGCAGGTCCTTTGACCTTACTTTGTTTTATAGCAAAACCAGCTTTTAAAAGAATCTGGATTATTCTCCCCTTCTCAAACACTTCCTCCACTGATGCCCCACACAATGATGTCAATATACTGCAGGTGTTCTGGAGCTTCACCCTCTTCTAGTGCAGTCTGGATCAATCCATGACAAATGGTAGGACTGTGTTTCCACCCCTGGGGCAGTTGATTCCAGGTGTACTGGATACCCCTCCATGTGAAAGCAAAGTGCAGCCTGGACTCTGCTGCCAAAGGGATCAAGAAAAATGCGTTAGCAATATCAGTCATTGTACATCATTTGATGGCCTTTGACTCCAGTTCATATTGAAGTTCTAGCATGTCTGGTACAGCAGCACTCAGCTGCGGTGTGAATTCATTGAGGCCTTCATAGTCCACTGTTAGCTTCCACTCTCCATCAGATTTTTGCACTGGCCATATGGGACTATCAAAGGGTGAATTAGTCTTACTGATCACTCCTTGACTGTCCAGTTGCCAGATCGGCTTATGGATGGGAACCAGGGAGTCTCAATTGGTGCAATATTGTCACTGGTGCACTGTCATGGTAGCAATCGGCACCTGTTGTTCTTTAACCCACAGCAACCCCACCACTGATCCTCTGAGAGACCAGGCAAGCTAGACAGCTGTTTAATCTTCTCTGTACTCAAGGCAGCTACACCAGAAGCCCACTGGTACCCTTTTGGGTCTTTGAAGTACCCTCTCCTGAGGTAGTCTATGCCAAGGATACATGGAGCCTCTGGACCAGTCACAATAGGATGTTTTTGACACTCATTCCCACTTAGGCTTGCCTCCAACACAGACAGTTCTTGGGATCCTCCCATCACTCCAGAAATACAAATGGATTCTGCTCCTTTGTATTCTGATGGTATTAGGGTACACTGTGCACCGGTGTCCACTAGAGCTTTATATTCCCATAGGGCTGATGTTCCAGGCCATTGAACCCACACAGTCCAGTAAACCTGGTTGTCCCTTTCCTCCAACTGGCTGAAGGCAGGGCCCCTCTAATCCTGATCGGAGGGTTCATTACTTGATTTTTGTAACTGCAAACTAGAAGTCCCTTCATCAGGGTCAAAAGTATGATCAGCCCTTCTACTCTTCCTAACAGACACTGAAGCAGTATTTTTCCTGGATGGATGCTTTTTGGCTATTGTTTTTCCTTTCAGTTCCTGTACCCGAGCTTCTAGTCTCTAGGTAGGTTCACCATCCCACTTTCTCATGTCCTCCCCCTGGTCACACAGGAAGAACCACAGGGTTTGCGCCACTGGTACACTCTCCCTTGAGCTGAGACTTTGGTTGGTGTGGGTAAGGAAGACCTATCCTTCTCAGACTGCTTGGACAATTTTTGGGTCAGTTCCTTCACAGGCCCACATGGAGGAAGCGAGATTATCTTAGTATTCTGAGAGTTGTCTGGCCAGTCCATCTATAGTTGCTTCCTCTGTGTCTGTCCAGCTCATTATCACCAGGGTGTTGGCACATGATGTTGATGCATTTTATATAAACTTTCACCACGTACACTGCGTGCACTGGATTTCATCTGGATCTTTGGATACCTAGTCATCATCCAGGTTGTTATAGATCACCTCCACCACAGCTAATTCCCTCAGATGCTGGATACCTCCCTCGATGCTGGTCCATTTGCTTTGGGAATTTGCAAGTTCTTCCTTGAAGGAACACCTTTCCTTCACACTTGACAGGAGTCACCACCAAAGACTGAGGACTCCTCCCCTTTTTCCAATCCCTGGCCACAGATCCTGCTAGAAAACCTGCTCCTGTATGGGCTCCTCTCTCCACAGGGTCACGGGTCCTTCCAGGAGCCTGCTCCACCCCCCGCTACCAAAACCTTTCCATGCAAACCTAGTACATTCCATCCCTCGCCTCTGTGAACCACACAGAGAATTAGCATTAAAATCCACATTGATTACAAACTCTTCACAATCTTTACAAACTTCACTTACATCAACAGAAGGAATTCTCCACACCAAAATAAAAATAACATCATCACAACACCGAACAAAAGTGGAAAATTTACACACACAATCCACCCCTTGTCCCTTCACCACAATCAGAACAACAGAAATTCCCAACAGTCATTCTGCTCTTCTCTCTCTAGCTCTGTTCAGTTTGTGTTTTCCCCATTACCTCTCACAATTATGATCCTTATCTCAAATTCCTCATGCCTCATGTTGGGAGCCAAAAAGGACTGTGGTGGGTTGACTCTGGCTGGATACCAGGTGCCCACCTGTGTGAGCTGACACAGGCAGGATACAGGAATAACCACAAAACCACAGATGAAATGCAAAGAGTAAATTTAATCTCAATACCTCATGAACTGGGGGATCTCCAAAACAGCACCCAGGCGGAGGCACGCAAGCAGGAACACAGGCACTGTGGAGTTCGGTCCTTGCTAGAGAGAATCCTTATTAGCAAGAGAGTCCTTGCTAGCAAGAGAGAGAGTCCGAACCTGCTGTTCTCACCTGTATTTCAGGGATTCAAGCAGGCATAGTTTCCCACTGTGCTTTGATCTTCTCCAACAGCAGGGCAGGAATCTCAAGTATGTTTGATAGGGTGCATCTGAGTCCATCACAGGCCTATGTTATCAAAGTGCAGATGTTCTACTTGTCGAGCACATAAGACTAAACAATGATTAGCGTGATGTATGTGTTTTCTGATACCCCAGCTGCAAGTCACTTGAGCGTGTTTACAATCCTCCTTGCTGATCTTCCGTTACTTTCCCACACCATAAAAGCTGTGCTATCAATCCCCTCCTCAGCAGGACACCCTCCTCAGGGTGTGGTAAATGGGTGATTTAGATTGCTTAAAGAATCACTGTCAAAGGCGTTAGCAAAGCAGTTTTAACATGATGTTGTTAAAGTGCAACTTATCAAAATTCAATGGCAAGGTTCACTCTATTAATTACTGCATGGAAAGACATACAATGGAAAATTGAGTTACATTTGAGTTAGAATGATTCAAAGAGAGACTGGGGACACCAAGGGTAAGGAAGAACCTCCCATTGAGTCATGAGGTTCAGAACAGACCTCCTTGCTTTCTAAACTCCTTCTCAGAGAGGAGTCTAGGTGCGGCTTAGTCCCAGATTTGGTCAACAGTTTATGACTAAAAAATTGTAAAAGGTCTCTCTACCTCGAGGAGCAACCTTGAGAGGCGTCCCAGCTTGAGGGGACATCACCACCATGCAGCCAAGCTGCCTAGCAGAGAGAGCTTGAAGAAGGCTCACTTAGGCTGTCATATTTATGGGATAAAGTGGTTGGCTCGTGGTCAAATCACATGTGATGGAAAAGGTATGCATGAGACTCCTTGCACCTACAAGTTTCTTTGTTCCTTGATAAATGAGTCTTGGAAAAGCCACCTGCTATTCATCTGTTGATCGCATGATTGGTGACCCAAGCCCATATGCATCGATGCTCACTGTGTCACTCTGCTCCTTTGTGGGTTTTCAGAGAACAGATTGAGGAGTTCTTGGCCCAGCTATGACTCTGGCCTTTACCTCCTTTGGAGTCTGTACCAAACTATTGCTAGTCTGGTCAAGGGGTCGAGTGCATCCATCACAAGGGAAGAGAAAATATAAGGAAGGGCTCGTGGGTTGAGATAAGGACAGGGAGAGATCACTCACCAATTACTATCATCGGCAAAACAGAGTCGACTTGGGGAAATTAGTTTAATTTATTATCAATCAAATCAGAGTAGGATAATGAGAAATAAAACCAAATCTTAAAACACCTTCCCCCCACCCCTCCCTTCTTCCTGGGCTGAACTTCACTCATGATTTTCTCTATCTCCTTCCCCTGAGTGGTGCAGGGGGACAGGGAATCGGTGTTGCGGTCAGTTAATCACATGTCTCTGCTGCTCCTTCCTCCTCAGGAGGAGGACGCCTCACACTTTCCACTGCTCCAGCATGGGGTCCCTCCCATGGGAGACAGTTCTCCACGAATTTCTCAAATGTGAGTCCTTCCCACAGGCTGCAGTTCATCATGAACTGCTCTAGCGTAGGGTCTTTCCATGGGGTGCAGTCCTTCAGGAATGGACTCCTCCAGTGTGGGTCCTCCACAGGGTCACAAGTCATAGAATCATAGAATCATAGAATCATTTAGGTTGGAAAAGACCCTTGGGATCGAGTCCAACCATCGACCCCACTCTACAAAGGTCTCCCCTACACCATATCCCCCAACACCACATCTAAATGACTCTCAAACACATCCAGGGATGGTGACTCCACCACCTCCCTGGGCAGCCTATTCCAATGTCTGACCACTCTTTCTGGGAAGAATTTTTTCCTAATGTCCAGCCTAAACCTCCCCTGCTGCAGCTTGAAGCCATTCCCTCTTGTTCTAGCGCTAATTACCTGTGAGAAGAGACCAGCACCAACCTCTCTACAATGTCCTTTCAAGTAGTTGTAGAGAGCGATGAGGTCTCCCCTCAGCGTCCTCTTCCTCAAACTAAACAGTCCCAGCTCCTTCAATCGCTCCTCATAAGATTTATTCTGCAGGCCCTTCACCAGCTTCGTTGCCCTCCTCTGCGCTCGCTCCAGCACCTCGATCTCTCTCTCGTATTGAGGTGCCCAGAACTGGACACAGTACTCAAGGTGTGGCCTCACCAGTGTAGAGTACAGGGGGACAATCACCTCCCTCCTTCTGCTGGTCACACTATTTCTAATACAAGCCAGGAGGCCATTGGCCCTCTTGGCCACCTGGGCACACTGCTGGCTCATGTTCAGCCGCTTGTCAATTAGAACCCCCAGGTCCTTTTCTGCCGGGCAGCTCTCCAGCCACACTTCCCCAAGCCTGTAGCGATGCATGGGGTTGTTGTGGCCCAAGTGCAGGACCCGGCACTTGGCCTTGTTGAAGCTCATACTGTCAGCGTTGGCCCATCGATCCAATCTATCCAAGTCTCTCTGTAGAGCCTCCCTATCCTCATGCAGATCAACACTCCCGCTTAACTTGGTGTCATCTGCGAACTTACTGATGATACACTCTATGTCCTTATCAAGGTCATCAATAAAGATGTTAAACAGAAATGGTCCCAACACTGAGCCCTGAGGAAGTCCTGCCAGCAAATCTGCTCCAGTGTAGGCTCCTCTCCACGGGGTCACAGATCCTGCCAGGAACCTGCTCCATTTTGGGCTTCCCACAGGGTCACAGCCTCCTTCAGGCATCCACCTGCTCTGACGTGGGGCCCTTCATGGGCTGAAAGTGGATATCTGCTCCACCATGGACCTCCATGGGCTGCAGGGGGACAACCTGCCTCACCATGGTCTTCACAAAGGTGTGGTGGTGAGCTCCCCCTCTCCAGGTGCCAACCTGACCTTTATCTCCTGTAACTCTGCCCAAGCGATAACCACCCATGGTGGTCACAATGGGTGCATGTAGTTGTGATGGCTGCACCGGGCTCAAAGGTGTTTTTGGTGAGACAGATAACAACACAGTAGCCAAGAGCTAACTTGAGCAATGCTGGTACTGTGGTCAATATGTAAATATGACTATAGGTCAATCATCTTACCCCCATAAATAGTGAACGGCCCAAGAGCCCTTTGAGCTCTCCTGCATGGCAATGAGCTGCACGCCAGGATCTCCCCTTGAGCAGGGACGGTCGCTCAAGTTATGTTTACTTCTTGAGATTGAGAGATTCCTTGCCGCAACAGATCCTCAGTAAGTGACTAATAGCATGCTAAACTTTGAAATCTTAGCTAAGTGATATAAAGGATTGATTGCACATATGTAATCCTTTAGCCATAAACCATTGACCAAGTCTGGGACTAGGATTGGATCCAGCTGCACCTAGACTCCTCCCTGAGAAAGAGTTTAGAAAGCCAGGGGGTCCTCTCTGAACCTCATGACTCAATAGGAGGGTCTCCCTGACAGCTCTGTCTGACTCTGTCCTCTGTGCAGTAAATAATCAATTGTGCCTCGCTGTAAGAAAAAGTTAAGTGTTGTTTTTGCAGAGGAACAACTTGGCCAGTCTGCGATGATGTAGCTAGGGAATGATTAACAACACAAAGGCTTATCGGGACACATGCAAGAATGCTCATCCCTTAGACAAAGGAAAAACCAGTCTATGCCGGATGGACCGGTGGCTTAACAGGAGGATGAATGTTTAACTGAGACCAGCAACCTTGGGCAATACTACCAAAAAGGGAAGAAATAAACAGGTGAAGTAAGGGGTTTAGGAGGGGTGATGGGGAGAAGTAAACAGAGGCAGAGCAAATGGAAGTAGTTTTAGGCGAATCAGATAGGCTGTGAACCCTGAAGTACATAGCCAATGGGGAAACAGGGGAGGGAAACTTTGTCTGGGAATAGGGAATAAAAAGAAGTTACTTCGGGACCTCAGGTGTGCCTACCTGCTAGGTCACTTCTACAATTCCTGGATGATTTGTGTTTCCTATTCAAGCTCACTGAGTGATTAAGGCAACCCACTTACTCCAGGTAGCATCACTGGCATGATGAGTAGAAGGAACTTTACCCTTGAACATCCAGCCCAGCACTGGTAATCGGTGCACCAGGAGGAGCTGCACTTCAGTACCAATTATTTCTGAAGCAGCTCTACCTCCTTCATATGCTGCCAAGATTTCTTTCTCATTTGGGGTACAGTTGGCCTCGGAGCCTTTGTATCCTCGACTCCAAAACCCTAGGGATCGACCTTGAGTCTCCCCTGGTGCTTTCTGCCAGAGGCTCCAGGTAGGGCCATTGTCCCCGACTGCAGTGTAGAGCACATTTTTAATGTCCCATCCTGTTCAGACTGATCCGCGGGCTACTGCATGTGCAAACTCTTGTTTAATTTTCTCAAAGGCCTGTCATTGCTCAGGTCACCACATAAAATCATTTTCTTTCAAGTCACTTCATAGAGAGTTTTCACAATCTGACTATAACCTGGAAGATGCATTCTCCAGAAACCCACAATGCCTAAGGCGGCTTGTGTTTCCTTTTTGTTAGTAGGTGGGGACATAGATGTTATTTTATTAATCACATCCATTGGGATCTGGCGATGCCCATCTGCCACTTAATTCCCAAGAACTGGATGTCTCGTGCAGGTCCCTTGACCTTACCTCTTTTTACAGCAAAACCTGCTTTCAAAAGAATCTTGATTATTTTCTTACCTTTCTTGAAAACTTCTTCTGCTGTGTTTCCCCATATGATGATGTCATCGACGTATTGCAGATGTTCTGGAGCTCCACCCTTCTCCAGTGCAGTCTGGATCAGTCCATGGCAAATAGGACAACACAGCGGGGCACAAGAAATCCAGGAAGTTCTTGGAATGTGTCAATGACAACTTTCTTCTTCAAATGGTAGAGGAACCAACAAGGAGAGGAACTATGCTGGACCTTGTCCTTACCAACAAGGAGGGGCTGGTGGGGAATGTCAAGATCAAGGGTAGTCTTGGCTGCAGTGATCATGAAATGGTAGAATTCAAGATCCTGCAGGCAGCAAGGAGGGTAAGCAGCAAGCTCGGTACCCTGGACTTCAGGAGAACAGACTTTGGCCTCTCGAGGGACCTGCTTGGCAGGGTAACATGGGAAAAAGCACTGGAGGGGAGAGGGGCCCAAGAGAGCTGGTTAGTATTCAAGGATCACCTCCTCCAAGCTCAGGAGCGGTGCATGCCAAGAAAGAAGTCAGGCACAAAAAAAAGGAGGCCTGCATGGATTAACAAAGAGCTCCTGGACAAGCTCAAAAGCAAAAAGGAGGCCTGCAGAGGGTGGAAGCAAGGACAGGTTGACTGGGTGGAATACAGAGAAACTGTCCGAGTGGCCAGGAACCAGATTAGGCAAGCTAAAGCCCAGATAGAATTAAATCTGGCTGGGGACACCAAGGATAACAAGAAAAACTTCTATAAGTATGTCAGAGATAAAGGCAAGACTAGGGAAGATGTGTGCCTTCTCGGGAAGGCAACAGGAGACCTGGTCACCCAGGACATGGAGAAGGCTGAGGTGCTGAATGACTTTTTCACCTCGGTCTTCACCGGCAAGGGTTCTAACCACACCACCCAAGCTGCAGAAGGCAAAGGCAGGATCTATGAGAATAAAGAACCCCCCACTGTAGGAGAAGATCAGGTTCGGGACCATCTACGGAACCTGAAGGTGCATAAGTCCATGGGACCAGATGAAATCCATCCACAGGTCCTGAGGGAGCTGGCAGATGAAGTCGTCAAGCCACTTTCTGTTATATTTGAGAAGTCGTGGCAGTCTGGTGAAGGTCCCGCTGACTGGAAGAGGGGAAACATAACCCCCATTTTCAAAAAGGGAAAAAAGGAAGATCCGGGGAACTACAGACCGGTCAGTCTCACCTCTGTGCCTGGCAAGATCATGAGGCAGATCCTCCTGGAATCTCTGCTAAGGCACATGGAAAATAAGGAGGTGATTGGTGACAGCCAACATGGCTTCACCAAAGGCAAATCGTGCCTGACAAAATTGGTGGCCTTCTACGGTGTTGCCACAGCATTGGTAGATAAGGGGAGAGCAACCGACGTCATCTACCTGGACTTATGCAAAGCGTTTGACACTGTCCCACACGACATCCTGGTCTCTAAATTGGAGGGGCATGGATTTGATGGATGGACCACTCAGTGGATAAGGAACTGGCTGGATGGCCGCACTCAAAGGGTGGAGGTCAATGGCTCAATGTCCACATGGAAACCGGTGACGACTGGCATTCCTCAGGGGTCAGTACTGGGACGGGTGCTGTTTAACATCTTTGTCAGTGACATGGACAGTGGGATTGAGTGCACCCTCAGCACCCTTGACGACACTAAGCTGTGTGGCACGGTCGACACGCTGGAGGGAAGGGATGCCATCCAGAGGGACCTGGACGAGCTAGAGAGGTGGGCCTGTGCAAACCTCATGAAGTTCAATCAGGTCAAGTGCAAGGTCCTGCACCTGGGTCATGGCAATCCCAGGCACAAATACAGGCTGGGTGGAGAATGGCTTGAGAGTAGCCCTGAGGAGAAGGACTTGGGGGTGCTGGTGGACAAGAAGCTCAACAGGAACCAGCAATGCGCACTTGCAGCCCAGAAAGCCAACCACATCCTGGGCTGCATCAAAAGAAGCATGGCCAGCAGGTCGAGGGAGGTGATTCTGCCCCTCCACTCTGCTCTGGTCAGACCCCACCTGGAGTACTGTGTCCAGCTATGGAGCCCTCAGCACAAGAAGGACATGGACCTGGTGGAATGGGTCCAGAGGAGGGTCATGAAGATGATCAGAGGGCTGGAGCCCCTCTGCTATGAGGACAGGCTGAGAGAGTTGGGGTTGTTCAGCCTGGAGAAGAGGAGGCTCTGGGGAGACCTTATAGCAGCCTTCCAGTACCTAAAGGGGGCCTACAGGAAGGATGGGGAGGGACTCTTTATCAGGGAGTGTAATGATAGGACAAGGGGTAACAGTTTCAAAGTGAAGGAGGGTAGATTTAGATTGGATATTAGGTTCTGCTTGACAAACCTGATCTCCTTCTATGACAAAAAGTGACCTGCTTGGTGGATGAGGGAAAGACTGTGGATGTTGTTTACCCGGACTTTAGTAAGGCCTTTGATACAGTTTCCCACAGCATCCTCCTGGAGAAACCGGCTGCCCACGGCTTGGATGGGAGTACTCTTTGCTGGGTAAAAAAAATGGCTGGAGGGCCGGGCCCAGAGAGTGGTGGTGGATGGAGTTAAATCCAGTTGGTAGCCAGTCACAAGTGGTGTTCCCTAGGGATTGATATTGGGGCTGGTTCTCTTTAATATCTTTGTCAATGATCTGGATGAGGAGATTGAGTGCACCCTCAGTAAGTTTGCAGATGACACCAAGTTGGGTGGGAGTGTTGATTTGCTCAAGGGTAGGAAGGCTTTGCAGAGGGATCTGGACAGGTTGGATTGATGGGCTGAGGCCAATGGTATGAGATTCGACAAGGCCAAGTGCCGGGTCCTGCACTTGGGTCACAACAACCCCATGCAGCGCTACATGCTTGGGGAAGAGTGGCTGGAGAGCTGCCTGGCAGAAAAGGACCTGGGGGCATTGGTTGACAGCCAGCTGAATATGATCCAGCAGTGTGCCCAGGTGGCCAAGAAGGCCAACAGCATCCTGGCCTGTATCAGGAACAGTGTGGTGAGTAGGACTAGGGAAGTGATCGTCCTCCTGTACTCAGCAATGGTGAGGCCCCACCTCGAGTGCTGTGTCCAGTTTTGGGCCCCTCACCACAAAAAAGACATTGAGGTGCTGGAGCGGGTCCAGAGAAGGGCAACAATGCTGGCGAGGGATCTGGAAAAAAAGTCTTATGAGCAGCGGCTGAGGGAGCTGGGGTTGTTTAGCCTGGAGAAAAGAAGGCTGAGGGGAGACCTTATCGCTCTCTAGAACTACCTGAAAGGAGGTTGTAGAGGGGTGGGGATCAGTCTCTTCTCCCAAGTAACAGGCAATAGGACAAGAGGAAACAGCCTCAGGTTGCACCAGGGGAGGTTTAGACTGGATATTAGGAAAAATTTTTACACTGAAAGGGTTATTAAGCATTGGAACAGGCTGCCCAGGGAAGTGGTTGAGGCACCATCCCTGGAGGTATTTAAAAGACAGGTAGACATAGTGCTTAGAGATATGATTTAGTGATGTTTTTTGTCAGTTAGGTTGATGATTTGGACTAGATGATCTGAAAGGTCCCTTCCAACCTAGGCAGTTCTATGATTCTATGATAAGACTAAATAAGTAACAATAATACTAAAGAAGCAGTATTAATCCCAATACTAATATAAGATGCACAAGAATTATACTCAGCCAATTCTATCAGTAGGAAGTTGTGCACTCCCAGCAGCAGACAGCAAGTGTCGGACACTGTGAGTGCAATGGCTTTGGGAGGAAGGGAAGGCCTCAAGGGTCCAGCACCGGGGCAAGGAGTTCTCTGGACTGCTGCCATCAAGGGAGAGAGAGACTACGCAGCAAACTTTCTAATTTATATCAAATGTGATATTCATGGTATGAAATAATCCTGTTGGCCAGCCTGGGTCAAGTGCCCAGGCCTCGCTCCTCCTTGTCCCTGCACCCGGCAAGGCTTGTAAACACTGAGACCTTGAATCCCACATAGCCTAGCTGGCTATAAAGTAAATATTTTCCCGAATTCAGATACTAGAGTCTTCTAAAAGTTGAGTTTTCCCCAGAATTAGAAGAGAAATTAGTCCTGTGTCCCTCAATCCAGGATAAGGACCAAAGGTCCCTTCACATAGGGTGACTCTAGTTAGCCGACGGGGGCGCCTTCTGACTCCTTACTCATGCACAGACAGACGTACAGAAAGTATTTGGATCCAATAAATGATAAGAACACCCACACTTGTAAAAGCTAATGTTTATTCCAGAAACACATAGATAGATAGATAGATAGATAGATAGATAGATAGATAGATAGATAGATAGATAGAGAGGTGTATGAAAGAAAGGCTAACCTATAGTTAAAATTTCCCTATTCTTGAGTTTAAAGTAGATACTCACAATGTATCAGCATTCCTCAATGGGAGATAATTGAGACTTGAGAGGGTTGACTTGTCCTAGCCTTTTAATCCTCGAGGTATCTGCCTGAGTGGTGTCCCAACTCAGGGTGATGCTGGTCAAAGCCTGTTGTGATCCAGGAGAGCTCAAAAGGTGTTGCTAGAGTTGCTGTTTATAGGGTCTGAGATCATAGAATCATAGAATCTGTTAGGTTGGAAGGGACCTTTAAAGGTCATCTAGTCCAACCCCCCTGCAGTAAGCAGGGACATGTTTAGATGAGGTTGCTCAGAGCCTCATGAAGCCTGGCCTTGAATGTCTCCAGGGATGGGGCCTCCACCACCTCTCTGGGCAACCTGTTCCAGTGCCTCACCACCCTCATTGTAAAGAACTTCTCCCTAATGGCTAATCTAAACCTGCCCTGCTCTAGTTTAAAACCATTGCCCCTCATCCTATCGCTACATGCCCTCGCAAATGGCCCCTCCCCAGCTTTCTTGTAGGCCCCCTTCAAGTACTGGAAGGCCACTATAAGGTCTCCCCAGAGCCTTCTCTTCTCCAGGCTGAACAACCCCAACTCTCTCAGCCTGTCTTCATAGGAGAGGGGCTCCAGCCCTCTGATCATCTTCGTGACCCTCCTCTGGACCTGCTCCAACAGGTCCATGTCCTTCTAGCTCCATAGCTAGACACAGTACTCCAGGTGGGGTCTCATGAGAGCAGAGTGGAGGGGGAGAATCACCTCTCTGGATCTGCTGGACACGGTTCTTTTGATGCAGCCCAGGATGCAATTGGCCTTCTGGACTGCAAGCACACATTGTTGGCTCATGTCCAGCTTTACATCCACCAGTACCCCCAAGTCCTTTTCCATGGGGCTACTCTCTATCACATCATCCCCCAGCCTGTATTGATAACGAGGGTTGTCCTGACCCAAGTGTAGGACCTTGCACTTGGCCTTGTTGAACTTCATAAGGTTTGCTCAGGCCCACCTCTCTAGCTCATCCAGGTCCCTCTGGATGACATCCCATCCCTCTGGCACATCGACCGCACTACTCAGCTTAGTGTCGTCAGAAAACTTGCTGAGGATGCACTTGATCCCACTGTCTATGTCATTGATGAAGATGTTGAACAGCACCGGTCCCAGTACGGATCCCCGAGGGACACCACTTGTCACCCCTCTCCATCTGGACATTGAGCCAGTGATCACCACCCTCTGGATGCGCCCATCCAGCCAGTTTCTTATCCACCGAACAGTCCACCCATCAAATCCATATCTCTCCAACTTAGAGAGAAGGATGTTGGGGGGAGACCGTGTCAAAGGCCTTGCAGAAGTCCAGATAGATGATAGCTGTAGCTCTTGCCTTGTCCACTGATGCAGTCACTCCGTTGTAGAAAGCCACCAGGTTGGTCAGGCAGGACTTGCCCCTGGTGAAGCCACGCTGGCTGTCTTGAATCACCTCCCTTTCTTCCATGTGCCTCAGCATAGCTTCTAGGAGGATCTGTTCCATGATCGTCCCAGGCACAGAGGTGAGGCTGACAGGGTGGTCATTCCCAGGATCCTCCTTTCTACCCCTTTTAGAAATGGGTGCAATGTGTCCCTTTTTCCAGTCACCAGGGTCTTCACCTGACTGCCATGACTTTTCAAATATCATGGAGAGTGGCTTGGCAACTACATCAGCCAATCCCCTCAGGACTCTGGGGTGCATCTCATCAGGTCCCATAGACTTGTGTATATTCAGGTTCCTCAGGTGGTCACAAACCTTGTCTGCACTTACAGTGGGAGGGACTTTGTCCCCCAGATCCCCATCTTGTGGTCCTTCAACCCGGGAGGCGTGAGGAGAGAGGCTGGCAGTAAAGACCAAGGTGAAAAAGTTGTTGAGGACCTCAACCTTTTCCTCATCTGTTGTTACCAGTTTGCCATTCTCAGTCATCATGAAGGGCACGCTTTCTTTGACCTTCCTTTTCTGGTTGACATACCTGTAGAAGCCCTTCTTGTTATTCTTAGCATCCCTTGCCAAGTTCAGCTCCAGCCACGCCTTGGCCTTCCTGACCTCATCCCTACATAACCAGGCAGCATCCCTATACTCTTCCCAGGATACCTAATCCTGCTTGAATTGCCTGTGCAGTTCCTTCTTGCCTTTTAGTTTGACCAGCAGGTCCCAGCTCAGCCATGCTGGTCTCTTGCCTGTCTTGCTTGACTTCTTACACCTGGGCATCGAGAGCTCTTGTGCTCTATGGAAAGCATCCTTGAAGATCTGCCAGCTCTGTTCTGCCCCCGTGTCCCTGAGGACCATTTCCCAGGGGGTCCTATTGACTAACTCCTTGAAGAGCCGGAGGTTTGCTTTCCTAAAATTCAGGGTCCTGACTAGGCTCCTCGTCTGACACGTATCCCTCAGGACCGTGAACTCCACCAGTGCGTGGTCACTGCAGCCCAGGCTGCCTCCAATCTTGACATCCCTGATGAGCTCACTGGCATTGGTGACTATGAGGTCCAGCATGGCATCCCCTCTGGTAGGGCTGTCTGTTTCGTGTCTTAGGAAGTTATCATCAAGGCACTGCAGGAAACTCCTGGATCATCTACAGTTCGCCGTGTTACTTTTCCAGCAGATGTTGGGGTGGTTGAAATCCCCCAGCAGGACGAGAGCCTTTGAGCACAATGCCTCCTGTAGCTGGAGGAAGAAGGCTTCATCAGTAGGTTCCCCTTGATCAGGCGGCCTGTAGTAGACACCAACCACAAGGTTGCCCTTGTTGCCTCGGCCTCTAATTCCTACCCATAAGCTCTCAACTTCTTCTTGGCTGTTCTTTAGGGACATCTCTTCACACTCTAGCCATTCCTTAACATAGAGGGCAACACCTCCCCCCCTCCTTCCTCGCCTGTCCCTTCTGAACAGCCTGTAGCCATCGATAGCCACATTCCAGTCATAGGATTTGTCCCACCAGGTTTCAGTAATGGCCGCTATGTCGTAGCTTTCCAGCAGCATGGTAGCTTCCAACTCCTCCTGTTTGTTGCCCATGCTGTGTGCATTCGTGTAGAGGCACTTCAGCTGGGCTGTTGGCAGTGACGCCTTCTTAGAGGAGCATCCCTTGGGGTGTTTCTCGGGTGTTTCCCTGTTGACTCGGACTACCTCAGGAGCCCCTGGCTCATCTCTGTAAGACTTTGGCTGTGATGTAGCATCCCTAGCATGCCTCGGGGCAACAGGTTGAAGGCCCTTCCTAGCGCCCCATCCCTCTAACCCTGACGTGTTATCCCACAGCTTGTCACAGACAACAGTACAGTAAGTGGAAGAATGGACTGAGCCCTTGGGAGGATTACAAGAATGCCACCAGAGCATGCAGGGATGAAACAAGGAAAGCCAAGGCCACCTTGGAATTAAACCTGGATAGGGATGTCAAGCTCAACAGGAAGGGCTTCTACAAGTATATTGGAGGCAAAAGGAAGACCAGAGAAGTTGTGGGCCCACTGCTGAATGAGAGAGTAGCCATGGTGACGGAGGATGCGGAGAAGGTGGAGTTACTGAATGCCTTCTTTGCTTCGGTCTTTACTGCTCGGCCCAGCCCTCAGGAGTCCCAGGCATTGGGAAAAGTAACGGGGAAAGAAGAAGACTTCCCTTGGGTTGAGGAGGATCAAGTGAGGGATCAGTTAAGTCAACTGGATATCCACAAGTCCATGGGCCCTGATGGGATGCACCCGAGAGTGCTGAGGGAGCTGGCAGAAGTCATTGCTGGGCCGCTCTCCATCATCTTTGAAAGGTCCTGGAGAACAGGCGAGGTGCCTGAGGACTGGAGGAAAGACAATGTCACTCCAGTCTTCAAAAAAGGCAAGAAGGAGGACCCGGGGAACTACAGGCCGGTCAGCCTCACCTCCATCCCTGGAAAGATGATGGAACAGCTCGTTCTGGGAGTCATTTCAAGGCATATGGAGGAAAGGAAAGCTATCAGAAGTACTCAACGTGGATTCATGTTGCGTGAAAAGGGGCAAAGTGGTTTTGGTAGAAAACAAACCCCCTTGCGTTCTAACACTCCTTACCAAGGTGGGAGGCTAGGTGCGGCTAAGTTTAAATTCTGAGTGATGCCCAATTCAGCACTATCAGTCCAGTCGCGTTTAATATGTATTAAACTATTACGATTTGGATACACTAATAGTGGACTGCACCTTCAGTCTAGTCGTGCTCATGAACTAGCACGGCCACTCTCGAGTCTTTGGTCGCGTTCAGTGAGAAACCAAAATGACTAGCTACTTAAAAAAGTGCAGTTTATTTAAACAACAGATATATAGGTTCTTAGGATTGCCAGTGATAAATACACTGTCTGCAAAGCATGTGCAAATGAAAGTATTGTTACATATACAAAACGCGCAACAAAGTTATAAATGATACAGCCTGGCTCTAAATGTAGAAAAGAGAGTCTCTAGAGAAATTTCTAAGTTTCCCAGGGAAGCACTCGGTATAATCAGTCTTACCCAAAGGCGTCCCTATGAGGGGGAAGAGAGGCTCAGCCCGTCGACTGATCCCAGAAGTCAGTGATGTAATTCTTTGAGATGGTGTCTTCCCTGGGTATCCCCCCTCTCTCGGGCTATTTTTATAATGTTTGTTATCTTCAAGGTGGAGTTTGAGTGACTTTAGTCATACATACTTTTATCATGATTGGTGTAAATTTTTCTTGCTTCACAATTAAAGGTATAGTTTATGAGAAATTCAGGGCGCAGACTCAAGAAGGAGTGGTCGCACCTTGGAGGCGGGTAGCCTTCGGGATGGAGGTGTGTTTTGGTATTATAATGACATTATAATGAGCAAAGTTCGCACAAAGGACAGCATTTCATCAAAATTTGACAAAATGTTGGCTAAGAGTATCGAGCGGGCAGCTAATTGGCAGCTTATCTGTTTCATGGTATCATCCCATTCCCGTATCCGCTATACATCATAAGGTAAAGCCACGGAATAATTGCATCCCGTCCCATACCTCATTTAGCTTATCAGGGAACCACAGGTGGTGTATTCTTCATGCCAGCTGCGGCTGTTTTCTCTCTCAGAAGCCTCTTGATTTTATACTTTTCCTTAATGTGTGAACAATGCTGTACTTTTGTATTTTTAGCCAATTTAGTATTTATTCCACATAATCCACCCCGTGACTATAGTCACTCAAGCTCCACGATACTCAATACTGATAGGAAAGATCACGTGTGTTCTTGTGGTGAGAGATATCAAGTGCCAATACATCTCGTGGAGTGATCAAATGAGTTAAACTTTTCATCACAATCCAAAGTCTAACATACAAAACGATTGTCAAAGCGAAGCACAATACAATGAGTATTAGTAAAACAACAAGAGGATGGAGCATCTTGCTATAAAGTCCTGTAACTGTCAGCAGCTGTCCAAAAAGAGTGTCTCCCCATTCATGTCCTCCGTCTCTCTTGACTCTTTCCAGCACTTGGTGTATTTCTTCAACATCATGATGGACGGTAATCATAGAATCATAGAATCATAGAATTGCTGAGGTTGGAAGGGACCTTTAAGATCATCAAGTCCAACCTTTAACCTACCCTGACAAAAGCCACTTCTAAACCATGTCCCTAAGTGCCCCATCTACCCTTTTTTTAAACACCTCCAGGGATGGTGAATCCACCACCTCCCTGGGCAGCCTATTCCCATGTTTAATAACCCTTTCAGTGAAAAAATGTTTCCTAATATCCAATCTAAACCTCCCCTGACATAACTTGAACCCATTTCCTCTTGCCCTATCACTTGTCACCAGGGAGAAGAGGTCAGCCCCCATCTCTCTGCAACCTCCTTTCAGGTAGTTGTAGAGGGTGATAAGGTCTCCCCTCAGCCTCCTCTTCTCCAGGCTAAACTACCCCAGCTCCCTCAGTCATTCCTCATAAGGTTTGTCCTCCAGACCCCTCGCCAGCTTTGTAGCCCTTCTCTGGATACGCTCCAACACCTCAATGTCCCTCTTGTAGCGAGGGGCCCAAATCTGAATGCAGTACTCGAGGTGGGGCCTCACCAGTGCCGAGTACAGGGGGAAATCAAAGTTCTCTGTCCATTTTCTTGGGCCTTTTTCAACAGTCGCTTCAATTCATCGTGTTGTAGCACAATTCACCAAGGGGAAATCATGTCTGGCTAATCTGATAGCCTTCTATGATGGCATGACTGGATGGAGAGATGAGGGGAAGGCAGTGGACATTGTCAGCCTTGACTTCAGCAAGGCTTTTGACACTGTCTCCCACAGCATCCTCATAGGGAAGCTTAGGAAGTGGGGGTTCGATGAATGGACAGTAAGGTGGATTGAGAACTGGTTGAAAGACAGAGCTCAGAGGGTCGTGATTAGGGGCACAGTCTAATTGGAGATCAGTGACAAGTGGTGTTCCCCAGGGGTCAGTACTGGGTCCAGTCCTCTTCAATATATTCATCAACGACCTGGATGAAGGGATAGAGTGCACCCTCAGCAAGTTTGCTGATGACACAAAGCTGAGGGGGGTGGCTGACACAGCAGAAGATGACAGAGACCTGGACAGGCTGGAGATTTGGGCAAAGAAGAACCTTATGAAATTCAACAAGGGCAAGTGTAGGGTGCTGCACCTGGGGAGGGATAACCCCATGCACCAGTACAGGTTGGGGGCTGACCTGCTGGAGAGCAGCTCAGTGGAAAGAGACCTGGGAGTCCTGGTGGACAACAGGATGACCATGAGGCAGCAATGTGCCCTTGTGGCCAAGAAGGCCAATGGCATCCTGGGCTGCATCAAGAAGAGTGTGGCCAGCAGGTCGAGGGAGGTCATCCTCCCCCTCTACTCTGCCCTGGTGAGGCCACATCTGGAGTACTGTGTCCAGTTCTGGGCTCCCCGGTTCAAGAAGGACAGGGAACTGCTGGAAAGGGTACAGCAAAGGGCTACCAAGATGATGAGGGGACTGGAACACCTCTCCTATGAAGAAAGGCTGAGGGATTTGGGTCTTTTCAGTCTGGAAAAAAGACAGCTGAGAGGGGATCTTATCAACACTTATAAATACTGAAAGGGTGGGTGTCACGAGGATGGGGCCAGGCTCTTTTCAGTGGTGCCCGGGGACAGGACAAGAGGTAATGGGCACAAACTTGAGCATAGGAAGTTCCACCTAAACATGAGGAGGAACTTCTTTACTTTGAGGGTGGCAGAGCACTGCCACAGGCTGCCCAGAGAGGTGGTGGAGTCTCCAACTCTGGAGACATTCAAAACCCGCCTGGACACATTCCTGTGCAACCTGCTCTAAGGTGACCCTGCTGTGGCAGGGGGGTTGGACTAGATGATCTCCAGAGGTCCCTTCCAACCCTATGGTTCTATGAGTCTATGATTCTATGATCATCTCCCTCCCCCTTCACATCTAGTTTAAAGCCCTGTCAATCAGCCCCTTCAATCTCTTGGGCAAAGACCCTCTTCCCCCTTTGAGAAAAGTGTTTCCCATCAGAAGCCAATAAGCCCAGTGCCATGTAGGCCACCCCATTGTCAAAAAACACGAAATTGTGGTAGGAACACCAGTCACGGAGCCATGTATTAATGGATTGGATGCGTCTGTTCCTTTCAGTGTCACTGCCTGCAACTGGAAGGAGTGAGGAAAAAATAACTTGTGATACACCCAGTCAATGCCATATTCTTTGGCCCAAGTGTCTATGAGATTGCTTTGGAAATGAGTGCCTTTGTCTGGAGGTGCCATGTCTCTATAAGACTTGTTTTTCAAGGCCCAGGAAGTGGCATGAGGCACAAGGTATATTTCCAGCTATCCAGTGGTTTCTTCTACCATTGTAAGCACATGGCGTTTGCCTTGGCGGGTTTGTGGGAGTGTGATATAATCAATTTACCAGGGCTCCCCATATTTATATTTCAGCCATCGTCTTCCATACCAGAGTTTTTAAACACTTGGCTTCCTTGACTGCAGCATATGTTTCACATTCATGGATAACCTGTGTGATAGAGTCCATGGTCAAGTCCACCCCTTGACCACAATCTCGTCTATATGTTGCATCTCTTCCTTGATTGTCTGAGGTGTCGTGGGCCCACTGAGCTATATTCACCCTTATGTTGCCAGTCCAGATCCACCTGAGCCACTCCAATCCTAGCAGACCAATCCACCGTCTGGTTGTTTTGATGTTGTTCTGTGGCCTCACTCTTGGGTATGTGGGCATCTACGTGACATACTTTTACAACCAGATTCTCTAGCTAGGCAGCAATATCTTGCCATAATTCAGTAGCCCATATGGGTTTGCCCCTGCGCTGACAGTTGCCCTGCTTCCACTGCTGTAACCACCACCACAGAGCATTTGCCGCCATCCATGAGTCAGTATAGAGATAAAGTACTGGCCATTTTTCTTGATCAGCAATGTCTAAGGCCAGCTGGACGGCTTTCACCTCTGCAAATTGTCTCAATTCACCTTGTCCTTCAGTGCGATATTGCCACTGATGCACCGTTGTAATAATGATCGTCACCTGCTATTCTTCGACCCTCAGCAGCGCCACAACAGAAGGGTCATCTGAAAGACTGGGTAAGGTAGACAGCTGTGTAATATCCTCTGTCTCCACAGCGGCTATAACAAAAGCCCACTGGTATCCTTTTGGGTCCTTGAAATACCCTCTCCTGAGGTAATCTATACCAAGGATGCACAGAGCCTCTGGGCCAGTCACAATGGGATGCTTTCGCCACACATTCCCAGTTAGGCTCAATTCAACTTCCAGTACAGTCAACTGTTGGGACCCCCCTGTCACCCCAGAAATACAGATGGGTTCTGCCCCTCTATAGCTTGATGGCATTAGGCTACACTGTGCACCTGTGTCCACTAGAGCCTTATATTCCTGTGGGTCTGATGTGCTAGTGTCAAGGTTTAGGCTGTGCTGGCCACTAAACAAACGACAGATGCTCTCTATTAGCCCCTCTTCCTTTCCAGAACTGGAAGGGAGAGAGAGAGACTTATGGGTTAAAAAAAAACAACCCTGAAACAGCTTTAATTAAATATTAACAAAAAAAGTCAATAATATTAATAAGAAAATAATGAAATATATAAACAGCCAGTATGGAGCTCCCAGGATGTTGATCACATCACCATCAAGCACTGGGACTGGACTCAGTGGCAGACAGGAACTGGATTCAAGAACTGGATTCAGGAACACACGGATTGGGATCAAAGGCAGATGAACAGAGTCCTCCTTGGACACTGGCCATTGAAGAAAAAAGAGCTGACCCTCTTGATCCCTCAGCTTTATACTGAAACTCTTCACACTCTTCTGCTTCTGGCCCTTCAACTTGCTAAATAAGAAAGTTAACTGACCTTGGTTGTTATGGGAATTAGTATAAGCAAGAGCCTCTCTGCATACCATTCCTTGGTATTAACTATAAACATTAAACGCAGGTAAAACCACAGGGTGCTTGTGGTTAATACCCTGTATATCCTCTCTCGTGAGCAGAAGGAAATTTACTCCGAATAGCTGAGAATACTGGTCCATACAGGTGGGGAGTAGGACCGATTCTCTTTGAGTTGCTGTAACTCCAATAGTTTTGACAGTTTTTCGAACAGCTTTTCAGATTTCTTGGACAGTCTTTCCACAGACAAGACACAGACCCTTAGGGAAGTAGAATGATTTTCTTCATATTGCCAGAGATGGCCAGCCACTACATCCAGCATTGGAGCCTCTTAGTCTTTCCACCCCATTGTTGCCAATGAGCTGGCATTTGATGATGGTGCGGTCTTGTACTGGTTTGAGCGACACAGGACTAATTTATCTTCTAATGCTTGGAAAAACTTCACTTTTAGAAGGCTCTAGTGTCTGATTTTGTCTGAAGCTATGGTATGTGGGTTTCAAGGTCTTGGTGTTTTTGAGCCTTGCCAGGTGCAGGGATGAGCGAGACCCAGGCACTTGACAAAAGCTGGCCAACAGGATTATTTCATACCATGAACATCACATTCAATATAAATTAGAAAGTTTTCTGAGGAGTTCTCTCTCTTCCTTGATGGCAGCAATCCAGAGAACTTCTTGCCCTGGTGCTGGACCCCCAAGGTCTTCCCTTCCTCGTGAAGTCATAGCGCTCACAGTGTCCTACATTTGCTGTCCACTGCTGGGAGTGCACAGCTTCCTACTGATAGAATTGGCTGAGTATAATCCCCCTATATTTTATATTGGTATTGGGATCAATATTGGTTCTTTAGTGTTATTAATGTTAATTATCTAGTCTTATTCTACTAAATCTGTTTCTATTTCAACCCTCGGGTTTCCTCGTGTTATGGTTTGAGCCGGATTGGCCAATGACAAGATGACAGATGCTCTCCCCCACCTCTTGCTCTGAGATTCTATGAGATTCTATGACTCTGTGATTCTATCCCCTATCATGCACCAGTCTCAAAAAAAAAATCAAACAATACAATGGACCATTAAAGATTACACTGAGAGCAATGGCTGGTGGGACCTACAAACATTGGGATACACATTTAGCAAAGGCCACTGTTGTGGCTTGGGCTGGGTTAGCCAATGACAAGACGACAGAGGCTCTCCCCCACCTCTCGCTCTGAGGTGAGGAGGGAGAGAGTTAGAGAGATTTATGAGTTTAGAAGGAACTAAACTACTTTAATGGAAATATTAATAACAAAATAAAAAGAAAATAATGAAATAGACACAATATATACAAAACTGTATCAAGCTCCCAGGATGACGATCATGTCACCAGTAGGCACTGGGGAAGTCCCAGGCTGGACTCAGCGAGGGATGGGAACTGGATTCCGGATCTGGAGTCAGGAACACATGGATCGTGATCAAGGACAGATGAAAAGACAGAGTCCTCCTCGGACACCAGCCATTGAAGAAAAGAAGCTGACCCTTTGATCCCTCAGCTTTCATACTGAGCATGGGGCAGGTGGGATGGAATACCCCTGTTGGTCAGTTTTGGGTCACCTGTCCTGTCTGCTCCTCCCCGCAGGTGGGACCCCTCTACACTTTTCCGCTTCTGACCCTCCAGTGGAGCAAATAACGAAATTAGCTGACCTTGGTTATTATAGCAATAAGTACATGCAAGAGCCTCTCTGCATACCATTCCTTGGCATTAACTATAAACATTGGTCTTATCACTCTGAGAATGAACAGTTTTCTGCACAATATGCTGTTAATTTCAGAGGGTTAGAAGAGGTTTAGCTAAAAGTAAAATTACTGAACAGAAAGTTGGTTCTGTTTTACCTCAAACCAGGACACCTTGTTTTTTTCCCCAATTCCCCTTCCAGGGTAGGGAGGGGTCATCAGGTGACAGAATAATTTTCTAAATGACAATACATTTTTGTGGGTTCCTGAAACAATAACAACTCTGTACAAACTTCCGCCATATGGGTTGGGTACATTGCACTTCACTCGTAAGAGAGAAGTAGTGAAATATTTATTAATATAAAACAGTGATTTAACAAAGTTAGTAGTGAATGCGACAGTGTTTTACGAGATTCAATGGCAAGGTACACTTGATTATTTACTGCATAGAGGCCAGGGTCAGACAAGCTGTCAGGGAGACCCTCCCGTTGAGTCACGAGGTTCAGAAAGGACCCCCTGGCTTCCTAAACTCCTTCTCAGAGAGTAGCCTAGGTGCAGCTGGATGCAATCCTAGTCCCAGACTTGGTCAACAGTTTATGTCTAAAGGATTACATATGCACAATCAATCCTTTATATCACTTAGCTAAGATTTCAAAGTTTAGCATGCTATTAGTCACTTACTGAGAATCTGTTGTGGCAAGGAATCTCTCAACCTCAAGGAGCAGAACCTTAAGTGACCGTCCCTGCTCAAGGGGAGAGCCTGGCGTGCAGCCCGCTGCCGTGCAGGAGAGCTCAAAGGGCTCTTGGGCTGTCCGCTATTTATGGAGTAAGATAATTGACCTATAGTCATATTCTCATGGGAACAAAATATCTAGGTCCCCACTCCAGACAGTGTTTTGACTGTGTTGCCAGCCATCCTCCAAAGTCCAGGTGCAACTCATCACACCTCCCACTGATGGTTATGGCTTGAGCAGAAGCCAAGGGGGTAGGGGAAAGGGGGAGAGCACACCACCACACTGGGAGAGGAAGAGGGTTTTGAAATTATGTTTTCAGTGCTTCTTTTGAACAGACTTCAGTAAAACAGCATGGAGTAAAACTTTACATGCGCATGCGTGTGTATAAGCTTCCCCCCTCTCTCTTTGTGTTGTGGTTTAACCCCAGGCAGCAACTAGGACCATGCAGCTGCTCGCTCACTCCCCCCAGTTTGGATGGGGGAGAGAATCGGAAGAGTAAAAGTGAGAAAAAAACTCATGGGTTGAGATAAAGACAGTTTAATAGGTAGAGCAAAAGCTGCGCACGCAATCAAAGCAAAACAAGGAATTCATTCACTGCTTCCCATTAGAAGGCAGGTGTTCAGCCATCTCCAGGAGAGCAGGATTCCATCATGCCTAACGGTTACTTGGGAAGACAAATACCATCACTCCAAATGTCCCCCCCTTCCCCCACATCAGTGCACTATCAACACCACTCTCATCCCGAATCCAAAACGTACCCCCACACCAGCTGCTAGCAAGAAAGTTAACTCCATCCCAGCTGAAACCATGACACTTTGTATGCATAAATTTATGTGCACATATAAATGTCCCCAAAAGCTATGATATATTTGACCTTTTTAGGCTATAGTTAAATGCTACTCTCTAATCTTAATCTGTTTCACAGGTGAACTGGCTCTTCTGAATTCCTGAATTTTGTAAGGAAGAGGGAGGGAAGCTTGTGTCTTTGATTCTGGCATTTTCATGTGAAACATGATGACCCAGCTAGATGCTTATTTTGATAGTGTCTTTTTTCTTTTTTAATCTGTATTTTTAGCATGTGTAGAGGCATCATTTTTCATATACCAATAATTCATTTTACCTGAAAAGCTGTCACACATAAATTAAGGTGGGAATCTCCTTCTTCCCTTGTTTCTCACCCCACACACATGCACAGTCACACATGCACATTAATTGCAAGGAGAAAGTACAAATGACACTACATACTCCACAGCATCTGCTCAGGTGTTTATTAATCCAACCTTCATGTGGTCCCCATGCCAACAATGCTCAACAGACAGACTCCCTTGACTTGGAATATTCAATAGAGAATCTTACGCTACATATTTTATTCAAATTATGGCCATAGAATTACTTCTGTGTTAGCAATGTAGTGTCAGTGATGATGGGAAGCCTAGGAAGAAGACCATTACCACTTTTTCTTTACATTTAAAAGAATCTAATGGGGTGCTATCCCCATTATTTAAATCTTAATGGAGGCTGGAGTAACAACGGCTATTGCAGCTAATGGAAGAGATGCATATTTCAATGATTGGTTTGGCAAGGGGAGCCCCATTCTTGGTTTTCAGACACATCCTCTCTAGCTACGTTGAATGAGGCACCCGGCTGGATGTCATCTTCACCCCTGAGATCTATTTTTTGTGTGCATTTCTTCTTCTGTATCAGGGAGACTGATATCGGCATGGGTTGGTTCTCTGATTTAGTAGCTGCAGTGCCTGTCACTGGGGTTTGAGTAGCTGCAGTGCTCATTGTGGGGGTCGGAGTAGTGTGCCTGCATCTGCATGGAGTGCCAGTAGCAGACGGGGTGGTATCTTTAAATAGTTGTTGAACCCTAAGCAAGACCTGAAACACATTCAGAAGACCTAGCCCTAGGAGCATGATGGTTTGAGCATCTCAAGGGTATTCAGAAGCTGCTGTTGTAATTAGCCTGGAGGAGAACGGGAGGTGAAGGAAGATGTCTCCCCCAAAGATTGGTTCTCTGAGGAGAAAAGGTAAAAAGTGTAATTACTAATAGTTTCCGCTACATGGCTCCCGAAGTACGGAGATGAAACCACTGCTGCTGTTCCGTGCTGTGCACCGCCCCTAACCACTAACTAGAACAGACACAGTACACATGATTTTATCATGTCATAAGCCTGCACTACAAAGTACAGCAAAATGATAATCTTGACCCAGTTCTCAGGGATTTTAAACAGCACAACAGGGAACATATATAGCAGGTAATGTGTTACAAAATGCAACCCCGAGAACAAGCACAACAACTTTGAGAGCAAATAAATCAACATTGTGACCAGTGACTATTAACCCAATACAATGAATGCTTATAACAAATTTGTTCTAATGCGCTCTAGTCAGGTGTGTTGTTATCTCAAAAAGAAAGTCTTCTTACAAATCCTTATTAGATCACCTTCTCCACATACAATTCTCCCATCCTGGCCTTCAAATTCATCTTTATTTTCCCTGAGGTCCTTAATTATCTGTCTTCCTTAAGGAAATGATAACTTAATGATAATTCTTGAAATGATCTTTTGTATCTGAAGGTTACTGGAATATGCCTACACTGACAAACACTATTAAGCACCTTCAGCTAGGTATAAATCAACTAGGTTGGACACTAGACAAAATGTAGCTGGGACAACCTCAAGCTCTGCATGTGCTAAACTCCTTGGCAGGGAGAATGACCTGTAGTGAGTGCCATACAGCTGCATCTAAAGTGTTTGTGGTGTTGTGGTTAAGGCGATTTGCATCTTCTATGTCAAAAAAGCCCAGGACTTTCTCAGGAGTTGTTTGGTGATAAAATTTGAATACAGCAGGGACAGGGATTCATGTTCTGTATTTATGCCTTAATTTCTTTCTCTAGCAACTTATTACTGAATTTATGACTTGACTTCTTTAGCAAGGTGCTTGATATAGCCTCTCCTATCATTCTTGAATCCAAATTGGGCAGGTATTTGTCAGCAAAGACAAATGCAAAGTCTTGCATCTGTGCTGGAGTAATGCTTGACAGCAGCAGAGGCTGGGATCTGGGTGATCCAGACCCAAGGGACCTGGAGACCTAGAAAAGGAGTGGTGGGCCCTAGTGGACCAGTCAAAGCTGAGTCAGCAGTGTTCCCTTGCAGTAGGGAAGGCAGAGCTGCAAATTCAGCAGCATTAGCAAAAGCATAGCCACCAGGTCAAGGGAAGAAATTATTTCCCTCCATTGGGTACTCGTGAGGCTACATCAAGGACATCGTGTCCAGCTTGGAGCCCCAGTACAAGACAGTTATTGGCAAACTAGAGTTTGAGGGTCCAGAGGAGGATGGAGTAGATGCCATACAAGAAGAGTCTAAGGCAACCAGGATGGCTTAGCCCATGGAAGAGAGAGCTGAGCTGGGGTCTTACTGCTGCCTTTACCTACCTAATGGGGGTTATAGAGAAGATGGAGACAGACTTCTCTCAGAGGTGCACAGTGAAAGGGCAGGAGGCAGCAGATGCAAATAGCAGCAACGGGAATTCCTACTGCATTTAAAGAAAAAATTCTGAAATGAGGGTGGGGGGGAGGGGCACATACTGGTACAGGCTGTGCAGAGAGGCTGTGGCACCTCCATCCTTGGAGATTTTCAAAATGTAACTAGCCAAGACCCTGAGCAACCTGATTTAACCTGGAGTTAGCCCTGCTTTGAGATGGAGGTTGGACCAGCCACTTCTAGAGATCTCGTTAAACTTAAATTACTCTCTGATTTTGTGAGAATTACTATTAAATCTATCTTGTTCCATCCTATCTACCAGCATATAAAAGCTTTATTATTTGCATTGCTCCACTAGAGCCTTGGCATTTCATTTGGGTTTTACCACCTCCTTCATTCTGATTCTGACTTAAAAGGCATATGACACATATTTATTGCTGTGAACAGAAAAGTTTCTACTCTTATTTCAACTGTGTTACCTTAAGCATAACAATGAAAAGGAATTTTGCTTCTCTAGATTATTTTTGTTTCACCTTCATTTTATCTGATCTTCTATAGGCAGTAGGTTCAGGAAATGGGCTGGAATATTTTTTCTTAAAATATTCTTCTTGGACTGAAGAACACAAGCCTTGGCTTCACATGCTATCTAGAAATAATACCTAAGGCAACCAAGGAACTGAAACATTATAAACATCAGTCCACATTGTTTCAGTTGTTTATCAAAGCTACAGAAAAAAAACCTTAGCTAACAAAGAATTTGCTGCTGAATACCTGTGATCTTAATAGGTCTTTTTGCACACAAATCTATGATACATACCCAAAGCAATTTGTGTCTCTCTCAATCATTTTAATACTACTAATTATTTTTAAAATGCAGAGGACTGAATTTCAAGTTTTTTCACTTGCACTGATGGTTATGTGTTGGGTTTTTTTAAGCTTTTTAATTCTGTTGAAATGAAGGGGAAGACTTGAATTGGGTTTAATGGGCTCAGGCCAAATGCCCTTGCAAGCATTTGGGAAAGGTGCCAGCCAGACACACAGGTGTTCCTTTATTTACCAGGGACAGAAGCACTAGAAGTACAAAAGCCATTGCCAGTCCACATGGTCTGTCACCCACAAGGATGACAAAGATGGTAGGGGCGTTTGGTCCTTCTTTCGTTGAACTTGGTGAGGCTGCCTGGGATCATTGCCCACAGCCACAGCTCTGGGGGAGGCAAGTGCCTACCTCCCAGGAGCAGCACAGAGATCGCCAACTCCTATCTGGAGCTGTCAAAGGGGATAAAATTGTATTATTTAATGACCAAACAGGCAGTGTGTGAGCTGCTTCTTTCTCAGGGAGCTCAGAGTGTTTGGCCACCACTGCTGGGGCCAGTGCAGAAAGGCAGAGTCCGAGAGCTGAATCTATCACTGTGCAGCAAAGCAAATGCCAGATCCTGCACACTGAGTGTTATGACAGCTTTTGGGGAGAAATTTTGCAGATTCCTCCTGCCACATTGTGCACCTTCTACACTGAGAGTTTGCTGGGAGATACCCCACACATGGGCATTGGGAGATGCTGCTAAGGGTCAAGGGCATGCCAACTGCGTGAGCTGACACAGGCAGGATGCAGGAACAACCACATAACCACAGATGAAATGCAAGGAGTAAATTTAATCTCAATACCTCATGAACTGGGGGATCTCTGAAGCAGCACCCGGGCAGAGGCATGCAAGCAGGAACAAAGGCACTGAGGAGCTCAGTCTTTGCTAGAGAGAGTCCTTGTTAGTGAGATAGTACTTGCTAGTGAGAGAGAGAGTTCGAACCTGCTGTTCTTGCCTGTATATCAGGGATTCAAGCAGGCATAGTTTTCCACTGTGCTTTGATCTTCTTCAACAGCAGGGCAGGAATCTCAGGCATGTTCGATAAGGTGCCTCTGAGTCCATTACAGGCCTATGTTATCAAAGTGCAGATGTTCTACTTGTCAAGCACATAAGACAACAATTAGTGTGATATATGTGTTTTCCAACACCCCAGCTGCAAGTCACTTGAGTGTATTTACAATCCTCCTTGCCGATCTTCCATTACTTTCCCACACCAGCACAGACTCCAACATCTGGGTACTGCACTGTTCTTAACTGATGGTTTAAAGACAGACTGTAGGAATGGATGCAGCTGATCAGTAAATAATAGCAGAGAAGAGATAATGAGCTTTCTGACAGACTGAGAGCAATTAGTAAAATGTCTTAGAAAATCAAGCCACCTCTGATATTCCTTGGTAAGAAGAGTGGGATGTCAAGGCTGTGATGACTTGAGATGATGTATTATTTGATATTTTCAATTTTTTTTTTTCTCATTAATCATGAAAGTTTGGGGGGGACATCCTTGCTAAACGAAAGAGCAGAGACTGAGGTGGGGCATGTCTGGTGTCTGTCACATCTGAGGATGATGTACCCATTTGTTCAGTTTCTTAAATATCGCCCTTTCATTTGATATTCTAGTATCAGGATCTGAATGACTTTCCCTGTTGACAGCCAGGAAAAATAGCTTGGAAAATAAAAGCAAATGACAAACTTTGAAGATGCACGGGAGTCTGTACAACATAGCTGCACGCATCTCTCCTCCAAGCCCAAGTGGACTAAAGATGTGAGAAAGGGAGAAAGATGGGAAACTACTTTAGTGTGGGGGTGTCATTCAACCATCCACATGCTAGAAGGAAACCAGGGACCTCATGTTTTCAGTCTTTCTGTGGCTACAGAAGCACAGGGAAGGGAGGCGTCTGCCTCATTCCTGACTCATCTTGGCCATTCATAGTGAGACCCTTCTCCCACCACCAGTGCTCGCTGCCTGCGGGAAATAGGGGGTATGATTGATCCCTTTTCAGGTTACAGGGTTACCTGGAAGGCTTGCTGCAGAGATGAATTGGGTGCAACTGCAGGACCAAGGGAGGCTCATTTCCATTTTATATGTGGGAGTTGAGAAAGCAGTGATTTACTAAACCATGCAGTGACAAAGTTTTTAGGAACACCCATGACCAATCTCAGAGGTCAGGTCATATTCATCACATGGCCATGCAGCCAACTCTTTTGTTATGGTTTGAGAAAACCCATAACAATTTATTGTTGTTTAGATAATTATTCTATCACCCAATGACCCCTCCCCACTCAGAAAAGGGAATCGGTGAAAATAAGGAAACACGAGGGTTGAAATGTAAATAGATCTAATAGGATAAGACTAAATAGTTAACAATAATAATAAAAAACCAGTATTGATCCCAATACTAATACAAGATATACAAGAATTATACTCAGCCAGTTATATCAGTAGGAAGCTGTGCACTCCCAGCAGTGGACAGCAAGTGTTGGACACCGCGAGTGCAACGGCTTCGGGAGGAAGGGAAGGTCTCAGGGGTCCAGTACCGGGGCAAGGAGTTCTCTGGACCACCACCATCAAGGGAGAGAGAGACTACGCAGCAAACTTTCTAATTTATATCGAATGTGATGTTCATGGTATGAAATAATCCTGTTGGCCAGCCTGGGTCAAGTGCCCAGGCCTCGCTCCTCCTCGTCCCTGCACCCGCAAGGCTTGTAAACACTGAGACCTTGAATCCCACATAGCCTATCTGTCCATAAAGTAAATATTTTCATGAATTCAGACACTAGAGATTTCCAAAAGTGGAGTTTTCCCCAGCATTAGAAGAGAAAACCTCAAACCAGGACACAAGGAATGTTATGCAGAGGGCATACTGGGATTTTTATAACTTTGGCATCACTGCAATAACTTTTTCTTTGCAATCTTCAAATTAAAGGAAAGAAATTGATATTTCATGCCCTTCAGCTCTAAATAGCAGATTTAGAAAATGAGTTCCAGTAAAATATGTTGCCTGTTGGAAAGAATTTTACAGCATTTGCTATCCTGCCATATCCTATTACTGTTACCATAATTTGATGTGTTTGACTTGCAGTCATCCATAGGGAGTCAAAACAAGGAGAAGGCACCTCACTGGGCTCCACAGTGCTCTTGGGTATAGTACAAGGGTCTTTGCTGCTCCAAGTGTTCAATAATCTAAGTAATTGTATTGGGTCTGGCTGGGATGGAGTTTATTTTCCCCATAGCAACCCTCATAGCAGTGTGGTTTATATTGGTAGCTAGAAAAGGTGTTGATAACACACCAGTGTTGCAGTTACTGCTGAGCAGTGCTCCCACAGCATCAAGGTTGTCTCTCCAACATTCTCCCCACCTCACCCAGTAGGCTGGGGGTGGGCAAGATCCTGGGAGGGGACATAGCCAGGACAGCTGACCCAAACTGACCATACCATATGACATCTTGCTCAGCAATAAAAGCTAAGAGAAAGGAGGAGGAGAGGGGGCATTCGTTATTATGACATTTGTCTTCCTGAACAACCACTATGCATATTGAAGCCCTACTTCCCGAGGAAGTACAACAAGGAGAGGTGTACTACTGGACCTGGTACTGACAAACAAAGAGGGACTGGTGGAGTACATGGAGGTTGGGGGCAGCCTTGGCTGTAGTGATCACGAGAAGATACAGTTCAGGATCATGGGCAGTATGCACAAAACAGCAAGTAGGATTGCAACCTTGGACTTCAGGAGGGATAACTTTGACCTCTTCAAGAAACTGCTTGGAGAGATCCCACGGGCTAGGGCTCTGGAAGGTAGGGGGGCTAGAGAGCTGGTTGGTATTCAAATACTACTTTCTCCAAGCTTAGGATCGGTGCATCCCTAAGAGAAAGAAATTGGCCAAGGGACGCAGGAGACCCGCATGGTTGAGCAGGGAGCTTCTGAAAAAGCTCAAGTGGAAGAAGGAAGTTTACAGCAAGTGGAAGAAGGGACTGACCCCTTGGGAAGGTTACAAGAATGCCGCCAGAGCATGCAGGGATGAAACGAGGAAAGCCAAGGCTGCCTTGGAATTAAACCTGGCCAGGGATGTCAAGGTCAACAGGAAGGGTTTCTTGAAGTATATTGGAAGCAAAAGGAAAACTAGAGAAAATGTGGGCCTGCTGTTGAATGAGACAGGAGCCATGGTGACAGAGGATGTGGAGAAGGCAGAGTTAATGAATGCCGCCTTTGCTTTGGTCTTTACTGCTTGGGCCAGCCCTCAGGAGTCCCAGACTTTGGAGGTAACTTTCCCTGTAACAGGGAAAGTCTGGACAAAGGAAGACTTCCCCTTGTTTGAGGAGGATCAGGTGAGAGATCAATTAAGTAAACTGGATATCCACAAGTCCATGGGTCCCAATGGGATGCACCCATGAGTGCTGAGGGAGCTGGCGGAAGTCATTGCTGGGCCGCTCTCCATCATCTTTGAAAGGTCCTGGAGAACAGGAGAGGTACCTTGTGGAATAAATACTAAATTGGCTAAAAAATATAAAAGTACAGCATTGTTCACACATTAAGGAAAAGTATAAAATCAAGAGGCTTCTGAGGTAGAAAATAGCCGCAGCTGGCATGAAGGACACAACATCTGTGGTTCCCTGATAAGCTACATGAGGTACGGGACGGGATGCAATTATTCCGTGGCTTTACCTTATGATGTATAGCGGATACAGGAATGGGATGATACCATGAAACAGATAAGCTGCCAATTAGCTGCCCGCTAGATGCTCAGAGCCAACATTTTGTCAAATTTTGATGAAATGCTGTCCTTTGTGCGAACTTTGCTCATTATAATGTCATTATAATACCAAAACACACCTCCATCCCGAAGGCTACCCGCCTCCAAGGTGCGACCACTCCTTCTTGAGTCTGCGCCCTGAATTTCTCGTAAACTATACCTTTAATTGTGAAGCGAGAGAAATTTACACCAATCATGATAAAAGTATGTATGACTAAAGTCACTCAAACTCCACCTTGAAGATAACAAATAGTATAAAAATAGCCCAAGAGAGGGGGAATACCCAGGGAAGACACCATCACAAAGAATTCCATCACTGACTTCTGGGATCAGTCGACGGGCTGAGCCTCTCTTCCCCCTCATAGGGACGCCTTTGGGTAAGACTTTGATTATACCGAGTGCTTCCTCGGGAAACTTAGAAATTTCTCTAGAGACTCTCTTTTTCTACATTTAAAGCCAGGCTGTATCGTTTATAACTTTGTCGTGCGTTTTGTATATGTAACAATACTTTCATTTGCACATGCTTTGCAGACAGTGTATTTATCACCGGCAATCCTAAGAACCTATATATCTGTTGTTTAAATAAACTGCACTTTTTTAAGTAGCTAGTCGTTTTGGTTTCTCACTGAACGCGACCAAAGACTCGAGAGTGGCCGTGCTAGTTCATGAGCACGACTAGACTGAAGGTGCAGTCCACTATTAGTGTATCCAAATCGTAATAGTTTAATACATATTAAACGCGATTGGACTGATAGTGCTGAATTGGGCATCACTCAGAATTTAAACCTAGCCGCACCTAGCCTCCCACCTCAGTGAGGAGTGTTAGAACGCAAGGGGGTTTATCTTCTGCCAAAACCGCTTTGCCCCTTTTCACGCAACATACCTGAAGACTGGAGGAAAGCCAATGTCACTCCAGGCTTCAAAAAGGGCAAGAAGGATGACCCAGGGAACAACAGGCCGGTCAGCCTCACCTCCATCCCTGGAAAGATGATGGAACAGCTTGTTATGGGCATCATCTCAACAGCTTGTTATGGGCTTTACTAAAGTCTAGGTAGACAACATCCACAGCGTTTCCCTCATCCACTAAGCGGGTCACCTTGTCATGGAAGGAGATCAGGCTAGTCAAGCAGGACCTGCTTTTCATAAACCCAGGCTGACTGGGCCTGATCACTTGGTTGTCCCATAAGTGCTGTGTAATGGCACTCAAGATGATCTGCTCCATAACCTTCCCTGGCACCGAGGACGGAGTGACAGGCCTGTAGTTCCCCAGATCCTCCTTCTGGCCCTTCTTGTAGTTGGGTGTCACATTTGCTAACCTCCAGTCAACTGGGACCTCCCCGGTTTGCCAGGACTGCTGATAAATGATGGAAAGTAGCTTGGATATCACTTCCGCCAGCTCCCTCGGTACCCTCAAGTGGATCCCATCTGGCTCCATAGACTTGTGTGCGTCTAAGTGGTGTAGTAGCTCACTAACCATTTCCCCTTGGATTATGGGGGCTTCATTCTGCTCCCCGTCTCTGTCTTCCAGCTCAGGGGGGTGGGTATCCAGAGAACAACTGGTCTTACTATTAAAGACCGAGGCAAAGAAGCCTTTTCTTCATCATTTGTCACTGTTTCCCTTTGCATCCAGGAAAGGATAGAGATTCTCCTTAGCCCTCCTTCTGTTTCTAATGTAGTTATAGAAACATTTTTCACTGTCTTTTATGGCGGTAGACAGATTAAGTTCTAGTTGGGCTTTGGCCCTTCTAATTTTGTCCCTGTATAACCTCACGACATCCTTGTAGTCCTCCTGAGTTGCCTGTCCCTTCTTCCAAAGTTCATAAACTCTTTTTTTTTTTCCTGAGTTCCAGCCAAAGCTCTCTGTTCAGCCTGGCTGGTCTTCCCCGCCATCTCGTCTTTCACAGAATCATAGAGTCATATAATAGTTTGGGGTTGAAGGGACCTTTAAAGGTCATCTAGTCCAACCCCCCACTGCAATAAGCAGGGACACCTTCCACTAGACCAGGTTGCTCAGAACCCCATCCAACCTGACCTTGAATGTTTCCAGGGATGGGGCATCTACCACCTCTCTGGGCAACCTGGGCCAGTGTTTCACCACCCTCATTGTAAAATATTTCTTCCTTATATCTAGTCTAAATCTACCCTCTTTTAGTTTAGAGCCATTACCCCTTGTCCTATCACAACAGGCCCTGCTAAAAAGTTTGTCCCCATCTTTCTTATAAGCCCCATTTAAGTACTGAAAAGCCTTCCCTTCTCCAGGCTGAACAACTCCAGAATGAGCTGTTTCATCACGTTTCCAGGGATGGAGGTGAGACTGGCCTGTAGTTTCCTGGGTCCTCCTTGCCCTTTTTGAAGACTGGAGTGACGTTGGCTTTCCTCCAGTCCTCAGGCACCTCTCCTGTTCTCCAGGACCTTTCAAAGATGATGGGGAGTAGCTTACCAATAACATTTGCCAGCTCCCTCAGCACTCGTGGGTGCATCCTATCGGGGCCCATGGATTTGTGGGTGACAAGTTTGCCTAAATGATCTCTAACCTGATCTTCCTCAATCAAGGGAAAATCTTCCTTTCTCCAGACTTCTGCTTTTCAAGCTTATCCACTAACTGCACTGGAGGGGAAAGCCTGGTCTGTCTATAGCCCTAAAACACAGTCACATAATTTTTCCTCAAAGCAAGTAGGTCTGTTTATATCCTTTGAATCTCACAGTCTCTCCTGCACTTTTAACCTCTGTGTGTGAGCCAATGCAGGCAGGATGCAGGAAAAACCACACACCATGGATGAAAGGCAAAGAACAAATTTAATCTCGATACCTCGATGACCGGGAAATCTCTGAAGCAACACCCGGGCAGAGGCACACAAGCAGGGACCGCAGGCACTGAGGTGCGAGAGAGAGTTCTTGTTAGCAAGAGTCCTTGGCAGCGAGAGAGTCCTCGTTAGCAAGAGCGGGCACAGACTCCCTGTTCTTGCTGGCATTTATAAGGTTCAAACAGGTATAGCTTTCTTACTGTGCTTTGATCTTCTTCAACAACAGGCCAGGATTCTCAAGCGGCTAGATAAGGTGTCCGAGTCCATCACAGACTTCTGTTATCTAAGTGCAAGTGTTTTACTTGCAAGCACCCGAGACTGAATAACAACTAGTATGATGCATGTGTTTCCCAGCACTCCAGGTGTGAGTCACTTGAGCGTATTTACAATCCTCCTCTCTGATCTTCCGTTGCTTTCCCACACTCTGGCTGTAGACAAGCAGCATCCATCAGGAGATGCCACCTTCCAGGACAGCTCTGGAGCAACCAATAACCCCCCACCCACAAATGCCTAAACACATAGCAGATGAACAGAGCACCTCCTAAGGAATATGTGAAGGACACAGATCTGACACCAAAGACTTCACCATCACCTTTTTTTTTTCCTTTCCCCTCTGTTGTTATGCTGCATAGTTCCTTTTTGACATGGGAGTAGTGCCTGTGGGTGTAATCTGGTAGCCTTGCAGATTCAAAATACACCTTGAATCATTTTTATCCTGGGTTAATATTCTTTATTTTCCTCATTGCTTTAATGTGCTTTTGTTGGGAATTTTATTTTGCTTTTGTGGCAAGCATAGTCAATACCATGCATAAGACTAAATGTAGACTTATTTCTTTGTGAAATGGAATAAATATAAATATAGAAAGACAATCAAATATATATATACCTATATATATGGATATATATAGATAGATGTTTTTATACAATACAAGATAGTGTATTCTATTTATCATAGAGATTAAATACAAAAAAGATTGTAATATTTAAGTGTAGATTATTTACCTACACAGATATATTCTGTGCTAAGAAATTTTTGTGTTCATGCTCTGGACCTTGCTCAGAAAAATATTGTTTGCAGAATTCACTACCAGGGTAAAACATTTGCTACAGAACTTTTTCACTAGCAAATTTTTGTAGCTTGATGTCCTCGTTTGGGGTGGAGCAGAGCCAACTTTCTGTTCAGTGAGAGGCTCTTGCTTATACTTGTTGCTGTGGCAACCAGGGTCAGCTTCCTTGGTTGTTTACCCCATGGAGGCGTCACACCCGTGGGGAGGAGTGGACAGGTCAGGTGACTCAAACTGACCAATCGGGTATTCCATCCCATCTGCCCTGCTCAGTATAAAAGCTGAGGGATCAAAGGGGATAGGTTAGCTCTTCTTTGGATTTTTTCCAGTGGGCTCTTTCTTCAAGGGTTCTCTTTCTTCAATGACCGAGGAGGACCCTGTCAGCACATCTCCCTTTTGATCCTGGTCAGGGTGTTCCAGTTCCCATTTGTCACCGAGTCCAGTCTGGAACTTTCCCAGTGCCTGCCAGTGACATCTCCCTGGGAGCTTGATACAGTTTTGTATATATTTGTATATGTTATATCTATTTCATTAGATCCTTTTTTATTTTATTATTAAAATTTTGTTAAAGTAGTTTAGTTTTTTCTAAACTCACAAATCTCTTAATCTCTCTTCTTCCTCTCCTTAGAGCAAGAGGTGGGGGAGAGCATCTGTTGTCTTGTCATTGGCCAATCCATCCTAAACCATGACAAAGGGCCATGGTGGTTTCTGTATAACCTGCTCTAGGTGAACCTGCTTTATCAAGGGAGTTGGATGAGATAATTTCTAGATTTCCAACCTCCACATTCTGTGATTCTATGAAGGGTGTGGTGGGAATGCAAAAACCCTGATGGGAAAGTAGCATCCCTGAATGCCTGGGAGGCCTGCCACTGACTTAATCACAGGCTGAATTTCACTCCCTGAGCTTGTATTCTATTAATACAGGATGTGAATAATAAGGATGGGAATGGAGTATGCGTAACCACTTATTGCCAGAAAGGGACGCAATACTATTAAAAGCGATACACTTCTGTTGGAGAATAGATACTTTGGAATTTTAAACAGGAAGTTATGTAATGGGAAGAAATTCATGATGTTCAACCAGGCCAAGTGCAAAGTCCTGCACCTGGGTCATGGCAATCCCAGGCACAAATACAGGCTGGGCAGAGAATGGCGTGAGAGTAGCCCTGAGGAGAAGGACTTGGGGGTGCTGGTGGACAAGAAGCTCAACAGGAACCAGCAATGCGCACTTGCAGCCCAGGAAGCCAACTGCATCCTGGGCTGCATCAAAAGAAGCGTGGCCAGCAGGTCGAGGGAGGTGATTCTGCCCCTCCACTCTGCTCTGGTGAGACCCCACCTGGAGTACTGTGTCCAGCTATGGAGCCCTCAGCACAAGAAGGACATGGACCTGGTGGAACAGGTCCAGAGGAGGGTCATGAAGATGATCAGAGGGCTGGAGCCCCTCTGCTATGAGGACAGGCTGAGAGAGTTGGGGTTGTTCAGCCTGGAGAAGAGAAGGCTCCGGGGAGACCATAAAGCAGCCTTCTAGTACCTAAAGGGAGCCTACGGGAAGGATGGGGAGGGACTCTTTATCAGGGAGTGTAATGATAGGACATGGGGTAATGGCCTCAAACTGAACTGGCCCAGTTCTGGGCCCCTCTGTACAGGAGGGACATTGAAGCGCTGGAGCGTGTCCAGAGGAGAGCTACCAGGATGGAGAGGGGTCTGGAGACCAGGTCATATGAGGAGAGGCTGAGGGAGCTGGGCATGCTTAGCTTGGAGAAGAGGAGGCTGAGGGGAGACCTCATTGCCCTCTACAACTACCTGAAAGGAAGATGGAGAGAGGTGGGTGGTGGCCTCTTCTCCCAGGCGAATAATGACAGGACCAGAGGAAATGGTCTGAAGTTGCAGCAGGGGAGGTTTAGATTAGATATTAGGAAGAATTACTTTACTGAAAGAGTGGTCAGGCACTGGAACAGCCTGCCCAGGGAGGTGGTTGAGTCACCATCCCTAGAGGTATTTAAGAAACGTCTAGATTTGGCACTTCAGGGCATGCTCTAGTGGCAGAGATTGTAGGTTGTTTGGTTGGACTCGATGATCTCAAAGGTCCTTTCCAACCATGAAGATTCTATGATTCTATGAAAGAGGGTAGATTTAGATTGGATATCAGAAAGAAATTCTTTACTGTAAGGGTGGCGAGGCACTAGAACAGGTTGCCCAGGGAAGTTGTGGAAGCCCCATCCCTGGAAGTGTTCAAGGCCAGGCTGGATGAGGCTTTGAGCAGCCTGGTTTAGTGGGAGGTGTCCCTGCCCAGGGCAGGGGGGTTGGAACTAGATGATCTTTAAGGTCCCTTCCAACCCAAACCATTCTGTGATTCTGTAATTAACTGCACATTTCAGAGCAATATTCACTAAATACAATAAAAATACAGTATGAAATGAGGACCATATCCTATATCCTCAGGATATAAATGAGTAGAAACCCAATTTACTTTAATGCCCCAATTGAACAATGTAAGTTTATATTAACTTAAGTGATTGCTGTGTCCTACCCATGCAGCATTTGCAGGTCATAAAACTTCCCCTGCTAGGCACAGTTTCACTCTCATCTGTATTGTGAAACATATTTTATATTTTGTCTTTCTATAGGCTTCCCCCAGTGTTTAAGATTTCCTAGACAAAACAGGTGAAGAATAGTAACTCTACTTTGAAAGCAACTGGCAAAGAAATCCTTAGAGAGGGTGAACATGACTCTCAAACTGTTCTGCATAAACAGTCCTCCAGCATTCCTCAAACTCTGTGCATGGACATATTTTTGCGCACGCTTCCTGTTCACACTGTCCCTGCACACAGGTTAGCAGGGTCTACCTGCTATGCATGGACATGATCAATATTCAATTTGTATATATAAATGATATCTCTTGTGTACAAAAACAGTCGCTAAATGGAAAACTGAACTGTCTGGGGAGAACATCCCCAAAACTGTATGCACTCAATTATGAAGAGGGTTGAGATATCACAGTCAGCCCCAGTGGAGCTTTTGTGTGATGTATTTACCCAGGACTGCTTTGATGACAGGTGCAATAGGAATATTTCCAAGGTTATGAATATTCATGTGTCTGTGTTTGCAAATATTCGGAGCTGCCATGTATATAAACCGTCTTGTATTATGTACATTTCATGAGGATGAAAATGTTCTCCAACATAAAGGAAATTTCTCTCCCAACTGTAGCTCTGAACTGTCTAATGTATTTTGAATAGTGTACAGAATTCTTTCATACAGATTGCTGTTGAACTACCATCCTTGCTTCTTTTTGCCTAAGGGAAAAATAAAATCTTAGAATCATAGAATGGTTTGGGTTGGAAGGAACCTTTAAAGGTCATCTAATCCAACCCCCCACTGCAATAAGCAGGGACACCTTCCACTAGACCAGGTTGCTCAGAACCCCATCCAACCTGACCTTGAATGATTCCTGGGGATGGGGCATTTACCACCTCTCTGGGCAATCTGTTCCAGTGTTTCACCACCCTCATTGTAAAAAATTTCTTCCTTATATCTAGTCTAAATCTACCCTCTTTCAATTAAAAACCATTACTCCTTGTCCTATTGCTACAGGACCTACTAAAAAGTCTGTCCCCCTCTTTCTTACAGGCCCCCTTTAAGTATGAAAGGCCGCAATAAGGTCTCCCCAGAGTCTTCCCTTCTCCAGACTGAACAACCCCAACTCTCTCAACAGTTCCTGATAGGAGAGGTCTTCCAGCCCTCTGATCATCTTCGTGGCCCTCCTCTGGATCTGCTCCAACAGGTCCATGTCTTTCCTGTGCTGAGGGCCCCAGAGCTGGAAGCAGTATTCCAGGTGGGGTCTCATGAGAGCAGAGTAGAGGGGCAGAATCACCTCCCTCAATCTGCTGGTCATGCTTCTTTTGATGCAGCCCAGGATACAGTTGGGTTTCTGGGCTGCGAGTGCACACTCATGTCCAGCTTTTCATCCAATGGTACCCCCAAGTCCTTCTTGGCAGGGCTGCTCTCAATCCTTTCATCCCCCAGCCTGTATTGATACTGGGGTTTGCCCTGGCCCAGGTGCAGGACCCTGCACTTGGCCTTGTTGAACCTCATGAGGTTGACATGGGCCCACTTCTCAAGCTTGTCCAGGTCCCTCTGGATGGCATCCTGTTCCTTAGGTGTGTCAACCACACCACTCAGCTTGGTGTTCTCTAGAGATTTGCTGAGGGTGCAGTTGATCCCACTATGTCATTGATATTAAACAGTACTGGTCACAATATGGACCCCTGAGGGACACCACTCATCACTGACCTCCATCTGGACATTGAGCCATACCTCAGCTGCCTTCTTGCCTATTGTTAGCAAATTGCCAGTATTGCTCATCAGAGGAGTACGCTTTCTTTGACATTCCTTTTCTGGATGACATATTTATAGAAGCCCTTCTTATTATTCTTCACGTTCCTTGCCAAGTTCAGCTCCAACTGTGCCTTTGCCTTCCTGACTGCATCCCTATACAACTGGGCAGCGTCTCTATACTCTTCCCAGGATGCCTGTCCCTGCTTCCACTGCCTGTGCGTTTCTTTCTTGCCCTATAGCTTGACCAGCAGGTCTCAATTCATCCATGCTGGTCTCTTGCCCTCCTTTCCTGATTTCTTACACCTGGGGATCGAGAGCTCTTGCACTCTATGGAAAGCATCCTTAAAGATCTGCCATTTATGTTCTGCTCCTTTGTCCCTGAGGGCAGTTTCCCAGCAGGTCCCATTGACTAACTGTCTATTACTTGGCTTATTGCCTACAGCTCGCTGTGCTACTTGTCCAACAGATGTTGGGGTGGTTAAAGTTCCCTGTCAGGACAAGAGCCTGCAAGCGTGATGCCTCCTGTAGCTAGAGTAAGAAGGCTTCATCAATAGGCTCCCCTTGATCGGGCAGCCTGTAGTAAACACTTGAAGTACTCTCTCCTGAGGTAGTCTATGCCAAGGATACAAGGGATCTCTGGGACTGTCACAGTGGGGTGCTTTTGCCTGTCCCCCATTAAGCTCACCTCAGTCTTCATTACAGATAATTGTTGGTTACCCCTGTCACTCCAGAGATATAGATGGGTTCTGTGCCCCTATACCCTGATGGCACCAGTGTACACTGTGCACCAGTGTCTACAAAGCCTTATACTTCTGTGGGTCTGATGTGCCAGGCCACTGAATCCACACAGTCCAGTATACTTGGTCATACCTTTCCTCCTCCTGGCTGGGGGCTGGTGTAAGAGGACCTGTAATTTCCCCTAAACAAAGACTGGGAAAAGCAGCCTGAGGGAAACGTGAAACAAATGGTGAGAGACAAAGGAGGGGGAGGAGGCCCTCCAAGCCCTCATGAGGAATGTCTCAAACACTCCCAAGTACCAGGCTTTCTGCTCAAAGAACTGATAAGGCTAAGACCTGCTTATCTCTTGCGTGATTCATGGCACAGGGGACTCTTACAGAAACAGGACAGCCCTGCTTTTCATCAGCAAAGACAGTAAAATATTTCTTTGTTTCTTCGGAAGGCAATCGTATGTCCATGACTGACCTTTGCTCATTACCTGTGAAATGCATATTAAAGTTGAAACCCCTGTATGTGCTAATGAAGATTGTCAAGATCATGCTAAACATATATGACTATAGCTCTCATCTCCCCACCCAAATCATACTACACGTCACCTGGGGAGGGGAGAAAACTGAGACAAGACTGCCCTGTGGCAAGTGGGGCAGGCTGTGCTAATACGGCAAACATAAAAGGGGAAAATAAGTGCCCCTAGAGAAGAAGATTTTGCCTGGGAAGATTTTTCCCTGAAGATGATTTTTCCCTGGGGATACACAGAAGAGCACTCTTACCCCCTGCATTGGCTGGACCAACGCTGGTACCAGGACCGGTGATCTCTTTATCTCTCTCCCTTGATCTCTCTCTCTTTCTCTATCCTTCTGTTTCTTTTCTCTTTTCTTTAAAAGTTGAAGTACCGCTTGCCATAATTTGTTATAGACCTAACCAATTATCGTGGATCTAGTTAAGACCTAGTTACTAATCTAATAACTGTTTGTATACAGACCTTGAGATTTTTCTTACATTAGTCCATGCCGCTCGGGATTTGTGAATCTGAGTCACTTACACCCCCTCTTTTCTGAGTGCGCTGTGACAGCAGGGACCCTCTATTCCTGTTCGTGGTCGGAGTATTCACTGTCTGACCCTTGCAGTGCCAGACCAGAAGTCCCCTCACCAGAATCAAGGGAAGTGATCTCAGTCCTCCTTCTATGTCTGTGTAATAAGTAACTAAAGGTGATTTGCTGATCGAACAAGTTAAGCAAGAGGAACCAACCCATTGTGGCAGTCTTGAGAACTCCCTGTTTAACCAGAAGAGACATGTCCACAATGTTATCTTGCTACACCAACATGGGAACTCCTGTTTGACAAAAAGCTTAACCACAATGTTATCAGAATGTATTGTTTTAAGCTGATTCTGTGACCAACATTTTATCTAAACTACCTCAAGCAAGAAGCTACAGAGGGGCGTACCAAAGATGTTGAAACCGAAACTGACCTCCGTGAAGATAAAAAGAGCTGCTCAGCTTGCTTGAATTTGCGAGCCTTTGGTGGAGCTGTGACTCCCCGGCCGCCCAGCGCTGCTTTTGCCTTCCTACCTCAATAAATATTTATTGAATCTATTTCGGACTCGATTTATTTTAAATTCAACTATAACAAATTTGGTGCCGTGACTCGGATCCAGACAGCCGACTCGGAATTCAACTCTGGGAGGGCGCCCCATCTTCGGATGGTCCCGGAGGAGATTCCGACTTAGCTCACCTGGATTTTCCGAACTGAGATAGGAAAGCAAAAAGAAAAGAGAAAGGAGATACTGCAGTTCCCCATAATTTTTGTGCACGAAGATCCGGACGAAGACTCGGGAGTGAGTAAGTATATTGCGGTTCCGTTCGGTCGGGGATTGGGTACCCGGGTGCGAGTGACTGAGACGTCCACTGGGCTTAGTAGCCCACCGGACGAAGTGAGTGTGGACCTCCTAATAGTGTGGTTCCCATTGTCCGCGAGGGCGTGGGCCACGAACGGAGGGAAGTGAGTGAATTTTGAGTGAAAGAAGGCACTTTCGGAAGATGGGACAGAAGAAAAGTAGGACTTCTGGTTCCATGCAGGAGATACGGGGTGGGGGTGGGCTCCCCGATATACCCCAAGATAGCCCGTTAGGCCTAATGATTCGATATTGGGATAGTTCCCCTTCTCGAAAAGGGAAGTCCAAGGAGAAATTGGTCTATTATTGTATGGAGGTATGGGGAAGAAAACAGGTAAGAAAAGATTTATATTGGCCAATTCATGGATCCTTAGAGGATTGGATATGCCAACAATTAAACATATATGTTAACAACAAATGACCATTTAATAAGGAGGAGGGTGAATACGCCTTTTTATGGATCCTGGGCACGGCTCAGGCCGCTAATTTGTTTCCATTAAAAGAAAAGAAAAATGATAAAAAGAAAAGGTGGGATGTAGATGAACCTCCAGCGTCTCCCCCACCCTATGTCCCCCCTCCGCAAGGTCCTGAGCAAGATCTCCCTCCAACAGCCCCCACAGAACCTGGGGAAGAGGCTCCTCCTTCTAATCGAAGAATAACTAGAAGTCAAACTAGAGAAAGGAGGGAGGAAAATTTATTGTATCCCTTAAGGGAGACTGCTATGGGGGGACCACAACCCGGAGTTGGATTTGTATCTGTACCCCTCAGCTCCGGGGATGTGAGGGAATTTAAGAAAGAAATGGGACACTTGTTAGAGGACCCATTAGGGGTAGCAGAACGTTTTGATCAATTCCTCGGGCCTAACATTTATACTTGGGATGAGATGGAGTCTATTTTAAAGATCTTGTTCACAAACGAAGAACGAGGAATGATCAGAACGGCAGGCATGAGGCATTGGGATCAGAGGCATCAGCATGGTCCCGCCGGAGATGTAAAATGGCCCTTACAGCGGCCCAATTGGGACAATCAAGACCCCGCACATAGAAATAACATGATTGATCTCCAGGATATGATAATTCAGGGGATTAGAGATTCTGTACCCAGAGGGCAAAATATTAATAAGGCCTTTAATGAACAACAAAAGAAAGATGAAACCCCCACCGAATGGCTGGAAAGATTGAGAAAAAGTTTACAGCTATATTCTGGGTTAGACCCCGATAGCCAAGTGGGTCAAGCCCTGCTGAAAACTCAATTTGTAGCTAAATCTTGGACAGATATAAGGAGAAAGTTAGAGAAAGTAGAAGACTGGCAGGGAAGGGGGTTAGATGAATTATTACGAGAAGCTCAGAAGGTGAATGTGAGAAGGGAAGAAGAAAATCAGAAGAAACAAGCCAGAATCCTGATGGCAGCTGTAAGGGAAGGACAAAATCAGGGCAGGAGAGGAGAAAGTCCCCGGAAGGGCCCAGTAGAACCGAGAAGAAGAAGATTTAGTTCGCAGGACATAGAATGTTTTTATTGTCGCAAGAAGGGACATCTACAGAGAAATTGTCAGAAAAGAATGCAGGATGAGGAGATTTTTAAGGAAGATTAGGGGGGTCAGGGGCTCTATTTGCTGGGGACCCCTAAGGTTACCGAGCCCTTGATAAAATTGAAATTGGGTCCTCAGCACGAAGTGTTCGAGTTCCTTGTGGACTCGGGTGCCGAAAGATCAACAGTCCAAAAGTTACCATCTGGATGTGTTGAATCAAAGGATAAACTCCAAGTAATTGGTGCAAAGGGGGAACCTTTTAAGGTGCCCCTAATAAGGAATGTAACAATAGAAGCCCCAAATAAATATGGAGTGGGAACATTTTTATTGGTCCCAGAAGCTGAGTATAACCTCTTGGGACGAGACCTGATGGTGGAATTAGGAATCAATTTGGAAGTAGAGCAAGAGAAATTAAAAGTAAGATTATGCTTATTAACTGCAGAAGATGAAGCCAAGATTAATCCAGAAACTTGGTATAGCCCAGGGTCGGTGGGAAAATTAAATATCAAACCGATCACGGTCTCCATAAAAGACCCAGACCAGCCAATTAGGATAAAACAGTATCCCATCTCTAGAGAGGGGAGAGAAGGGTTGCAGCCAGTAATTGAGAGACTTTTGGCCCAAGGGCTTTTGGAACCCTGTATGTCTCCCCACAATACTCCCATATTGCCCGTAAAGAAGCCGGATGGGTCCTATCGTTTAGTACAAGATCTGAGAGCCGTAAATGAACGAACCATTACCCGGTTCCCTGTGGTGGCTAACCCGCACACTATACTTAACCAGTTAAGTCCAGATTATAAATGGTATAGTGTTATAGATTTAAAAGATGCTTTTTGGGCTTGTCCCTTAGAAGGAAAATGTAGGGACTATTTTGCTTTCGAGTGGGAGAACCCCAAGACCCATAGAAAACAACAATTACGGTGGACCGTTTTGCCCCAGGGATTTACAGAGTCTCCGAACTTGTTTGGACAAGCTCTGGAACAGTTACTGGAATCTTATGAATTAAGTCAGGGACTAATTCTAATACAATATGTGGATGATTTATTGATCGCTGGAAGAACTCAAGAAGGAGTCAGAAATGAGAGCATCAAATTATTGAACATTTTAGGCCTCAAGGGATTAAAGGTTTCTAAGTCCAAATTACAGTTTACTGAAGAAGAGGTAAAATATTTGGGGCATTGGCTCATAAAGGGACACAAGAAATTAGATCCCGAAAGAGTAAAAGGAATTTTGTCTCTAACAGCGCCCACTAATAAAAGACAGATAAGACAGTTATTGGGATTATTAGGGTATTGTCGACAGTGGATAGAAAATTACAGCAGTAAAGTAAAATTCTTGTACGAAAAATTAACTAAAAACGGGTTGGTAAAATGGTCCCCTGAAGATGAGAATCGTTGGGAAAATATAAAAAGAGATCTGGTAGAAGCACCTGTCTTCAGTTTACCCGATATCCGTAAACCCTTTCAACTCTTTATCAATGTAGATAACGGGACAGCTTATGGGGTTCTGGCCCAAGGATGGGCAGGGCAGAGAAAGCCTGTAGGATATTATTCTAAAATACTGGATCCTGTAAGCCGCGGGTGGCCCACCTGCTTGCAAGCAATAGTGGCCACTGCATTAGTAGTGGAAGTTGGAAAAGTCACCTTGGGAGGTGAACTAAAAGTATACACCCCCCATAACATTCGAGGAGTATTGCAACAACAGGCTGATAAGTGGCTTACAGATAGTCGACTGCTAAAATATGAGGGAATTTTAATTAACTCCCCTCGACTAGAAATGGAAACCACTTCTATTCAGAATCCTGCCCAATTTTTATACGGAGAACCTAAAGAAGATTTGACACATGACTGCCTCCAATTAATAAATTTGCAGACTAAAATAAGGGAGGACTTAGAAGACGATGAATTAGACGAAGGAGAAAAATTATTTATGGACGGCTCCTCACGAGTGGTTGAAGGACAACGGAAATCAGGATATGCTATTGTGGATGGGTATACTTTTAAGATAAAAGAATCAGGACCATTAAGTGAAGCCTGGTCTGCACAAGCGTGTGAGTTATATGCTATGCTAAGGGCATTAAAGCTCTTAGAAAATAAAGTTGGAACTATTTATACAGATTCAAAGTATACCTTTGGGGTGGTACATACTTTTGGAAACATTTGGGAAGAGAGAGGCTTACTTAACACCCAGGGAAAAGGATTAGTCCATGAAAAGCTAATCTTAGAAGTTTTAAAGGCATTAAGAGGTCCACTAAAGATAGCCATAGTCCATGTAAAAGGACATCAGAAGGGACTAACCCATACTGTAAGAGGAAACAATCTAGCCGACGCGGAGGCAAAACGGGCTGCATTATTAATGGTTCAGACCTTGAGAGAGGAACCTGATAAAACTTTCACTCTCCAAGAATTGGATAAGCTAAAACAAATTGGAGCAAAAAGAGATGGTGATAAATGGCTGCTACCAGACGGCAGGGAAATTCTTCCAAAAGGATTAGCTCGGGGAATACTGAATAAATTACACCATAAAACTCATTGGGGAATTCAAGCTTTAGTGGATCAGTTTGAGACAAACTATGCCTGTGTCGGAATATACGGTCTAGCTAAAAGGATTTTAGAGGGATGTTTAACCTGTCACAAAGTGAATAAACGACAACTTAGGGAAAAGGTTCAAGGAGGTCGTGAATTGGCTAAAGGACCCTTTGAGAAAATACAGGTGGATTTTACCGAATTGCCAAAGGTGGGGAGATATCAGTATTTATTGGTCTTGGTTGATCACCTTACGCACTTTGTAGAAGCCTTTCCGGTGGTAAGAGCTACTGCAAAGACAGTTATTAAGATTCTCTTGGAAGAAATTATTCCAAGATATGGGACTGTTGTGGTAATTGACTCAGACCGAGGTCCACATTTCACATCCAAAGTAATTAAAGAGACAACTGAATTGTTTGGTACAAAATGGGAATACCATACTCCCTGGCACCCACAGAGTTCTGGGAAAGTAGAAAGAATGAATGGGGAGATAAAGAAACACCTAACCAAACTTATGGTGGAAACAAAAATGAATTGGGTTAAATGTTTACCATTGGCTTTGCTTTACATTAGAACTCAGCCAAGAACAGATACTGGTATATCCCCCTTTGAAATGTTGTATGGAATGCCTTATGACTTTGGGTTATTAGTGGAACACCCAAAAGTCGAGGATAAACTTTTAACAGAATATATTTTAGAACATACAAAAAGAAGACAGGAACTAAGAAAGAAGGGCTTGGTAGTACAAAGACCTCCCTTGGACATTTCCATACACCGAATCCAGCCCGGAGACCAGGTACTAATCAAAACCTGGAAAGAAACCTCCCTAACACCCCGTTGGGAAGGACCCTTTGTTGTTTTACTTACCACAGATACGGCTGTACAGACAGCAGAAAAAGGATGGACTCATGCTAGTAGAATTAAGGGACCTATCTTCCCAGAGAAGTGGACTGTGGCGTCGGAACCAGGAGATCTTCGAATAAAGATAAGGAAAAGCGAGACCGGTAAATGAACCACTCCAGAAGGGACGTAAGAGATAGTTTATATCGATGGTTCCAAATACCACCAGGAAATACTCTACGAAAGGTATATTTTGCACCTTGGAGTGAAGAAAGGATACCGGACCAAACGGGGGGGGGGGGTGGATTATACAAACTAACAGGAACTCCCCAGGTTTTTCCATTTTGTTGCGAAACAGAGACGGAGATACCCGAATCACCCAGAATAGGAGATCTCTGGGGAATACCCTGCTTAGAACACCCTACTTCCGGACATTTATGTTGGGTTGATTGTCAATGTCTAAATTGTAATAGAGATTGGTCCTGTGTTTCATTTAAGAGACAACCCTACTGTATGAAATGTCGCAATGATTTGATACGTGCCAGGGGACCAGAGGATCCAGTGGAAATCCGTAAATTATTTTGTGGGTGGGAACTGTCAGTACCTGAACTTTGGGAAGTACATGAAACAGACTGGTATAGAGTTTTAAGACAGTGTGCTATAAGATTCGCCTGGAAACGGGCACAACAACCACATAGGTGGAAATAGATTTGAGAGATAACTAACTCTTTAGACCTTGGAAATTATTGACAGGATAACAGCATAATTCCCCTGAAGACTATCTGCTGCTGCTGAGAAGATCTTGATATCCCATTGCTCTCTGCAAAGGAGTAGACGAGGAAGGCAGAGAGGTACTAAACAGTGGGGAAATGAAAGCTGGTATCCTATTAATGGTATTGATTACCATGACTTTAGAAAATGAATCTTGGTTTAATCAGTCACCATGGCTGACTACCTTAATTTATACTTTGGCGGGACCCCTCATGATGTTGCTATTGGCTCTGACTCTTGGACCCTGTGTCATTAATAAATTTGTAACCTTTGTTGAAAGCAGGTTAGAAAAAGTGCAGCTAATGGTGATGAAGCAATCAGAACTGGAAATGAAAATTATACCGAACGAAAATCCTGAATTAGATGCAGCTTGTGAGGTATTGTCTAGGTTTGATCAGCAAATCACTTATAAATAAAAAAAGGGGGGGATTGTAATAAGTAACTAAAGGTGATTTGCTGATCGAACAAGTTAAGCAAGAGGAACCAACCCATTGTGGCAGTCTTGAGAACTCCCTGTTTAACCAGAAGAGACATGTCCACAATGTTATCTTGCTACACCAACATGGGAACTCCTGTTTGACAAAAAGCTTAACCACAATGTTATCAGAATGTATTGTTTTAAGCTGATTCTGTGACCAACATTTTATCTAAACTACCTCAAGCAAGAAGCTACAGAGGGGCGTACCAAAGATGTTGAAACCGAAACTGACCTCCGTGAAGATAAAAAGAGCTGCTCAGCTTGCTTGAATTTGCGAGCCTTTGGTGGAGCTGTGACTCCCCGGCCGCCCAGCGCTGCTTTTGCCTTCCTACCTCAATAAATATTTATTGAATCTATTTCGGACTTGGTTTATTTTAAATTCAACTATAACATCTGGGAGATCACTGATTGCCTCCTTGTGTCTCTACAGCAACTAAGCTAACAGCCTTCTTGGGTGGCCCCTTCCTAACAGCTGTCACAGAATCGTAGGGTTGGAAGGGACCTCTGGAGATCATCTAGTCCAACCCCCCTGCCAGAGCAGGGTCACCTAGAGTAGGTTGCACAGGAAGGTGTCCAGGAGGGTTTTGAATGTCTCCAGAGACGGAGACTCCACCACCTCTCTGGGCAGCCTGTTCCAGTGCTCTGCCACCCTCAAAGTAAAGAAGTTCCTCCTCACGTTTAGGTGGAACTTCCTATGCTCAAGTTTGTGCCTGTTACCTCTTGTCCTGTCACTGGGCACCACTGAAAAGAGCCTGGCCCCATCCTCCTGACACCCACCCTTTCAGTATTTATAAGTGTTGATAAGATCCCCCCTCAGCCGTCTTTTTTCCAGACTGAAGAGACCCAAATCCCTCAGCCTTTCTTCATAGGAGAGGTGTTCCAGTCCCCTCATCATCTTGGTAGCCCTTTGCTGCACCCTCTCCAGCAGTTCCCTGTCCTTCTTGAACCAGGGAGCCCAGAACTGGACACAGTACTCCAGGTGCGGCCTCACCAAGGCAGAATAGAGAGGGAGGATGACCTCCCTCGACCTGCTGGCCACACTCTTCTTGATGTACCCCAGGATGCCATTGGCCTTCTTGGCCACAAGGGCACATTGCTGCCTCATGGTCATCCTGTTGTCCACCAGGACTTCTCAGTTCTTGTACACAGTCTTCCAGCTTAAAGATGGGCTCATCATCCCACTTCCTCATGTCCTCCCCCTGGTCATGGAGGAAGAACCAGAGTGTGCCATGCAGCATACGCCTGGGCCTCTTTCCGGGTGTCCTGATGTTGGCTGGGATAGAGTTAATTTTCTTCATAGTAGCTAGTATAGTGCTGTGTTTTGGATTTAGCATGAGAATAATGTTGATAAGACACTACTATTTTAGTTGTTGCTAAGCAGTCAAGCCCTTTTCAGCTTCTCATACTGGCCTGCCAACAAGCAGGCAGGGGGCACCTGAGAAACTGGAAGAGGATACAGCTGGGAAAGCTGACCCCAAATGACCAAAGGGATATTCCATACCATATGATGTCATGCTCAGCATATAAAGCTGGGGGAAGAAGGAGGAAAGGGGGGGAACATCTGGAGTTATGATGTTTTGTCTTCCCGAGTAACCATTACTTGTGATGGAGCCCTGGTTTCCTGGAGATGGCTGAACACCTGCCTGCTGATGGGAAGTAGTGAATTCATTCCTTGGTTTGCTTTGCTTTTGTGTACAGCTTTTGCTTTCCTTATTAAAGTGTCTTTATCGCAAACCACGAGTTCTCCTTATTTTTTTTCAATTCTTCTCCCCATCCTACTGGAGGGGGTGGGGGAGTGGCTGCGTGGTCCTAGTTGCTGGATGGGGTTAAACCATGACACCGGGACAGGAGGGGACTGACTCCTTGGGACACCCCCAACAGCCGAGGTGCTGGCCAGTGAAGATGAGGAGGGACAGATTTTCTTTAAAATTTTGGAGCCAGGAAAATACTCTCTCCACAGTTGGTGTATCCATAACTGGGCAATACATTGTTACCAAGCTCTTAGAATATGATTCTGGGGTATTTTGGACCACCTTCCTCCACATGGCTTATATGCACAGGACATCATCGGGATCTTTGGAGACCTCATCATTATCTAGATCATTGTAGATTACTTCCAGCACCTCTTATTCTCTCAGGTACCGGATGCCTTCATCAGCGGTAGGTTAGGGATTAAAATCCTATCTCCAACAGTCAAACAAAAAGAGTTTACAGTACTTGTTATGAAAGCAAACAGCAAGTATGGTTTTGAAAAGAAATCTTGAAAGCCTGGCTTAGTAGGAGGCAATGGTAAAACCACCTCTGATTTCAGTATTGCCAAGGTTTCACTCTTAGTTTCAGAGGGGTAAGGCTTAGATAGTGGGATAGTGAGGCTGGTCACAAGCAGCTGGGACAGGGACACAGGTGTTCGATACCATGTGACGCCATGCCCAGTATATAGCCAGGGAAGCTGGCCAGAGGAGGGAGCCTGAAATTGAAGCTTGGGAGAGGGCTGGGGGTTTCCTGGGTTCGTAATTGCATTTTGTATATTCCTCTATCAGTATTACTGTTGTTTTCCTCTTTCCTGTGCTGTCCTGTTAAACTGCCTTTATCTCAATCCATGAGTTTTGGCTTTTTCTTCCAATTCTACCCCTATCCTGCGGTAGGGGGGGAAGTGAGCGAGTGGCTGCGTGGTTCTTTGTTGACGGCTGGGGTTAAACCACAACAGCCTGCCTGATCAGTCCCCCAAAAATCCTCGTTTCCTCCCCTTTGTTCCCTGGCCTTCTGAGAAGCACTATGGACACCAGTACAGCTACAAGAAAATTGGGAGGAGCGTCTGATACACCAGAGGGTCATGCTGCCATCCAGAGGGACCTCAACAGGCTGGAGAAATGGGCTGGCAGGAATCTCATGAAGTTCAACAAGGGGAAGTGCAAAGTCCTGCACCTGAGGAAGAATAACCCCATGTACCAGTACACATTGGGGGCCGGAAAGCAGCTTTGCAGAAAGGCCCTGGGGATCCTGGTGGACAATAAGTTGCAGCCTTGCAGCAAAGGCGGCCAATGGCATCCTGGGCTGCATTAGGAGGAGTAGGGAGGTGATCCTACCCTTCTACTCAGCACTGATGAGACATATCTGGAACGCTCCTCGGGACAAGAGAGACGTGGAGCTACTGGGGCAAGTCCAGCAAAGGGCCACTAAGATGATTAAGGGACTGGAGTATCCCTCCTATGAGGAAAGGCTGAGAGAGATGGGACTGCTCAGCCTGGAGAAGAAAAGGCTCAAAGGGTGCCTTATCAATGTGAATAAATATCTGACAAGAAGTAAAAAAAGATGGAGCCAGACTCTTCTCAGTGGTGCCCAGTGACAAGACAAGAGGCAGTAAATTCCATTTTAAAAAAAGTAAAAATTTTTACTCTAAGGTGGTCAAACACTGGAACAGGTTTCCCAGAGAGGCTGTGCAGTCTCCATCCTTGGAGGTATTCAAAACTTGACCAGATATGGTCCTGAGCAACCTGCTCTCCGTGGCCCTGCTTGAGCAGGGAGATCGGACTAGATGATCTCCAAAGGTCCCTTCCAACCTCAACCACTGCAAATTCATTAGTTGTGCCACCACTACCACATGCAAGCACCTCTGGGCTTGCTTATCCAAGAGGCTGAGCAACTGACTCATGAGTTTCTCTTGTAAAAGGCTGACTTTTGGGAAAAGAGTTCTTCCAGGTGAAAAATTGAGTAGAACAGACAGGGAGAAGTTAGATATAGCTATTGAGCTGCATAGTAAATGGTGACAGATCATCCAGAGTACCCAGAGAACTATTGTTCCATTTCTTACATGGACTACCCGGGGTCACAGGAGATACCCCTTGATTCAGCCAGGAATTAGCATGAAATGCTACATATCAGGCAGATCAAGGACTTTAGTTGGTCTCCTATAGACTGTCATGGTTTGGGCCAGGTTGGCCAATAACAAGATGACAGATGCTCCATTATTAACCATTATCAGCATTAATTATTTTGCAAACTTCTGTCATGCTGTCGCTTATTTTTCCTCTCTAATCTAAGCATCACTAAACTTTCCATGCTTTCCTTACATAAAAGACATTTCTATTCCTCTAACCCCTTTTGTCATACAACCAACATCATCTACCTGGACTTATGCAAAGCGTTTGACACTGTCCCGCACGACATCCTGGTCTCTAAATTGGAAAGGCATGGATTTAATGGATGGACCACTTGGTGGATAAGGAACTGGCTAGATGGCCGCACTCAAAGGGTGGCAGTCAATGGCTCAATGTCCAAGTGGAAACCAGTGACGAGTGGCATTCCTCAGGGGTCAGTACTGGGACCAGTGCTGTTTAACATCTTTGTCGAAGACATGGACAATGGGATTAAGTGCACCCTCAGCAAATTTTCTGACGACACCAAGCTGTGTGGCATGGTCAACACACTGGAGGGAAGGGATGCCATCCAGAGGGACCTGGACAGGCTGGAGAGGTGGCCCCGTGCCAACCTCATGAAGTTCAACCAGGCCAAGTGCAAGGTCCTGCACCTGGGTCAGGGCAATCCCAGGCACAAATGCAGGCTGGGTGGAGAATGCCTTGAGAGCAGCCCTGAGGAGAAGGACTTGGGGATGCTGGTGGACAAGAAGCTCAACATGAGCCAGCAATGCGCGCTTGCAGCCCAGAAAGCCAACCACATCCTGGGCTGCATCCAAAGAAGCATGGCCAGCAGGTCGAGGGAGGTGATTCTGCCCCTCTACTCTGCTCTGGTCAGACCCCACCTGGAGTACTGCGTCCAGCTATGGAATCCTCAACACAAGAAGGACATGGACCTGGTGGAATGGGTCCAGAGGAGGGTCATGAAGATGATCAGAGGGCTGGAGCACCTTTGCTATGAGGACAGGCTGAGAGAGTTGGGGTTGTTCAGCCTGGAGAAGAGAAGGCTCTGGGGAGACCTTATAGCAGCCTTCTAGTACCTAAAGGGGGCCTACAGGAAGGATGGGGAGGGACTCTTTGTCAGGGAGTGTAATGATAGGACGAGGGGGAATGGTTTTAAACTGAAAGAGGGTAGATTTAGATTGGATATCAGGAAGAAATTCTTTACTGTAAGGGTGGTGAGGCAGTGGAACAGGTTGCCCAGGGAAGGTGTGGATGCCCCATCCCTGGAAGTGTTGAAGGCCAGGCTGGATGAGGCTTTGAGTAACCTGGTCTAGTGGGAGGTGTCCCTGCTCATGGCAGGGGGGTTGGAACTAGATGGTCTTAAAGGTTCCTTCTAACCCAAACCATTCTATGATTTCCGTGGATCCTTAGTATTTCTGCAGTATTATTTTCAAGCTGGGTGACCAGGAACGAACAGAGAGAGAACAGACATGTCACTGTTTTATATAATTATATTGTTTTCAATATTGTTTCCCATCCTTTTCCTGCTGCATTCTAGGAGTTTGCCAACACTTTTGCTGCATACAGAGCAGATGGTTTGGCTAAGATATCTGCTTGGACACTTTTTCCTGTATGGTTGTTATTATTTTAGAGCCAGGAAATATGTCATTCTGTTTTTCCTTCCAATTTGTATTAATTTGCCTTTGTCTGCAATTAATTTAGTCTGCCATCAAGCCACCTATCTTTCTGTACTCCAGCAGAAGTTCCTCACACACTTGTGTCACTTGGACTATCTTATCTAAATTTATGTCATTTCCAAATGTTACCTCCTTACTGCGTCGCTTGTTTTCTAAGATCATCCCTAGTGAGTCTCTTTTCTTTCTTGAAAACCAGAAAATTTGTCACTATTTCACACTGTTTCTTTGAAATTGTCTGAATTAGCAGAATCACCTGTCGCAGTGCCACAGACACACAGAAACAACAGTCAGCACAAATTAAGCAACTGTGATACATTGACAAACCTTATCCTGCTTCAGCCTGTGGAGGTTTAGGGTCTGGTGCCAGATTTCTCAGGAGGGCAAAAGTTTTCCCACCAACTCAAAACAAAGACTTCAGGTTCTGGCAACAACCTCACACAGGCTTGCTAGAAAGGATGTGTTATAGTTTAGGCTGGGTTGGCCAATGACAAGATGACAGATGCTCTCCCCCACCTCTTGCTCCAAGGAGAGGAAGAGAGATAGAGATTTACGAGTTTAGAAAAAACTAAACTACTTTAACAAAATATTAATAATAAAATAAAAAATAATATCATGCAATAGATACGATATATACAAATATACACAAAACCATATCAAGCTCCCAGGGAGATCTCACCAGCAGGTATTGAGAAAGTTCCAGACTGGACTCAGTGACAAACAAGGACTGGATTCTGGAACACACTGATGGGGAACAAAGGTAGACAAACTGACAGGGCCCTCCTCAGACATCAATCATTGAAGAAAGAGAACACTCAAAGAAGCCAAGCCACTGAAGACAAGCCCTTAGAAAAGAATCAGACCCTTTGCTCCCTCAGCTTTTATACTGAGCATGGCAGATGGGATGGAATACCCGATTGGTCAGTTTGAGTCACCTGACCTGTCCACTCCTCCCCACAGGTGTGATGCCTCCAAGGGGTAAACAACCAAGGAAGCCGACCCTGGTTGCTACAGCAAGAAGGATAAGCAAGAGTCTCTCTCTGAACAGAAAGTTGGCTCTGCTCCAGTCAAACCAGGACAGTATGTCACTCTCAGAGCTACAAACTTTGCAAGACTATTGTGAATGTGGCAGTATTAAATCTGAAGATATTTGTGTTTTATAGTGTGAAGAGGAATTCTGGGCACACAGAAACAGAGACCAAGTGGCAGAGATGAAGAAACAAGAGATGAAGCCATACGTGGTGGTAAGCAAGGGGCAGAGCAGTGAGAGGAAGGGAGTCTGCTGATTGCTTGTGTTTTACAGGTCCAGACATGCTCGCTCCTTTCTGAGATGGAAGACTGGAGTTTCTCTGTATTTCCTTGATTCTGATTTGCCTAAATGAGAAGTGACAAAATGGCTTTGTCCCTCCCAATGAAAGCAGTCTATCCTATAGCTCCCTTGCTTAGTCTAGAAGGTGAGGCAATCCGAAAGCAAGCTTCAGCTCCCGGCACTGCTCCACTACCCTGAACTCCTCTCCAGGCTCTCTGACCATTCACACCAGCTTTTGTCTCTCAAGAGTTCAGGTACTGCTTCAGGCAGTTATTCCTAAACAGGACGGACTAGGTGGCAACAGGGGTAGGTAAGGAGCAAGACTTTGCATGGGAGTGGTAAAGAGAAACTGTAAGGATGGCAGTACAGATGTGACCTTTTTATTCCATGTGAAAAATAAAATATACATTGCTATCCTGGTCTCCATGATAATCGCTGATTTCAATGAAGTCTTGGTTAGGATTTTTTAAATTACATAGAATCATAGAATGGTTTGGGTTGGAAGGGACCTTAAAGATCATCTAGTTCCAAACTCCTTCCATGGGCAGGGATACTTTCCACTAGATCGGGTTGATCATATGGCTCACATGCCATAACCTATTTCTGTCATTGGAGTAAATCATAAAAAGCTTTTAGACTTCGCCAGAGCAAAGTTCCTTATCAAGGAACATTATGATAATCTATCCATTGCATGCATTATTGCTAGAAGTTCAGTCACACCATTCCTTAATTCCTTTAAATCTCTGGATGTCTCCACCCTGGAGACTTTACTGCAATTTCACATTTCTTCCATTTTATATTTTGACCTCTCAGACTCTAGTGTATATTGTAACTTTGTTACTTGGAAAATAGTAGGTATTTCCCTGGTATATCAGTGATTGACTTTAGCAAATGTTTTATCAGAGTTAGCATGAGAACAGAAAAATTGCAGTATCCAAATACTGACTTGGTTGCCTCTGCCCAAACATCTTTAGCATCTGGGAGTAAAAGTCTCTGTGTAATCTGTTTTCCATTGTGGTTTTAAAGTTCTGAAACATTTTTATAGTCTCAATGACAAAAGTAAATCAAGACTAAACTGTGTTGGTTCACCCTGTGATAACCCCTATAAATGATAAACAAATCAGCATTTCGAAGTTAAAAACCAACACCAAGCCTTCTACAATCCCCCAGAAGTTTACTACAGTGATGCTAACAATGCTAGACATTAAGGCAAGGAATTTTCTTTTTGCATTTCAAGAGAAAAAACACCACAGCTGTTTCTCAGAGGATTCCCAGCCAAGTTGAAAAGGTCACTGACCCAGCCATGATGTAACACCAAATACTGCACACAGTGACTCCCCCAAGCAGTGTTTCTCCAGAGCATTCTCAATAACAATTTTCACCCCACAAAGAAGGTATTTATCTAGTGCACCTCTTGCACTAAAGCCTCACCTAAAGAAGGTGGCAAGGCTCTTTCATCTTCTACTGGTTGAACTATCTGCAGCAAATGTTTATTAACAGACTGGCAGGAATGTGGAAAACGTGTTCCTGAAAATGATGTCAGAATTAGGTTGATGGTTGGACTAGATGATCTGAAAGGACCCTTCCAACCTAGGCAATTCTATGATTACCTTTAAGTACTGAGAAGTATGAATGATTAAGAGAAAATATCTTAGCCTCAACACTCATTGTATAATTGTATAATAATAAAGTGTGCTTGATTAGAAACTGCAAGGGTAGTAATTTCATATTCCCAGCAAAACATCAAAGTTATTACTTAGGCTAAACAGGAAGGGCACAAGCCAGGAGCTGGAGGAGCTTTGATGCTGTGACTCCCATTCTGGGGCAGTAATGGAGGCCCTGTAAACAAATGCGTGGGCAAAAACCTGTGTGCAGGTCACCCTCTCCCTTCTGGTGGGATGGGAGCTGCACCAGGTGTCTCTGGACTCTGATGGTGGGGAAGCTACATTTTAACATGTGAAATATTTAAACTAAACATATTTTGCGCCCTTACCTGGCTTCCAGGCACGAGATAAATTTCACTAGCTTGAACTTCTTTTATTGGGAGTTAGTTAAACTAATGCATTTTACCTTGCATTTACCATAGACTGAGGACATGCACACACACATACACATACACATGTACACAGAGCCAGGCACCAGGGCTCGGCTGACGTATGGCTACCTGCTGAACCATGGCGACTCCATCACACATTTGATCTATTAGTCCTACTGCTGTGACATTGGTGAGCAGAGAGATCTGGGCACAGACAGCAGGAAAAACTGCAACAGCACAGTTCTCATGACACAAGTGACCTCTAATATCCAGGGTTTGGAGATGCCTTGCTGAGAGGCACTGAAATGCCCATATGTCGCCCAGACGATGTCTCTAGAGAAGTTTACTGCCTGCCGGGAGCTCACATCTGTAATGTCACGGAGAGGCTGACGAGCCTGGTAAAGCCTGCGGATTACACCCATTCCTACTATTCCAAGTAGGGTCAAATGATGCTGCAACAAGGCGACTCAGAAATATCAAAAGAGACTATATGTCCCTCAGAGCGATGTGTCCTGGTCTGAGTAATTTCACTTTTCAGCTAAGCCTCTTCTAACTCTCTGAAATTAATGTTAGTATCTGCTACCAGAGTGATAAGGCCTGATGTTTATAGTTAATACCAAGGAATGGTATGCAGAGAGGCTCCTGCTTATACTTGTTGCTGTAACAACCAAAGTCAGCTAATTTTATTTACCCTGTTGAAGGGTTGGAAGTGGAGAAGCGTACAGGGGTCCCACCTGCAGGGAGGAGCGGACAGGACAGGTGACCCAAAACTGACCAACAGGGTATTCCATCCCATGTGCATCATGCTCAGTATAAAAGCTGAGGGATCAAGATCATTAAAGTAGTTTAGTTTCTTTTCAACTCGTAAGTCTCTCTCTCTCTCTTCTCCAACAGGAGAGAGGTTAAAGAGAGCATCTGTCATTTGTTTTAGTGACGAGCCCAGCCCAAACCACAACACGATGTTAAAAAGATCAGGAGCACAGGTAGTGTTCTCCTCTATCCTCCCAGTCGGAGAAGGGGGTTTGAGGAAAAAGAGACAAATTTAACAGGTGAATGACTGGCTGCATAGCTGGTGCCATGCTCAAGGTCTCGGCTTCTATGATCTCAGGCATATTTTCAAGAAATTGTTGCTGCTTTGAGTGGCCTGTTGACAGCTGATAGGGTTCAACTGACCAAGTGGGGCAAGAGCATCCTGGGCAACAAGCTGGTTGGACTCACCGAGGAGACCAGCTCCAGTGCAGGTAGGTCTGCACCGGGGAAGGGAATCTCGGAAAAAAGGGCTGGTAAGGGGCTCGTTTTTGGGGCTTTTCAAAGCCGAGAAAAGTGGCAAGCCCGGGCCGGTACCTGGCAGCTCTGGGGGGCGGAGCCAGATGAGGAGGCATGGGCGGAGCCAGCACACCCCCCACACACCCCCCACCCCGGCGGCAGATCTAAAGGAGGCGTAAACTCCTCCCCCCTCCCCCCCATAAAAGAAGCCTTTCCGGAGTAAAGTAAGCACTGAGTAAGCAAGCAGCAAACGGGCATCAGCCAGGGCATCACCTGAGAGCACCATGACAAGGGCAGTCATCCCACTCTCTAAGGAGCTTAGCTATGGCTTCCACCCAGAAGAAAGTTGTGCACTCAACCTTAGCCAGAATGGATGTGGGAACCCAGACAGAGCTCCCACAGGAACATGCAGCTGTCCAGGTCACGGGCTGCAGAGAGTGCCGGAGCCTTTCACTGGCAACGGGAGGCAGCTATGGGAACAACTGTGTATGTTGTGAACAGGTAAATGACCTGCTCAGCCTGGTGGCAGAGCTGAGAGAGCAAGTTGAAAGGTTAAGGAGCATTAGGGAGGCTGAAGAAGAAATAGACTGGTGGAGCCAGGCTCTGCCCTCCTTGATACAGAAACAGGAGCACCTGTCAGAAAGTAGTCAGGATCAAGGGGCCCCTGTACCCTGCTCCTGTCAGGCAGAAGGCAGAAGCCTAAATGAAGGGAGTGAATGGAGGCAAGTTTACAGTTGGGGCAGCGGGCAAACTCTCTCCTTGCCCCCCCCCCGCCCCCCTTGGTACCTCCGAACAACAGATATGAGGTACTGGATGAGGAAGGCCAGTCAAATGAGAGTTTGGATGATGGCAAATCTACACCAGAGACATCTCCACAGTCAGAAAGGCTTACCGCCCGTATCATCACCACATCCCCAAGGAAGAAAAGGAGGGTTATAGTTGTTGGTGACTCCCTCCTGAGGGGAACAGAGGGTCCAATATGCCAGGTAGACCCTGTTCACAGGGAAGTCTGCTGTCTTCCTGGAGCCCGGATTAAAGACATAACTAGGAAACTCTCTAGTTTGATACAGTCCTCGGACTATTACCCGGTAATGATTTTCCATGTAGGTGGAGATGAAGCTGTGACTCGTAGACCAAGAGCAATCAAGGGGGACTTCAGGGCCTTGGGAAGGTTGGTAAGGGAGTCTGGGGCACAGGTTATTTTCTCCTCACTCCTTCCAGTTGCAGGTAGTGACATTGGAAGGAACAGACGCATCCAGTCCATTAATACATGTCTCTGTGGCTGGTGTCACCGCCACAGTTTGGGGTTTTTTTGATAATGGGATGGCCTACACAGCACCGGGCTTATTGGCATCAAATGGGAAACACCTTTCTCAAAGGGGGAAGAGGGTCTTTGTACAAGAGATTGCGGGGCTGATCGACAGGGCTTTAAACTAGATGTGAAAGGGGATAATAATATTAGGCTTGTCTGTGACAAGCTGTGGGATAACACGTCAGGGTTAGAGGGATGGGGCGCTAGGAAGGGCCTTCAACCTGTTGCCCCGAGGCATGCTAGGGATGCTACATCACAGCCAAAGTCTTACAGAGATGAGCCAGGGGCTCCTGAGGTAGTCCGAGTCAACAGGGAAACACCCGAGAAACACCCCAAGGGATGCTCCTCTAAGAAGGCGTCACTGCCAACAGCCCAGCTGAAGTGCCTCTACACGAATGCACACAGCATGGGCAACAAACAGGAGGAGTTGGAAGCTACCATGCTGCTGGAAAGCTACGACATAGCGGCCATTACTGAAACCTGGTGGGACAAATCCTATGACTGGAATGTGGCTATCGATGGCTACAGGCTGTTCAGAAGGGACAGGCGAGGAAGGAGGGGGGGAGGTGTTGCCCTCTATGTTAAGGAATGGCTAGAGCGTGAAGAGATGTCCCTAAAGAACAGCCAAGAAGAAGTTGAGAGCTTATGGGTAGGAATTAGAGGCCGAGGCAACAAGGGCAACCTTGTGGTTGGTGTCTACTACAGGCCGCCTGATCAAGGGGAACCTACTGATGAAGCCTTCTTCCTCCAGCTACAGGAGGCATTGTGCTCAAAGGCTCTCGTCCTGCTGGGGGATTTCAACCACCCCAACATCTGCTGGAAAAGTAACACGGCAAGCTGTAGATGATCCAGGAGGTTCCTGCAGTGCCTCGATGATAACTTCCTGAGTTATCATCTGGCGGAGCCAGCACCTCCGGCGGCAGATCTGAAGGAGGTGTAAATACGCCAACAGTCACTCGCCGAGGAGACCAGCTCCAGTGCAGGTAAGTCCACACTGGGGAAGGGAATCACGGCAAAAAAGCGTCGGCTAGGTGCTCGTTTTCGAGGCTTTTCGAAGCCGGGAAAAGCGGCAAGCCCAGGCCGGTACCCGGCACTTCTGGGGGCAGAGACAGCTGAGGAGGTGTGGGGCGGAGCCAGCACCCCCGGCGGCAGGTCTGAACGAGAAGGGGGTGGGACCACTCCCCCCTCATAAAAGAAGTCTTTCGGGAGCACAGCGACCTAGTTGCCGCGTACTGAGCGTAACATGCAGTGAGTGGGTGTTCCCTGGGCGTCACCCGTGGAACCACCCGTAAGTACCACGACAAGGGTGTACTTCCTGAGCTGGAGAAGAGGGCGGCCAAACAGGGCGCGACACACCAGTCCGGTCACAGCAGTTTGCCTGGCAGTTCGTGCGTGAGAGCGCTGAGAGACTGCTAACCCAGCCAGGACCACGCGGGCAGCGGCAGCGGAGAGCGCCGTGTCTTTAAAACCGGCGCTAGATTAAGACGGAGAGGGGGCTTCCCGGAGGCGGAGAGGCTCAAAAGGAGGCAGGAATCGCGCAAGGTGAGCGTGAGGCTGACGTGGCAGGGGGCGTGCCGGACGAGCCGGGGCAAATTTGAAAGCGGCTAAGTCGCTCAAAGTTTCAGCGCGAGCCGGGCGCAAGTGGCACGTGTGCAGCGTGCGCGGGAAGCAGCCAGTAGTGAGTGGTCTCCGTCTGGCTCAAGAGAAGAAAATGGCAACAAAACGGCCTAAAGCCCTTGCAATGAAGAACGTGGGAACACAGACAGAGCTCTCGTGCAAACACGTGGCTGTGCAGGTCTCCGGCTGCAGTGAGTGCCTGAGCCTGACGCTGGTAGCCGAGGGAGCCAGAGACACGGCCTGTGTGTGGTGTGATCAGGCAGGTGGTTGAACTGAGGGAGGAGGTGGAAAGGTTGAGGAGCATTAGAGAGTGCGAAAGCGAAATAGATCAGTGGAACCATACCCTGAGGAAAAAGCTGCAGGAAGGGGCTCCAATAGAAGTAGATGATGCCCTCCCCTCCTGTCACCAGGGAGAAGGAGCAGACTTAAGGGATGGGGGGAATGGAAACACATTCCCTCCCCCAGAGAGGCAAGCAGAAGCCCTCCCAGCCCCCCTCACCTTCCCAGTTGCCCCTGCATAATAGGTATGGGGCTTTGGAATTTGAGGGCCAGGCAAATGAGGATGGGGAGGATGATCCATCTAGTGAGTCACACAGGGCTAATCACTCACCCCCACGACTCAGGACCTCCTCAACCAAGAAAAAAAGAAAAGTAATTGTAGTAGGTGACTCCTTTCTGAGGGGAACAGAGGGCCCTGTCTGTTGACCGGACCCATCCCACAGAGAAGTCAGCTGCTTCCCTGGGACCAGGATCAAGGATATACGGAGGAAACTCCCTACCCTGGCTTGGCCCTCAGATTGTTATCCACTGCTGATATTTCAAGTAGGTAATGATGAGATGGCTACCAGAAGTCTAAGGGCAATGAAGAGAGACTTCAGAGCCCTGGGACGGCTGGTTAAGGGATCAGGAACACAAGCAGTGTTCTCCTCTATCCCACCAGTTGCAGGGATTGATGAGGGGATAAACAGGAAGAGTCAGCAAATTAACTCCTGGCTCAGAGACTGGTGCAACCAGCAGAACTTTGGTTACTTTGATCATGGATTGATATACAGAACACCAGGCATGCTAGTAACAGGTGGGGAAAGCCTAACCCAAAGGGGAACGAGGATTCTGGGACAGGAGTTAGCAGGACTCATTGAAAGGGCTTTAAACTAGGTTTGAAGGGGGACGGGGATGTAACCAGAGTGACTAAAGGGGTGCCTGGGAGCAGTATGCCAGTGCTGGTGGGTAAAAGCGCTAGCAAGGTCTTGTAGCCTGTTGTAGCAGTGGAGGTGGGAGATGATGACCCATGTGCTAGCAAAGACATGAGGAGCAGTGATAGGTTGGCAACTGCAGAAATGTCTGAGCATGGACAGGTGGGAATAAGGGCTTGTCCCCCCAATAAAGTAGCAAGGCAATTAGCCCAGCTGAAGTGCATCTACACAAATGCATGCAGCATAGGCAACAAACAGGAAGGGTTGGAGGCCATTGTACAGCAGGGAAACTATGATATAGCTGCCATCGCAGAAATGTGGTGGGAAGACGTGCACAACTGAAGGGCAGTGATTGATGGCTACCAACTCTTCAGAAGGGATAGGCAAGGAAGGAGAGGTGGTGGGGTGTCCCTCTGTCAGGGACAGTTTTGAATGCCAAGAACTTAACAATGTGCATGATGACATTGAGTGTTTATGGATAAGAATCAAGGGGAAGGCCAATAAGCCAGACATCATGGTGGGAGCTTGTTATAGACCCCCCCAACCAGGATGTAGAGACCGATGAAGTATTCTATAAGCAGCTGGCAGAGGTCTCACGATCATTTGCCCTTGTTCTTGTGGGGGACTTCAACTTCCCAGAGGTCTGCTGGAAATATAACACAGCAGAGAGGGAACAGTCCCAGAGGTTCCTGGAGTGTGTGGAAGACAACTTCCTAACACAGCTGGTGAGGGAGCCAACTAGGGGAAGTGCCCTACTGGACCTGCTGCTTGTTAACAGAGAAGGTCTTGTAGGGGATGTAAAGATTGGAGGTCATGTTGGGCGGAGTTGATCGTGAAATGATAGAATTTTTGATTCTTGGTGAAGCAAGGTGGGGAGCCAACAGAACCGCTGAGGAGAAATAACTGGACTCCAGACGATCCAATGTGAATCAACAGAAGCCGTTTATTAAGCACAGATCATCATCTTTTATACCCTGTGTTGTAGCCGTACACGTGACTCGCTTATTTCTGATTAGCTAGTTACGCTGTCCATGCAGTTCATTCACAGATCAGATTGGTTACAAGAATTAGCATAGTCAATTGCTTAGTCATTAGCACAACATGTTTTCTACCTTCTCAGTTCCCGTTTTTCCCATGTACTAATTCCATCTTCTACCACCTGTTTTGCCCTTAATCTAATCTCTCATAGTAGGGAGGCTGGCTCACGTGACCATTTTCTCTCAGACACATTCCTACAATACCCCCTTTTTCTTCTTGAGCCAGCCAGACCTTATGCATGGCATTTTCTATCATGTCAGTCACTTTGCGGAGAACACATGAGGCTACCATAATCAATAATAATATAACCAACAATAGCATGAGCCCTCGTTTTAGTAAGTCTGATAACCATCCCGTTATACCCCATGAGCTTAACCAATCATCGAAACCATTTTTAACCGCTTTTAATTTGGACATGTTATCCTTCAGCTCCCATAACTGCTTATGAATGGATGATGAGTGGTTGGAAAGGTTCATACAACACATACCTTCAAAATCTTCACACCCATGACCCTGAGCCAACAGCAAAAATCAATCATCACCCCTGTGGTGTCTCCACAAAAGTTCACTAGGGTCGTGTTAAATGTTGGGTAAACTGAATTGAATCCTGCTGTATTAAAAGAAGCCGAAATACCAACGGTTCTCAATTTTGTGCTCAGCTGCAACTTCCAATCACAAGGATAAGCCCGACACTAATTCCCAGTGGCATCGTCAAATATCAGTACCCTTGCCCTTCTTTCTGCGCTGTAGATGACCGAACCTGTTGCTACAGTGACGTACTACCTGTTCCCACTAGTCCTCCGGAACCGACCAAACCTCTGGCAGTAGCACTGTGTAACAGCACTGTATGCCACACCTTGACCAATCCTTGTGAATGGTAGACTTCCCTAATCTCCTGTTGCTTAGCCAGCTCGTGTTGAGGTGAACCTGACTCTATTGCAATAGCTAAATGAATTAAACCCGTCACCTTACTTAGTTCCTTATTAAAACACACAGCACACCAGAATTAAAATACTAGAATTAAAATACACAGCACACCGGATATAAAACACACAGCACACCCTGTCACTTTACCTAATTCCTTATTAAAACACACAGCACACCGGGCCGCAGCACGTGGTCTTTCAAACCACCACCGGCCTCAACAATCCTCACAAGGCACAAGGATCTATGGGTCACAGTTCCACACCTAGGGCACTGCACTTCTTCAGCCCTCATCGTCGTTGTTGGTATTGTGGGGTAACTCATTCGAATCCGTCTGCTCAAACCAGGGCTTTATCCACTTGGCTGGTACCCATCTGGTTCCGGCATCTGTAACGACACAGGCATATCCTCGACCCCAGGTTAATAGTCTACATGGTCCTTCCCACTTCCCCGTCACACTGTTTTTAACTGCTACCATGCCATTTTCCTGCCAAAAATCTCCCAGGTCTCTCTGCAGGCCTGCGCCATGCCACACGATTGGAGGTACAAGGCAGTGTTGAGGAAGGCTTAGGAAGTTCAGGACGTAAACGGCCTTGTTCAGTCAATCTACAGGACTCAGCCCTTGCTCTCCCCCTTTTTGTTTTTGAAGCAAATTTTTTAAAGACTGGTTCATGCGTTCCACTATGGCTTGACCCGTCGGAGAATGTGGTGTGCCAGTCACATGTGTAATGCCCCACAGCTGTAGAAATACCTCTGTTGAATGGGCTACATACCCTGGGCCATTATCAGTCTTTATCACACGCGGTACACCTAAGGCCGCAAACGCAGATCGCAAATGCTTTTGTACATGTTTACTAGATTCACCAGTCTGCGCAGTTGCCCAAATTGCAGTTGAATAACAGTCTACACTCAGGTGTATAAATTTCATTTTTCCAAATTCTGACACATGGGTTACATCAGTCTGCCAGAACTCCAAAGGTCCATGCCCTTGGGGACTGACGCCTGGCTTGAAGTTAGGTATAAATGGTTGACAATCGGCACACGTTTGCACTATACCTCGGGCATCAGACTCCGAGATCCCGAATTGTCTGTGCAGCATTCGTGCAGATTGATGGAAGAATGTATGAGATGCCCGTGCCTGTACAAACTTATCTGGAGGTGGTGCGGCCCATGCAGGAGCCACAAGATTATCAGCTCGTCTATTGCCCTCAGCTAAACCTTCTGGGAGCCCCGAATGGCTGCGAATATGGGTGATGAAATAAGGATCGTGCCGTTCATTGAGTAGGAGCAACAATTCATGGAGCAGGGTGAACAGCTGCTCATCTCTGACCTCCTTCAGCAAAGCACGCTCCATTCGTTGAACGATTCCAACCACATATAAGGAGTCACATACGATATTAATACCTCCTTTTGTCCACCTGCGAAACACTTCTAGTACAGCATGTAATTCTAGCTTTTGTGTGGACCCTTTACAGTCCGTGATCACAATATCATGCCATTTATTGTCCATGTACCATGTTATTGCTGCTTTCTGTGTCTTCCCCCCGGCATCTGTAAAGATTGTCAGCCCTCGGACAGGTCGTTGAGACAAAGCGGGAATTTCCTCAATGTGTCCTACTTGTAGCACACTAAAAAACTTGTGTGGAGGCAAATGTACCTTAACTGTCCCAGCATAGTTCAAAAGTGCAATCTGTAACGCCATAGAGTGTCGTAAGGCCCACTGCAAGTATTCAGCTACTAAAGGAATTACCACATATTCAGGTTCCTGACCGGATATCTCAACGATCCTCTGACGCCCCTTAATCACAAGTTGCGCCATCGCCTCTATCCTCAGGATAACCGTACGCTTTGGTTGGAGAGATAAAAAAATCCACTCCAGAATTCGTAGCGGGTCCCTTTCCTGTATCCATTGCATTACTAAAGCGAAAGGATGTTCGTCATGATTTATAATTAATAAACCTATCGAATGATCAGGGTCCCATCGATGCGCGTAGGCGTTGATGACCTTATCACTGACCATCTGCATCGCCTTCTGCGCGTCCAAAGATAACTGTCTAGGGGCATCAACGCCACCGCCTCCTCGCAACAAGCGCATGAGAGGTGCTAAGTCTTCATTCGTAAGGCCACACAATGTATGAACCCAGTTTAGATCTCCTAAGAGTTTTTGAACATCATTCAGCGTCGAAATGTGTGTTCTAATCTCTAACTTCTGTGGCCTAACTGTAGTTTTAGATATTTCCCATCCTAAATATTTCCAGGGTGGTTCTTTTTGAACTTTTTCTGGTGCAATTTGTAACCCTGCTTTCCCTAGTACCTGCTGCAGCTCCTCAATAGCCTTGTCACACTCTAATTGTTGTCCAGCTATCAAGACGTCATCCATATAATGATAAATTATCCACTCAGGGTGTTTCTTCCGCACTGGTGCCAAAGCCCATGCTACGTACATCTGGCACAAGGCGGGTGAATTTTTCATTCCTTGTGGCAACACTACCCAATGATACCTGCACATAGGCCCGTTCTTATTTGTTGTTGGCACGGAAAAAGCAAATTTCAGATAGTCATCGGGGTGCAAGGATATTGTAAAAAAGCAGTCCTTCAGATCTATTATCAGAATCTCCCACCCTTTAGGGATCATGATAAGGGATGGCAAACCTGTCTGTAAAGCACCCATGTCCTCCATAGCCTCATTGATTTTTCGTAAATCGTGCAGTAACCGCCATTTGCCACTCTTTTTTGGGATAGTAAAAATAGGTGTATTCCAGGGGCTGGTTGTTGGTTCTATATGCCCCTTCTCTAACTGTTCCTGTACTAATTGGTTAATGTGGGCGATTTTTTCCCAATTGAGCGGCCATTGGTCCACTCACACCGGGTCATTCATTTTCCACTTCAATTTCAAAATAGGTCACCCTTCCCCAATGGCCGCCCCGGAAAATCCATCCCCCCAGTCGTTAAATGAGTGCCCAGTTGACTTAAAGCATCCCGGCCGAGCAGGCACACTGGTGCTACTGTCACATACGGTCGAATTGAGCAAATTCCACCATCAGGCATTTGGCATTGAATCACCTCTTTGCTTATTTTTGTCGTCTGAGTTCCTCTGACCCCCATTATGGATATAGCTGGGTGTTCTAGGGGCCAAGAGGGTGGCCAACACCCTTGACTGATAACAGTCACATCAGCGCCGGTGTCTACAAGCATATCAAGCACACATTTTTGACCCCCTGGTGCTCTTAGGGCAACTCACCTCAAGGGCTTTGTTTTACTGATTTCAAGGGCTAAATATATATCTGCATTACCTGTTGAGCCAAAACCTTTATTCCCCCTTATCTGATTTCCAGCTGTCGGAACGGCAGCCTTAAATGGCACTAGTTGTCCAATGCGAGTACCCGCTGGGATATGCACAGGTGGAGTGGGTGTCCATACCATCATTTTAATTGGACCCGTATAATCAGCATCTATTACCCCAGGTAACACAAACAAACCCCGTCTGGTAATGGAAGATCGTCCTAATAATAGTGCACTCAGTCCATACCCCAGTGGCCCTTTCATATCAGTAGGAATGCACTGCACTTGGGAGTCTGTAAGGGTAACCTCCTTTATTGTTGCCACGTCCACTCCGGCGCTTCCTGTGGTGGCAGAGGCTGCACTACCCAAGCACCCTGACCCTGAGGCCTGTTTTGTGTCATCGCGCTCGGGCCCCCCGTGCTCATCAGCCCGCTTCCCAATGGTATGCCATTCTTACGAAATTTTGAGCGGCATTCAGATGCTCTATGTCCAAATTTCTGACACCGATTACATGTGCCCGTAAATCCTCCCGTTCCTCCGCTCCTAACAGGCGTCATATCTGTCTCTCCCCTCTGCTTTCCTGCTCTACACTGTATCTTCAGATGACCAACCTTCCCACACTTAAAGCATTTCGGTCCCAAATTACGATTATTAATCAAGGGCTTGACAGCCGCAGCAAAAGCGGAGGCCAAGAATCCTGCCTGTTCTTCAGGTGTTCCTACCCTAGAGCATGCCTCTATCATGTCGGTAATGGTGGCATAGAATCATAGAATCATAGAATCGTTGAGGTTGGAAGGGACCTTTAAGATCATCAAGTCCAACCTTTAGCCTACCCTGACAAGAGCCACTTCTAAACCATGTCCCTCAGTGCCCCATCTACCCTTTTTTTAAACACCTCCAGGGATGGTGAATCCACCACCTCCCTGGGCAGCCTATTCCAATGTTTAATAACCCTTTCAGTGAAAAAATGTCTCCTAATATCTAATCTAAACCTCCCCTGACATAACTTGAACCCATTTCCCCTCGTCCTATCACTTGTCACCAGGGAGAAGAGGTCAGCCCCCATCTCTCTACAACCTCCTTTCAGGTAGTTGTAGAGGGTGATAAGGTCTCCCCTCAGCCTCCTCTTCTCCAGGCTAAACAACCCCAGCTCCCTCAGTCGTTCTTCATAAGGTTTGTCCTCCAGGCCCCTCACCAGCTTTGTAGCCCTTCTCTGGACACGCTCCAACACCTCAATGTCCCTCTTGTAGCGAGGGGCCCAAATCTGAACGCAGTACTCGAGGTGGGGCCTCACCAGTGCCGAGTACAGGGGGATGATCACTTCCCTAGTCCGGCTCACCACACTATTCCTGATACAGAATGAATGCATGTCAAGGCAAAGCTTGCAAAATACGCTTACAGGCTGAATTAGCGTTCTCTACGGCCAATGAATGAAAAACCGCCTCTTTGGCTGCCACTGGCAGTTCTCCCCGGTCTAATGCATTCCTTAGTCTATCAAGAAACTGCATATATCCCTTGCTGGGGCCCTGTTTTATCATCATATATGGGGGAGTGACCTTGCCATCCTCTGGCAAGGTCCTCAGTGCTTCGCGCGCCAACTCTGCAGACTGTTGTAAGATAGCGACATCTAGCCGCGCTTGTAGCTGAGCATCAGCGAAAGGACCTGTTCCTGATAACATCTCCATAGTCGCCAACCGTAAGGGATCCCCCTCTGCTCTACTCAAATTCGCTACAACCGCACGTTGTACACCATCCTCCCACCTTGATCTCCACATTAGTTCTTGCATTGGTGTGAGGATAAGGGACATCAGTGTCTGGCTATCAAAAGGAGTCATAATATTAGTAGTGAAAATATTGTTAAGAAACGACTGAGTGTAGGGAGAATTAAGACCAAAGTCATGCACCGATTTTCTCGCTTCCTTTACGATCGGCCAAGGAAGACCCTCCCACCTATTGGGATTCTTTTGACCTCCCGTAGTTCCCCCCAGTATCACCGGAAATGCTGTTGGTAACATTACACCCTCTATCAAGGCATTTTGAATAATTCCTTTCCAATGCAATCGTGGATCTGGCAGCTCCCCTGAGCCCGCGGTTGCACCCCCCAACTCTCCTCCCGCGTTCCCGTTACCGCCACCCCAATGCCCTTGCGTATTCAGCAGCTCCCCTGAGCCCGCGGTTGCACCCCCCAACTCTCCTCCCACGTTCCCGTTACTGCCACCCCAAGCCCCCCCGCTTTCACCCCTCAGTCGCCTCTCCATATTTCGTATCGCTTGCTCCTCCTCTAGTTTCCATCGATTCTGCCGTTCTCTCTCTAGCTGTTCCAATTTCTGTTGCAGCATTTTTGCCTCCACGCATGCGCCTTGCGGCAGTTCTTGTTCAGCAGGAGAGGGAGGTGACGGTGGAAGCGGCAGGTACAATGATGGATCAAAAGGTTGTCTGGGGCGCACATCAACACGTTTCCGTGGAGACTTAGGTGGACCTTCGTAAAGCCCAGTTCTAGGATTGTACCATTCTGGTGGAGGTGCCGTTGGTCTCACTTCCGAGGGTGGTGGTAGTGGCCAGGGAACGTCCTCCTCCATCGGTTCTTCTTTCTCTGGAACTTCCTCAGGTGGAGCAGAGGGGATCAGCAGGGGATCTTCCCAAACCTTCGGACCTGGTCTGTTCGATCCTCCCCCCGTGGGTTGTAATGCTGCAAAAGCCCTGGCCGTCGCAGCTCGCTCTGCTTCTATATCTTGTAAGGTCGAATACACCAACCGCCACGTCGTCGCTAACGGTGATGCCTCTTTGTCTCCTTTACTTATCACTTCCCACAGTTTTTCCCCAACAGCCTCCCATATTTCTGGTTTAAAAGCTGTCTGGGGCTCTGGTGCAAATCCGTTCTCTCTGCACCAGGTTAACAGCCTTCTGAGCATACCCTCATCGTATTTCACCCCTCTCTTAGAGAGGATATGCAGGAGAAGTCTTAATATAGCCCCTTCTTCTTTTGTTACTTGCTGCCCCATCTCCTGCCCCGGCTGCTCACCTCTCTCTGGGTGTCCGTGGCCACGTCGTCTGTTTCCTCTATTCCGGATTGCCGCCCAATCCGCCCGGTCTCAGTCCAGCTGAGCCGTCCTCCAGCCGGTGGATCTCCTTCTGGGTCTTCTGCCCCTCGCGTTCCACTGCTCAAGCCAAGCGCTGATCGGTATCACGTCGGGGTCACCATCTGAGGAGAAATAACTGGACTCCAGATGATCCAATGTGAATCAACAGAAGCCGTTTATTAAGCACAGATCATCATCTTTTATACCCTGTGTTGTAGCCGTACACGCGACTCGCTTATTTCTGATTAGCTAGTTACACTGTCCACGCGCTGTCCATGCAGTTCATTCACAGATCAGATTGGTTACAAGAATTCACATAGTAAATTGCTTAGTCATTAGCACAACATGTTTTCTACCTTCTCAGTTCCCGTTTTTCCCATGTACTAATTCCATCTTCTACCACCTGTTTTGCCCTTAATCTAATCTCTCATAGTAGGGAGGCTGGCTCACATGACCATTTTCTCTCAGACACATTCCTACAGCAAACTGATAACAACAGACGAGGAAAAGGTTGAGGTCCTCAACAACTTTTTTGCTGCGGTCTTCACTGCCAGCCTCTCTCCTCACACCTCCCGAGTTCAAGGACCACAGAACGGGGATCTGGGGGACAAAGTGCCTCCCACTGTAAACGAAGAGAAGGTTTGTGACCACCTGAGGAACCTGAATATACACAAGTCTATGGGACCTGATGAGATGCACCCCAGAGTCCTGCAGGAATTGGTTGATGTAGTTGCCAAGCCACTCTCCATGATATTTGAAAAGTCATGGCAGTCAGGTGAAGACCCTGGTGACTGGAAAAAGGGACACATTGCACCCATTTTTAAAAGGGGTAGAAAGGAGGACCCTGGGAACTACCGCCCTGTCAGCCTCACCTCTGTGCCTGGGAAGATCATGGAACAGATCCTCCTAGAAGCTATGCTAAGGCACATGGAGGACAGGGAGTAGATTTGAGACAGCCAGCGTGGCTTCACCAGGGGCAAGTCCTGCCTGACCAACCTGGTGGCTTTCTACAACGGAGTGACTGCATCAGTGGACAAGGCAAGAGCTACAGCTATCATCTATCTGGACTTCTGCAAGGCCTTTGACACGGTCTCCCCCCAACATCCTTCTCTCTAAGTTGGAGAGATATGGATTTGATGGGTGGACTGTTCGGTGGATAAGGAACTGGCTGGATGGTCGCATCCAGAGGGTGGTGGTCAATGGCTCAATGTCCAGATGGAGAGGGGTGACTGTACTCAGGGATCCGTACTGGGACCGGTGCTGTTCAACATCTTCATCAATGACATAGACAGTGGGATCAAGTGCATCCTCAGCAAGTTTGCTGATGACACTAAGCTGAGTAGTGCGGTCGATGTGCCAGAGGGATGGGATGTCATCCAGAGGGACCTGGATGAGCTAGAGAGGTGGGCCTGAGCAAACCTTATGAAGTTCAACAAGGCCAAGTGCAAGGTCCTACGCTTGGGTCAGGACAACCCTCGTTATCAATACAGGCTGGGGGATGATGTGATAGAGAGTAGCCCTGTGGAAAAGGACTTGGGGGTACTGGTGGATGTAAAGCTGGACATGAGCCAACAATGTGTGCTTGCAGTCCAGAAGGCCAATTGCATCCTGGGCTGCATCAAAAGAACCGTGTCCAGCAGATCCAGAGAGGTGATTCTGCCCCTCCACTCTGCTCTCATGAGACCCCACCTGGAGTGCTGTGTCTAGCTATGGAGCCCTCAGCACAAGAGGGACATGGACCTGTTGGAGCGGGTCCAGAGGAGGGCCACGAAGATGATCAGAGGGCTGGAGCACTTATGCTATGAAGACAGGCTGAGAGAACTGGGGTTGTTCAGCCTGGAGAAGAGAAGGCTCTGGGGAGACCGTATAGCAACCTTCCAGTACCTGAAGGGTGCCTACAGGAAAGCTGGGGAGGGGCTGTTTGTAAGGGCATGTAGTGATAGGACAAGGGGCAATGGTTTTAAACTAGAGCAGGGTAGGTTTAGGTTAGACATTAGGAAGAAACTCTTTACAATGAGGGTGGTGAGACACTGGAACAGGTTGCCCAGAGAGGTGGTGGAGGCCCCATCCCTGGAGACATTCAAGGCCAGGCTGGATGAGGCTCTGAGCAACCTGATCTAGTTGAAGATGTCCCTGCTTACTGCAGGGGGGTTGGACTAGATGACCTTTAAAGGTCCCTTCCAACCCAACACGTTCTATGACTTATAAACAGAGCTTCAAACTATATTTAGTGGGGGAAGGCAATGGAGTTCTAAGTGCTGGAGAAGAGCCAGGGACAGCTGAGGCATTAGGAAGCAACAGGGAAACACCTGTGAATTGCCTTAAGGGAATTAGGGTCGGAAGGAGGATCCGGGGAACTACAGGCCTGTTAGCCTGACCTCGGTACCAGGGAAGATCATGGAGAGGATCATCTTGAGTGAGCTCTCACGGCAAGCGCAGGGCAGCTGTCCTGGTTCTGGTGGGGATAGGGTTAATTTCTCCTGGTATTCCATGCCATGTGAGCCATGCCCACCCTGAGCTCCTGGTGGAGGGGGTGGCCGTTTTGAGCGGGCTGGGGCGTCCCGGGTCGGTTGGTGAGCGGGGAGCAGCGGTTCCGTAATCGTGTTTGTATATTCCTCTATCCGTGTTGTTATTGTTGTATTCTTGTTCCCTTTGCTGTTCTGTTAAACTGCCTTTGTCTCAACCCAAGAGTCTTGCCTTTTTCTTCCGATTCTTCCCCATGTTGGGAAGGCTCGAGCGAGTGGCACGTGGTTCTTTGTTGCCTTCTGAGGCTAAACCACGACAATCCTTTTTGGCGCCCAACGTGGGGCTCTAAGGCTTGAGATAACAACAGAATCCAACTAGAGCTTGAAAAAATGGATTTGTTGTATGCATTTATTGTATTAGGCAAATAGTCGCTGGTCACCACGTTGATTGGTTTGTTCTCATGGCTGTGTTATGTGAATTCCTATATGGCTTATGTACTCCCTGCGATGATTTTTGTTACTTCTGGGAGAGGGATGAGGATTATCATTTTGTTGTCCTGTGCAATATCGGCTTATGAGATGATAACATCACTTGTTAGACAGTTACTTTGGGGCGTTTATGTGGTGTTGCTGTCCTGTCCGTACCTTGGGCACCGTCTCTCAGAATTTATTAACAATTACACCCAGTCTATGGGGGAAACAAGGGAGGACACTTTCCCCAGCAATTTTGCCTCCCTTTTCTCCTTCGGGTCAGGTATGACAGCTTTTGACAATTTTGAATATCCTTGGGATACTGAAACCAGCCTGGTCCTATTGTTATGTCTCCTGAATGTGTTCCAGGTCCTGTTTAGGGTTAAACAGCCATTTAAGACTACCACTCAGAGATCTGCCCCAAGGCTGGCTAGTCAGGGGTGGCATGGCATGTGGGAGAACATGGGCAGGTACCTAGAGAACTTCTCACCTCCAATGGTCTGGGACTTCACCCCTGAACAATTACAGGACCCTGATAGAGTAGTAGAATATCTGAAGGGAAAATGCTGTGGCTATCCCAGAGAGGCACAACTCACCACACTGTGCTGGGCCCTGGCCAGTATCTACCAGGCACTGCTCAGTGTTATGCAGCACCCTCAGGGGAAAGAGATGGAAACCAGACCGGCCGCCGCGGCTGAACCAGGGAACCAACCCATGCCAGTATCAGTTGCCCCCATACAGAAGAAGTACACGAAGAAATCATTTCACTTAGTAAGAGATGATGATGAACCAGGGCCATCACGAGAGCAGGAGGAAGAGGCAGAACCAGAGATAATCACCCAATCCCTATCCTTGAATGAGCTGCGGGATATGCGAAAAGATTTTAGCCGACTTTCAGGCGAGCACATTGTCACCTGGCTGCTCCGGTGTTGGGATAACGGGGCCAGTAGCCTGGAATTAGAGGGTAGGGAGGCCAGGCAGCTGGGATCCCTGTCTAGGGAAGGCGGCATTGACAAGGCAATTGGGACAAAGACCCAAGCCCTCAGCCTCTGGAAACAACTCCTGTCAGGTGTAGAGGGAGAGGTACCCCTTCAGTGAGGATGCTGTATGTCAACCAAGCAAGTGGACCACCATGGAAAGAGGTATCCAGTACCTGAGAGAATTAGCCGTGCGGGAGATGATTTATTATGACTTGGACAATGCAGACTTACCCACAGACCCTGATGAGGTGCAGTGCACAAGGCCCATGTGGCGGAAGTTTGTACGGAGCGCACCACCGTCATATGCCAACTCACTGGCAGTAATGGAATGGAAAGGCAAAGAGGGACCAACGGTGGATGAGGTGGCTGGCCGGCTCCGGCAATATGAAGGAAGTCTCTCTTCCCCCCTTGTCTCAGCTGTGGAGAAACTGTCGCGGAAGGTCCAGCAACTTGAAGAGAATATGTCCTACTCCCCACCTGCACGGGCCAGCGTCTCAGCTATTAGAAGGAGGCATTTCCCCACTCAAGAGAGAGAGTACAGAGGGTACACACCACGAGGCACCCTGTGGTTCTACCTGCGTGACCACGGGGAGGGCATGAGGAAGTGGGATAGACAACCTACTTGGATCCTGCGGACACGGGTACAGGAGTTGCAAGGAAGGACAACCACAAAAGGGGATCCCTCCAGGAAAAATGCCGCCCCAGTTTCCAGTGGGAAGTTCCCCAGACAGAGCAGAAGGCCTGATCTTGCTTCTGATCCTCTTGAGGGAACTTCCAAGTCATTTCTGCAAGAAGTGAGTAATGGATACTATGACCAGTATTAGAGGGGCCCTGCCTCCGGCCAGGTGGAGGAAAGGGACAACCGGGTTTATTGGACGGTGTGGATTCGATGGCCTGGCACATCAGACCCACAGGAGTATGAGGCTCTAGTGGACACGGGTGCACAGTGCACCCTAATACCATCAAGCTATAGAGGGGCAGAACCCATTTGTATTTCTGGGGTGACAGGGGGGTCCCAAGAGTTGACTGTACTGGAGGCGGAAGTGAGCCTAACTGGGAATAAATGCGAGAAGCATCCCATTGTGACTGGCCCAGAGGCTCCATGCATTCTTGGCATAGACTACCTCAGGAGAGGGCATTTTAAGGACCCAAAAGGGTACCGGTGGGCCTTTGGCATAGCTGCCTTGGAGACGGAGGAAGTTAAACAGTTGTCTTCCTTGCCTGGTCTCTCGGAGGACTCTGCTGTTGTGGGGTTGTTGAGGGCTGAAGAACAGCAGGTGCCGATCGCTACCACAGCGGTGCATCAGCAGCAATATCGCACTAACCGAGACTCTCTGATTCCCATCCATAAGCTGATTCGTCAACTAGAGGCTCAAGGAGTGATCAGCAAGACTCACTCACCCTTTAACAGTCCCATATGGCCGGTGCAAAAATCTAATGGAGAGTGGAGGCTAACTGTAGACTATCGTGGCCTGAATGAAGTCACGCCACTGCTGAGCGCTGCCGTGCCGGACATGCTAGAACTGCAGTACGAACTGGAGTCCAAGGCAGCCAAGTGATATGTCACAATTGATATAGCGAATGCATTCTTCTCAATCCCTTTGGCAGCAGAGCACAGGCCACAGTTTGCTTTCACTTGGAGGGGCGTCCAATACACCTGGAATCGACTGCCCCAGGGGTGGAAACACAGCCCCACCATTTGCCATGGACTGGTCCAGACTGCACTGGGACAGGGGGAAGCTCCAGAACATCTGCAATACATTGATGACATCATCGTATGGAGAAACACAGCAGAAGTAGTTTTTGAGAAAGGGAATAAAATAGTCCGAATCCTTCTGAAAGCTGGTTTTGCCATAAAACGAAGTAAGGTCAAGGGACCTGCACAGGAGATCCAGTTTTTAGGAATAAAATGGCAAGATGGACGCTGTCAGATTCCAATGGATGTGATCAACAAAATAGCAGCTATGTCTCCACCAACTAGTAAAAAGGAAACACAAGCTTTCTTAGGCATTGTGGGTTTCTGGAGGATGCATATCCCAGATTACAGTCTGATTGTAAGCCCTCTGTATCAAGTGACCCGGAAGAAGAATGATTTTAAATGGGGTCCTGTGCAACGACAAGCTTTTGAACAAATCAGACAGGAAATAGTCCATGCATTCAGGAAATAGACTGGCCCTGGGGCCAGTCCGGGCAGGACAAGATGTTAAAAATGTGCTCTACACCACAGATGGGGAGAATGGCCCTTCCTGGAGCCTCTGGCAGAAAGCACCAGGGGAGACTCGAGGTCGACCCCTAGGGTTTGGGAGTTGGGGATACAGAGGATCCGAAGCCCGCTACACTCGAAGCCCGCTACACTCCAACAGAAAAAGAGATATTGGCAGCATATTCATATGTTCGAGCTGTTTCGGAAGTGGTTGGTACAGAAGCACAGCTCCTCTTAGCACCTCGACTGCCGGTGCTGGGCTGGATGTTCAAAGAAAGGGTCCCCACCACACATCATGCAACTGATGCTACATGGAGTAAGTGCATTGCACTGATCACGCAGCGAACTCGAATGGGAAACCCCAGTCGCCCAGGAATTCTGGAAGTGATCATGGACTGGCCAGAAGGCAAGGATTTTGGAATGTCACCAGAGGAGGAGGTGACGCGTGCGGAAGAGGCCCCACCATATAATAAACTGCCAGAAAATGAGAAGAAATATGCCCTGTTCACTGATGGGTCCTGCCGGATTGAGGGAAAGCATCAAAAATGGAAGGCTGCTGTGTGGAGTCCTACACAACAAGTTGCAGAAGCCAGTGAAGGACAAGGTGAATCGAGGCAGTTTGCAGAGGTGACAGCCATTCAGCTGGCTTTGGACGTTGCCGAGCGAGAAAAATGGCCAGTACTTGATCTCTACACTGACTCATGGAGGGTGGCAAATGCTCTGTGGGGGGGGCTACAGCAATGGAAGCAGGGCAACTGGCAGCGCAGGGGCAAAGCCATCTGGGCTGCTGACCTATGGCAAGATATTGCTGCCCAGATAGAGAATCTGGTTGTGAAAGTACAACACCACGTAGATGCCCATGTACCAAAGAATCGGGCCACGGAGGAATATCAGAACAACCAGCCGGTGGATCAGGCTGCTAGGATTGAAGTGGCTCAGGTGGATCTGGACTGGCAATGTAAGGGTGAACTATTCATAGCTCAGTGGGCCCATGACTCCTCAGGCCATCAAGGAAGAGATGCAACATATAGATGGGCTCGTGACCGAGGGGTGGACTTGACCATGGACACTATTATACAGGTCATCCATGAATGTGAGACGTGTGCTGCAATCAAGCAAGCCAAGCGTTTGAAGCCTCTCTGGTATGGAGGACAATGGATGAAATATAAACATGGGGAGGCCTGGCAGATTGATTATATCACACTGCCACAAACCCATCAAGGCAAGCGCTATGTGCTCACAATGGTGGAAGCAACCGCTGGATGGCTGGAAACATACCCTGTGCCCCACGCCACTGCCCGGAACACTATCCTGGGCCTTGAAAAGCAAGTCCTGTGTTGACATGGTACCCCAGAGAGAATCGAGTTGGACAATGGGACTCATTTCCAAAACAGCCTCATAGACACCTGGGCCAAAGAGCATGGCATTGAGTGGGTACATCACATCCCCTGTCACGCACCAGCCTCTGGGAAGATAGAACGATACAATGGATTGTTAAAAACTACACTGAGAGCAATGGGTGGTGGGACTTTAAAACATTGGGATACACATCTAGCAAAAGCTACCTGGCTAGTTAACTCCAGGGGATCTACCAATGGGGCTGGCCCTGCCCAATCAAAACTTCCACATACCGTAGAAGGGGATAAAGTACCCCTAGTGCACATGAAGAATATGTCAGGGAAGACAGTCTGGGTTAGTCCTGCCTCGGGCAAAGGCAAACCCATCCGTGGGATTGCTTTTGCCCAAGGACCTGGGTGCGCTTGGTGGGTGATGCGGAAGGGTGGGGAGGTCCGATGTATACCTCATGGGGATCTGATTTTGGGTGAGAATAGCCAATGAATCAAATGGTATGACATTAATTGCTAAGTAACACTGTCACTGTATGTCCTCATTACTATAATTGCGATCAGTTGTACTACGAGTAAGGCACAGGGGTGATGGGATCAGGACTGACCTCAGCAGCTGGCGCCCAGCAACTTCCTCAAGATCTACATCTTCAGCCCATGGATTGTGTGCATGAGCCACACTGGGTGCACCAGCCACAAGCTCCGAAAAATACAGCATGCAACAGACCAGCACCACACGGCATCTCACCTGCCCTGAGAGACTGTTCTGACAGATGGAGCCTAAAGCCATGGATTAAAAGAACTCAACGGACACTTTGGAGGGATAGCCCATAAACTAAGGGCATTATATCTGCATGAATATATATGTGTGTGTATATATATATATGACAGGGGAAAGTGGTGGCAATTCATTGGAACCTGTAAGATCTGGGCATGGCATAGATGGTATGGAATAAGGGATGGATAATGTCCTGGTTCTGGCGGGGATAGGGTTAATTTTTCCTGGTATTCCATGCCATGTGAGCCATGCCCGCCCTGAGCTGCTGGGGGAGGGGGCAGGAAGTCAGCCATTTAGAGCGGGCTGGGGCTGGTCGGTTCCCTAATCGTGTTTGTATATTCCTCTGTCTGTGTTATTGTTGTTGTTTTCTTGTTCCCTTTGCTGTTCTGTTAAACTGCCTTTGTCTCAACCCAAGAGTCTTGCCTTTTTCTTCTGATTCTTCCTGTTTTGGGAAGGCCTGAGCGAGCAGCACGTGGTTCTTTGTTGCTGTCTGAGGCTAAACCATGACACAGCCAAGGGATCAGGGCCAGCCAGCATGGATTTAGGAAAGGGAGGTCCTGCTTAACCAACCTGATCTCTTTCTATGACCGTGTGACCCGCCTTCTGGATGCAGGGAAGGCTGTGGACGTTGTCTATCTGGACTTTGGTAAGGCCTTTGACACCGTCCCCCACAGCATTCTCCTGGAGAAGCTGGCGAATCATGGCACAGACAAGTGTACTCTTTGCTGGGTTAAAAACTGGCTGGATGGCCGTGCCCAGAGAGTTGTCATTAATGGGGTGAAATCCTCTTGGCAGCCGCTCACCAGTGGTGTCCCTCAGGGCTCAGTTTTGGGGCCGGTTTTGTTTAATATCTTTATCGATGATCTGGATGAGGAGATTGAGTGCACCCTCAGTAAGTTTGCAGATGACACCAAACTAGGTGGGAGTGTTGATCTGCTTGAGGGTAGGAAGGCCCTACAGAGGGACCTGGACAGGCTGGATCGATGGGCCAAGGCCAACTGTGTGAGGTTTAATAAGGTCAAGTACCGGGTCCTGCATTTTGGTCACAACAACCCCAAGCAATGCTACAGGCTTGGGGAAGAGTGGCTGGAAAGCTGCCCAGCAAAAAAGGACCTGGGGGTGCTGGTGGACAGCCAGCTTAACATGAGGCAGCAGTGTGCCCAGGGGGCCAAGAAGGCATTCTGGCTTGTATCAGGAACAGCGTGGCCAGCAGGAGCAGGGAAGTGATGGTGCCTCTGTACTCGGCACTGGTGAGGCCTCACCTCGAGTGCTGTGTTCAGTTCTGGGCCCCTCTGTACAAGAGGGACATTGAAGTGCTGGAGCGTGTCCAGAGGAGAGCTACCAGGATGGAGAGGGGTCTGGAGACCAGGGCATATGAGGAGAGGCTGAGGGAGCTGGGCATGCTTAGCTTGGAGAAGAGGAGGCTGAGGGGAGACCTCATTGCCCTCTACAACTACCTGAAAGGAGGTTGTAGAGAGGTGGGTGGTGGCCTCTTCTCCCAGGTGAATAATGACAGGACCAGAGGAAATGGTCTGAAGCTGTGGCAGGAGGGGTTTAGATTAGATATCAGGAAGAATTACTTTACTGAAAGAGTGGTCAGGCACTGGAACAGCCTGCCCAGGGAGGTGGTTGAGTCCCCATCCCTAGAGGTATTTAAGAAACATGTAGATTTGGCACTTCAGAGCATGCTCTGAAGGGCAGAGATTGTAGGCTGTTGGGTTTTTTGTGCTTTTTTTTTTATTTGTTTTTTTTGGTGTGTGTATGGTTGGACTTGATGATCTCAAAGGTCTTTTCCAACCATGAAGATTCTATGGTTCATTCAGGCCACGATAGTCTACTGTTAACCTCCACTCTCCGTCAGACTTTTGCACTGGCCATATGGGACTGTTAAAGGGTGAGCAAGTCTTGCTGATCACTCCTTGGGTCTCTAGCCGACAATATGGACAGTAAAATAAGGAAACTGTCTTTTTCATAAAAGCAACATTAATCGCATTAAATAACAATTGTGTCGTGGTTTAGCCTCAGATGGCAACAAAGAACCACGTGCCGCTCGCACGTGCCTTCCTAACACAGGAAGGATCGTAAGAAAAGGCAAGACTCTTAGGTTGGGACAAAGGCAGTTTAACAAAACAGCAAAGGGAACATGCAAACAACAACAACAACAACACGGATAGGGGAATATACAAACGCGATTACGGAACCGCCGCTCCCCGCCGCTCGCCGACCGGCCGGACCCGGGACGCCCCAGCCCGCTTTTAAGCAGCAACTTCCTGCCCCCTCCCCCGGCAGCTCAGGGTGGGCGTGGCTCACATGGCATGGAATACCAGGAAAAGTTAACACTATCCCCACCGGAACCAGGACAAATTGGTTCTCTACTTGTTTTATAAATGCTCCTTCAAGTCTTTGAACAACACCAGTAACATATTGAGAGTCTGCCACTACATTTAACGGTTCCTGTCGAAATAAGTCAAAAGCCTTTACTGTGTCCCTGAACCATCTACAAACACCGTACGGGTACCAGCAAGAGGCTTTGGTGCTAGCAGGATGCGCAGCTGTAAAGGAATTTGTGAAAGTGACTGTAATAGTCTGTGCCAGGGGAAAGAATAATTTATTTGCCCAATATAATCTACTAAGGCAATTTGTAGGTTAAGACTTTGTGATAACCGAGGGTCAAGGTCGTCCTTTTTGATAGGGACATGTATGTGGCTTGGATCCATTCCAGAAAGCTGCTGACAGCACAAACGACCCTGGAAAAACAATCGTGGTAACATTTCAAAAACAGTAACTATGATGATTGAAATGTTATGTGGCAAAAATACCCACTCTAATGCAGTCAGGCTCTTTGCGAGTGCATCATCCCATCAGGGCGTAAGGTTGAAATTCTTGTAGGAAGGTGTTCAATGCGTCTTGCAGCAGTAGTAGACTATATCTTATCTGCAATGTTCGTGCTGTAATGCCTTCTGAGCTGTTGGGGTTAATGAATGTGGAACCTACGTTGCAGACACAGTGCTTCAGGGCATCCACTGTATCTTCAAAGTGCGCTCCTCTCTCTCTCCCCCTCTCTGACCCGAGACAGACCCCTTATATCCTGCACTGGATTGAGTGGAGAAGTACAGGCTAGAGTCGCTGCATGCATGGCCAGTGCATGCAGTGAGTCTCACCAGACTCATGATCCAGCTTTGCTGACAGCGGCTGCCTGATACGTGACTACATTGTTGTAATCCCTTCTTGTTATCTTCTTCTGCGAAGGTCAGGTTCTCATGGATACACACATAGTTTTTAGAGCAACATATTCTACAACTCGTACAAGGGTACGATGCAAAGCGGCATTTACAGCTGATCATATAATGCTTATTAAACACGGCAAACAGCATACTAAACATAACAGACAAATTCCTTCCACACAGGCAATGAGTATAATTTGCTTCAACCAACCCCACCCCCAAGTCCATCCAGCAAAGAGATTTCACCCAGTGGTCTCCACAAGTTGCTGGTTCGGTCGGTGCAGTTCCTGCAGCTGGGCATGGATGGATTTGGAGTGGTCACTTAGATTCATACAATACAGTCCTTTAAAATCTTGACAACCATGTCTGTGAGCTGAAAGCAAAAAATCAGTAGCAGCTCTGTTTTGCAGCGTCGCATATCGAATACTATCTACATCTAGCAATAACTCAGAAATAGCTGTACTAGTAGCATTGTTAAACTTATCCTTGGCAGCAAGAGAGTCCTTGTTATCACAAATCCTTGGCAGCAAAAGAGTCCTTGTTAGCAAGAGCGCATGCGGACTCCCTGTTCTTGCTGGTACTGTGCTTTGATCTTCTTCCACAACAGGCCAAGATTCTCAAGCAGCTGGATAAGGTGTCTGTGAGTCCATCACAGGCTTATGTCATCCAAATGTTTTTCTTGCCAACACCCGAGGCTGAATAACAATTGGTGTGATATATGTGTTTTCCAGCACCCAGGTGCAAGTCCCTTGAGTGTATTTACAATCCTCCTCGCCGATCTTCCGTTGCTTTCCCATATTCCACCCCCTTGCTCAAGAGACCGCTTCTGCTGGGGTTCATTTTAGTCTCACAGGGTATAACAGAGCAATCTACTAAGGCATGCAATAACATATACACATATAGAAAAAAACAAAAACATATCTCTATGGTACTGCTTTGAATCAGGTGTCCTATTTCTCTTTTTCTGATGCTTTCTCGTAGCGCATATGGCATACTTTTGTGCTAACGTGGCACATTTCCCATCTAATTGTTCCTGTTTGGGTTTTTTTTTTTCTTTTTTCTTTTTTCCCATCACTTACGACTGACATAAAAGTCTGCCTTTGCAACAAGAGCTCAGTTTCTCATTTTTCCTTAAGTTTCTCATTTTCCTACAGAGCATCCTATAGATTTTGGCTCAACTCCTTTTCCCAATCAACCATGACCTTATAGACAAACAACAAACAACCAGCCATATGTCCTGCACAGGCAAGCCGTTCTCAAGAGCGTAAGCGTGTCGGCTGGTGAAAACTCCCCCAATATTTCAGGACTTCCATCGTTTCTACGGCCCATCCTGGTCTAGCTACCTGGGGCGTGCTCACCTTACGTCTAAACATTGTGTATATACAAACTTCTTCACTTGACGGAGTGTCAGCCCTAGTTGCATACGAGAACAGTACCACACCGGGCAGAACACCCTGCTCAAGCAGAGTCACCTAACGACACTGCACACAACAAAAAGCAAACAATAGCACACATGCTGATCAGCAGGTATAAGCTGGCACCCACACACACTTACACAGCAGACATACAAAAACATCACTTCTATCTCAGGGAGACGACTGGGGAGGGGAGGGTCTGAGGCGGGAGTGAAGCGGCTCCAGCTCTGTCCTTCTCTGCTGACATTCTGACAATACACCGTAATACCCCGATTCCGGCTATGCACGTATAAGCGGTTGATAAGGAGGAAGAGATGCAGTACCTGGCGCAAATGGAGAAGGGTTAAGAACGGAGGAGCACGATAACAACTTTCGTCGCTGTTGCTGTAAAATCTCCGCAGTTGGAGCAGATGCAGGCATAGCTTTAATTGGGGTTAAAGGTGGATATAAATCAGGTTCAGTCTCTGGATTTATTGGACCAGGATCAAAGGGGCTCCCAGGATCATCCTCAGGGCTATTACAGAATAGGGTAGAGTGAACTTGAGTGCCTCCTTTCCCTTCGGCTTGTTCTGATCTCGGCAAGACCGGGGGGCAATCGTCTGCTTTAAAATTAGGAGGTGCGGCAGTTGCCCCAGACGGAGCAGAATCGTTATTGCTCGCAGCTTGTCTGATATCCTCCTGTTTCCGTATTATCTCTAGAATTTGCTGCCAATCGGTTTGATAAGAGATAGATCCCACTTGGTTGCAAGCTTCTATCATATCTATTAAGCCTGGATTCTTTAAGGCTTGTAAGATACGCCTACAATTGACATTAGCATTCTCCACCGCAATCTTTAACATTAGTGCTTCCTTGGCTTCTATGTTCTCCACTTGTTTATGAATAGCTTCCTGCAGGCGGTCAATAAATGCCATGTAGGGTTCATTAGGACCCTGCTTGACAGTTGTAAAAGATTGAGTTGCCTTTCCTGTGTCAGGAACTTTTACAATAGCTTGTAAGGCAAGGTCTGCTAACTGTTTTAGTATCTCTGGAATTAGTCTCCCCTGCAGCTGTGGGGTATCAACAGGTGCTTCCCCTAACAACTGAGGGATGCCTGCTCCCTGCAACAGATAGCCATCCCCTCTTGACAAATTATTTACTGCAGCAGCACTGCACACATCTCTCCAGTGAGCCATAAAAAGAACTCGCTGTGTTGGGGTAAAAATAACTTCGGCTAGCTGCTTGATATCGAATGGAGTTAGTATGTGTCCTTTCATAATGTTATTTAATAGTCCTTGTGCATAAGGGGAGGTTAGTCCATGCTGCATAATCGTTTTCCACATTTCTCTAACCAGCTCCCACCTTATCGGCTCCCAGGTGTTCGTCCCATTTTGATTAAGCAGTACCGGACAGGCGATGGCAGTAGCGGCTTCCATATCGCCATCCTGTAATGCCTATTTACATAAATTCTGCCAGTGTTGAGCAGGATTATAAATTGCAGTGACCGCCGGACTTGGTGTTGGACTTGGCAAGGAATCGCCCCAACCCAGTAACACAGGAGACCGCGGCGGTATCAACGTCACATCTAGCGGGGGTGCTAATGGCACAGCCGGACAGCTCTGGGGTTCAGGTTTCCCTCCCCTCTGAGTAGTAATCGGGCTGTCCGGTGCCACAGCTGCAACGGCAGCTGCTGTGGCATTTCGTTTGGATTTTACCTGCTGTAAAGTATCTTTAATCAACCTCCAGGTTGTCAAAACCTTTGTGGCAGTCGCATCCCCTTTTGTTGCAGTCTCAAAGTTTTGCCCACTTGCTCCCAACTTGATAATTGGAAAGCCGTTGTAGAATCAGCGGCAAGACCCTTGCTTTTTAGCCATGCCAGTAAAACCTGAAGAGTTCCTTCATCGTATTGAATACCCCTTCCGCTTAAAAACTTTTCTAATATACATACAATTGCCTTTTCCTCTGAGGACATCTTCGATCCCATCCTCACACGTTCCCGGCTGCTCACCTTTTCCTGGTGATTATTCGTCCGGACTGCAGCTCTCCTATCCCGCTGCCTTTTTCTCGTTCAGCCGGGCTGCTCCACCGGTCGTACATTCCTACAATTTATGTCCCTGTTCGGGTGCCATTTGTGGAGCATAGATTCACAGACTCTGGCGGGGTACAGACCAAAGACCTTTATTGCAACAATCTGACAGGCTTTATAGCTATACACACTCTCCACGTGCAAGTTGTGTTCTGCTGATAGGTTGAAGGTCGACTGCCATGCACTTCTCTACTTCTTCCAATTGGTTTCTGCTGTCTGTTCACGAGGAGCAGCAACTTCACTCTCACGTCCTGTTTCTTGCTGATACTCCCTGATACTTGTTTTTCTGTTCTCTCAAGCCCTCTCTCAAGGACGCAGCCTTGTCTCATCAAGGTCGAGCAAACCTCCTATGCTGCTCTCTATCTCCACACAGTCCAATAAACTCTGTTGTCCCCCTCCTCCTGGCTGGAGGCAGGGCACCTCTAATGTTGAGGACGCGATCTATGATTAGCAGATGATCTCCTATCCGGACCGGAGAACTGCTTACCATGGGCTGGAGCAGCCACCCTCCTGAAGGAATTCTTTCTTCCATCTGCTTTACCTTGCAACTCAAGCACTCATGCTTGGAGGACGAGAGTAGGTTTTTATCCTGGTTCTGGCAGGGATAGGGTTAATTCTCCCCAGGTTCTGTCAGGAACGCAGGTATTCCCATCTATGCACAATCTGAGCTGCTGGGGGAGGGGGCAGGAAGTCACCACTTGGGAGCAGGCTGGGGCATCCTGTCCTGGGTCCAGTTGGTGAGCTGTACCATAATTGTGTTTGTACATTCCTCTATCCATGTTATTGTTGTTGTTTTCTTGTTCCCTTTACTGTTCTGTTAAACTGCCTTTGTCTCAACCCAAGAGTTTGCCTTTTTCTTCCGATTCTTCCCCATGGGGGAGGCAAGCTTGAGAGAGCAGCCACGTGGTTCTTTGTTGCCATCTGAGGCTAAACCATGACAGCTTTTTATCCCATTTACTCATATCCTCTCCATAGTTGCAGAGGCAAAGCCGCAGGAAATCCCAGAGCGGGTCCTGTTTCTCTTGAATCAGTTTTGTAGGAGGGTGTTTCTTAATGACTGAGACATAGGTCTGTTGAGGGGAAGAGTGGAATTCTTTCCCCTTCTCAGACAGTTTTTCAAGCAGTTCATGAAAAAGTTTATCATTTTTCTCCTTTTGCTCAGCTATTGTCTTAGCCATTTTCTCAGCCATTGTCTTGGTTTACTCAGCCATTTTTTCCACAGCTGCTACAGTGAGGAGACAAGAGAGGCTATCTTCATACTGGCATACCCTGTTAGCCACTTCATTTACAGTTGGTGCATCAACATCAGATCCTCCTCAAACCATTGTTGACAATGTGTGGGAATACATCAAAGGTGCACTCTGCACAAATTTTCTTCGCAAAGATTGTTTGCATGGCGTTTTATCAGGGTCTATAATCACTTTCCAGTCACCATAAATCACCTCTTGCACAGCCAGTTTCCATAAGTACTTGATACCTTTTTTCATGCTGGTCCACTTGGACAAAATTCTATATCATCCTTAAAGGGATACCTGCCCTTTACAGCTGATAGCAGTCACCTCCAGAGACTGAGAGTATTTGATTTTCTCACGACCACTTTATCAATACCTCCATCTCTGTCCAGGTTTCCCAGCTGCCTAGCTTCTCTACTACCTAAGTCTATGGTATCAGCTCCATTACCCCAGCATCTGAGCAACCAGGAGATAAGTGTCTCCCCTTCTTGACAACTAAAGCCCTTCCTCATGTTTCTCAAATCCTTCATAGAGAAGGATTTAACAATTATCTCTGCATCTGAGTCCTCCTCCGATGTTGACACTGCCTTAGCAGGACCCTTCCCTTTAACTGCTTTAGCAGGACCCTCTCCTGGATCTTTGTCAGAAGAGGCAGGGAAAGGAGCTGATTTCCTTTTCTGCTTCCTGGTCACTGGGGCAACTTGTACTGGTTCTGTTGGAGTTTGAGTACCAGCAGTACTCATTGTTGAAGCAGCTGGAGCAAGTGGTGCTGGGATGGGCTGGAGCATGGCCTGCACTAGTGGGGGGGATGGCTGGCATAGCCAATGCTGCTGGGGCCGGTGCCAGTGGGGCTGATACCACAGCTTCCCCCGGTATGGGCAGGGGCAGAAGCATGGCCAGTGCTGGTGGGCATGTAGCTTGGGAAGTGGTTTGTCCATGCCAGTTGCAAATTGGCCCATGGGGTTTGAGCAGCAGCAGCTTGTATCATACAATAGGCACTCCTGCACTGATTTTTAACACAAAACCACCCCTGCAACACATCCAGGAGAACCAGCAACAAAATCAAAGTGTTTTGAAAGTAACATTCATTTTCTAAGCAGCCCAAAAGGTTTCCATCCCCTAGCTCTTTAACATAACCATTAAAGGGCAAGATAAACCTTTCCCAGGTGAAAACAAAAGCATAATTAGTAATAAAAATCCATCATGTGATGCCTGAAATATGAAGGTATAGCCATTATCCAAATAACCATACAAAAATAGCACATTTAAGCCATTGCATACAAATACAGAGAGCAAGCAAACCATGCAACATATTCAGGAAGTTCAGCAACATTGTATCTATTAACCTCAAAGCTCTCTAAAGGCACAATATAACATTTCACTTAGGAATGACATTCCCTGAGCAAACTGGAAGCTCAGGCCCCACATTGGGCACCAATAAGTCTGTTGTGATTTGGGCCAGGTTGTCCAATGACAAGACAACAGATGCTCTCCCCCACCTCTCGCTCCAAGGAAAGGAAGAAGAGAGATAGAGAGAGTTATGAGCTTAGGAAAAACTAAAATACTTTAATGAAATATTAAAAATAAAATAAAAAAGGATATAATGAAATAGATACAATATAAATATATACAAAACCAGATCAAGTTCCTAGGAAGACATCACTGGCAGGCACTGGGAAAGTTACAGACCAGACTCAGTGACAAATAGGAACTGGAACACACTGACCAGGATCAAAAGGCACACAAGCCAACAGGGTCCTCCTCAGACATCAGTCATTGAAGAAGCAGTCCATCAAAGAAGAACAGCCCTTAGAAAGGAGCCAACCTGATCTTTTTGATCCCTCATGTTTTATACTGAGCATGGATGGAATACCCTATTGGTCAGTTTGGGTCACCTGACCTGTCCATTTCTCCCCACAGGTGCAATCTCTCCACAGGGTAAACAAGCAAGTCAGCTGACCCTGGTTGCCACAGCAACAAGTATAAGCAAGAGCCTCTCTCCCTGAACAGAAAGTGGGCTCTGCTTTGCCCCAAACCAGGACAGGTTTTTATTGAAAGTTAGGCTGCTGCAAAAGAGTTGAAGGAAAGGTGAATGGAATTTCCTGGTAGAGTCAGCCCAGTTTGTGTCTAAGCTGCTGATTCTTACAAACAGAAGTAGCATCTCAGTTGCTCTAAATTGGTTGAATCTTCAGACATTGCATGTTGAAAGTGGTGAGGTACAACTTTCTGAATAAAAAGGAATGTTAGAAAAAGAACAAGAACAGTTGCGGATCTGCATGAAACTTTTAGAAATCTTAAAAGCAGTATCTTCTGGTTTAACATCAAAACATTTGGGTTTATGGTTCATTTGGAGCTCATTAAAGGCAGCGAAAAGAGTTTGGATGATTGATGTTATATTTGGAAATGTATTTATTTTGGGGATTTGTATTGGTAAATAAATATGGGACTACACAGCAAGTATGGAAGCTGTCACACATTGATAGTCTTGTTGACTTTAATAGGGCCTCTCATGACCCAGGCTGTGGTTCTGCCCATACTGGTTGCAGTAGTAAACTACATTTTTATCCAAAACATTTATCCTAATAATGCAAAATCTTTATCGATTTAAAAGAAAATTTCTTTTGTTTTAATAGTTAAAGTTAGCTTTTAAGAATATGAAACATTTATTTTTTTTTTTTAATAAACAGCTACTTTAAAAAAAACCTGTACTAGCAAACTGGAATATAATTTTAAATACCTAATATGGATTTAGAGCAAAATGGAGTGACTTTTTCTATGTGAATTTAGGAACATAGTCTCGTGTGCTCTAATTGGTTAATACATCCCTGTATCATCAATACTATTGGTACAAATCCAAAATATAGCCCCATACTAGCTATGATGAAGAAAATTACCTCTATCCCAGCCAAAACCAGAACATTATCTACCCCTTATTCCATACCATTTCTGTCATACTCAGATCCCACACTATCCAATACATCCTCATTAACCATCTGTTCCCCCGTAAAATGTTTGTGAAATAATAGATTTTTTTTGGTTGGAAAAGGACCTTGAAGATCATCAAGTCCAACCATTAACCTATCACTGCCACTAAACCATGTCCCTCAGCACTACATCTACATGTCTCTTAACTACCACCAGGGATGGCGACTCAACCACTTCCCTGGGCAACATGTTCCAATGCTTGACAACCCTTTAATTGAAGAATTTTTTCCTAATATCGAATATAAACCTCCCCTGGTACAAATTCAGGCCATTTCCTCTTGTCCTATTGCCTGTTACTTGGGAGAAAAGACCGACCCCCACCTCTCTACAACCTCCTTTCAGGTAGTTGTAGAGAGCGAGAAGGTCTCCACTCAGCCTCCTTTTCTCCAGGCTAAATAACTGCAGTTCCCTCAGCCACTCCTCATGAGACTTGTGCTCTAGACCCCTCAAAAGCTTTGTTGCCCTTCTCTGGACTTGCTCCAGTACCTCAATGTCTATCCTGTGGTGAGGGACCCAAAACTGAACACAGTATTTGAGGTGAGGCCTCACCAGTGCCGAGTACAGGGGGACAATCACTTCCTTAGTCCTGCTGGCCACACTGTTCCTGATACAGGCCAGGATGCTGATGGCCTTCTTGAACACCTGGGCACACTGCTGGCTCATAGTCAGCCAGTAGTCGACCAATGCCCCCAGGTCCTTTTCTGCCAGGCAGCTCTCCAGCCACTCTTCCCCAAGCCTGTAGCATTGCTTGGGGTTGTTGTGACCCAAGTGCAGGACCCGGCACTTGGCCTTATTAAACCTCATACTATTAGCCTTGGCCCATCAATCCAGCCTGTCCAGGTCCCTCTGTAGAGCCTTCCTACCCTCAAGCAAATCAACACTCCCACCCAACTTGGTGTCATCTGCAAACTTACTGAGGGTGCACTCAATCCCCTCATCCAGATCATTGATAAAGATATTAAAGAGAACCAGCCCCAATACCAATCCCTAGGGAACACCACTTGTGACCGGCTACCAACTGGATTTAACTCCATTCACCACCACTCTCTGGGCCCAGCCCTCCAGCCATTTTTTTTACCCAGCCAAGAGTACTCCCATCCAAGCCACGGGCAGACAGTTTCTACAGGAGAATGCTGTGGGAAAGTGTATCAAAGGCCTTACTAAAGTCCACGTAAACAACATCCACAGTCTTTCCCTCATCCACTAAGCAGGTAACCTTGTTGCAGAAGGAGATCAGGTTTCTCAAGCAGAACCTACCTTTCATGAACCCATGCTGACTGGGCCTGATCGCCTGGTTGTCCTGCATGTGCTGTGTAATGGCACTGAAGATGATCCATTCCATAACCTTCCTCAGCACCAAGGTCAGACTGAAAGGCTTGTAGTTCCCAGGGTCCTCCTTCTGGTCCTTCTTGTGGATGGGCGTCATATTTGCTAGACACCAGTCAACTGGGACCTCCCCGGTTTGCCAGGACTGCTGGTAAATGATGGAAAGTGGCTTGGTGAGCACTTCCACCAGCTCCCTCAGTACCTTCAGGTGGATACCATATGGCCCCATAGAGTTGTGTATGTCTAGGTGCTGTAGCAGGTCCCTCACCATCTCCCTTTGGATTACAGGGGCTTCATTCTGCTCCCTGCCCCTATCTACTAGCTCAGGGGGCTGGGTACCCAGAAAACAACTTGTTTTACTCCTAAAGACTGAGGCAAAGAAGGCATTAAGTACCTCAGCCTTTTCCTCATCCTTTGTCACTATGTATCCAGCCCTGTCTAATAAAGGATGGAGACTCTACTTAGTTCTCCTTTTATTGTTAATGTATTTATAGAAACTTTTTTTAATTGTCCTTAACATAAGAAGCCAGGTTAAGTTCTAGTTGGGATGGAATACCCTATTGGTCAGTTTGGGTCACCTGACCTGTCCACTCCTCCCCACAGGTGCAATCCCTCCACAGGGTAAACAAGCAAGTCAGCTGACCCTGGTTGCCACAGCAACAAGTATAAGCAAGAGCTTCTCTCACTGAACAGAAAGTGGGCTCTGCTCCACCCCAAACCAGGACATTCCACCCCTTATTCCATACCATTTGCATCATACTCAGATAACTACTACTTCTTATCAAATGCTTGTCCCAATTTTTAAAGGATCCACCACCCATTGCCTATGTGACTGTGAAACATGCGCTGAAATTGAGCAAGCTAAATGGTTAAAACCTTTGTGGTATGGGGGACGATGGCTGAAATATAAATCTGGGGAGGCCTGGCAAATTTACTCTATCACACTCCCTCAAACCCACCAGGAGAAGCATTATGTGCTTACAATGGTGGGAGGAAGCACTGTCTGGTTGGAAACCTATGCCGTGCCCCATGCCACTGCCCAGAATACCATCCTGGGCCTTGAAAGGCAAGCTTTGTGGCGACATGGTACTCCAGAAAGAATTGAGTCAGACAGTGGGACTCATTCCAAAAACAGTCTTATAAGTAATTGGGCAAAAGAACATGGCATTGAGTGGGTATAGCAGATCCCCTGTCATGCACCAGCTTCTGGGAAAATTGAGTGATACAATGGACTGCTAAAAACCACCCTGAAGGCAATGGGGAGTGGAACTTTTAAAAATTGGGACAAGCATTTAGCACAAGTGTCATGGTTTGGCCTCAGATGGCAACAAAGGGCCACGTGCCACTCTCTCGAGCTTCCCCAACACAGGGAAGAATCAGAAGAAAAAAGCAAAAGTCGTGGGTTGAGACAAAGGCAATTTAACAGAACAGCAAAGGTAACAAGAAAACAACAACAGTGGCACGGATAGAGGAATATACAAACACGATTACGGAACCCCCGCTCACCGACTGAACCCGGGACGCCTCCCCGCCCGTTCCAAGCGGCGACTTCCTGCTCCCAACACCCCCCCCACCAGAACCAGGACATTATCCACCCCTTATTCCATACCATCTATGCCATGCCCAGATCTTACAGGTTCCAATGAATTGCCACCACTTTCCCCTGTCATGTATATATATACATATATATTCATGCAAATATAATGCCCTTAGGTTATGGGCCATGCCTCCAAAATGTCCGTTGAGTTCATTTAATCCATGGCTTTGGTCTCCATCTGTCAGAACAGTCTCTCAGGGCAGACGGTGTGTGCTGCTGGACTGTTGCATGCTGTATTTTCAGAGCTTGTGGCTGGTGTACCCGGTGGGGCTCATGCACACAGTCCATGGGCTGAAGATGTAGATCTTGAGGAAGTTGCTGGGTGCCAGCTGCTGAGGTCAGTCCTGATCCAATCACCATTGTGCTTTACTTGGTTTTTTCATCAGTCCATCTGTCCTTAATTTGAATGATTCTTACTGTAGTACAACTGATAGCAATTCTAGTAATGAGGACATACAGTGACAGTGTTACTTAGCAATTAATGTCATACCATTTGATTCATTGGCTATTCTCACCCAAAATCAGATCCCCATGAGGTATACATCGGACCTCCCCACCCTTCCGCATCACCCACCAAGCGCACCCAGGTCCTTGGGCAAAAGCAATCCCACGGATGGGTTTGCCTTTGCCTGAGGCAGGACTAACCCAGACTGTCTTCCCTGACATATTCTTCATGTGCACTAGGGGTACTTTATCCCCTTCTACGGTATGTGGAAGTTTTGATTGGGCAGGGCCAGCCCGGTTGGTAGATCCCCTGGTGTTAACTAGCCAGGTAGCTTTTGCTAAATTTGTATCCCAGTGTTTTAAAGTCCCACCAGTGTAGTTTTTAACAGTCCATTGTATCGTTCTATCTTCCCAGAGGCTGGTGCGTGACAGGGGATGTGATACACCCACTCAATGCCATGCTCTTTGGCCCAGGTGTCTATGAGGCTGCTTTGGAAATGAGTCCCATTGTCCAACTCGATTCTCTCTGGGGTACCATGTCAACACAGGACTTGCTTTTCAAGGCCCAGGATAGTGTTCCGGGCAGTGGCATGGGGCACAGGGTATGTTTCCAGCCATCCAGTGGTTGCTTCCACCATTGTGAGCACATAGCGCTTGCCTTGATGGGTTTGTGGCAGTGTGATATAGTCAATCTGCCAGGCCTCCCCATGTTTATATTTCATCCATTGTCCTCCATACCAGAGAGGCTTCAAACGCTTGGCTTGCTTGATTGCAGCACACGTCTCACATTCATGGATGACCTGTATAATAGTGTCCATGGTCAAGTCCACCCCTCGGTCACGAGCCCATCTATATGTTGCATCTCTTCCTTGATGGCCTGAGGAGTCATGGGCCCACTGAGCTATGAATAATTCACCCTTACATTGCCAGTCCAGATCCACCTGAGCCACTTCAATCCTAGCAGCCTGATCCACCGGCTGGTTGTTCTGATATTCCTCCGTGGCCCGATTCTTTGGTACATGGGCATCTACGTGGTGTTGTACTTTCACAACCAGATTCTCTATCTGGGCAGCAATATCTTGCCATAGGTCAGCAGCCCAGATGGCTTTGCCCCTGCGCTGCCAGTTGCCCTGCTTCCATTGCTGTAGCCCCCCCCACAGAGCATTTGCCACCCTCCATGAGTCAGTGTAGAGATCAAGTACTGGCCATTTTTCTCGCTCGGCAATGTCCAAAGCCAGCTGAATGGCTGTCACCTCTGCAAACTGGCTCGATTCACCTTGTCCTTCACTGGCTTCTGCAACTTGTCATGTAGGACTCCACACAGCAAGAAGGAGGAGCCGGGGAACTACAGGCCGGTCAGCCTCACCTCCATCCCTGGAAAGATGATGGAACAGCTCGTTCTGGGCATCATCTCAAGGCATGTGGAGGAAAAGAAAACTATCAGAAGTACTCAACATGGATTCACCAAGGGGAAATCATGTCTGACTTATCTGATAGCTTTCTATGATGGCATGCCACACCCTGTTTGCCCACCCTGTTCGCAGCGCTCCTGGCTGATAGAGCTCCCTAGGGCCATTTAAATCTCCCATAGTTGCTTCCAACAATGCCCATGCCACCACTTCAGCCTCGCTCATGAGATCTGCTGGCTCCTGGCATGGCTCTGTGGTCTTCCTTGGGTTTCCCTGGCTCCAGGAACTCCCTGTCCACCTCAATCTCACACACAGCCACAGAATCATAGAATCATAGAATCTTCATGGTTGGAAAAGGACCTTTGAGATCATCGAGTCAAACCATACACACACCAAAAAAAAACAAATAAAAAAAAAGCACAAAAAACCCAACAGCCTACAATCTCTGCCCTTCAGAGCATGCTCTGAAGTGCCAAATCTACATGTTTCTTAAATACCTCTAGGGATGGGGACTTAACCACCTCCCTGGGCAGGCTGTTCCAGTGCCTGACCACTCTTTCAGTAAAGTAATTCCTCCTAATATCTAATCTAAACCTCCCCTGCTGCAACTTCAGACCATTTCCTCTGGTCCTGTCATTATTCACTTGGGAGAAGAGGCCAACACCCACCTCTCTCCATCTTCCTTTCAGGTAGTTGTAGAGGGCAAGGAGGTCTCCCCTCAGCCTCCTCTTCTCCAAGCTAAGCATGCCCAGCTCCCTCAGCCTCTCCTCATATGCCCTGGTCTCCAGACCCCTCACCAGCCTGGTAGCTCTCCTCTGGACACACTCCAGCACTTCAATGTCCCTCTTGTACAGAGGGGCCCAGAACTGAACACAGTACTCGAGGTCCTTCAAGAAGTAAGATCAGGCCTTCTGCTCTGTCTGGGGAACTGCCCGCTGGAAACTGGGGCGGCACTTTTCCTGGAGGGATCCCCTTTTGTGGTTGTCCTTCCTTGCAACTCCTGTACCCGTGTCCGCAGGATCCAAGTAGGTTGTCCATCCCACTTCCTCATGTCCTCCCCGTGGTCACGCAGGTAAAACCACAGGGTGCCTCATGGTGTGTACCCTCTGTAGTCTCTCTCTTGAGTGGGGAAATGCCTCCTTCTAATAGCTGAGACGCTGGCCCGTGCAGGTGGGGAGTAGGATATATTCTCTTCAAGTTGCTGGACCTTCCGCGACAGTTTCTCCACAGCTGAGACAAGGGGGGAAGAGAGACTTTCTTCATATTGCCGGAGCCGGCCAGCCACCTCATCCACCGTTGGTCCCTCTTTGCCTTTCCATTCCATTACTGCCAGTGAGTTGGCATATGACGGTGGTGCGCTCCGTACAAACTTCCGCCACATGGGCCTTGTGCATTGGACCTCATCAGGGTCTGTGGGTAAGTCTGCATTGTCCAGGTCATAATAAATCATCTCCCGCACGGCTAATTCTCTCAGGTACTGGATACCTCTTTCCATGGTGGTCCACTTGCTTGGGTGGCATACAACATCCTCACTGAAGGGGTACCTCTCCCTCACGCCTGACAGGAGTCGTTTCCAGAGGCTGAGGGCTTGGGTCTTCTTCCCAATTGCCTTGTCAATGCCACCTTCCCAAGTGTGTAAGGGGTAATAGAGGATGGTCCGAGTGAGACACAATGGAAAATTACTAGTTGAACCAAACCCCGTATACGTGCTGAGAAAAAGGACCTCAGTACTTGTGGAATTTGGATAATGAGGTGAAGTCTCTGTGCTCAAAGAGCAATTAAGACTGGCTTTGCTATCTCTTGTGCAACCCAGGGGAGTGAAGGCTTGTCTGGCTATCACAGGATACATAAATGACGGGGTAGTCTTGGGGAGCCAGGACAGCCCTGCTTTTCATCAGCAGAGACAGTAAAATCAAGATAACAGAGACCTTGTGTAGCTCTTTGTTTCCTCGAGAGGCTACCATGCCTGGTAATTGACCTTTGCCTCATTACCTGTGAAATGCATATTAAAGTTGACACCCCTGTATATGCTAAGGAAGATTTTAGAGATCATGTTAAACATATATGACTATAGCACTCGTGTCTCCACCCAAATCATACTACACGTCACCTGGGGGAGGGAAACCTTGTAATTTTGGGGATAAAAGGATGGAGAAAATGACTGTTAAATTGGGAGTGAAGAAACTTGATACCTGATGGACCAGTCCATGGGCTGTGTTCTCTCCCTCCACCCCAGGCAGGGACGCCTTTCTGGGTAAGCGCTGCGCCTTTCACCCTCTGGTGAATGTTACCCCGGGTTGTTGTACTATCGTTATTTTTGCTAGCAATATTAACCTTAAGTAATTAGCGCTATTGTAGTCAGTGAATTTATCAACGGCAATCTCGAATCTGCGACTGTCGCTCTCAATAAAGTAACTGATTTCGATTATTTGTGAATCTGATTCAGTGAAAGTCCTTTGGTGGGACTCTGATAGTAAATCAGTGAAAGTCCTGGGACTCTGACAGACAAATATCGAAACTACAGTCCTTTTAACGCGACAGTACTGTTGCTGCAAAAGCTATGTGCATATCCATGAGAACCTGACCTTCAAAGAAGAAAATAACAAGAAGGGAGTGCAACAATGTGGTCGTGTATCAGAAAGCTGCTGTTAGCAAATCCGGATCACAAGCCTGGTGGGGCTTGCTGCATGAGCTGTCCATGTGTGCAGCAACTCTAGCCTGTACTTTTCCACTCAATCCAGTGCAAGATATAAGGGGGCTGTCTCGGGCTGGAGAGAGAGAGAGACATGAGCGTGCTTTGGAGATACAGGGGACGCCCTGAAGGCACTGTGCCTACCTCCCTCTGCCGTACTGATGTGGCTCCTCGTTATCCTGCTGCTCGGCGGTTCTACTATGATCTATGGGTTGGTAAGATTCTCTTAAGTAACTTTTGGGACATTTGGGAACTGCTTAGCAAGGCTTCACAATAAAGCTGAGTAACTTTTTTCGCTGTAAGCAAGGTTTCACAATTAAGCTGAGTTAACTTTTTTTTCCTTTGTGTGAGCTCTGGTTTGTACGTTGGAATCTTTCAAAAAGAACCCGTTACACCTAGACAGGGATCCCAGCTGCCTGGCTTCCCTACCCTCTAATTCCAGGCTACTGGCCCCGTTATCCCAGCACCGGAGCAGCCAGGTGGCAATGTGCTCACCTGAAAGTCGGCTAAAATCTTTTCGCATATCCTGCAGCTCGCTCAAGGATAGGGATTGGGTGATTATCTCTGGTTCTGCCTCTTCCTCCTGCTCTCGTGATGACCCTGGTTCATCATCATCTCTTACTAAGCGAACTGATTTCTTCGTATACTTCTTCTTCTGTATGGGGGCAACTGATACTGGCACGGGTTGATTCCCTGGTTCAGTGGCAGTGTCTTCCACCGGGGTTGGAGTAGCTGCAGTGTCTGACACAGGGGTTGCAGTAGCTGCAGTGTGTGTTGCAGGGGTTGCAGTAGCCGCAGTGTCTGCCGGTCTGGTTTCCATCTCTTTCCCCTGAGGGTGCTGCATAACACTGAGCAGTGCCTGGTAGATACTGGCCAGGGCCCAGCACAGTGTGGTGAGTTGTGCCTCTCTGGGATAGCCACAGCATTTTCCCTTCAGATATTCTACTACTCTATCAGGGTCCTGTAATTGTTCAGGGGTGAAGTCCCAGACCATTGGAGGTGAGAAGTTCTCTAGGTACCTGCCCATGTTCTCCCACATGCCATGCCACCCCTGACTAGCCAGCCTTGGGGCAGATCTCTGAGTGGTAGTCTTAAATGGCTGTTTAACCCTAAACAGGACCTGGAACACATTCAGGAGACATAACAATAGGACCAGGCTGGTTTCAGTATCCCAAGGATATTCAAAATTGTCAAAAGCTGTCATACCTGACCCGAAGGAGAAAAGGGAGGCAAAATTGCTGGGGAAAGTGTCCTCCCTTGTTTCCCCCATAGACTGGGTGTAATTGTTAATAAATTCTGAGAGACGGTGCCCAAGGTACGGACAGGACAGCAACACCACATAAACGCCCCAAAGTAACTGTCTAACAAGTGATGTTATCATCTCATAAGCCGATATTGCACAGGACAACAAAATGATAATCCTCATCCCTCTCCCAGAAGTAACAAAAATCATCGCAGGGAGTACATAAGCCATATAGGAATTCACATAACACAGCCATGAGAACAAACCAAGCAACGTGGTGACCAGCGACTATTTGCCTAATACAATAAATGCATACAACAAATTTGTTTTTCCAAGCTCTAGTTGGATTCTGTTGTTATCTCAAGCCTTCGAGCCCCACGTTGGGCGCCAAAAAGGATTGTCGTGGTTTGGCCTCCGATGGCAAGAAAGGACCACGTGCCGCTCGCTCGGGCCTTCCCAACACGGGGAAGAATCGGAAGAAAAAGGCAAGACTCTTGGGTTGAGACAAAGGCAGTTTAACAGAACAGCAAAGGGAACAAGAAAACAACAACAGTAGCACAGATAGAGGAATATACAAACACGATTACAGAACTGCCGCTCACCGCTGCTCACCTACTGAATCCGGGACACCACTGCCCGCTCCAAGGTGACTTCCTGCTCCCCCCCCCCCCCCGCATCTCAGAGTGGGCATGCATGGCTCACATGTGTCCCTGTGTCCCTGCCAGAGCCTGGGGAGAATTAACTCTATCCCCGCCGGAACCAGGACAACAAGCTACCTGGTTAGTTAACACCAGGGAATCCATCAATTGAGCTGGTCCTGCTCAATCAGACCTTTTACATACTGTAGAAGGGAATAAAGTCCCTGTCGTGCATGAAAGGAATATGTTTGGGGAAAACTGCTTGGGTTTTTCCTGCCTCGGGCAAAGGCAAACCCATTTGTGGGACTGTTTTTGCTCAAAGACCTGGATGTACTTGGTGGGTACTTGGTGTACTTGGAAATTTCACCCTTGGTGAGAATACTCAATCCTGAGTCTGCTATAATAGATGAGACTCTGCAATTATGAACTAAATGGACTTAATGAACTGTTGTGTATAAAGATAAATCATAAATGACTGATCTGTGTGTGTATATATATGTATATATTTGAAAGATAAGAAATATTAGTTATCTGAGCATGATGCCAATGGTATGGACTAAGGGGTGGAATGTCCTGGTTCGGGGTGGAGCAGAGCCCACTTTCTGTTCAGTGAGAGAAGCTCTTGCTTATACTTGTTGCTGTGGCAACCAGGGTCAGCTGACTTGCTTGTTTACCCTGTGGAGGGGTTGCACCTGTGGGGAGGAGTGGACAGGTCAGGTGACCCAAACTGACCAATAAGGTATTCCATCCCATCTGCCCTGCCCAGTATAAAAGCTGAGGGATCACAGGAGTCAGGTGTTGTTGTTGGTGGCAGCTTATCTATGTTTAGTCTTGATCTGTGGGTTTCTGAGTGAATATCTGGCATCTGGTTCCCATTTGTCAATGAGTCATCTGGAACTTTCACAGTGCCTGCTGGTGGCGTATCCCTGGAGGTTGATATGGTTTTGTATATATTGTATGTATCTCATTATTTTATTTTTATCTTATTATTAATATTTCATTGAATTAGTTTATTTTTTTTCTAAACTTGTAGCTTTCTTTATTTCTTTTCTTTTTGTCCTTGGAGCAAGAGGCGAGGGAGACCATCTGTCATCTTGGCATTGGCCAACCCAGCCCAAACTGTGACAGACCTAAGACTTTTAAATGTAAAGCTGCCATTAAAATGATTCAGAATTACATTTTTAAACTCCTGTGGCACAGGCTCAACAATGTCTTTATAAAGTGTAAGAAAGACCAACAGAAGATTTTTCAAAAACCAGGTTTTAATGGTGCCATGAAAAGGTAAAATGGTTAAAATTAATAGGGATCTTATACTACAAAAACTTTGGCAGACCTAACTTTTTGAAGGCTCAAGATTCCCATTGGGAATTATTACTATATTGTTTGTGCTAAATCTAAGCTTAGAATGATGATTCATAATGCGCAAACCACTCACCTAAAAGGCGAGGACACTCAGTCCCTGGGGAAGTTACTTTGGGTGATGTCTCCACCAAAAGGCAGGGCTTCTGTTCACAGACCCACTGCTCCATGGAGAACTACTCAAAGGGGGTCTCTGATGGGGACCCCGTTTTATAGCCTGGTTGGATATGAACTGTGGTTGTCTACTCGTTGTGGGGTCTCCTAGGTAATATCATTGGCTGAGGTGATCTCTAGGGCTTGGATATCTGGGGTATGTTGCTGGGTGTTAGAAAATAAAATAACTTGATTGTGGAATAGTAGAGTTAATTATGTACTTGCTTAAAGTTAGGTTGAATTGAGGCTTGCAAAGCTTAGCATAACTAACCTCACTTAGCATTAGTAGCTAAAGTTGTAGGATGTGTGTTGTGAACTTTCACCTAGAAAAGCTGAACTCATACAGTGGATGGCCCTGAGACTGATACAAACTGGGAGATAAGGGAATTTCCATCAGCAGGAGTTGTAACTCATCCCTAGGCAAGGACAGCTAGCAGCCTGCCCAAAGGTAAAGAAGGAAACCAATAAGGAGTAAGATGACCCCAGACTAGGAATTACCATTGGACCCAGAGGCACATGCAAGGCAGGTGATGAGGCTGTAAAGGTATAAATGCCCAGGGATTTCTTTGTTCTGGGCTGCTCTCAGAGGAGGGGGCCCAGCTCAAGCTGTAATAAACAGACCCTGTGCCAGAACCTAGAGTTCTAACTCTTCTTTACAGTTGGAGGCCAAGACTGGACTCAGCCGCACCTAGACTCCTCTCTGAGAAGGAGTTTAGAAAGCAAGGGGGTCCGGTCTGAACCTCACAATTCAGCAGGAAAGCCCTCTTAGAGGCTCATTTAACACTGGGGGTTGTTTGCATATGTGACTAGCAGCTCATGAGCTTCCCACCAAACTAGCCACCACACCCCTGTACAGTGCCCTTAGACCCGTGGGGGGGAAGGGGGCGTGTGCTCTTGCCACACTCCACCCTGTGACCACAGTCATGATCTGGCCAGTTCCTTTGGAGTGGTGGTGCAGACACCTCTTGCCTCCAAAGGTAAAAGGGGGCATGCTGTTGGTGCGTTATGACACCATTTTGGATCATCATTCTTTAAGTGTCCTTCTGCTATTAAAGGATATCATTAACAATCAACAATAGAAACCAACAAATACATGACAATAACCAACACTATAGTAATAATTTAACAAACAACAGATAAGCAAGTAGGTATCATTCTAGGGTTGTATGGGGACATCTAATAGACAAGATGTGGAGGGGGGAATGTCAATTGCAAGGTTGCAGGCAGGGTTCAGGAGAACATCAGTTTTGGGGACGGAGCTTAAGGGAGTATATTTTACAGTGGGTACAGACCATGTCACCATATGCTTAATGCAGCTCATTACAATACAAACAACAAGAAGTATAACTGTTACTAAAAATTGTAAAAGATTGGTTAACCATTTGGGTGAAATCAAAAGCAGTACTCAGCTGGTAAGGAATACAGCGGCGGCAACAGTAAGTTCTGTGGCTGTGTGTGAGATTGAGGTGGACAGGGAGTTCCTGGAGCCAGGGAATCCCAAGGAAGACCAGAGAGCCATGCCAGAAGCCAGCAGATCTCATGAGCGAGGCTGAAGTGGTGGCATGGGCATTGTTGGAAGCAACTGTGGGAGATTTAAATGGCCCTAGGGAGCTCTATCGGCCAGGAGCGCTGCTCTTTTGAGGGCTCTTGTAGCCAGGAAAGGCGGCTAGCTCATGCCGAAACCGGCAGCTTGGGGGCGGGCTGCTGACGCGACAGGGGCGGAGTCAGCGTCGCACGCGGCAGCTCTAAACGAGCTGTAAACACGCCAACGGTCAGTCGCCGAGGAGACCAGCTCCAGTGCAGGTAAGGCCTCACTGGGGAAGGGGATCGCGGCGGATAAGGCCGGTAAAGGGCTCTTGTAGCCAGGAAAGGCGGCTAGCTCGTGCCGAAACCGGCAGCTCGGGGGCGGGCTGCTGACGCGGCAGGGGCGGAGTCAGCGTCACACGCGGCAGCTCTAAACGGGTGGTCCCGGAGTGCAGCGGCCTGCCGCTGCGCACCCAGCACGCGGGTAGCCTGCGTGGGTCACCCAGGGCGGCACCGCAGTGCGAGCAAACGAACAAGGAGCAGCATTTCGTACGGTGGGTCACTGGAAGCCTTGAGTCTAAGGTAAGCAGAAGCTGGGCAACCACAAGCAGAGGAACATCGGCGTGCAAGGGCACTGGCTCAGGGTGCAAGGGAAGCGGACAGCAGAGATTCATCACCTCCCAGCACAAGAGAAGAACATGGCTGCAAAACAGTCAAAAGCTGCTGTGAGGAAGAACATGGGAACTCAGACTGAGCTCCTTTGCAAGCATGTGGCTGTGCAGGTCTCGGGCTGTAATGAATGCCTGAGTCTGGCACTGCTCCCACAGGGATCCAGAGACACTGTGTGCATACGGTGCGATCAAGTAAATGATCTGCTCAGGCAGGTGGTTGAACTGAGGGAAGAGGTAGAAAGGTTAAGAAGTATTAGGAACTGTGAAAATGAAATAGATTGGTGGAGCCATACCCTGAGGCAAAGGCAGCAGGAAGAGGCTCTATCAGAAGTGGATGATCCCCTTCCCTCCTGTCACCAGGCAGAAGGAGAGGACTCAAGGGATAAGGGGGAGTGGAGTCAGATCCCTCCTCGGAGAGGTAAGCGAAACCTCTCACGGCCCCCCTCACCATCCCAACTGCCCTTACGTAATAGGTATGAGGCTCTGGAAATTGAGGACCAGGCGATTGAGGATGGAGAAGCTGATCCATCCAGTGAAATGCCCAGTGTTAGTCACTCACCCCCATGCCTCAGGACGTCCTCAACAAAGAAAGAAAGAAGGGTTATTGTAGTAGGTGACTCCCTTCTGAGAGGAACAGAGGGTCCTATCTGTAGACCGGACCCATCCCACAGGGAAGTCAGCTGCCTCCCTGGGGCAAGAATTAAGGACATACGGAGGAAACTCCCTTCCCTAGTCCAGTCATCAGATTACTACCCACTACTGATATTTCAGGTAGGCAGTGACGAAGTAGGTACCAGAAGTCTGAGGGCAATGAAGAATGACTTTAGGGCCCTGGGACGGCTGGTTAAGGGATTGGGAGCACAAATAGTGTTCTCCTCTATCCCACCATTTGCAGGGGTAGACGAGGGGATAAATAGGAGGAGCCAGCAAATTAACTCCTGGCTCCGTGACTGGTGCGTCCGGCAGGACTTTGGCTTTTTTGAACATGGGCTGATCTACAGGAAACCAGGCATGCTGGCATCAGGCGGGGGAAGCCTAACCCGAAGGGGAAGAAAGAGACTGGGACAAGAATTAGCAGGGCTCATTCATAGGGCTTTAAACTAGGTTTGATGGGGGATGGGGACGAAACCAGGATCACAAAAGTGGTGCCTGGGAGCAGCATACCAGTGCTCATGGGTAAAAGTGATAGCAAGGTCTTGCAGCCTGTCTCAGCGATGGTGGAGGATAGTGAATTGTGTGGCAACATAGACACAAGGAGTAGTGATAATTTGGTAACTACAGTAGTGTCCAAGAATGATCAGTGCAAATCAGGGCCTGTCCCCCCAAGAAAGTGGCAGGACAATTAACCCAACTGAAGTGCATCTACACTAATGCACGCAGCATGGGGAATAAGCAGGACAAGCTGGAGGCCATCGTGCAGCAGGGAAACTATGATGTGGTTGCCATCACGGAAACGTGGTGGGAAGACACACACAAGTGGAGTGCTGTAATTGATGGCTACCAGCTTTTCAGAAGAGATAGGCAAGGGAAGAGAGGTGGTGGGGTGGCCCTCTATGTTAGGGGCGGTTTTGAATGTCTAGAACTCAACAGTGTGAATGACAGTGTTGAGTGTGTATGGATAAAAATTAAGGGGAAGGCCAACAAGGCAGATATCGTGATGGGAGTTTGTTATAGACCCCCTAATCAGGATGTAGAATCTGATGAAGTATTCTATAAGCGGCTGGCAGAGGTCTCGCGACCATCTGCCCTTGTTCTTGTGGGGGATTTCAACTTCCCAGACGTCTGCTGGAAATACTACACAGCAGAGAGGGAACAGTCCCGGAGGTTCCTGGAGTGTGTGGAAGACAACTTCCTAACACAGCTGGTGAAGGAACCAACTAGGGGAAGTGCCCTACTGGACCTACTGTTTGTTAACAGAGAAGGTCTTGTGGGGGATTTAAAGGTTGGAGGTCGTCTTGGGCACAGTGACCATGAAATGGTAGAATTTTCAATTCTTGGAGAGGCAAGGCGGGGAGCCAGCAGAACTGCCAGCTTGGATTTCCGAAGGGCAGACCTTAACCTGTTTAGGAGCATGGTTGAGAGTGTCCCTTGGGAGGCAGCTTTGAAGAGCAAAGGTGCCCAGGAAGGCTGGTCATACTTCAAGCAGGTGCTCTTAGAAGCACAGGAGAAGGCCATCCCCATGTCCCAAAAGACGAGCCGACGGGGAAGAAGACCAGCCTGGCTAAATAGAGAGCTTTGGCTGGGCCTCAGGAAAAAAAGGAAGGCTTACATTCTCTGGAAAAGGGGCTTAGCAACTTATGAGGATTATCAAGATATAACAAAGCTATGCAGGGGGAAGATTAGAAGGGCCAAAGCTCAATCAGAACTCAGCTTGGCCACTGCAGTTAAAGACAATAAGAAGAGATTTTTCCAGTATATCAACAGAAAAAGGAAGACTAGGGAAAATATAGGTCCACTGATGAATGAGACGGGTGCCCTAGTGGTGGAAGACACAGAGAAGGCAGAGTTACTGAATGCCTTCTTTTCTTCGGTCTTCACTGATAAAGCCGTCCCTCACGAATCCCATACCCTGGAGGCAAGGGGGAAGGTCGGGAGAGAGGAAGATTTTTCCCTTAGTTGAGGAGGACCGGGTCAGAGACCACTTGGCCAATCTGGACATTCATAAGTCCATGGGCCCTGATGGGATGCACCCGCGAGTGCTGAGAGAGCTGGCAGATGTTATCGCTAGACCACTCTCCATTGTCTTTGCAAGGTCATGGGGAACAGGAGAGGTGCCTGAGGACTGGAGGAAGGCTGACATCACTCCAATCTTTAAAAAAGGCAAGAAGGAGGACCCAGGGAACTACAGGCCAGTTAGTCTCACCTCTGTCCCTGGGAAGGTAATGGAGCGACTCATTCTGGATGTCGTCTCCAAATACATAGAGGAACAGGAAGTTATTGGAAGTGGTCAGCATGGATTTACCAAGGGTAAATCATGCTTGACCAATCTGATAGCTTTCTATGATGTTATAACGGGTTGGCTGGATGAGGGGAGAGACGTAGATGTCATCTACCTTGACCTTAGCAAGGCTTTTGACACTGTCTCCCATAACATCCTCATTAGGAAGCTGAGGAAGTATGGGCTAGATGAGGTGACGGTGAGGTGGATCGAGAGCTGGCTGTGTGACAGAACTCAGAGGGTTGTGATCAGCGGCATAGAGTCTAGTTGGAGGCCTGTAACGAGTGGTGTCCCCCAGGGGTCAATACTTGGACCAGTATTGTTTAACATATTCATCAACGACCTGGATGAGGGGACAGAGTGTATCCTCAGCAAGTTCGCTGATGATACCAAACTGGGAGGGGTGGCTGACACTCCAGAGGGCTGTGCTGCCATCCAGCGTGACCTGGACAGGCTGGAGAGCTGGGCAGAGAAGAACCTAATGAGGTTCAACAAAAGCAAGTGTAAGGTCCTGCACCTGGGAAGGAAGAATGCTAAGCACCAGTATAGGTTAGGGGCGGACATGCTGGGAAGCAGCTCTGAGGAGAAGGACCTGGGGGTCCTAGTAGACAGCAAATTATCCATGAGCCAGCAGTGTGCCCTTGTCGCCAAGAAGGCCAATGGCATCCTGGGCTGCATAGGGAAGACTGTGGCCAGTAGGTCGAGGGAGGTCATTCTCCCCCTCTACTCTGCCCTGGTGAGGCCACAACTGGAGTACTGTGTCCAGTTTTGGGCTCCCCGGTTCAAGAGGGACAGGGAACTACTGGAGCGAGTCCAGCGAAGGGCAACCAAGATGATTATGGGACTGGAGCACCTCCCTTATGAGGAAAGGCTGAAAGAGCTGGGACTCTTTAGCCTGGAGAAGAGAAGGTTGAGGGAGGACCTGATTAATGTTTACAAGTATCTAAAGGCTGGGTTTAAGGAGGACGGAGCCAGGCTCTTTTCAATGGTTCCCAGCGACAGGACAAGGGGCAATGGGCACAAGCTAGAACATAGGAAGTTCCGTTCAAATACACGGAAAAACTTCTTTACAGTGAGGGTGACAGAGCACTGGAACAGGCTGCCCAGGGAGGCTGTGGAGTCCCCTTCTCTGGAGATTTTCAAGACCCGCCTGGATGCAGCCCTGAGGGATGTGCTTTAGGCAATCCTGCTTTAGCAGGGGAGTTGGACTAGATGATCTCTAGAGGTCCCTTCCAACTCTGAAGATTCCGTGATTCCGTGAACAGGGTGGGCAAACAGGGCGTGGCATGTCAGTCAGGGCGTGGCGCGGCAGTTCTTGTGGAAGGGTGTGCAGGGAGGACACTGCACCCTGCTTGTTGATCCACAGCCCAGGGAAGTGCTCAAGGTTTCTGCTAAAATGGTTGGCACTCATCTTAGAGCTAAAACTAGTGCTCCTACAGAGAAAGCCCCTCAGATGTGTGATGCATCCACCCAGATGGAACCAGTAAGGAGGAAGACTTCAGTACAGGTGGCAGGTTGCAGTGAGTGCCCGGGCCCTTCTCCTGGCGGAAAGGTAAGTACATGCACACGGTGTGCACAGGTTGATCTGTTATGTTAGGTCACTGAGTTGCAGGTGTCCTGGGTTGAGTGACACAGGGCTAATTTCTAATGCTGGGGAAAACCACACTCTTGGAAGACTCTAGTGTCTGAATTTGTGAAAATATTTACTTTCTAGACAGCTAGGCTATGTGGAATTCAAGGTCTCAGTGTTTTCAAGCCTTGCCGGGTGCAGGAATGAGGAGGAGCGAGGCCTGGGCATTTGACCCAGGCTGGCCAACAGGATTATTTCATACCATGAACATCACATATAATATAAATTAGAAAGTTTGCTGCATAGTTTCTCTCTCCTTTGATGGCAGCAGTCCAGAGAAACTCCTTGCCCCAGTGCCGGACCCTTGAGGCCTTCCCTTCCTCCCGAAGCCATTGTGCTTGCAGTGTCTGACATTTACTGTCCACTGCTGGGAGTGCATGGCTTCCTACTGATAAAATTGGCTGAGTATAATTCTTGTGCATCTTATATTAGTATCAGGATTAATACTGGTTCTTTAGTATTATTGTTAATTATTTAGTCTTATCCTATTAAATCTATTTATATTTCAACCCTTGTGTTTCCTTGCTTTCCCAGATTCCCCTTTCCGGGTGGGGAGGGGTCATTGGGTGATAGAACAATTGTCTAAACGACAATAAATTGTTATGGGTTTTCTCAAATCATAACAATGACAATGGGATATTCTTTGATTATGGCCTGTTAGAGAGGGATGGGATCCACCTGTCTAGAAGGGGCAAGGGAATCTTTGGCAGCAGGCTGGCCAACTTGGTGAAGCGGGCTTTAAACTGAAGGACTCAGAGGGTGGGGTCCAAGGTGGCAATGCTCATGTCATCGCATGCAACTGGGGAATAAGCTAGGCCAACCAGAGCAGTGATAAATATTCCTTAGCTGACTCCCAAGATGAGATCCAGAAGGCCAACCACATCAAGAGTGTGTATGACTGGTGGATTCTCTTGCTCCCCTCCAGGGAAACCTACATGCTCAACTACCTCTCTGAAATGCCTGTACACCAATGCACGCAGCATGGGGAACAAACAGGAAGAACTAGAGATCTGTGGGCAGTCACAGGGCCATGATCTCATTGCAATTACAGAGACATGGTGGGATAGCTCACATGACTGGAATGCTGTCATGGATGGCTATGTCCTTTTCAGGAAAGCCAGGCCAGCGGGGTGTGGTGGTGGAGTTGTTCTCTATGTGAGAGAGCAACTGGACTGTATCCAGCTCTGCTTAGGGATGGATGAAGAATGTGTTGAGAGCTTATGGGTAAGAATTAAGGGGCAGGCTAATATGGGAGACACTGTTGTGGGTGTTTACTACAGACCACTGAATCAGGAAGAGGAAGTTGATGAGGCCTTCTACAGGCAGCTGGAAATAGCCTCACAATCACAGACCCTGGTTCTCATGGGGAACTTCAACCACCCTGATATTTGCTGTAAAGACAACACAGCCAGGCACACGCAGTCCTGGAGGTTTCTGCAGAGCATTGACACGGGTGGTGGAGGAACCAACGAGGAGAGGTGCACTGCTGGACCTTGTGCTGACAAACAAAGAAGGACTAGTTGGGGATGTGAAATTTGGGGTAGCCTTGGCTGCAGTGAACATGGTTGAGTTCAGGATCCTGCATGGAAGAAGCAGTACGAAAAGTAGAATTACAACCCTGAACTTCAGGAGAGCTGACTTTGGCCTCTTCAAAGATCTACTTGGTGGAATCCCATGGGCTAAGGCTCTAGAAGGTAGGGGTGTGCAAGAGAGCTTGTTAACATTCAAGCACCACTTTCTCCAAGCTCATGATGGGTGCATCCCTATGAGTAAGAAATCAGGCAAAGGAGGCAGGAAACCTGCATGGATGAGCAAGGCGCTTCTGGAAAGAAGGAAGTTTACAGAAGGTGGAAAAGGGGACTGGCTACTTGGGAAAAGTATAGGAGAGTTGTCAGAGTATGCAGGGATGCAACAAAGGCGGCTAGGGCCAGCTTGGAATTAAACCTGGCAAATGATGTCAAGGACAATAAGAAGGGCTTTTTCAAGTACATCAGTAGCAAAAGGAAGACTAGGGAAAATGTGGGCCCGCTGCTGAATGAGGTATGTGCCATGGTGATGGAGGATGCAGAGAAGGCAGAGTTACTGAATGCCTTCTTTGCTTCAGTCTTTACTGCTAAGGCCAGCCCTCAAGAACCCCAGACCCTGGAGGTAAGAGATGGAGAGTCTTCCTTACTCCAGGCTCTCTCTTGATCAAGGAGGATCAGGTTAGAGATCACTTAGGCAAACTTGACACCCACAAATCCATGCGCTCTGATGGGATGCTGTTATGTCCAATTACATTGGGCCCGGGAAAGGTTCGCAATGATTCCAAGTGTGAGATTAAGACACAAACGAGGTCAGATGCCACTCACTGCAGGTTTATTGTTATTCCCCAGCAACAGTCACTGAGACAAGCGATAGAGTAAAGGCAGAAAGGAGAAGCAGTATTACGGAGTGTAGCAAAAGTACAGTCACCACCACAGGCCTGACAACGTCTCAGTGGTCCTCCAGAATTTCAGTGGCATCCTGTTGATCCCTGGTTGATGGTGGTGGGGGTCTTGGTCCCGATTCCCAAATTGTGGTGGGTTGCCAGTTATAGTCCAGGTAGCCCAGGTTAGTCTGTAGCTTGACCCATCAGTGTGATGGTGGCCTTTGCCCAGCTAATTGTTGTTTGACATGGTTGCTGTATAAGCTTTTCCTGCCTCCTACTGCTTGGGCAATTTTGGAGTAAATGAGACAGGTCCAGGTGGGCCCTGGAGTAGGCAGGGTCTGGCCACTCTGATAGCCAGAGGCCTAGACCCTTTTCAGCTGATGGCAACATGCCCTTTCCAGCTGGGGGTGGGTGGGCAACACACCCTCTTCAGCTGATGGCAATCTTGGGTGGTGACTGTCAAGCAAGAGAATGGTCTACAGAAGGTGCTAAATAGATACAAGCAAGCTTCTTATTGGCCCACAAGCCTGCCATCAATTTGCAGAAGCTTAACCGAGCTTTGAGACAATTATTTTAAAGTTCCAGTCTCTCACAGGTGTATCCATGAGTACTGAGGGAGCCGGCAGCAGGTATTGGGGCAGGTTCTCTTTAATATCTTTGTCAATGATCTGGAGGAGGGGACTGAGTGCACCCTCAGTAAGTTTGCAGATGACACCAAGTTGGGTGGGAGTGTTAATTTGCTCGAGGGTAGGAAGGTTTTGCAGAGGGATCTGGACAGGCTGGATTGATGGGCCGAGGCTAATAGTATGAGGTTCAACAAGGCCAAGTGCCGGGTCCTGCACTTGGGTCACAACAACCCCATGCAGCGCTACAAGCTTGGGAAAAAGTCTCTGGAGAGCTGCCTGGCAGAAAAGGACCTGGGGGCATTGGTTGACTACTGGCTGACTATGAGCCAGCAGTGTGCCCAGGTGTTCAAGAAGGCCATCAGCATCCTGGCCTGTATCAGGAACAGTGTGGTGAGCAGGACTAGGGAAGTGATTGTCCTCCTGTACTCGGCACTGGTGAGGCCTCACCTCAAATACTGTGTCCTGTTTTGGGCCCCTCACTCACTACAAGAAAGACATTGAGGTACTGGAGCATGTCCAGAGAAGGGCAACAAAGCTGGTGAGGGGTCTGGAGAACAAGTGTCATGTGGAGCGGCTGAGGGAGCTGGGGTTGTTTAGCCTGGAGAAAAGGAGGCTGAGGGGAGACCTTCTCGCTCTCTACAACTCCCTGAAAGGAGGTTGTAGTGAGGTGGGTATCGGTCTCTTCTCCCAAGTAACAGGCGATAGGACAAGAGGTAATAGCCTCAAGTTGCGCCAGAGGAGGTTTAGAATGGATATTAGGAAAAATTTCTTCACCGAAAGGGTTATTAAGCATTGGAACAGGCTGCCCAGGAAAGTGGTGTAATTGTCATCCCTAGAGGTATTTAAAAGATGGGTAGACATGGTGCTTAATGACGTGGTTTAATGATGGTTTTTGTCAGTGTTAAGCTGATGGTCGGACTTGATCTGAAATTCCTTGCAACCTCAACAATTCTATGATTTTTATGGTTCTATGTTATTGCGAAGCCACTCTCCATCTTCGAAATATCATGGAGAACAGAAGAGGTGCCTGATATCTGGAGGAAAACTAATGTCATGCCAGCCTTCAACAAGGGCAAGAAGGAGGAGCCAGGAAACTACAGGCTGGTCAGCCTCACCTCCATCCCTGGAAAGGTGACGGAACAGCTCTTCCTGGATGTCATCTCTAAGCATGTAAAGTACGTCATTGGGAGTGGTCAACATGGATTCACCAAGGGGAAATCATGCCTGACCAATCTGTTTGCCTTCTATGATGGCATGACTGGCTGAGTATACGAAGGGAGAGCAGTGGACGTTGTCTACCTTGACTTCAGCAAGGCTTTTGACACTGTCTCCCATAACATCCTCATAGGTAAGCTTAGGAAGTGTGCATTAGATGAGTGGACAGTGAGGTGGACTGAAAACTGGCTGAATGGCAGAGCTCAGAGGGTTGTGATCAGCAGCGCAGAGTCCAATTGGAAGCCTGTAACTAGCGGTGTTCCCCAGGGGTCAGTACTGGGTCCAGTCTTGTTCAATATATTCATCAGCGACCTGGATCAGGGGACAGAGGGCACCCTCAGCAAGTTTGCTGATGACACAAAGCTGGGAGGGGTGGCTGACACACCAGAAGGCTGTGCCGCCATACAGAGAGACCTGGACTGGCTGGAGAGTTGGGCGGAGAGAAACCTTATGAATCATAGAATCATAGGGTTGGAAGGGACCTCTGGAGATCATCTAGTCCAACCCCCCCTGCCAGAGCAGGGTCACCTAGAGTAGGTTGCACAGGAACACGTCCAGGCGGGTTCTGAATGTCTCCAGAGTTGGAGACTCCACCACCTCTCTGGGCAGCCTGTTCCAGTGCTCTGCCACCCTCAAAGTAAAGAAGTGCCTCCTCATGTTTAGGTGGAACTTCCTATGCTCAAGTTTGTGCCCGTTACCTCTTGTCCTGTCACTGGGCACCACTGAGAAGAGCCTGGCCCCATCCTCCTGACACCCACCCTTTAAGTATTTATAAGCATTGATATGATGCCCCCTCAGCCGTCTTTTTTCCAGACTGAAGAGACCCAAATCCCTCAGCCTTTCTTCATAAGAGAGGTGTTCCAGTCCCCTCATCATCTTGGTAGCCCTTTGCTATACCCTCTCCAGCAGTTCCCTGTCCCTCTTGAACCGGGGAGCCCAGAACTGGACACAGTACTCCAGGTGCGGCCTCACCAAGGCAGAGTAGAGAGGGAGGATGACCTCCCTCCACCTGCTTGCCACACTCTTCTTGATGCACCCCAGGATGCCATTGGCCTTCTTGGCCACAAGGGCACATTGCTGGCTCATGGTCATCCTGTTGTCCCCCAGGACTCCCAGGTCTCTTTCCACAGAGCTGCTCTCCAGCAGGTCAGCCCCCAACCTGTCCTGGTGCATGGGGTTATCCCTCCCCAGGTGCAGCACCCTACACTTGCCCTTGTTGAATTTCATAAGGTTTCTCTGTCCAACTCTCCAGCCTGTCCAGGTCTCTCTGTATGGTGGCAAAGCCTTCTGGTGTGTCAGCCACCCCCCCCCCCCCCCCCAGCTTTGTGTCATCAGCAAACTTGCTGAGGGTGCACTCTATCCCCTCATCTAGGTCATTGATGAATGGCTTTCCTCATTTCATCCCTGCATGCTCTGACAGCATTCTTGTAATCCTTCCAAGGGGTTAGTCCCTTCTTCCACTTACTGTAAACTTCCTTCTTCCACTTGAGCTTTTTCAGAAGCTCCCTGCTCAACCATGCAGGTCTCCTGTGTCCCTTGCCCGATTTCTTTCTCTTAGGAATGCACCAATCCTGAGCTTGGAGAAAGTGGTCTTTGAATACCCACCAGCTTTCTTGAGCCCCTTTGCCTGCCAGAGCCCTAGCCCACAGGATGTCTCCAATCAGTTTCTTGAAGAGGTCAAAGTTAGCCCCCCTGAAATCCAAGGTTGTAATTTTACTTCTTGATGTTTTGTGCGTAGTACCCATGATCCTGAACTCTATCACTTCATGATCACTACAACCTAGGGTGCCCCCAACCTTCATGTCCTCCACCAGTCCCCCTGTGTTTGTCAGTACCAGGTCCAGGAGTGCTCCTCTCCTTGTTGGCTCCTGCACCACCTGTGTCAAAAAGCTATCATCAATGCACTGGAGGAGCCTCCTGGACTGTGCATGCCTGGCTGTGTGGTCTTCCCAGCAGATATTGGGGTGATTGAAGTCCCCCATGAGAACCAAGGCCTGCGATTGCAAGGCTACCTTCAGCTGTCTGTAGAAAGCCTCATCAGCTTCCCCATCCTGATCAGGTGGCCTGTAATAAACACCCACAACAGTGTCCCTCATATTTGCCTGCCCCTTAATCCTTACCCATAAGCTCTCAACCCTCTCTTCATCCGCCCCCAGGGAGAGCTCAATGCATTCCAGTTGCTCTCTCACATAGAGTGCAATTCCACCACTTCGCCTCGCTGGCCTGTCTTTCCTGAAAAGGACATAGCCATCCATGACAGCATTCCAGTCATGTGAGCTGTCCCACCATGTCTCAGTAATTGCAATGAGATCGTGGCCCTGCGACCGCACACAGACCTCCAGCTCTTCCTGCTTATTCCCCGTGCTGCGTGCATTGGTGTATAAGCATTTCAGAGAGGGAGTTGTGTGTGTAGTTTTGACCCTTGAGATGTGCTATGCCTTCTGGCTTTCGGAAATACTGGCACACTGGCCCACGAGCGCTGAGCAACTATGCCCTGGCACCTCACCAGCAAGCCCAGTACCATCCCCACCCCCCTTCAAATCTAGTTTAAAGCCCTATCAATGAGCCCTGATAACTCTTGTCCTAGAACCCTTTTTCCCCTGGAAGTCAAGGTATTCCCGCCTGTTACCAGCAGGCCAGGCGTTTTGTAGATCAGGCCATGGTCAAAGAACCCAAAGTCCTGCTGGCAGCACCAGGCTCAGAGCCAGACATTGATCTGCTGGCTCCTCCTATTTACCCCCTCATCATTCCCCGCAACTGGGGGGATAGATGAGAACACAACTTGCGCTCCTGATCCCTTGACCAGCCATCCCAGGGTCTTGAAATCTTTCTTCATTGCCCTTGGACTTCTTGTTACCTTGTCACTGCCTACCTGAAAGAGCAAAAGTGAGTAGTAGTCTGAGGGCTGTACCAGGGAAGGAAGCATCCTCTTCACATCCTTGCCCTGGGCCCCAGGGAGGCAGCAGACCTCCCTATGTACCGGGTCTGGCCTGCATATTGGGCCTTCCGCTCCCTTCAGTAGCGAGTCACCTACGATAAGGACACATCTTTTCTTCTTTACCGCAGAGGTTTAGATGCAGGGGAGGTCTGACTAGACCTTGCTGACACCTCCAAGGTAGGAGAACTATTGTGCTTGCCATCATCCAGGTTCCTTTGCAGAGCACTGTACCTGTTACATAATGGCACCCAGGAAGATGGGGTAGTCGCCGGGCAGTCTCGGGTGCGGTGCCTGTTGCGCCGTGCAGGAACTTCCTGCCATTGCCCCCTGTCCTCCAGGTTACCACCTTCAGTTGAGGTGAGAGAGGATAGGGATTTCTCTGTTGCAGGGGTTCTGTCTGCCTGCTGGGTTTCTGTCATGGGATGCAGGATTCTACTCCAGGAATCTATCTCCCTCTCACATTCCCTGATGCTCCTCAACCTACTTACCTCCTCCCTGAGCTCCATGACTAATCAGAAGAGATCCTCTACCTGGGCACATCTCCCACAGGCGTGCCCATCACTGCCATCCAACACCAACATGAGAGCAGGGCACACCCTGCAGCCTGATGTCTGTGTGGTAGCATGTTCCCACAGGAGCTCCATCTGAGAGGCTGCATCAGACCTGGTGGTTGTGGAGCTCATGGATGCCACAGTCTTCTTGTGAGTAGTTACCATCACTACCTGGCCGGGTTGACAGTCTTTCAGCGCTATCCTGCACAAACTGTCATGCACGCTGCTGTGATTGGACTGGTGTGTCACACCCTGTTTGGCCACCCTCTTCTCCAGCCCAGGAAGTACACCCTTGTCGTGGTGCTCCAGGGTGGTTCCGTGGGTGACACCCAGGGAACACCCACTCGCTGCTTGTTTGCTCAGTGCGCAGTGACCAGGTCACTGTGCTCCCGAAGGGCTTCTTTTATGAGGGGGGAGAGTGGTCCAACCTCCTGCCTGTTCACACCTGCTGGCCGGGGTGGTGGCTCCACCCTCGGCTCCTCAGTTGCCTCCGCCCCCCAGAAGTGCCGGGTACCGGCTCGGGCTGGCTGCTTTTCCTGGTTTTAAAAGCCTCGAAAACGAGCCCCTAGCTGACCCTTTTTTGATGCAATTCTCTTCCCCAGTACAGATTTACCTGCACTGGAGCTGGTCTCCTCGGTGAGAAATTCAACAAGGGCCAGTTTAGGATCTTGCACCTAGGGAGGAATAACCCCAAGCAACACTACAGGCTACACACTAGAAAGCTGCCCGGCAGAAAAGGACCTGGGGGTGCTGGTGGACAGCCAGCTTAACATGAGCCAGCAGTGTGCCCAGGGGGCCAAGAAGGCCAACAGCATTCTGGCTTGTATCAGGAATAGCATGGCCAGCAGGAGTAGGGAAGTGATGGTGCCTCTGTACTCAGCACTGGTGAGGCCTCACCTCGAGTGCTGTGTTCAGTTCTGGGCCCCTCTGTACAAGAGGGACATTGAAGTGCTGGAGCGCGTCCAGAGGAGAGCTACCAGGCTGGTGAGGGGTCTGGAGACCAGGGCATATGAGGAGAGGCTGAGGGAGCTGGGCATGTTTAGCTTGGAGAAGAGAAGGCTGAGGGGAGACCTCATTGCCCTCTACGACTACCTGAAAGGAGGTTGTAGAGAGGTGGGTGGTGGCCTCTTCTCCCAGGTGAATAATGACAGGACCAGAGGAAATGGTCTGAAGTTGTGGCAGGGGAGGTTTAGATTAGATATTAGGAAGAATTACTTTACTGAAAGAGTGGTCAGGCACTGGAACAGCCTGCCCAGGGATGTGGTTGAGTCCCCATCCCTAGAGGTATTTAAGAAACATGTAGATTTGGCATGCTCTAGTGACAGAGGCATGCTGTAGTGACAGAGATTGTGGGGGGGGGGGTTTGTGTGTGTATGGTTTGACTCGATGATCTCAAAGGTCCTTTCCAACCATGAAGATTCTATGATTCATAACTCCATGCACCAGTACAGGTTAGGTGTTGACCTGCTGGAAAGCAGCTCTGTAGAGAGGGACCTGGGAGTACTGGTGGACAAGTTGACCATGAGTCAGCAATGTGCTCTTGTGGCCAAGGCCAATGGTCTCCTGGGGCGCATTCAAAAGAGCGTGGCTAACAGGATGAGGGAGGTTATCCTCCCCCTCTACTCTGCCCTGGTGAGGCCACATCTGGAGTACTGTGTCCAGTTCTGGGCTCCCTGGTTCAAGAAGGACAGGGAACTGCTGGAGAGGGTATAGCAAAGGGCTACCAAGATGATGAGGGGACTGGAACACCTCTCCTATGAAGAAAGGCTGAGGGATTTGGGTCTCTTCAGTCTGGAAAAAAGACGACTGAGGGTGGGATCTTATCAATGCTTATAAATACTGAAAGGGTGGGTGTCAGGAGGATGGGGCCAGGCTCTTTTCAGTGGTGCCCAGTGACAGGACAAGGGGTAATGGGCACAAACTTGAGCATAGGAAGTTCCACCTAAACATGAGGAGGCACTTCTTTACTTTGAGGGTGGCAGAGCACTGGAACAGGCTGCCCAGAGAGGTGGTGGAGTCTCCAACTCTGGAGACATTCAAAACCTGCCTGGACATGATCCTGTCCAGTCTGCTCTAGGTGAACCTGCTTTGGCAGGGCGGTTGGACTAGATGATCCCTTCCAACCCATACCATTCTGTGATCCCAACAAACAGAATCCAAATGCATTGAAAATTTTTCCTAACCAGCTGGTGTTTAGCACAGCAGCAATCGCCTCTGAATCCTTCGCTACTCTCTTCATTTTGTTGATTTGGTCTTGGAGTGGTATGGATAGATTTGGGATGTAAACACAGCAGTCATCTATGGATAAGTTCAGCATCCCACATATGCCTTGTTCCTATAGCAGCATTAATTCTAGCATGACTCGATTTTGGGCAGTCATTTTGCTGGTATCCTGTAATTTTTCATTTAAGAGCTCAAGCTGTCTGATGTGGAGTTGGCTAGAATTGATACTTGCAAAGTTAGATCATGAATGTCCTGTCGATTTTTTTACAGGAGCCATCTCCATCCCAAATAGCACCTCTAGCCACCACCCTAGTTGCATTTTTGCTCTCTGACATGTTCCCTTATTCAGTGGTTGTATCTCCTGGGGGCTGCAATCCCACCACTTGTGGGTTATTGGTCCCTCTTGGTAAATGGGGCAAAGGGAGGGTATGACTAGGGTACAAGCCATTCCGAGAACAGATGGGTGCAGACAGGAATACAGGCGACCATCAGAGCATGCCCATACTAGATTAGGAGGTATGGGCACATAAGATGTTTGGCATACTCTGTGGGTGGGAACAGGGCCGAGAGCAGAATAGTCTTCATGGGCGTTATATTTCAGAGCAGTGGGCTGGTTATAACTGGTGTTGCTACACAGGAAGCCTTGTATCAAGGCTTCCCAAATGGGTGGACAGAACAATAATAGTGTCATTTGGTCTACATCTTTGCATTGAATTTCCATCTCACAGGCCCAAAGCGGGGATTTCTTTACTGGAGGTGTCTAGTTCCTTTGTCCAATCCAATCAGGTTCCCATGAGCAATTGAGGGGGCAGTACTCCCAGGCTCCCTTGAACCCTGTTTTTTGGCAAATGCTGGGGCGTTCCTTATTATTGTTTTTGGGGTATTTAATATACCAGTTGGCCTTTAACACTTCAGTGTATTGTAGGGAACGGTCATCTGTTTTACATTGGGTGTTATGTCCAGTGGTTCCCCAGGGGACATTAGAACAGGGCATTGTGCCATTAAAACTGCACCCCATGGTCTCGTCAGGGGGCTGGAAGAGGTAGTTGCATTTGGCTCCCCATACCAAACTGGTGTTTGTTGGTGCCTGACACCAACTATAGGTGGTATGGTTGTAACCTCCACTTTTCCTGTCTGTTCCCTAGGCCCAGCTGTAATTATTGCATCAACTCAAGATAAGCTCAAGGACTAGTGATATGTTAATGTTTTGCACAAAGATTGGTATGGGGTCCTACACTGACTTAGGGGCAGGCAGTTATTGAAGTTAAGTTTACCATACATGCGAATCCCACTATCAGTCTGGCTACCAGGTTGTTGTCTAGACTTAGGTTGTCCATGTCTGATGTCTTTACTGCTATCAGCAGGAGTGTTGGAAGGATCTGCTTTCTCATGGGCCTGCAAGAGAACACAAAGTGCACCTCGGGACTGGGTCTTAAAAATCATGGATTATCCACCAAGTGCTGACGTGATGAGCCTTCCCATTCCCTCTAGGGCCTTCTAGGCATGCAAGCCTCTGGGCTTTGTCAGCATTATCTGTATGATGCCAACAGAGGGCAGCTTTACCACATATGTTTTTGATTCCCTTGGTTATCAGGTAAGGGGGTGGTGTTTGTTGGTGGTCCGGCAGGGCAAAATGCCTGAATCTTTGGGCTCCCATAGTTTCCTCAGTGATTGTTTATGATATCGCTTGGGGCAATCATATGTCCCAATCGTGACATGAGACATTGGTATGCCTCTTAATCAGGCCGTTAGCTGGTTCCACTATGATATTGACCTGGGGGTAGTAAGGTGTGTGAAACACCCACTTGATGCCTTCTCCCTGTGCCCAATTCTGTATGGTTGTAGCTGTAAAGTGCGACCCATTGTTGCTTTGGATGTATTGAAGGCATGGGCAGAATGCTGAACCATCCCTGCAGAACCATGACTGTTTAATCACCTGTGACGGCACTGACAGCAGTGGCTGTAGACAATCCTGACACCACCTCTACTCCTACTAGGATGTATCGTTTCCCATGGAATGGCCCAATATAGTAAATTTGCCAGGTGCTCCAGAGGGCTTTCCCTGCCTGATATGTTGGGGAGGGGCTTGGTTTGGGTGGTTAGCTTTAAGTCTTATCTGACATTGTGGGCAAGTGGTAAAGATCACCTCACATGCCATCATGGATATTGGCCAGCCTCAGGATCGACATTCATAGTAAAGGTCTGCTTTGCCTGAATGGCCTAGCTTAATGTGTAGCCATTTGGCTAAACATTCCCAGTCCTCCTGCTCGCAAGTAACTACTCTGATTTGGGACAAATGTTCCACTTGTTGATTCCATTTAGTGGTGGGGGTTTTATCCCATGTGTACCCTTTCACCCATCCTACCCTTAAGGGTCACAACCTCCCTATTTCTAGCAGGGGCTGCCAGTCCTCTGCCCTTTACACCTGTTACATCCTGGTCCGACTACATTGGGCCTGGGAGAGATTCGCAAGCACGAGATTAAGACACAAATGAGGTCAGATGCCGCTCACTGTAGGTTTATTGTTATTCCCCAGCAATAGTCACTGAGACGAGCAATAGAGTAAAGGCAGAAGTAGAGGAAAGGCAGAAAGGAGAAGCAGTATTACGGAGCACAGCAAGAGTATAGTCATCACCACAGGCCTGACAACATCTTGGCGGCCCTCTGGAATTTTAGTGGCGTCCCGTCGATCCACGGTTCCCAAGTTGTGATGATGGTGGGGGTTCCAGTTCCCAAATTGTGGTGGGTCAGCCGCACCAGTTATAGTCCAGGTTGGTCTGTAGCTTGACCAATCAGCATGACAGTGGCCTTTGCCCAGCTAATTGTCATTTGGCACGGTCACCATATGAGCTCTTCCTGCCTTTGTTGCTTGGACAGCGCTTGGTTTAGCACAGTCACCGTAACACAGCAAGTTTGGGGTAGTAGAACAAGTCCAGGCAAGCCCCAGAGTAGGCAGGCTCTGGCCACTCTGATAACCAAAGGCCTACACCCTTTTCAGCTGATGGCAACATGCCCTTTCCAGCTGGTGGCAATCTTGGGTGGTGACTGATAAGCAAAAGAATGGTCTGCAGAAAGTGCTAAATAGACACAAGCAAGCTTCTTATTGTGCTGCAAGCCTGCTGTCAATTTGCAGAAGCTTAAGCAAGCTTTGAGACAATTATTTTGAGGTTCCAGTCTCTCACAACACCTTAGTGTGGCCTATTTCCCACTGGTTAAACTGCCTTCACCCTTTTCCTTGACTGTCTTCCTGGTGCTAATTTCTAGTGCTACTGCTTTGTGTTGCCACTTCTACAGTTGTCATTCTTTTTTCTATGGGTAACCAGAGTTGGGCCTGAGCTAGGGGACATTTCTCCACTACTCCCATCACTCCTACTATATTTATGGCTTTTTGCAAAGGTTTGATCCCCAACTCGTCAGTTTGCTGCTTAGTCAAGACACTAATTTGGGCCCCTGTGTCAATTAAAAATTCTAAATTTATCCGCCATGGGCCCACAGGGATATATATGTGTGGCTCTGTCAGGGGAACACTGGCAGGAGTTCACTATGTGGATTGGGCAGCCCGAATCCAAAACCGCGACCTCTAGTTTTTTAGTCCCTTTAGTTCTTCCTGCAGGGGAGCAAAAGGGTTGGCAGCACATCGGGGAGGCAGGGCAGCTGCTTCTGTGCTTCCTGGGTCCCTATCTTTCCCCTCCAATAATAAAGCTGCTGGAGATGGTCAGTGGACTGCCCATGCAGCATTGCTCAAGGGACCCCTAGGGCTAACGCTGTTTGCCAGAAGCCATTTCTCTCTGGGTCCAGGGCTTTACCGTACCTCCTTCGGGAGGGCTCAGTTTGCCAAGGGGGGGAAGGCTGTTTGGAAGGAGGGTTCTGACTGGTTTGCTGGACCCGCCTACTCCTGTCAGCATCACTGTCCAGATTGGCCCACCCCATCTCATGCCCATACGTAACTATACGGTGTAGCGCTTCCACCCAAGTCAGTATACGTGCTGGATTCTGGATGTCCTGCTGGTTGTGCTCTATGGCCCTTTGAATGTATTCCCTGAGGGACTGTACGTGTATTTTTAAAGCATCAGGCAATCCCGGATAAGGGGTCCAAGGTGACTGGGGTCCATTGGTGCGGTCATTGGCATGTCCTATTATCCTCTCTTATACATCACCTGAATACAGGCAGCCTTTTGCAATACTGCAGCCAGCTCCAACAGTCATAGAATCATAGAATTGTCTAGGTTGGAAGGAACTTCTCAGATCATCTAGTCCAACCATCAACTTAACACTGACAAAAACTGTCACTAAACCATGTCGCTAAGCACCACGTCTACACATCTTTTAAATACCTCCAGGGATGATGATTCCACCACTTCCCTGGGCAGCCTATTCCAATGCTTGACACAAACCTGGCTGACAAATTATAAGTACTCCTCTACCTCACCCTCCCTGCCCTGAATGGCATGGGGGAGTGGGAGTTGCAGTCATTTCATAGCATTGGGGGTGGTATTTTTTGAAAGGAGCCATCTTTTTCAAAAGCAAAAGTTTCTTGGGAAGGGGACAAGCATCCCCTGTATCACATTGGGAAGCACAAAAGCCTCAGCAGTCCAGCTACTGTTGGATCCATTTCAAAAGATTTTGGGTCAAGCTGATTTATTTATATCTTCCAGCTTGGAAGTTTGATCTATACAAATTTGTATAGCCACGGTACCTGTCATGGGGGTTGGAGTAGCCACAGCATCTGTTGGTCTGTTTTCCCTCTCTTTTCCCTGAGGGTGCTGCATAACATCGAGCAGTATTTGGTAGATACTGGCCAGGGCCCAGCACAGTGCAGTAAGTTGCGCCTTTGGAATAGCCACAACATTTTCCTTTTAAATATGCTATCACTTTATCGGGGTCCTGTAGTTGTTTGGGGATGAAGTCCCAAACCATTGGAGGTGAGAAGTTCTCTAGATACCTGCCCATATTCTCCCACATGACAGATCCCTGGGTGGTATTTTTAAATTGTTGTTTAACCCTAAACAAGACCTGAAACACATTCAGGAGACATAGCAGTAGGAACATGCTGGTTGAAACATACCAAGGATATTCAAAATTCTCAAAAGCTGTTGTACCTGACCCGAAGGAGAAAAGGGAGGCGAAAGAGCTGGGGAAAGCATCCCCCCCGTGTTTCCCCCATAGACTGGGTGTAATAATAAAATATGAGAGACGGTGCCCAAGGTATGGGAAGGACAGCAATGCCATATAAACACCCAAACATAACTGCCTGAACAGTGATGTTATCATATCATACATTGATATTACACAGGATAGCAAAATGATAATCCTGATCCCTCTCCCAAAGATGATAAACAGCATCACAGGAAATACAAAGAGCATATATGGTCACCGAGGAGACCAGCTCCAGTGCAGGTAAGGCCGCACTGGGGAAGGGGGATCGCGGCAGATAAGGCCGGCAAAGGGCTCTTTTGGGGGCTTTCGTAGCCGGGAAAAGCGGCTAGCTCGTGCCGGAACCGGCAGCTCGGGGGTGGGCTGCTGACGCGGCGGGGCGGAGACAACGCCACACGTGGCAGTTCTGAACGGGCAGTCCTGGAGTGCAGCGGCCTGCCGCTGCGCACCCAGCACGCAGGTAGCTGGTGGGCGTCACCCAGGGCGTCACCGCAGCGAGAGTGGGTGTACAGGGCGCAGCTCTTTGAACAGTAAGAAAACCTCTCGACCCGGCCAGGACGTCATGGTAAGAACTCGGCAGAAGGCCATGGCATCCCTGAGCTCTGCACCGAGTAGCTCTGATGTGGCCATCCAGACAGAGCTTGCGTGGGAACATGCTGCCACCCAGGTGTCAGGCTGCAGGGTGTGCCCTGCTCTTGCGCTGGTGTTGAATGGTAGCGGTGAGCAGACCTGTGGGAGGTGTGCCCAGGTAGAGGAACTCCTTCACCTAGTGATGGAGCTCCGTGAGGAGGTAAGTCGTCTGAGAAGTATAAGGGAGTGTGAACAGGAGATAGACAACTGGAGTCACACCCTGCCTTCCCTGAAAGAAGCACCTCAGGCAGACAGAGCTCCACATACAGAGCACTCCCCACCCTCTAGCAGCGTGGCTGAATGTGGAGATTCAGAGGACAGGGGCCAGTGGCAACGAGTCCCTGCCCGGTGTGGCAGGCGTGCCACCCAGGTGACCCCCACACCATCCGAGGTGCCCTTGCAGAACGGATATGATGTTCTGCAAAGGGAACCGGAGGATGAGGAGGACAACAGCTTACTGAACTTGGAGTTGTCACTGAGGCCGAGACGGATTACGCCTTGTATAACAACATCCTCAGTTATGAAAGAAAGATGGGCCCTTGTAGTAGGGGACTCAATTCTGAAGGGAGTGGAAGGTCCCATATGTAGACCAGACCCAATCTGTAGGGAGGTCTGCTGTCTCCCTGGGGCCAAAGTTAAGGATGTCCAGAGGAAACTCCCTACCCTAGTTAGGCCTACTGACTACTACCCTTTATTGATTTTTCAGTTAGGCAATGATGAAATTTCAGGAAGAAGCCTGAGGGTAATGAAGAAAGACTTCAGGGCCCTGGGACGGCTGGTTAGGGGATCAGGAGCACAAGTAGTGTTTGCTTCTATCCCAACAGTTGCAAGGATAGATGAGGAGATTAATAGGAAATGCCAGCTGTTCAATGCCTGGCTCAGAGACTGGTGTCATCGGCAGGACTTGGGGTTCTTTGATCATGGGCTGCTTTTCAGGACACCAGGCCTGCTGGCAACAGATGGCAAAAGCCTGTCTCAGAGGGGGAAAAGGGTTTTAGGGCAAGAGTTGGCGGGGCTCATTGACAGGGCTTTAAACTAGATTTGAAGGGGGATGGGGATAGATCCAAGCTTGCTAGCAAAAAGCCTGAAGGTGGCATGCTGGCACTAGACTTGGAAAAGATAGGGGGCGTAACCGGGCTCCTTAGGAATAAGTCTGGGGGTGGCAGAATTTCAGCTCCCTCCAGTAAAAAGGAGAAAGGACCAATAGCCCAGATGAAGTGCTTATACACTAATGCACGTAGCATGGGCAACAAACAGGAGGAGCTGGAAGCCATTGTGCAGCAGGATAATTATGATGTAGTCGCCATCACAGAAACGTGGTGGGATGACTCACATAGCTATAGTGCTGCCATGGATGCCTATAGGCTCTTCAGGAAGGATAGGCAAGCAAGGAGAGGAGGTGGGGTGGCCCTGTATGCCAGGGAGTGTTATGAATGCTTTGAACTAAATGATGGTGATAATGGGGTTGAGTGTTTATGGGTAAGACTCAGGGGCAGGGCTAACAAGGCAGATATCGTAGTAGGAGTCTGGTATAGACCGCCCAACCAGGATGAGGAGGCAGATGAAATATTCTATAAACAGCTGGGAGAAGTCTCAAGATCGCGAGCTCTTGTCCTCGTGGGGGACTTCAATTTGCCGGACATCTGCTGGGAATACAATACAGCAGGGAGGGAACAGTCTAGAAGGTTCCTGGAATGTACTGGGGATAACTTCCTGACACAGCTGGTGAGAGAGCCAACTAGGGAAGGTGCCCTGCTGGATCTGTTGTTTGTAAATAGGGAAGGTCTTGTGGGGGATGTGACAGTTGGAGGTTGTCTTGGGAACAGTGACCATGAAATGATAGAGTTTTCGATTCTGGGAGAAGCAAGGAGAGGGGTCAGCAGAACTGCCACCATGGACTTCCGGAGAGCGGACTTTGGGCTTTTCAGGAGCCTGCTTGACAGTGTCCCCTGGGAGGCAGTCCTCCAGGGCAAAGGAGTCCAGAAAGGCTGGACGTTTTTCAAGAAGGAAGTCTTAAAGGCGCAGGAGCAGGCTGTCCCCATGTGCCAGAAGACAAGCCGTCGGGGAAAAAGGCCGGCCTGGCTAAACAGGGAGCTAGTGTTGCAACTTCGGGAAAAAAAGAGGATCTATGGCCTTTGGAAGGAAGGGCAGGCCACTCAAGAGGACTACAAAGAGGTAGTGAAGCTATGTAGGGAAAAAAATCAGGAGGGCCAAAGCCCAGCTAGAACTAAACCTGGCTTCTGTTGTCAAGGACAACAAAAAAAGTTTCTATAAATATATTAGCAATAAGAAGAGGACTAAGGATAATCTCTGTCCTCTAGTAGATGGGGCCGGTAACATAGTGACCAAGGATGAGGAGAAGGCTGAGGTACTTAATGCAGTCTTTGCCTCAGTCTTCAGCAGTAGGACCAGTTGTTCCCTGAGTACCCAGACCCCTGAGCTAGAAGACAGGGATGGGGAGCAGAATGAAGCCCCTGTAATCCAAAGGGAAATGGTGAGGGACCTGCTTCAGCACCTGGAGGTGCACAAATCTATGGGGCCGGATGGGATTCACTGAAGGGTACTGAAGGAGCTGGTGGAAGTGCTCGCCAGGCCACTTTGCATCATTTATGAGCAGTCTTGGATAACTGGGGAGGTCCCAGCTGACTGGAGGTTAGCAAATGTGACACCCATCCACAAGAAGGGCCGGAAGGAGGATCCGGGTGTGGAATAAATACTAAATTGGCTAAAAAATACAAAAGTACAGCATTGTTCACACAATAAGGAAAAGTATAAAATCAAGAGGCTTCTGAGGTAGAAAATAGCCGCAGCTGGCATGAAGAATACACCACCTGTGGTTCCCTGATAAGCTACATGAGGTACGGGACGGGATGCAATTATTCCGTGGCTTTACCTTATGATGTATAGCGGATATGGGAATGGGATGATACCATGAAACAGATAAGCTGCCAATTAGCTGCCCGCTCGATACTCGGAGCCAACATTTTGTCAAATTTTGATGAAATGCTGTCCTTTGTGCGAACTTTGCTCGTTATAATGTCATTATAATACCAAAACACACCTCCATCCCGAAGGCTACCCGCCTCCAAGGTGCGACCACTCCTTCTTGAGTCTGCGCCCTGAATTTCTCGTAAACTATACCTTTAATTGTGAAGCGAGAGAAATTTACACCAATCATGATAAAAGTATGTATGACTAAAGTCACTCAAACTCCACCTTGAAGATAACAAATAGTATAAAAATAGCCCGAGAGAGGGGGGATGCCCAGGGAAGACACCATCATAAAGAATTCCATCACTGACTTCTGGGATCAGTCGATGGGCTGAGCCTCTCTTCCCCCTCATAGGGACGCCTTTGGGTAAGACTTTGATTATACCGAGTGCTTCCTCGGGAAACTTAGAAACTTCTCTAGACAATCTCTTTTCTACATTTAGAGCCAGGCTGTATCGTTTATAACTTTGTTGCGCATTTTGTATATGTAACAATACTTTCATTTGCACATGCTTTGCAGACAGTGTATTTATCACCGGCAATCCTAAGAACCTATATATCTGTTGTTTAAATAAACTGCACTTTTTTAAGTAGCTAGTCGTTTTGGTTTCTCACTGAACGCGACCAAAGACTCAAGAGTGGCCGTGCTAGTTCATGAGCACGACTAGACTGAAGGTGCAGTCCACTATTAGTGTATCCAAATCGTAATAGTTTAATACATATTAAACGCGACTGGACTGATAGTGCTGAATTGGGCATCACTCAGAATTTAAACCTAGCCACACCTGGCCTCCCACCTCAGTGAGGAGTGTTAGAACACAAGGGGGTTTATTTTCTGCCAAAACTGCTTTGCCCCTTTTCACGCAACACCGGGGAACTACAGGCCAGTCAGTCTGACCTCGGTGCCTGGGAAGGTCATGGAACAGATCCTCCTCAGTGCCATTACACGGCACATGCAGGAGAACAGGGTGATCAGGCCCAGTCAGCATGGATTTGTGAAGGGCAGGTCATGCCTATCAAACCTGATCTCCTATGATAAGGTGACCCACTTAGTGGATGAGGGAAAAGCTGTGGATGTTATCTACTTGGATTTTTGCAAAGCTTTTGACACTGTTTCCCACAGCATTCTCCTGGAGAAACTGGCTGCTCATGGCCTGGACAGGTGTGCTCTTCGCTGGGTAAAAGAACTGGCTGGATGGCCGTGCCCAGAGAGTGGTGGTAAATGGAGTTAAATCCAGTTGGTGTCCGGTCACAAGTGGTGTCCCCCAGGGCTCGGTGCTGGGGCCGGTTCTCTTTAATATCTTTATCAATGATCTGGATGAAGGGATCGAATGCACCCTCAGTAAGTTCACAGATGACACTAAACTAGGCGGGCGCGTTGATCTGCTTGAGGGTAGGTTGGCTCTGCAGAGGGATCTGGACAGGCTGGACCAATGGGCTGAGGCCAATGGTATGAGGTTCAACAAGTGCCAAGTCCCGCACTTGGGTCACAACAACCCCATGCAGCGCTACAGGATTGGGGCGGAGTGGCTCGAAAGCGGCCCGGCAGAAAAGGACCTGGGGGTGTTGGTTGACTACTGGCTGAATATGAGCCAGCAGTGTGCCCAGGTGGCCAAGAAGGCCAACAGCATCCTAGTCTGTATCAGGAATAGTGTGGTGAGCCGGACTAGGGAAGTGATCATCCCCCTGTACTGGGCACTGGTGAGGCCCCACCTCGAGTACTGTGTTCAGTTTTGGGCCCCTCACTACGAGAAGGACATTGAGGTGTTGGAGCGTGTCCAGAGAAGGGCTACAAAGCTGGCGAGGAGTCTGGAGGACAAACCTTATGAAGAACGACTGAGGGAGCTGGGGTTGTTTAGCCTGGAGAAGAGGAGGCTGAGGGGAGACCTTATCACCCTCTACAACTACCTGAAAGGAGGTTGCAGAGAGATGGGGGCTGACCTCTTCTCCCTGGTGACAAGTGATAGGACAAGAGGAAACGGGTTCAAGTTATGTCAGGGGAGGTTTAGATTGGATATTAGGAAACATTTTTTCACTGAAAGGGTTATTAAACATTGGAATAGGCTGCCCAGGGAGGTGGTGGATTCACCATCCCTGGAGGTGTTTAAAAAAAAGGGTAGATGGGGCACTTAGGGACATGGTTTAGAAGTGTTTTTTTGTCAGGGTAGGTTAAAGGTTGGACTTGATGATCTTAAAGGTCCCTTCCAATCTCAGCAATTCTATGATTCTATAAGAATTTACATAACACAGCCGTGCAAACAAACAAAGCAACATTGTGACCAGTGACTATTTAATATAATAAACGTGTATAACGAATTTGTTTTAACACACTCTGGTCAGATCTGTCGTTATCTCAACCCTTTGGGCCCCATGTTGGGCGCCAAAAAGGGCTGTCATGGTTCAGCCCCAGCCGGCAACAAAGAACCACGCAGTTGCTTGCTCACCCCCCCACCCCACCCCCTCTTCCCCAGCGGTGGGATGGAGGGAGAATCGGAAGAAAAAGGGAAAACTCGTGGCTTGAGATAAAGGCAGTTTAACAGAACAGCAAAGGAAAGAGTAAAACAACAATACTACTGAGAGAAAAATATACAAAACACGATTAATGTATCACCACTCACCAACCAGAACCCAAAGCCCAGCCCAACAATTCCTGCTCTCCCAGACAGCTCCCTCAGCTATATACTGAGCATGAAGTCACATGGTATCAAATACCCTTTTGGCTAGTTTGGGTCAGCTGTCCCAGCTCCTTGTGAAAATTAACCCTATCCCTGCTGGAACCAGGACACTAACCTAGTGAGGAGGGCTTTAAATTAGGTATGTCGGGGTTTTGAGATCACAGCCTGTACTTAAGTGAGGAAATGAAAGATGGGATAGAAAGTATATGGGGCAGGGTGATGTGAGCAAAAGAGCTCTCAGGAAGGATAAAACAGGGTGATGGGGGAGCAACTTCTAGCGCTTGCACACAAATGTGGGCAGCCTAGGTAGCAAACAGGAGGAGAGAGTGGTTGCTGAACTATGACATCACTGGAGTTAGCAAGCCAGATTTTCGGAGGGTGTCAGAGAACTTGTTAACACACTTGCTGGATGGGCTGACCACAGTGATGCTCTCCTGGGTCTGCTACCCATGAACAAGGAAGAACTGGTTGGGGATGTGATAATCAATGGCAACCTTGGCTATAGCAACCACAAAACAGTGGGGTTGAAGATCTTCAGGTAGAATGAACAAAGTGAGTAGCAGAGTACAAACCTTGGACTTGAAGAGAGCATACTTCAGCTCATTCAGGAAGTTGATAGGTGGGATTGTGTGGGAGTCAGTTCTGAAGGGAAAGGAGTTGAAGCTGGCAAGGGATATAAAGGGCAACAAGAAGAGCTTCTACCACTAGGTCAGCAATAAAAGAATAAACAAGGAAAATGTGGGTCCACTCCTGATTGTGGCAGGCAATTTAGTGACGGGGGTGCAGATAATGCTGAAGTACTCAATGCCTTCTTTGCCTTGGTCTTCACCCACAAGTTCTCCCAGGCCACTGTGCATCAAGACAGGGTTCAAGAAGAAGAAGAACTACCAGTAGTGGTGAAAGATCAATTCAGGGATCCCTTGAGAGAATGCAATCCATACATTGCAATGAGCTGCATCGCAAGGTGCTAAGAAAATTAGCTGTTATTATTACAAGGCCATGCCCTATCATCTTTGGAAGGTTGTGGAGATCAGGGGAGGTCCCTGGTGACTGGAGAAAGGCAAATGTTGCACCCATCTTCATAAAGAGCAGGAAGGGGGTTCTGGGGAACAGACAGCCTCACTTTGGGCCCTGGGAAAATCATGGAGCAAGTGCTCTGGGAAGCTATTCCTGGGCATGTGAAGGAGAAGGTGAATCAGAATAATCATCCATACTTGACCAACCCGATGTCATTTTATTGTGGAACGTATAGATCTGTGCATGAGGAAAGAGCAATGGATGTTGTATACCTTGACTTTAGGAAGGCTTTTGATATTGTCTCCCATAGCATCCTTGCATCCTTGTTGCGATGTTATGGTCTAGATGAGTGGACTACTAAATGGATGAAAAGTTGAGGTATTGTTTATTGGGTCATACTTTACCTGGAGGCCAGCTATAGGTGGAGTACTGCAGGGGGTCTATCCTAGTACCTGGCCTGTGTAATGCCTCTATCGGTGATCTGGTGGAGGTGACAGAATGCACCTCATCAAATTTGTGAATGACATCAAACTCAGGGGCTGCAGTTGATATGCTCAAGGGTAGGGCTGCCATTCAGAGGGACCTAGACAGACTGGAGGAATGGACTAACAGGAACCTCATGAAATTTAACAAGGACAACTGCCAAGTCCTACACCTGGGAAGGAAGAGCCCCTTGCAATGATACAGGCTGGGGACTGAGTAACTGTCTGGAGAGCAGATTTGCTGAAGAGGACCTGGAAGACAGCAAGCTAAACATGGGTCAGCAGTATGCCCTTGCAGTGATGAAGGCTAACAGTATCCTGGTCTGTATCAAGAGGAGTATAGCCAGTAGACTGAGGGAAGTGATTATCCCCCTCTACTCAGCACTTGTTAGACTGCATCCAGTTTTGCCCCCCCCCCCCCCCCCCAAGTAAAAGGAAGATGTTACTAAATTGGAGCAAGTTCAGTGGACATTCCCAAGCTGCTCAGGGAGGTGGAACACTTGCCCTATGAGTCTATGGTAAAGGAATTAGGCTTACAACTTAGTGTGACTGACTGACAATATTTCGTTCTCATAATTGCCCCCCTTATCAAGTCAGTCAGGTTTGTGTCCCTGTATGATCTTGTTTATGGCTTCTTCCTTCTCTTATTATTCAGGGACTGTGAGAATGAAGAACTGCCCACTGTAGGTGAAGATCAAATATGACAATCTGAAGGTACAAAAGTCCATGGGACCTGGTGAAATCCATCCATGGGTCCTGAGGGAACTGGCGGATGAAGTCACTAAGCCGCTTTCCATTATATTTCAAAAGTTGTGGCAGTCTGGTGAAGTTCCCGCTGATTGGAAAAGGGGAAACATAACCCCCATTTTCAAAAAGGGAAAAAAGGAAGACCCGGGGAACTGCAGGCCAGTCAGTCTCACCTCTGTGCCTGCCAAGATCATGGAGCGGATCCACTGGAAACTCTGCTAAGGGACATGGAAAATAAGGAGGTGATGGGTGACAGCCAACATGGCTTCACCAAAGGCAAATCGTGCCTGACGAAATTGGTGGCCTTCTGTGACGGGGTTACAGCGTTGGTGGATGAGGAAAGAGCAACTAACATCATCTACCTGGACTTATGCAAAGCGTTTGACACTGTCCCGCATGACATCCTGGTCTCTAAATTGGAGGGGCATGGATTTGATGGATGGACCACTCAGTGGATAAGGAACTGGCTAGATGGCCGCACTCAAAGGGTTGCAGTCAATGGCTGAATGTCCACATGGAAAACAGTGACGAGTGGCATTCCTCAGGGGTCAGTACTGGGACCAGTGCTGTTTAACATCATTGTCAGTGACATGGACAGTGGGATTGAGTGCACCCTCAGCAAGTATGCTGATGACACCAAGCTGTGTGGCACAGTCGACACGCTGGAGGGAAGGGATGTCATCCAGAGGGACCTGGACAGGCTGGAGAGGTGGCCCCGTGCCAACCTCATGAAGTTCAACCAGGCCAAGTGCAAGGTCCTGCACCTGGGTCATGGCAATCCCAGGCACAGATACAGGTTGGGCAGAGAACGCATTGAGAGAAGCCCTGAGGAGAAGGACTTGGGGGTGCTGGTGGATGAGAAGCTCAACATGAGCCGGCAATGCGCACTTGCAGCCCAGAAAGCCAACTGCATCCTGGGCTGCATCAAAAGAAGTATGGCCAGCAGGTTGAGGGAGGTGATTCTCCCCCTCTGTTGCGTGAAAGGGGCAAAGCGGTTTTGGCACAAAATAAACCCCCTTGCGTTCTAACACTCCTCACCGAGTTGGGAGGCTAGGTTTAAATTCTGAGTGATGCCCAATTCAGCGCTATCAGTCCAGTCGCGTTTAATATGTATTAAACTATTACAATTTGGATACACTAATAGTGGACTGCACCTTCAGTCTAGTCGTGCTCATGAACTAGCACGGCCACTCTTGAGTCTTTGGTCGCGTTCAGTGAGAAACCAAAACGACTAGCTACTTAAAAAAGTGCAGTTTATTTGAACAACAGGTATATAGGTTCTTAGGATTGCCAGCGATAAATACACTGTCTGCAAAGCATGTGCAAATGAAAGTATACAAAACGTGTGACAAAGTTATAAACGATACAGCCTGGCTATAAATGTAGGAAAGAGATTGTCTAGAGAAATTTCTAAGTTTCCTGAGGAAGCACTCGGTATAATCGAAGTCTTACCCAAAGGCGTCCCTATGAGGGGGAAGAGAGGCTCAGCCCGTTGACTGATCCCGGAAGCCAGTGATGGAATTCTTTGAGATGGTGCCTTCCCTGGGTATCCCCCCTCTCTCGGGCTATTTTTATACTATTTGTTATCTTCAAGGTGGAGTTTGAGTGACTTTAGTCATACATACTTTTATTATGATTGGTGTAAAATTCTCTCGCTTCACAATTAAAGGTATAGTTTATGAGAAATTCAGGGCGCAGACTCAAGAAGGAGTGGTCACACCTTGGAGGCGGGTAGCCTTTGGGATGGAGGTGTGTTTTGGTATTATAATGACATTATAATGAGCAAAGTTCACACAAAGGACAGCATTTCATCAAAATTTGACAAAATGTTGGCTCTGAGTATCAAGCAGGCAGCTAATTGGCAGCTTATCTGTTTCATGGTATCATCCCATTCCCATATCTGCTATACATCATAAGGTAAAGCCGCGGAATAATTGCATCCCATCCCATATCTCATGTAGCTTCATAAGCATCCTTATCAGGGAACCACAGGTGTTGTATTCTTCATGCCAGCTGCGGCTGTTTTCTCTCTCAGAAGCCTCTTGATTTTATACTTTTCCTTATTGTGTGAACAATGCTGTACTTTTGTATTTTTAGCCAATTTAGTAATTATTCCACACCCTCTACTCTGCTCTGGTGAGACGCTACCTGGAGTACTGAATCCAGCTATGGAGTCCTCAGCACAAGAAGGACATGGACCTGTTGGAACTGGTCCAGCGGAGGGCCACAAAGATGATCAGAGGGCTGGAGCACCTCTGCTATGAGGACAGGCTGAGAGAGTTGGGGCTGTTCATCCTGGAGAAGAGAAGGCTCCGGGGAGACCTTATAGCAGCCTTCCAGTACCTAAAGGGGGCGTATAGGAAAGCTGGAGAGGGACTTTTTATAAGGGCATGTAGTGATAGGACAAGGGGTAATGGTTTTAAACTGGAAGAAGGGAGATTTAGGTTAGATATCTGGAAGAAATTTTTCACTATGAGGGCGGTGAGTCACTGGAACAGGTTGCCCAGGGAAATTGTAGAGGCTCCATCCCTGGAAGTGTTCAAGACCAGGCTGGGTGGGGCTTTGAGCAACCTAGTCTAGTGGGAGGTGTCCCTGCCCATGGCGGGGGGGGGGTTGAACTAGATGATCTTTAATGGCCCTTCCAACCTAAGCCATTCTATGATTTTTGCATTGAAGAAGTCCTTGACCAGATACCCCTAATGGAGCAGATGCTCTTTCCTTCCACATACTCTTACAGCTTTTATTAATTTCCTTTTTTTAAAAAAAAGAACAAACCTTTCAGCACAAGACTTCAGCATTCCCCTGCTGTTCCCCATCAGAAATCAGTAATTTAAAAGTCAGGAAATACCAAGCGCTGAAGCCAGTGTGTTAGCATTTTGCTGTTTATTTCCTCCTGCCAAACTCTGAAAAATTCCTTTGTATAAAATAAACAATGAAAAAAAAGTTATTTTTGATTCTATATCATTACAGTCAATGTATCAATGCATCTAAAATGTGTGTCCACAATATACCAGGTATACATTTTTAGGAAAAGAGAAAAAGACTTTCTAGGTTTGTTAAAAGGATAATGGTCCCTTATTTTTATTATTATTACAGGTTAGCAAAACAAAAATCCAATGGATTACAATATTTACATGTTATTTGAAAAATAAAGTAGTGATAAAAGCATGTCACAATTGTTTCATTTTTTTCATTTTTGGCAACTATCACATACACTCAATCCAGGTATGAAACTTTTTAAAGACATCTGAAATGAGGTCAATTAAAAAACAAATACAGGCATAAAAATTTATACTTTTCACTCCAGTGTGTTTTCTACATGATGCTCCCTCCTTCCTCCAAAAAAAAGCACCCCCCCAAACAAAACCAAAAAAATCCTGCAAACCCACAACTGACAAATCTTTAAAAGCAAAACACCATGCTTTTCAAATAGCACTAATTGAACAAATGCATTTTTTTACATCAATTTTATTTGAAACTATTTAGGGCAACATTTTCTCAGCAGCTTCATTATCCCTCCCCTCTCCCCCAACAAACAACAACAAAAAAAAAAACAACCTCAAGGCAACAACACATGCATTTCTAAAACTAGGTTTTAGTCAAATATTTCCTACTTCTTGGAAAGAAATTCTTTGCTCAAAATCAGAACATACCATGGGTACCAGATCCTGTATTCCTTATTTAGGCAAAATTGCTGTTGAGTTGTATAGGCTTTCCACCAAAGAAAAAGTGCAGGATCAGCCAAAAGGTATGTAGATTCCTGTTCATTCTATACTGCTTCCCTCATGCTAAAAGCTAAGGGATGGGGGGGGGGGAAATTAGCAACTCCCATCAGCTCTCCAGACTCAATGTAGTATGTAACTATTTCACTTCTGCTTGCAAAAAGATGCAAGACCTGACATAAATTCTCTCATTTGAAAAATCGACAGAATAATTATGAGGACCGATGTGTTTGGTCCATAAGCTGCATAGCTGTGCTGTTCGTTTGGTTCTTTAGTTAAAAAAAACAACTTAATTTTTTAAAATGCTAAACACAGAAATAACAAGTTTTCTATTCACAGGAATTCTTTTCCCTGTCCCCTTCCCCTTTGGAAAAAAAAAACACCACCACCACTCATTTTGCATGAGAAAGTTAATTGTGTCATTTTTGCAACAGTTCAAGCTGATAGGAAATAAACACAATCGGTCACATGAAATCTATCAAATACTAAAATTATAGTTGCATACTAACAAACAGGTTACCTGAAATACAGGATGGCAATTCACAAACCATTATCTAGAAATTAAAGACTCTCTCTCTCTTTTTATTTTTTTTTATTTACTAAAATAATTTAAAAAAAAATCACAGTATTTTAAGAAATAAAACCCACAGTGGGATTTTAAGTACAATTTGTTTTCCTTTCTTTAAAACTTTGTTTCTTCCTCCTTTCACCACCTTGCCCAGCAATCTCTCTACTTTAATCATAATGACAACAGGCAGTACTAACAAATGCAGAGATGTCCCTTTGTTAATTTTGAGGTATTAGGTGGCTGTTTTAAGCAAGGTAGTTTCTGTCTTGTTTTTGTTTTCGTTTCAAAAGCAGTTGCATTCAGTCTGGAAAATCATAATGTATTGAAATTAGAAAAACGCACCAAAATTTGCGTGCTGAAAAGTTACATCACCCCCCAACCATGCTCATTATGCTTCTGTTTGCAAACAGTACAAGTCTCCACTGCAAAGCACATTGTGTTATGTAGAGACACAGGGAGTTGTTTCATTAGTCCAATATGAATGTAACTTCCCATTGTCAAGATCCAGAAGAAAAGATGCAGTGATATAATGGAACCACTTATTCCATCATTTAAATAACTTTAATATACACACATTCACATAGGTACCAGTGCTTTGAAAATAGATCATTCATTCCTAAAAGCAGCTTTGTTTCGTCCTTCTGCCCACCCCACCTGCCCATCCCTTCCCATTTACCACTGTTCAAGTAAGTCGATTAAAATCACATCAAATTTTTATTCGTTTTTGGCCTCTGAGGTCTCTTGGACAGGTTTGTCAGCAGCTATGACACTGACGGTGGTTTCACTGTTGTGAGATATGTCCACCACCATTTTCTCAGTGCTTTCTTTTTCTTCTCCTGTCAGTGTATTAACAGTCTTTTCTGTGTTCTCCTCCAGTTTGCTGTCCTCTCTGGTCCCTTGCTTACTTTCATTCAGAGGCCTGAAAAATCCAAGCAGCAGAAAATGGAAACATGCTTTGGATACAAGGAAATGGGGAGAGTAGTTCTCCCAAACAGTTAACAAAATGATAAATCTTATTAAAGCCTGCAGGACCTTAAAGATCATCCAGTTCCAACGCCCCTGCCATGGGCAGGGACACCTCCCACTAGACCAGGCTGCTCAAAGCCTCATCCAGCCTGGCCTTCAACACTTCCAGGGATGGGGCATCCACAGCTTCCCTGGGCAACCTGTTCCGGTGCCTCACCACCAACACAGGAAAGAATTTCTTCCTAATATCTCATCTAAATCTCCCCTCTTCCAGGTTAAAACCGTTGCCCCTTGTCCTATCGCTACACTCCCTCATAAAGAGTCCCTTGCCATCTTTCCTATAGGCCCCCTTTAGGTACTGGAAGGCTGCTATAAGGTCTTCCCAGAGCCTCCTCTTCTCCAGGCTGAACAACCCCAACTCTCTCAGCCTGTCCTCGTAGCATAGGTGCTCCAGCCCTCTGATCATCTTTGTGGCCCTCCGCTGGACCCGTTCCAACGGGTCCATGTCCTTCTTGTGCTGAGGACTCTAGAGCTGCACACAGTACTCCAGGCAGGGTCTCAAAAGAGCGGAGTAGAGGGACAGAATCACCTCCCTTGACCTGCTGGCCATACTTCTTTTGATGCAGCCCAGGATGTGGTTGGCTTTCTGGGCTGCAAGCGCGCATTGCCGGCTCACGTTGAACTTATCTACCAGCACCCCCAAGTCCTTCTCCTCAGGGCTGCTCTCAATGCGTTCTCCGCCCAACCTGTATTTGTGCCTGGGATTGCCATGACCCAGGTGCAGGACCTTGCACTTGGCCTGGTTGAACTTCATGAGGTTGGCACGGGGCCACCTCTCCAGCCTGTCCAGGTCCCTCTGGATGGCATCCCTTCCCTCCAGCGTGTCGACTGTGCCACACAGCTTGGTGTCATCAGCATACTTGCTGAGGGTGCACTCAATCCCACTGTCCATGTCCCCGACAATGATGTTAAACAGCACTGGTCCCAGTACTGACCCCTGAGGAATGCCACTCGTCACTGGTTTCCACTTGGACATTGAGCCGTTGACCACAATTCTTTGAGTGCGACCATCTAGCTAGTTTTTAATCCACCAAGTGGTCCATCCATCGAATCCATGCCTTTCCAATTTAGAGACCAGGATGTCATGCGGGACAGTGTCAAACGCTTTGCATAAGCCCAGGTAGATGACATCAGTTGCTCTCCCCTTATCTACCAATGCTGTGGCAACACCGTAGAAGGCCACCAATTTCGTCAGGCACGATTTGCCTTTGGTGAAGCCATGTTGGCTGTCACCCATCACCTCCTTATTTTCCATGTCCCTTAGCAGAGTTTCCAGTGGATCCGCTCCATGATCTTGGCAGGCACAGAGGTGAGACTGACTGGCCTGCAGTTCCCCGGGTCTTCCTTTTTTCCCTTTTTGAAAATGGGGGTTATGTTTCCCCTTTTCCGGTCAGCGGGAACTTCACCAGACTGCCACAACTTTTGAAATATAATGGAAAGCGGCTTAGCGACTTCATCCGCCAGTTCCCTCAGGACCCATGGATGGATTTCATCTGGTCCCATGGACTTATGTACCTTCAGGTTCCTCAGATGTTCTTGAACCTGATCTTCTCCTACATTTGGTGGTTCTCCATTCTCCCAGTCCCTGCCTTTGCCTTCTGCAACTTGGGCGGTGTGGTTAGAGCCCTTGCCGGTGAAGACTGAGGCGAAAAAATCATTCAGTACCTCAGCCTTCTCCAGATCCTGGGTGACCAGGTCTGCTGTTTCCTTCTGGAGAGGGCCCACATCTTCCCTAGTCTTGCCTTTACCCCTGACGTACTTCTAGAAGTTTTTCTTGTTATCCTTGATGTCCCTGGCCAGATTTAATTCTATCTGGGCTTTAGCTTGCCTAATCTGGTTCCTGGCCACCCGGACAGTTTCTCTGTATTCCACCCAGTCAACCTGTCCTTGCTTCCACCCTCTGTAGGGCTCCTTTTTGCTTTTGAGCTTGTCCAGGAGCTCCTTGTTCACCCATGCAGGCCTCCTGGCATTTTTGCCTGACTTCTTTCTTGGGATGCACCGCTCCTGAGCTTGGAGGAGGTGATCCTTGAATACTAACCAGCTCTCTTGGGCCCCTCTCCCCTCCAGTGCTTTTTCCCATGTTACCCTGCCAAGCAGGTCCCTCAAGAGGCCAAAGTCTGCTCTCCTGAAGTCCAGGGTACCGAGCTTGCTGCTTACCCTCCTTGCTGCCTGCAGGATCTTGAATTCTACCATTTCATGATCACTGCAGCCAAGGCTGCCCTTGAGCTTGACATTCCCCACCAGCCCCTCCTTGTTGGTAAGGACAAGGTCCAGCATAGTTCCTCTCCTTGTTGGTTCCTCTACCATTTGAAGAAGAAAGTTGTCATTGACACATTCCAAGAACTTCCTGGATTTCTTGTGCCCTGCGGTGTTGTCCCTTCAACAGATATCGGGGTGGTTGAAGTTCCCATGAAGACCAGGGTCTGTGAACGTGATGCTGCTCCTATCTGTTTATGGAGGGCCTCATCCGCTCCATCGTCCTGGTCAGGTGGCCTGTAGCAGACCCCTACCGTAATGTCACCTGCCCCTGCGTTCCCTTTAATCTTGACCCATAAGCTCTCCATTGGGTCTTCATCCATCCCCAGGTGGAGCTCCATGCACTCCAGCTGGTCATTGACATAGAGGGGAACACCCCCTCTTCGTCTTCCCAGCCTGTCCTTCCTGAAGAGTCTGTATCCCTCCATTCCAACACTCCAATCATAAGAGCCATCCCACCACGTCTCTGTGATGCCAATAAGATCATAGCCCTGGAGGCGTGCACACATCTCTAACTCCTCTTGCTTGTTTCCTATGCTACGTGCATTTGTGTAAAGGCACTTCATCTGGGCGCCTGATGACGCTGACTCACTGGCTGGAGTGGCTGCATTTCCTTCATGCTGCTCTTCAGGTGGTCCCTAACCATGTCCCTAAGCACCATGTCTACCCGTCTTTTAAATACCTCCAGGGATGGTGATTCAACCACTTCCCTGGGAAGCCTGTTCCAATGTTTGTTAACCCTTTCGGTTTAAAATTTTCTCCCAATATCCAATCTAAACCTCCCCTGGCGCAACTTGAGGCCATTTTCTCTTGTCCTATCACTTGTTACTAGGGAGAACAGGTTGACCCCTACCTCTCTACAACCTCCTTTCAGGTAGTTGTAGACAGCAATAAGGTCTCCCCTCATCCTCCTTTTCTCCAGGCTAAACAACCCCAGTTCCCTCAGCCACTCCTCATAAGACTTGTTTTCTAGACCTCTCACCTGCTTCATTGCCGTTCTCTGGACACGCTCCAGCACCTCAATGTCTTTCTTGTAGTGGCATGCAAACATCAGCAATAGATTCAAGTAATGTTAATTTTGGACAAAAAAACTGGTATTCACCTTGAAATTAAGTTTAAGCTTTAGGATCATAGTAAAGAACATTCATGGGCTGCATTTGGATTTGATAATGCTAGATTTTTAACTCCCAAAGAGAGGGAATTTCTGGAATGATCTGTATTCTGGAAACCCTTGGCCATCTGTAGATAAATTTTTTTTCCAGTTTGAGGTCTAATCTAGACCTGAAACTGGAAGTGTGTTTGGACATACGGATATATTCAGGTACAGGTTTAAAAACAACAGTTACCTTGGATTTCTAGGTTCCTGGATCAAACCAGATGGACAGAAGCATCTAGTTGAGTAAATATGTCTGATAATTGCATCCAACGATGTTTGTGTTAGACAGAATTCTTCCAGTGTTAGAATAATCTGTCATATCCCTGTGTTTGCTTTCATTACAGGTTTTTTTTTGAGGGGAAGGGAGGAATGGATGGGGAGATGCACAAAGATCAACTGTTACATTTGGCTGTTATGCAAAGGAGTCTGCAAACCAACTTACATGCCATGCCTCAGCACATGTCGTTCCCACTCAGAGCCCTCTGTAAATGATCGACCACAGAACTCACATGGAAAGCGCTTCTCTGGAGCTCCACTGTCAGGATACATCATGGACATGGACTCTGGGAAAGAACAAAATTATCTGCACATTCATGAGCATCAGGGCAAGAAAGGACCTTTATGATTATGCTCTGATTTTCCCTGATGCCCTTCAGGGAGGAAAAAATATCATGGAGAAGTAAAAGATTTTCATTTAAAAACGTAGGTATTTCTGAAATTGTCCTCCCGTGGGAAACTAATGGAAGATTGGTGAGGAGGACTGTAAACACACTCAAGTGACTTGCAGCTGAGGTGTAGAAAAGCACATATATAGCACTAATCATTGTTTAGTCTTGTGTGCTTGACCAGTAGAACATCTGCACTTAGATAACATAGGCCTGTGGTAGACTCAGAGGCACTCTATCAAACACGCTTGAGATTCCTGCCCTGCTGTCGGAAAGATCAAAGCACAGTGGAAAACTACGCCTGCTTCAATCTCTGATATACAGGTAAGAACAGCAGGTTTGAAAACACTCTCCAGCAAGGACCGAGCTCCGTGGTGCCTGCGTTCCCACTTGCATGCCTCTGCCCAGGTGCTGCTTTGGAGATCCCCTGGTTTGCAAGGTATCAAGATTAAATTTACTCTTTGCGTTTCATCCATGGTTTTGTGGTTGTTCCTGCATCCTGCCTGTGTCAGCCCACACACCTCCCTATTCTAAAAATGCAAGGTGTGAAAAGTCTATAACCACCACTATGAGAAAAGGTCAATTAACTACAATATGGAAATGGGGGTGGGGGAAAGGGACTTTAAAAATAATGGAGTGCTTCCCACTTAGACACCTACATGAACAGCCCTAAAAGTGAACTGAGGTTCCCTGAAGTGTCCAGGATTTCAAGAAGCTACAGAGCCATTCTGAAAAGTCACAACACACATTGCAGATGAAAAATCCCATTCTCCATCTTGTCTATTATAGCTATTTGCAGAGATGTTTTATTGCTCCCTGTATTTGAACAAGTGAAGAGATTGTGGGATTTTACGTCAAAACCAGCACTGAGAGTTTAGTGTGGAAATAGCTTGAAAGCAAAATCAAAAGGGAACACTTGAGTCAATATGTAATTTTCAAATCAGTGGCGCAAATCTTAGGAAATGGAGACTTGGTATACTTGGCATCTGATACTCATAAGAAATTGTCATCCCCTCAACATGAAGTCTCATGAATAAGAGAATATCACTGAAAGGATGGTATCTTAACTGCACAGGTGTTTCATCTGATCATAATAATTCATACAAAACATTTAGGGTCTCATTTGCAGAAGTATCGAGTACCTAGCTTTACATCCAAAGTCACTGGCAGCTAAGGGGACAGCATTTCTGAAAGACAATCTCCATGTGAAAAGAGCCAGCTTTAACAAAAGATTAAACATTTTCTAATAAATTAAGATCACCACATAAGCCTTTAAAAATAATTGCACGGACCATCTCGCTTTCATTCTTTTCAATGGAAATGAGACAGCATATACTCAGAGTGATGTACTTTAGAAAATGGAATCTTTCATTGAGCGAGAGCAGAGCTGTAAAAAGGTTACAAGGCCTTGTGAAACAGGACACTTTGTATAAACAATGCATGCCTTGCTAATGAATATACCCTTGAAGAGAAACAGAAGACTGATAAAAAGAGAACATCCTACCCCATGAGGCGTCAAAAGCCAGATAATTGCAAAAAAGCATGAAGTCAGCAAAAGTCAGTTGTAACTAAGGGAAAGTTAAAGGCGGCAGGGGGAGATGGCGACCGCTGACAATTAGAGACCTGACAATTAGAGACCGAGCAGGCTTACCCCTCCCCCCCCACTGTATTGGAGCATGCACACATCAATTAAAGGCCAATGTAACTTTAAATGAAAGCGGGGAACAATACTAACCAGTATAAATTGTTAAGATAAGGTACTAACCAATAATCATAACTAAAGGCGTGTACTTCTGTGTTTTGAATCGTATAAACGTACCGAAGATTTTGTGAACCGGTATGCTAGCTTTGTGGAATACCACCTAGCACCCACATCTGTGCAAATATGCAATAATAAAATACCTCTGTGCTGTGTGTACATTGACGTCCTGGACACCGGGTAAACGACCCCACTTTTGGGACAACAAGAGCATTAATTTCTTAGCAGGAATTATCTTAAGTAAGAAAACAACATAATGTCTTTCTGACTCCTCCCAAATTACATAATGAAAGAAAAGGGATTTTGCTTCATTTTAGTTCTTATATCTACTCACTTGGTTTCTTTGCTCTCAAATTTACTCCATTAGAGATCAACCTATAAACTCTGAACCGCCCATGTGCTCACTTTTCTTCTTCATGTTAAATTTTGTAAAAGTATTTTTGCTACATGTTTCCCACTGGTTGCCTGTAGGAATGTGTCTGAGAGAAAATGGTCATGTGAGCCAGCTTCCCTACTATGAGAGATTAGATTAAGAGCAAAACAGGTGGTAGAAGATGGAATTAGTACATGGGAAAAACAGGAACTGAGAAGGTAGAAAACATGTTGTGCTAATGACTAAGCAATTGACTATGTGAATTCTTGTAACCAATCTGATCTGTGAATGAACTGCATGGACAGTGCGTGAACAGAGACTGTAAGCCAATCATATAGCTGCCGCTAGCGCGTGCTCTTATTGCCTGTCTATATCTACTCTGTGTAAACTGGAATAAAGGGAGAATGATCATACTCATATTGAGATTCCATCGTTACTCCGGGTCCGTCTCCCACTCCGACATCTGGTAGCAGAGGATGGTTCAGCGCGACTGAGTTCTCCGAGACTGCGGTAAGCAGCTAGAGGAGGGGAGTGGGAAACTTCGGCTGGGAGACGTGCTGCTTGGGCGCATCAGCGGGAGCAGACAACGGCGTGAGGTCGCTCCTCACCTCCCAGGCGCAGCTATGGAAACAGAAGCTGCGGCCACGCTACTCGCTGGGATCCTCTCTAAGAGAGGGATTGAAACACCAGCGAAACTGTTGCTCAAACTGATTAAGCCGGGGCAGGAGATGGGGCAACAAGTAACAAAAGAAGAAGGGGCTATATTAAGACTTCTCCTGCATATCCTCTCTAAGAGAGGGGTGAAATACGATGAGCGTATGCTCCGAAGGTTGTTAACCTGGTGCAGAGAGAACGGATTCGCACCAGAGCCCCAGACAGCTTTTAAACCAGAAATATGGGAGGCTGTTGGGAAAAAACTGTGGGAAGTGATAAGTAAAGGAGACAAAGAGGCATCACCGTTAGCGACGACATAGCGGTTGGTGTTATCGACCTTACAAGCTATGAAGGCGGAGCGAGCCACGGCAACCGGGGCTTTTGCAGCATTACGACCCACGGGAGGGCGATCAAACAGGCCAGGTCCGAAGGTCTGGGACGATCCCCTGCTGAGCCCCTCTGCTCCACCTGAGGCCGATGGAGGAGGCAGAATGTCAGCAGAGAAGGACAGAGCCGGAGCTGTTTGCTCCTGCCATTGCCCGCCTCGCCCCCTCCCCTCCCCAGTTGTCTCCCTGAGATAGAAGTGCTGGTTTTGTATGGCTGCTGTGTAAGTGTGTGTGGGCGCCAGCTTGTACCTGCTGATCAGCATGTGTGCTACTGTTTGCTTTTTGTTGTGTGCAGTGTCGTTAGGTGACTCCACTTGAGCAGGTGTTCTGCCCGGTGTGGTACTGTTCTCGTATGCATCTAGGGCTGACACTCCGTCAAGTGAAGAAATTTGTATATACACAGTGTTTAGACGTAAGGCGAGCGCGCCCCAGGTAGATACACCAGGATGGGCCGTAGAACCGATGGAAGTCCTGAAATATTGGGGGAGTTTTCACGAGCCGACACATTTACACTCTCGGGAACGGCTCGCCCGTGCAGGGCGTATGGCTGGTTGTTTGTTGTTTGTCTATAAGATCATGGTTGATTGGGAAAAGGAGTTGAGACAAAGTCTATAGGATGCTCTGTAGGAAAATGAGAAACTTAAGGAAAAATGAGAAACTGAGCTCTTGTTGCAAAGGCAGACTTTTATGTCAGTCGTAAGTGATGGAAGGAAAAAAAAGAAAAAAGAGAAAAGAAAAAAAGAAAAAAGAAAAAGAGAAAAAAAGGGAAAAAAAAGAGAAAAAAAAAGAAAAAAAGAAAAGAAACTAAACAGGAACAATTAGATGGGAAATGTGCCACGTTAGCACAAAAGTATGCCATACACATTACGAGAAAGCATCAGAAAAAGAGAAATAGGACACCTGATTCAAAGCAGTACCATAGAGATATGTTTTTGGGTTTTTTCCTATATGTGTATATGTTGTTGCATGCCTTAGTAGATTGCTCTGTGTTATACCCTGCGAGACTAAAATGAACCCAGCAGAAGCGGTCTCTTGAGCAAGGGGGTGGAATATGGGAAAGCAACGGCAGATCAGTGAGGAGGACTGTAAATACACTCAAGGGACTTGCACCTGGGTGCTGGAAAACACATATATCACACCAATTGTTATTCAGCCTCGGGTGCTGGCAAGAAAAACATTTGGATGACATAAGCCTGTGATGGACTCACAGACACCTTATCTAGCTGCTTGAGAATCTTGGCCTGTTGTGGAAGAAGATCAAAGCACAGTACCAGCAAGAACAGGGAGTCCGCATGCGCTCTTGCTAACAAGGACTCTTTTGCTGCCAAGGATTCGTGATAACAAGGACTCTCTTGCTGCCAAGGATAAGTTTAACAATGCTACTAGTACAGCTATTTCTGAGTTATTGCTAGATGTAGATAGTATTCGATATGCGACGCTGCAAAACAGAGCTGCTACTGATTTTTTGCTTTCAGCTCACAGACATGGTTGTCAAGATTTTAAAGGACTGTATTGTATGAATCTAAGTGACCACTCCAAATCCATCCATGCCCAGCTGCAGGAACTGCACCGACCGAACCAGCAACTTGTGGAGACCACTGGGTGAAATCTCTTTGCTGGATGGACTTGGGGGTGGGGTTGGTTGAAGCAAATTATACTCATTGCCTGTGTGGAAGGAATTTGTCTGTTATGTTTAGTATGCTGTTTGCCGTGTTTAATAAGCATTATATGATCAGCTGTAAATGCCGCTTTGCATCGTACCCTTGTACGAGTTGTAGAATATGTTGCTCTAAAAACTATGTGTGTATCCATGAGAACCTGACCTTCACAGAAGAAGATAACAAGAAGGGATTACAACAATGTAGTCACGTATCAGACAGCTGCTGTTAGCAAAGCTGGATCATGAGTTTGGTGAGACTCGCTGCATACAATGGCCACGCGTGCAGCGACTCTACCTTGTACTTTTCTACTCGATCCAGTGCAGGAGAGTCTGGTGGGACTCGCTGCGTGCGCTGGCCATGCATGCAGCGACTCTAGCCTGTACTTCTCCACTCAATCCAGTGCAGGATATAAGGGGGCTGTCTCGGGTCAGAGAAGGGGAGAGAGACATGAGCACACTTTGAAGGTACAGGGGATGCCCTGAAGCACTGTGTCTGCCCCCGCCCCCCCCCATAAGTTTTATGTTCATTAACCCAAACAGCTCTGAAGGCATTACAGTATGTTGAAAGATAAGATATAGTCTACTACTGCTGCAAGATGCATTGAACACCTTCCTACAAGAATTTCAACTTTATGCCCTGATAGGACAGTGGGATGATGCACTCGCAAAGAGCCTGACTGCATTAGAGTGGGTATTTTTGCCACATACCTTTTCAAAACCAGTAACTATGATGATCAAAATGTTACCACGATTGTTTTTCCAGGGTCGCTTGTGCTGTCAGCAACCGCAATGTATTTGAAATATTACAAAAGGATTTCTTGTGGGTAAATCCAAAGAAATTGGCTTTCTGGGCTAAATTTAGGAATCTGGGTATTTATTGCCTTAGCAGGGTTCTTTTTGATTCTGTTTTTAATTGTGTTTAGTATATAACCGGCTAAGAGCGTCACGACGAGTAGAAGCACAAGCCGTGGCGACCTTGTTAATAAATGGTCTGGTGTTAAACAAAAAAGGGGGAGATGTGGCAGATCTACGAGCAGAGGCCTGCGTACGGCCAAAGATACAGTGAGCAGAGCACACAGTAACCACAGAGCCAAGAGAACAGTTCATACCTGCACTCCATCCTGTGACGACCATATAACATTTTCGAATCTCAGACAAAGAATAGGGCTAAGTATTCTTCCTTCGCTAGGAACAGCAACAGCATTAAATATGCTGAATAAGATAGGGTGTTGGGCAAGTAAACAGATAAACCTTACAACTGAAATCCTATCTAGCTTGCTTACTGATGCTGATAGCATTCGGCATGCTACGTTGCAAAATCGAGCGGCTATTGACTTTTTGCTGTTAGCTCAGGGTCATGGGTGTGAAGATTTTGAAGGTATGTGTTGTATGAACCTTTCCGACCACTCATCATCTATTCATAAGCAGTTACGGGATCTGAAGGATAACATGTCCAAATTAAAAGCGGTTAAAAATGGTTTCGATGATTGGTTAAGCTCATGGGGTATAATGGGATGGTTATCAGACTTCCTAAAACGAGGGTTCATGCTACTGTTGGTTATATTATTATTGATTATGGTAGCCTCATGTGTTCTCCGCAAAGTGACTGACATGATAGAAAATGCCATGCATAAGGTCTGGCTGGCTCAAAAAGAAAAAGGGGGTACTGTAGGAATGTGTCTGAGAGAAAATGGTCATGTGAGCCAGCCTCCCTACTATGAGAGATTAGATTAAGAGCAAAACAGGTGGCAGAAGATGGAATTAGTACATGGGAAAAACAGGAACTGAGAAGGTAGAAAACATGTTGTGCTAATGACTAAGCAATTTACTATGTGAATTCTTGTAACCAATCTGATCTGTGAATGAACTGCATGGACAGTGCGTGAACAGAGACTGTAAGCCAATCATATAGCTGCCGCTAGCGTGTGCTCTTATTGCGTGTCTATATATACTCTGTGAAAACTTGAATAAAGGGAGAACGATCATACTCATATTGAGATTCCATCGTTACTCCGGGTCCGTCTCCCACTCCGACAGTTGCCCTTTAATAAAGTTCTAGATCCCTTCTGTCTAGATGAAAAAAAGTTATTTCATATTTCTTAGTATCAGTGATTTACTATGTGGTTAAACAACAACGAAGCAAGGTCCCCTCCTGATATGAGCAACAGAAAGTCAGTGCCACGGGCTCCATTTACATCTGGATCCAACTCCTACAGTTAATACCATATACATGGTCCGAATTTATAAATACCACTGAAAGGCCCTTGTACCATGACTAATCCAACACCTACAGAGGGTGGAAGTTTTGGAGGTGACAGCTGCTCTTCTGTACAAGAACAAATCCAGAGTACAGTAGTGTCCTGGTTTGGGGTGAAGCAGAACCAACTTTCTGTTCAGTGAGAGGCTCTTGCTTACACTTATTGCTGTGGCAACCAGGGTCAGCTGACTTGGTTGCTTACCCTGTGGAAGGGCTACACCTGTGGACAGGTCAGGTGATCCAAACTGACCAATAGGGTATTCCATCCCATCTGACATGCTCAGTATAAAATCTGAGGGATCAAAGGGATCAGGTTGGCTCCTTTCCTAGGATTCTTTTCCAAGGGCTTGTCTTCTTTGGATCTTCTCTAGTGGGCTCTTTCTTCAATGGCTCTCTTTCTTCAATGACTGATGTCTGAGGCGGACCCTGTCAGCTCATCTGCCTTTTCATCCCAGTTAGTGTGTTCCAGTTCCCATTTATCACTGAGTCCAGTCTGGAACCTTCCCGGTGCCTGCCAGTGACATCTTCCTGAGAACTTGATTTGGTTTTGTATTTATTTGTATTGTATCTATTTCATTATATACTTTTTTTAATTTTTAATTATTTTTTCATTAGTTTAGTTTTTTCTAAACCCATAATTCTCTTTATCTCTCTTCTTCTTCTCCTTGGAGTGAGAGGTGGGGGAGAGCATCTGTCGTCTTGTCATTGGCCAACCCAGCCCTAACCATGACAAGTAGCCAATAGGAAATTTATTCTAGGACTGTGGAAACATAATAGAGCCTATTTTGCTCAAATGAATAGGGAGATTTTACACTTGTAATTCCCAGTAACAAGCACTACCCTAATAATTCTGCTGTCCCTTCTGAATGCATTATATGTTCCCACCTACTTCCCCATGAGTCCCTGATTAGTTTGGTTTCTTGGACTGTGAATTCAGACTGCCTCCCAGAAAGAGTAATCAGGCCATGCACTTACCTGGGGTCTATACACTTACCAGGGGTCTTGTATTAGAAATAGTGTGATCAGCAGAAGGAGGGAGGTGATTGTCCCCCTGTACTCAGCACTGGTGAGGCCACACCTTGAGTATTGTGTCCAGTTTTGGGCACCTCAATACGAGAGAGAGATCGAGGTGCTGGAGCGAGTGCAGAGGAGGGCAATGAAGCTGGTGAAGGGCCTGCAGAATAAATCTTATGAGGAGCGATTGAAGGAGCTGGGACTGTTTAGTTTGAGGAAGAGGACGCTGAGGGGAGACCTCATCGCTCTCTACAACTACTTGAAAGGACATTGTAGAGAGGTTGGTGCTGGTCTCTTCTCACAGGTAATTAGCGATAGAACAAGAGGGAATGGCTTCAAGCTGCAGCAGGGGAGGTTTAGGCTGGACATTAGGAAAAAATTCTTCCCAGAAAGAGTGGTCAGACATTGGAATAGGCTGCCCAGGGAGGTGGCGGAGTCACCATCCCTGAATGTGTTTAAAGAGTCATTTAGATGTAGTGTTGGGGGATATGGTGTAGGGGAGAACTTTGTAGAGTGGGGTTGATGGTTGGACTCGATGATCCCAAGTGTCTTTTCCAACCTGAATGATTCTATGATTCTACGCTAAAGTCTTGGACTTCAGAGAGCTGAGACAGGATTTCCTCCCAGATACTCAGAGACTGAAGATACACTCCAGGCAAATCCCAACTCCTAGTAACACCATGAAGACTAAAATCAACAAAAGCATCCAAGTGGTATAAAACATTACAGTTTGGTGCAGTTTGAAAGCTGTGGGTTATCAAACATTGGAACAGGCTTCCCAGGGAAGTGGTTGAATCACCATCCCTGGAGGTATTTAAAAGACGGGTAGACATGGTGCTTAGGGACATGGTTAGGGACCACCTGAAGAGCAGCATGAAGGAAATGCAGCCACTCCAGCCAGTGAGTCAGCGTCATCAGGCGCCCAGATGAAGTGCCTTTACACAAATGCACGTAGCATAGGAAACAAGCAAGAGGAGTTAGAGATGTGTGCACGCCTCCAGGGCTATGATCTTATTGGCATCACAGAGACGTGGTGGGATGGCTCTTATGATTGGAGTGTTGGAATGGAGGGATACAGACTCTTCAGGAAGGACAGGCTGGGAAGACGAAGAGGGGGTGTTCCCCTCTATGTCAATGACCAGCTGGAGTGCATGGAGCTCCACCTGGGGATGGATGAAGACCCAATGGAGAGCTTATGGGTCAAGATTAAAGGGAACGCAGGGGCAGGTGACATTACGGTAGGGGTCTGCTACAGGCCACCTGACCAGGACGATGGAGCGGATGAGGCCCTCCATAAACAGATAGGAGCAGCATCACGTTCACAGACCCTGGTCTTCATGGGAACTTCAACCACCCCGATATCTGTTGAAGGGACAACACCGCAGGGCACAAGAAATCCAGGAAGTTCTTGGAATGTGTCAATGACAACTTTCTTCTTCAAATGGTAGAGGAACCAACAAGGAGAGGAACTATGCTGGACCTTGTCCTTACCAACAAGGAGGGGCTGGTGGGGAATGTCAAGCTCAAGGGCAGCCTTGGCTGCAGTGATCATGAAATGGTAGAATTCAAGATCCTGCAGGCAGCAAGGAGGGTAAGCAGCAAGCTCGGTACCCTGGACTTCAGGAGAGCAGACTTTGGCCTCTTGAGGGACCTGCTTGGCAGGGTAACATGGGAAAAAGCACTGGAGGGGAGAGGGGCCCAAGAGAGCTGGTTAGTATTCAAGGATCACCTCCTCCAAGCTCAGGAGCGGTGCATCCCAAGAAAGAAGTCAGGCAAAAATGCCAGGAGGCCTGCATGGGTGAACAAGGAGCTCCTGGACAAGCTCAAAAGCAAAAAGGAGCCCTACAGAGGGTGGAAGCAAGGACAGGTTGACTGGGTGGAATACAGAGAAACTGTCCGGGTGGCCAGGAACCAGATTAGGCAAGCTAAAGCCCAGATAGAATTAAATCTGGCCAGGGACATCAAGGATAACAAGAAAAACTTCTAGAAGTACGTCAGGGGTAAAGGCAAGACTAGGGAAGATGTGGGCCCTCTCCAGAAGGAAACAGCAGATCTGGTCACCCAGGATCTGGAGAAGGCTGAGGTACTGAATGATTTTTTCGCCTCAGTCTTCACCGGCAAGGGCTCTAACCACACCGCCCAAGTTGCAGAAGGCAAAGGCAGGGACTGGGAGAATGGAGAACCACCAAATGTAGGAGAAGATCAGGTTCAAGAACATCTGAGGAACCTGAAGGTACATAAGTCCATGGGACCAGATGAAATCCATCCATGGGTCCTGAGGGAACTGGCGGATGAAGTCGCTAAGCCGCTTTCCATTATATTTCAAAAGTTGTGGCAGTCTGGTGAAGTTCCCGCTGACCGGAAAAGGGGAAACATAACCCCCATTTTCAAAAAGGGAAAAAAGGAAGACCCGGGGAACTGCAGGCCAGTCAGTCTCACCTCTGTGCCTGCCAAGATCATGGAGCGGATCCACTGGAAACTCTGCTAAGGGACATGGAAAATAAGGAGGTGATGGGTGACAGCCAACATAGCTTCACCAAAGGCAAATCGTGCCTGACGAAATTGGTGGCCTTCTACGGTGTTGCCACAGCATTGGTAGATAAGGGGAGAGCAACTGATGTCATCTACCTGGGCTTATGCAAAGCGTTTGACACTGTCCCGCATGACATCCTGGTCTCTAAATTGGAAAGGCATGGATTCGATGGATGGACCACTTGGTGGATTAAAAACTAGCTAGATGGTCGCACTCAAAGAATTGTGGTCAACGGCTCAATGTCCAAGTGGAAACCAGTGACGAGTGGCATTCCTCAGGGGTCAGTACTGGGACCAGTGCTGTTTAACATCATTGTCGGGGACATGGACAGTGGGATTGAGTGCACCCTCAGCAAGTATGCTGATGACACCAAGCTGTGTGGCACAGTCGACACGCTGGAGGGAAGGGATGCCATCCAGAGGGACCTGGACAGGCTGGAGAGGTGGCCCCGTGCCAACCTCATGAAGTTCAACCAGGCCAAGTGCAAGGTCCTGCACCTGGGTCATGGCAATCCCAGGCACAAATACAGGTTGGGCGGAGAACGCATTGAGAGCAGCCCTGAGGAGAAGGACTTGGGGGTGCTGGTAGATAAGTTCAACGTGAGCCGGCAATGCGCGCTTGCAGCCCAGAAAGCCAACCACATCCTGGGCTGCATCAAAAGAAGTATGGCCAGCAGGTCAAGGGAGGTGATTCTGTCCCTCTACTCCGCTCTTTTGAGACCCTGCCTGGAGTACTGTGTGCAGCTCTAGAGTCCTCAGCACAAGAAGGACATGGACCCGTTGGAACGGGTCCAGCGGAGGGCCACAAAGATGATCAGAGGGCTGGAGCACCTATGCTACGAGGACAGGCTGAGAGAGTTGGGGTTGTTCAGCCTGGAGAAGAGGAGGCTCTGGGAAGACCTTATAGCAGCCTTCCAGTACCTAAAGGGGGCCTATAGGAAAGATGGCAAGGGACTCTTTATGAGGGAGTGTAGCGATAGGACAAGGGGCAACGGTTTTAACCTGGAAGAGGGGAGATTTAGATGAGATATTAGGAAGAAATTCTTTCCTGTGTTGGTGGTGAGGCACCGGAACAGGTTGCCCAGGGAAGCTGTGGATGCCCCATCCCTGGAAGTGTTGAAGGCCAGGCTGGATGAGGCTTTGAGCAGCCTGGTCTAGTGGGAGGTGTCCCTGCCCATGGCAGGGGCGTTGGAACTGGATGATCTTTAAGGTCCTGCAGGCTTTAATAAGATTTATCATTTTGTTAACTGTTTGGGAGAACTACTCTCCCCATTTCCTTGTATCCAAAGCATGTTTCCATTTTCTGCTGCTTGGATTTTTCAGGCCTCTGAATGAAAGTAAGCAAGGGACCAGAGAGGACAGCAAACTGGAGGAGAACACAGAAAAGACTGTTAATACACTGACAGGAGAAGAAAAAGAAAGCACTGAGAAAATGGTGGTGGACATATCTCACAACAGTGAAACCACCGTCAGTGTCATAGCTGCTGACAAACCTGTCCAAGAGACCTCAGAGGCCAAAAACGAATAAAAATTTGATGTGATTTTAATCGACTTACTTGAACAGTGGTAAATGGGAAGGGATGGGCAGGTGGGGTGGGCAGAAGGACGAAACAAAGCTGCTTTTAGGAATGAATGATCTATTTTCAAAGCACTGGTACCTATGTGAATGTGTGTCCCTTCTAACCTGAACCATTCTATGACTCTGTGTCTGTTTCTCCCTGCAAATTTAACTCTCCAGCCTAGAAGGTGGTATTCTTAAATTTTCATAATAAGTGTTAAGTATCTCCAGTATCCTGAAGACAATTTAAATGATGATCTTAATTTTATTATTTTTATCCCATGGTAGTTTATAGGGATTTATGAGGTTCAGCTGATAGTACTTTCTTTTTTTCTGTCTGGATACCATGGTTTCCAGGGTCATTTCAGCACCTGTGCTTGTCTGTAGTGCTGATGTAATCCTCACAGACAGCATGATTCTTCTTCCCTTTCTAGCTGCTGGTCTACAGAAAACATTAATGTCTGTTACAGCTGCAAGTTAGGGAAAGATAGTTCTTCAGTCAAAGAATTAGACTCATTTTTTCAGCTCTGAAGCTCTTAGGGTCACACCCCCCACTGAACAGACACTTGAACAAACTTCCACATGAGGGTGCAGAGTTAGTAATGTCAAGCTTTGGAACACGTGTGAAACCAACATCCCTCCCACTCCTCTCCTGATTTCTTTTAGGGCTGCTAACAAAGTTCTCATGGAGGATGTTTTTCAGTAAAAGTTGTTTCCTATCTAACTCACTCTCTTCCTCATTAAATAAAGATATCGCCAGTCACACTCAAAGTGACATGTTAATGACCCCTTCATGTTCTGTAAACTGCTTGTGAATCTAGCAATCTTAACTTTTACAGATTTGAAAATACCCAGGGAGACATGTTTTCTTTTGTGAAAAACTCTTGAATGAACTTGAAATGAGTTTTCAATTGAAAACTGAAATTTCAGAAGGAAAAAGGTAAACATAGAAACTTGGCAGCCTGCAGTCAGCATCAGGAGGTTGGATGACCCCTGGAACCTGATGATTAGGCATGACAAGGCTCACTGCAGTTATTAGTTCAAATCAAGCTCCTTTTACTGTTGAACAAGAATTGCAAACATATTGCATTTGATTGATGAAGTCATGCACTATAGAGCAGATCGTGAAAATACATGGAATATTCCAGTCAGTACCAGATATTTGCACTAAAATTATTTTAATATTAAAGGCCAAAAACCCCAAACAAACACAAAAGCACACAATCCCCCCTCACAGTCCAATTCACCAAGAACTACCTTTCTTTATCCCTACTCAGCTAACCATCTGAACAATAAACACATGAATAAGACTTACTGAACTCAGTGGGATTATTCATAGATGTTAATTTAGGCACAAAGTACACAGTTAGAATGGTGACTTGGAGGTAAGGAATGGAATTCCCCTGGCTTCAGAGTTGACGACCAAAGTGATGGCAAAAGGGTCAACTCTCACATAGAAGAGGGAAGGAATGCATTGTAAGCATGGGGCAGACAGTGGGCAGACAACAGCCCCAAAATAAGCTTGGCCACTGAACTATATCCCTCACTGGTATAATGTGGAGCAGCAAAGCTGAACATGGGTTACCAACACAGAATAATCTGACATCCCACTAAAATAGAATCACAGAATCACAGAATGGTAGGGGTTGGAAGGAACCTCTGGAGATCATCTAGTCCAACCCCCCCTGCCAGAGCAGGGTCACCTTAGAGCAGGTTACACAGGAATGCATCCAGGCAGGTTCTGAATGTCTCCAGAGACGGAGACTCCACCACCTCTCTGGGCAGCCTGTTCCAGTGCTCTGGTACCCTCAAAGTAAAGAAGTTCCTCCTCATGTTGAGATGGAACTTCCTATGATTCTTGAAGAGGTCGATGTTAGCCCTCCTGAAGTCCAAGGTTGCAATCCTACTTGCTGTTTTGTGCATACTACCCATGATCCTGAATTCTATCTTCTCGTGATCACTACAGCCAAGGCTGCCCCCAACCTTAATGTCCTCCACCAGTCCCTCTTTGTTTGTCAGTACCAGGTCCAGTAGTACACCTCTCCTTGTTGGCTCCTCCACTACCTGAGTCAAAAACTTATTATCAGTACCCTAGAGGTCCTCCTGGACTGTGCATGCCTGGCTGTGTAGCCTTCCCAGCAGATATCGGGGTGATTGAAGTCCCCCATGAGAACCAAAGCCTGTGATTATGAAGCTACTTTCAGCGGTCTGTAGAAGGCCTCATCAGCTTCCCCATCCTGATCAGGTGGCCTGTAATAAACACCCACAACAGTGTCCCTCATATTTGCCTGCCCCTTAATCCTTACCCACAAGCTTTCAACCCTCTCTTCATCCGCCCCCAGGGAGAGCTGGATACATTCCAGATGCTCTCTCACATAAAGAGCAACTCCACCACCTCACCTCGCTGGCCTGTCTTTCCTGAAAAGGACATAGCCATCCATGACAGCATTCCAGTCATGTGAGCTGTCCCACCATGTCTCAGTATTTGCAATGAGATCATGGCCCTGCAACCGCACACAGATCTCCAGTTCTTCCTGTTTATTCCCCATGCTGCGTGCATTGGTGTATAAGCATTTCGGAGAGGGAGTTGAGCATGTAGTTTTCACCCTTGAGGGGTGGTAGGCCTTCTGGTTCTCAAAAATACTATCACGCTGCCCCACAAGTGCTGAGCTACTACGCCTTGGCACCTCTCTAGCAAGCCCAGTTACATCCCCATCCCCCTATGAATCTAGTTTAAAGCTCTCTCAGTGAGCCCTGATAACTCTTGTCCTAGAACCCTTTTCCCTCCGCAAGATAAGCTATTCCCGCCCATTACCAGCAGGCCTGGCATTTTGTAAATCAAGCTGTGGTCAAAGAACCCAAAGTCCTGCCGGCAGCATCAGGCTCAGAGCCAGGCATTGATCTGCTGGCTCTTCCTAATTACTCCCTCATCATTCCCTGCAACTGGGGGAAAGGAGGAGAACACAACTTGTGCTCCCGATCCCTTGACCAGTTGTCCCAAGGTCCTGAAATCTCTCTTCATTGCCCTCGGACTTCTTCTCACTACTTCGTCACTGCCTACCTGAAAGATCAAAAGGGGGTAATAATCTGAGGGCCGTACTAGGGAAGGAAGCTGCTTTTTCACATGCTTAACCTGGGCCCCAGGGAGACAGCAGACCTCCCTATGTAGTGGGTCCGGTCTGCATATCGGGCCTTCCGCTCCCTGCAGTAGCAAGTCGCCTATGACAATGACCCATCTTTTGTTCTTTACCACAGAGGTTTTGATGCAGGGGGTGGTCCGACTAGACCTCGATGACACCTCCAAGCTGGAAGAACTATCATGCTCATTGTTGTCCAGTTCCCCTTGCAGAGCACTGTACCTGTTATGCAATGGCATCTGGGAAGGTGGGGTAGTTGCTGTGCAGATGCGACTGCAGCGCTTGTTGCGCTGGGCAGGAACTTCTTGCCATTGTCCCCTGTCCTCCAAGTCACCACATTCAGTCGGACAGAGTGAGGACAGGGAGTTCTCTGTAGCAGGGGCTCTGTCTGCCTGCTGGGTTTTTATCATGGGAGGCAGGGTGCGACTCCATGCATCTCTCTCTCTCTTGTTCTCTGATGGCCCTCAACCTACTTACCTCCTCCCTGAGCTCCATCACGAAGCAGAGGAGCTCCTCTATCTGGGCACATCTCCCACTGGCATGCCCACCACTGCCATCTGACACTGGCATAAGAGCAGGGCACACCCTGCAGCCCAACGTCTGGGCGGCAGCATGTTCCCACGAGAGCTCCATCTGGGAAGCTGCATCAGAACTGGTGGGTGCAGAGCTCACGGATGCCATAGTCTTCTTCCGAGTGGATACCATTGTTTCCTGGCAGAGTTGGCAGCCTTTCAGTGCTCTCCCATGCAAACTGCTGCACCCTGACTGTTGTGCTGCACCCGGTTTGCCCGGTCTGTTCGCCCACCCAGGGAGCCCGCCCTTGCCGTGGTGCTCCCAGGTGACACCCTGGGTGACACCCACTCGCTGCTTGCTTGCTCAGTGCGCAGCAACCTGGTTGCTGCACTCCTGAAGGGCTTCTTTCATGAGGTGGGTAGTGGTCTTGGCGAGTACGCCTTCTTTAGATCAGCTGCCCGGTGGTGCTGGCTCCACCCATGCTGCCTCAGCAGCCCGCTTATGGGGGCTTACTCCACTTATGTATTTTTCTAAGCCCTCATAGATGTTATCTGCACAGTCACAGATGTTATCAGTATTTTCTCACAACATATTTATTTTTGGAGCATGATTTGGTTTTCTTAAACGGAAATCTTGTCATAAGCATTAGAAACACAAAATTCCTCCAGGAAGTGTCTTGACAAAAGCTCCATTTTGCCTGTACTGACAAGCTTCCACAACTTAAGGAATCTGTTGTTGAGTCAACAGTTGATCTTGCTTGATGGGACTGGCAGGGTCCATTACAGTATCCAGCATAAAAGAAAAAGCAACTATACTGACCTCTCTCTTCAGTCTTGTGGCTTAACTCTTTTTCTTCCTCATCGCTGCTGGAGCTCTCTGTTTTTCCCTTCATTTGTTCCAGCTGATCCAAGTTAACCCGTCCAACCAGCTCAAAATTACGACTCACCTTAAAAGAAATGGTTTTGTCAACAATAAACACCATCATCAACTATTGAAAAAAACAACCCACCAACAAAGCTATAGGCTGAAATGGGAAATTTATCAAGTACCTAGTCAAATACTCGTTTCCCTTCAAACACAATTATATTCACTATTAATGATTCTTCTTTTCTTTTTTATACTAAATTTCTCCATTTTGCTTCTCAAAATGATCCTATTATTTGAGAAGCTTCCCTCATTTTGAGATATTGAAAGTAAAAAATCCAAGAAATGCTAAGCACTCTGTTGTATCTCCCCTTTCATGGGCATGTAAAACTGATAGGATCGAGCATCGCTATTGCACACCATCACTGCAGAAAAATCCTTTGTGACTGCTTTATTCAGCTTCATGTGTGAAAAGATGGGACCTGAGTGACCACTTTGACAGACAGAGCCCAAGTCATTGACTGTTCTTATGGAGATTTGGGAGTGGGGGGACATGGAATGGGGGAATAGCTGCCCTGGTGTGGGTTCTCTGTTGTTTCCCCCGATACCTTCCTCCCTGCAGCCCCCCCCCATACAAAAACCTTGCCACGTCCACCCAATACAAGCATATAACTTAAGACAGTACATATTGTAAGAAGAGATCAGGAGCTGCCCTGTGCCAGACAGAGCTAATTCTAGCAAGCTCCAAAATGGACCCACAGCTGGCTAAAGTTGAGCCAGTCAGTGAAGCCAGTGGTGCCTCTATGATAAGATATTTAAGAAAGGGTAAAGCACTGCACGGCAGTGTCAGGAGCGAGGAAAAAAAAGTGTGAGAAACAACCCTGCAGACACCAAGGCCATAGAAGAAGGAGGGGTAGGAGGTGCTCCAGGCACCAGAGCAGAGATTCCCCTGCAGCCCATAGAGAGGACCACACCGGAGCAGGTGGATATTCCCTGAAGGAACTGTGGCCCATGGAGAGCCCATGCAGAAGCAGGTTCTCCAGACAGGAACTGCAACCTGTGGAGAGGACCCGTGCTGGAGCAGTTTGTGAAGGACTGTGTGCCCTGTGGGAGGGACCCTATGCTGGAGCTGAGGAAAAACGTGAGGAGGAAGGAGCGGCAGAGAGGAACTGCTATGAAATGACTGCAAGCCCTATTCCCCATATCCCCTGCACCACTCGGGGTGGCCTGATGCACTCAGAAGGGTGGGGAATAGTGCTTGTTGGATCTCCTAGGACCCTTGCTGTGGTCACTGGGAGATGTGCAACATCTCAGATACCAGTTAAACTGTAGAAAGATTCTCAAGTAGCAAAAAGGAGCAATAAAGGGAGACAAGCATACCAAGCCAATATAAGTTCACAGTGTTCATTTTTAAAATGCAGTCAGTTTTGATAGTACTTTTGACACTCATTTTGTCAATTTGGGGGTGTGTGTGAAATGCTGTTCAGTCAACAAAGCGTGAACAAGTTTTTAGTGAGAATCAGGCAGCTCAGCTCCTGATAGTTGGATGCAATGAGTTCCCTCCCCACAAACTCACAAAAAATATACTCTGTAAACATGCCTCAGTTCTAGAATTTTGCTACTCTCACAGCAACACAGCTGAGAACTACAGAAATCCAAAGCAGACAGAAGTCTGTGGAAAGCTTTCTAGTGACTTCTCCATGTATGGATCAGGTCTACACTCAGAAGGTTCCACGCAAACACCAAAGCAGCCTTAACTTAAGCAGTAAGTATAACAAACTTCTGTCTTTCCCCTGTTAAATGTAAACTGGAATGTACTGACTTGTGTTAAAATATGCATGGCATGTCACTTTGCCCAAGTTGCTGGAGCAATCTTACACTTTGGAAGATCCTGTGTCTTAAGAGTGTCTGAATCACACAGCTTTAACATTGTTTCATAAGTTAAAAAAAAAACCCACAACATATACAAATGCTTTTTTCAGATAATCATATTCTACATTCAATAGTCACTGAATTCTGGTCAATCTCAACAGCTTTAGAAACCCACAATCTTGAATTTCTGAAAAAATATAGACCTTGAGAGAAATTGAAGTCCAGCACAGGAGCCTCCTCCAAATTTTGGAAAAAAAATGTGGGTCGGCTATTTAGAATGGACATGCAAATAAACTAGATATAGCATTTGCAAGAAGTAGATTGTTACAAATTAAATCCCTTTGGATGTTACCTTGTGCTCATCTCGAAGATGAGCGTCCAGCTCTTCTGTGTGTTTGGTCTCATAGTAGCAGAGTTGACATTTGTAAGGTTTAAGTTCATTGTGCTTCTCTATGTGTTGCTGCAAACTCTCATCACTGGAGCAGGTAAAGGTACACTTATCACAGCGGAAAACAATTCCCTGCAAGTATTTTGACAGTTTGGAACGGCAAACTTCAATGGGAACAATACGCTCTTCTGTGGGGAGAGGGGAATGTTTATTAAGTTTTAAGAAATAAAAACCATCAGGCAATGTGTCAACAGCTTGTAACATACCACCCACACAAGAAACAGGATCTGCTATTTGTGTATGCAATCCATCTACCAAGCTAAATCTGGACCAATAAAGAAATAAAAGAAAATTCCCTTTCTATACAGACAGAGTTAATCCTACATGATTACAAATGCAGGTGTCCTTGCAAATGTAACCACTCATTAGGTGAACAGGATGGGAAGAAGAAATTTGGGGCAGAGTGTTGGGGCAGATTTGTGAGAGAGAGTAGCAGAGCCTAAGAATATAAAAGCAGACATAAATCAGTCAGACCAAGCTCCATTCTGGTTCAATACATGACAGAAGCCAGTAAAAGGTGCTAGAACTGTAATAAACAGGGAGCATGTAGGGTGATTCCCAATACATCACCCTCCCAGCTTCTGATGATCAGAGCTGGTGTTCTCACCATGACATTTAATGCTACTCACTGTGGGAGTGAGAGGTTGTGTGCAGCAGTATCTTCTCCTGAAGGTGGTTGTGCAGAGATCAGCCGGAGGCAGAAACTTTAATACACCCTCAGCTTTTTAATAGTTAAGATTCAAAATCCACACATACTTAATTTCACGCTTTCCACAATTCTGATTATGCATGTATTGAAAATGCTCTCACTGAGTTATTAAACTCTCTATTTCCTTCCTCTCATGCAAAACACACACTTTTAATAGGGTAGCACAATTAATTTCAGTCTTTCTATAGAGCCAGAATCCTGATGTGTGCAACATTCATTCACTGTGGTTCTCTGAGCTGTGCACGCAGGGGAAATCCCAAATTTGACCTTTCAGCAGGGTGTCACCAGATCTTCAATACAGCTTTTGTTACTCAACTGTCCTTTTGAAGTAGAACACTGAAATGTAATACTATTATTCCTTGTGGACTGCAGATTAAAGGAAGAGTTTTATCCTCCTCATGCAGATTGTCATTAATGATATCTTTAAACAAACAAACAAAATTAATCCCAGGTCTGATTCTTAGAGGGTAAACATGAAGGGTAGGGGACTTGAGTGCATTGACACATCTCTTATAATTTCTATAGGGAGGCAAGAACTACAGAATTTATCCATTTGTCTTTGGCCAATGCATAACCCTCACTGCTCATGAGCCTAATTTTTCACAGCCCATCTAAATATTCCACCCTCCTCAGTTTGTTCTCCTCCCCGTCCTCCCCTTATTTTGAACATGGAAGTTTTCCTACCTCAAAACTTTCTCTGTGCACTTTAACATGTGGAAGTTCCCCCCAAAGCTATATCTGAGCGAGACCCTGAAAACTTGTTGCAAAATAAGTTGCTGCAAAAACATGTTGTGTCCATTCAGGGTCAAGTTGGAAAAGAGACAGGGGTGCACATGCTCTAAGAGATAACAGGAGTTAAAGCTGTGATTTTGAATGCATAACAAGAATATTTTAAAAGGTATTTACAGCTCTGTGCAATTGAATTCACTGAAATAAGGTAACTTGTTTTTAAAAGTAAAAAAAGTTCCAGCAAAAAGTTTTTTAAAAAGAAACACTATTTAAAGCATTTGAAAATTAGATTTTTCTCTAGCACAGGACACATTTTAAAAAACACTAAAGCAGGGGATGGTATGGTAAGCATATGGTAAGGTATGGATGGTAAGCAGGGCACTTTGGAGCAATGCACCATCCTAATTCATATCAGTAAACCCCATTATCTCACTAACAATCACCCCCCCTACACCTGCCAAATCACTGTCAACACAACATAGACTGACTTCCCAGACTTATCACCATGGTCCTGCTTGGCAATCACTGGATCTGGTTCTGACCTGTGGTTTAACTTCCTGGCTTGACCTTGGATCTGTATCATTGCTGCAAATTTGCCTGATAATCTGGACTCTTGGTAGAACCTGGACATTATCTCTGGGTCTGCCCTGCTTACCTTGCTCAGGTACTGTGGGGCTGGGCCCTGGCCAGCAAGGCTCCACCCCTACTGTCCATGTTATCCTCCTCTTCTCCCTGGACCTTGGGGAACAGCTGGGCCTTGCTGCTCCATGACAGTAATGACTTAAAATTTAAATGTGCATGTATTCATGTCAGTGAGCTTTATCCAAACAACTTAAAAATTGCAAAATGATTTGGATTTAAAACATCATATTTAGCAAGGTGATGCTCTAATAATCTCTGACCACTTTAATAGCTGTCTCTCATCACACACCCACCCCATACTCTGTATTTGGCTACTCATTTATACACTTGTATCTGAGCAACTGGCAAAATTGCAACAAATGGTGAATCCTATCCAGAAATTGTGAACTTAGCTTTGGCTTCTGTACACAAACTACATTAAAGTTCAGCAGTGCCCACAAAGGCTACTATGTATGCACCATAAAAAGATGACATGCTGTGGAACAGTTTAGCAAAAGGACTAAGGGGACCTCTGCCCCCCACCCCATCATCTCTGAATAAATTTAATCACTGCTTTAGACTGAAACATTTGGGCTATTTGTAATACAGATCTGAGATTAAATAGAAAAGCAATTAATGCACTAAATATTTATAGTATGCAAAGTCAAAGCAGGCATATGTTTTGCTCACAACATGGAAAATAAAAAGGTTAACACTCTAAAGCCCTTATATATGAAAGTTTACTATTCCAGAGAAACAGATGAAAATTCAATGAAATGGAAGGACAAAACAATTATTTATATAAAGAAAAAAAAAGTAAAATAATTACTAAAAAACAAATGCCTTGAGGATTATAAACAAGGAGCCCTACTATTGATCTTGGTGGGTTGCGTTCAGTGCTGGAAAAATATCAAGGCATTTCACGATGGGAAAATTTGCTGGAAAGGATAATAAAAACTAATTGCACTGCCTGGACTAAATGAAAGGCCAACAGCTCTGCTGGGCATGGAGCAGGAGTTCAGTCTCCATCATGGAACTTTGAAGAGCTCACGAGATTTGCCTGTTATGAAAGCCAAGAGGAATTCAAGAGCCAAATCTCTTCTCATTGCCTGCAAAGTAGCTACTGACTTCGTAATTTCCATATTCACTCCCTACTTCAGCCCACAAAGAATATATTGTGCTTGACCAACTGGACTGCCTTCTATGATGAAATAACTTGCTCAGTGGATGAGAGGAGAACTGTGGACATCGTCTACCTTGATTTTTAGCATGGTCTTTGACATGGTCTCCAACAACACCCTTGTTGACAAGCTGGCAAGATTTGGACTGGAAAGACGGACCACAGGATGAGTAGAAAACTGGCTAAACTGAGACATTGACTACCACCTTTTGAGGTAAGAAAAGTCACACTGGCAGCTAGTCGCGAGTAGAGTTCCTCAGAGGTTGATTCTGGATCTGGTACTATTCAATATCTTTATAAATGATCTGTATGACAGTACTGAATACACCCTCACCAAGCTTGCAGATGACACCAAACTGGGGGGAAGAGATGTGTGGTGACAGGACAAGAGGCAATGGGCACAAGTTGCTTCAGGGGCAATTCCATCTGGATATAAGAAAATCCTTCACCATGAAAACAATTAAACATTGGAATAGGTTATCCAGAGAAGTGGTGGAACCTCCCTTGCTGGAAATATTCAAGACTTGGCTTGACGGGGCCCTGGATAACCTAATCTAAGGTCCTGCTTCCAACAGATGGTTGGACCAGATGATCTCCAGAAGTCCTTTCTATGATTCTATGTATCAAAGTTAAATCATTCTGAGGAACTGATTGAGCAGAGTAGGTGACACATGATAAAAGTCTCTCAGTGGCAAACTGGCAACATCCTACTGGCCATAACACTTAATAATGTTGTAGCTCGGTAAGAATCAACTTCTGTAGCTATTCACCAAGAGGCAAATAGTCTTAATTTCAACTGCATGCTGCCAAATCAGGGACTTGGGATGCCACCATTTTGAAAGCTATAATGTAAGTTAAAGCTCTATAACTGTTTTCTCACTTTGCTGGAGGGTAGGAGCGAAGAAAATACAGAAAATGGATGAAAACCTTCAATCTTCTGACTTTATAACAATGTACTGCTTCCTCTACCTGGAGAACAAATGTGCTTAGATCACAGCTTGATACTGCCCTTGTTTTATCAGTCCAAATGGCTACAAGTAAGGAAGGCTATCTGAGACTGTGCAACATCCCTCAGTCCTGTCTGCACAGCAGCACCTTCTTTCTGTGCACATTAAACCCCATCAAAATCCTCTGCTTTACCTGGCACAATTAGGCACAATAGGTTTTAATCTGGATATATACACCAGAAAGAAAAAATTTAAGAAAGGACCTTAATTCCTTTAGTTGGGGTGCTGCATGCCTGAGAAAAATCCTTGCCCTTCCCTCAGGGGCCTATAAAACTCTTTAATGAGTGTTTATGATAGCAAGCACTTTAGAAACACGTTGGAGACAACCTTGTCCTAGGTCCGAGTTGTAAATTAGTCTAACTCTTGCTAAAAAGGTACTTGATGACTGTTGACCTCTCTAGAAGAAAAGCTTAAAAAGAATTTTAAGTCTGTCCCACTTCTACATTGGTAAACTTTATATTTCACAGAAAAGAAGTAATATGTACTTAGTCCTGATCTATTCAACATATCTGAGCTCACATACAGAGAAAAAACTTAATGGATCAATCTGAAAGAGTAGTGTTCTGTTCAGCATTCTCTTTGTCAGATATCAGATATCTATATACAGGGACATCTTTACCTCTGTGCAGAACTATATGATCAATCATGTTACATTTGTATTTGGTGTGATATAGGCAAAGAGGACAACGAAGGTCTTTGGGTCCTTCCTCAGGAACTGCCGAATGTCCAGCTTCCACGTGCATAGTAAAAGCAGATCTGTGAAATGGGACGGAGACATGGAAGCAGTCAGAAGAGGTGTGTATGGAACACTGAAGTGTCACAGCTCTATTACAGAAGCGTTGTATAAAATGGTACAGATATCATTCAGCCTTCTCTTCGCAAAGCCACATGGCATTTCAGCAGGATTGCTCAAATGGATATCACATGAGCATAGGTATTTGCAGGCTCATATCCCTATGTAAATGAATACACATTCTGCACAAGATATTCTTTTGCAGTGATTGCTCTATAGTCACATTGCTATAGTTAAGATAGCAGAAGTATTTCCAACTTTTGTGCTCGTTATTTGCTTGTCTTTGGCAGAGAGACATTTTAGCAAGTTGAGTAAAATCCTTTCAACTGTCCTAGACTTTGAAGGGTGAAAAAAACTTATTTCTGATGTAAAAAAAATAAAAATCCTCAACAACTCTTTTTGTAGGACTAGCCCCACAACAGCTGAAATGTTCAGTCAAGATATGAAATAGTCTTGCATCTAACAGTAAATTTGACACCAAGTTGATAAGTTTGAAAGCCTCAATTATGAGGACCTGAAAATGCAAGACTCCACAAATGAACAGTACTTTTGCACAACAAATCTCATACCATTAGCTGCAAACTTAAAAAATACAAGAGACATACATGCAGAGGAAATTAACTATGCATCTATCAAGCCACAAGGTCAAGTAATAAAATGAGAGGTGTTTGTAAACTTAGGGGAATTAGGCATTTTTTTTCCTGGGGTAGTGCTAAAACTTGCAAGACCAAAGCTGCTGGCTGCATTAAATTACAGAACTTAAAGGCCCTTTGAAAGTTCTCCAAGTCTGTTAGCTTGAATGCAAAACAACTTATAAACACAACTGGCTTTGAGCCTGATCCAATGGTCATTGAAGCCAATAGGTAAGTTTTTATCATCTTCAGTGGATGCTTTTGTGTGTTTATTTCTCTGTGGTGACTGGAAATGTTTTTTTTTAAAGAGAGCTCACGTGTGTACGTTGTACATTTAAGGAGGAAAGACTTAATCCCAGAAAGTTTGAGACACCACAATAAAGAACACAACTCTCTTTATGTAACTATGAAAATATGTAATTACAGCTTGATTTAAGGCAATTTTGTTTAATCCTGGTAGGAGAAAAGGGCAATAGGAAAATGTGAAAAGATACATTAGACCTGTCAAGAGTTGGAAATGCTTAAAACAAATAATAATCTGGAGCAGCAATAGTAATAGTAATCTGGAATTAAACAGCAAGTTATGCCATGTAACTGGCAAGGAGCTGAAGCAACAAAGCCTGATCTCTTATGGATGTATAACTTGAAGCTGCTCTTCTATGTGGTCTCTCATGTCTAATGTCCAGCATACAGCTAGACATGTATACAATACAATGGTGGAGTTCCCCAGGGCTCAATTTTAGAGCCAGTTCTCCTCAGTGTTTTTATAAATGACCTGGACACGGGAGTTGAGTGCACACTAAGTTAGTTTACCAGCAATACTAAATTAGGAGGAGCTGTTGATTCCCTTGAGGGTAGCGAGACCTCACAAAGAGATCTTGATAGATTAGAGTGCTGGGCAATCACCAACCATATGAAATTTAACAAGGACAAATGCCAGATTCTGCACCTGGGACAGTGTAATCCTGCATGTATGTATAGATTGGGAGATAAGAGGCTGGAGTGCAGCCCTGCAGAAAGGGATCTGGGGGTTTTGGTTGATAGTAAGCTCAATATGAGTCAACAACGTGCCCTGGCAGCCAAAAGGGACAACTGTATCCTGGGGTGCATTAAGCACAATACAGCTAACCAGTTGAAAGAAGTGATTGTCCCACTATACTCAGCATTGGTGCAGCCTCACCTCGAGTACTGTGTGTAGTTTTGGAGTCCACAATATAAGAATAATATAAAAATATTTAAATGTGTCCAAAGGAGGGCAACAAAGATGGTGAAAGGACTAGAGGGCATGACTTATGAGGAGAGGGTGAGGATACTAGATTTGTTCAGCTTAGAGAAGAGGAGACTGAAGGGTGACCTCATTGCTGTCTACAACTTCCTCATGAAGGGGAGCAGAGAGGGAGGTGCTGATTTCTTCTCGCTGGTGTCTGGTGATAGGACGCGAGGGCTTAAAGCTGAGTCAGGGGAAGTTCAGATTGGATATTAGGAAAAAGTTCTTCACTGAGAGGGTGGTCAAGCACTGGAACAAGCTGCCCAGGGAAGTGGCCATGGCCCCAAGCCCACCAGTGTTCAAGAAGCATTTGGACAACACTCTTAGATATATGGTTGAACTTTTAGGTTGCCCTGTGTGGAGTCAGGAGTTGGACTCAATGATCCTCGTGGATCCCTTCCGAATCAGGATATTCTATGATTCTGTGATTCTAATAGGAAAGGTTGAGCATAATTCTTCAACAGAACCTCTGTCCTTTACCCAACCACATGATCTATTTTCACAAAGCTCCTAAGGACATAATAGCTTTGAGACCTTGAATGTCAGCTAAGGGGGTTATGACTGAGGGTTCAAAATATCAGAAGGAAACTCAGAAACAGCACAACTGCATAAATCTTTTTCTCCTTAGGGAACATGGCTAAACACACGCACCTGAAACTTTAAATTTTGCAATGTTTAATTGGATTTGTTGAATTGTTTCTATATGCTATCAGATGCTTTGGAGTATGCTTTATATTTCAGCCAGATAAATTGGGGTGGGGGTATTGGTATTATGAGAGCTTTCTTCATAGAGGGAATAGAAATTCTGTAACCTACCTAGAACATTTGACTGCCCCATGCTTCATGCTAATTGTTCCAAAAATATGCCTTATACTCCTCATACTTGATGGTGAGGACCAGCATCTAATTACAAATTGTGAGGGGGGAAAACCCCCACTCCTTGTACTATTTACTGTAGTGAGTACCGCCTACTGCAAGTGCTTTTCTCTTCAACAGATGGTACAGGCTGTTGTAGGAATGAAGAAAAATAATTACATGGATGCTGCTGTGATCTGGTATGGCATTTCCTATGTTTTTCTCCCTGGTCACCGTTGGTCTTAGCTACAGCCAGTTCTCACAAAGATTTCAGAAGTCTTTTGAAGCACTAAAAAAAATCCCATTAGAAGTTCAGTTTATTTATTTTGCCCAATACTTACTTAAAGCCTGTATAAAAGGAACAATCTTTGCACTTGAACAGTTTCTTCCCTCCATGCTTGTCACGGTAATGACGTCGAATGCTCTGTATGTAACCCGAGGAGAATTCACAAAATTCACAGTTAAGGATAGTTTCTGTTTTTTCCACTCCCGCAGCACTCCCAGAAAGTGGGATTCGGCTGATGTTACTGTTCATGGCCAGAGCTGCAGACTGGTAGTGGTTCAACTGTTGCTGAACATCAGGAGGTTCTGAGTATGAAGAGTCTATAAAGAAAGAGAGAGAGAAGTTGTCATTCCAGGTGGATCAATGAAATTTAAAAAGATTTCAGTCCTGTTCCAGCAGGCAGCCTTCTGAAGAGATAAGAGGATTACCATTTCTTCATCTAACCCAATTTGTATTCTACAATGTAAAAGGTGGTCGGTTGAGATTAGGCTTTTTAAATCTGATCTGGGGAGGGATAAATATATGAGTAACCTATTAAAGACAGAAAGAAAAAGGAAATGGATACAATATAACCCAACAGAAGGCTGTCACACCATTTTAATGATATTTAAAAAAACACAGACTGGATATGTTTCAGCACACACACTGAAAACTAGAATACTTTATTAAAAAAAATGGAGGGGAGTCTTGGAAGTTTCCCAATACATTGATTTGAATGTGGAAGTTAGGAATTCAGCTACTTTGTCCCATATAATCCACAACTCCCCATGAATGGTACAAATGAAAGCAGAAAAAGCACAGGTGAATTTCAGTGTGACATTACTGAAAAGATAACAAAAGGCTCTTTTCTTAAGCTTTTTGAAAAGGAAAACAAAAGATGATTTAAAAAAAAAAAAGTCAGAACACAAAGTGTATCAGCCACCTCCCATTTTGATAGGTGATTCATTTCCAAAGTATAATTCCCTGAGGCTGTAGATGTATGAATTCTCTAAAACGCATACTTGTTGGAAATTAATACCATCCATTCTAACCAATTAGTAAAGAGAAACAAAAGGCAAATAGACTTGTACAGCACTCAGTGTGTGGACTTCATCTGTCTTCAAGAAAGTAAAATGGTTGCTTTCTTTTCACACTACCATAGAGATAAGTTATATATGCTTTAGAAATGAAACCCAAACCAACAGCAACAACAAAAAATACCAAACAAAAACAAAACATAGGGAGGAAAATGTCTCCAGACTCCTCAGCTTCATCATCAGGTGTACAGCAGAGACATGAAAGCTTCTGGTAAATTGATTCAAATTTTTTTTTGTTTCTTCTCTCTGAGTTGCCTGAGCACAAACCGGATCACAATATATTTATCCTCTTTGTTCTCATTACTTCTACATCAGGTTTGCTCACCACAGACGGCTCACAATGATTTCTATCAGGTCAAATCTTAAGGCCCTGTGTCACTCACAGCTGCTTCCAGCTTGCCATGAGGCAAAGGAAAGCAACTGTGGGAAAGAAAAAAACACACTTCACACCAAAATTTTATCCAATAAAGAGGAACATGGCACTCCTGCTCAAACATATTTAAGAAATACACAGGCAGCCAGTGGTGGCTGAAGAGGCACTTTGTGTGTGTGGGTGGTACATACACCTCTGGAAGGGAATGCAGCCTGAGGGCAACCCATGCTGGAGCAGGCACACAAGGCAGAAACCGTTACACATATCACCTCTACCTTCTACACCACCCATTTCCTTATTAGAGGAATTTTTGACAGACTGAGTGTCACTTGTGAAAATAAGGGAAGATGAGACTGGGGAGGGGAGAGGATAGGTGTTTATTTGTTTGTCTAATTGTCTTCTTTTTTTCTCAATGCCCAAATCAGCGATGGGAGGTTTGTGCTGATTGGCAATAAATTAATACAAGCAAAATTCCTCAACTTTAAACTGTTTTGTCCATGACAATAATTAGCAGAGAATGTGGGCGACACCAGGAACTGTCATGGGCTGGATCTGGAATCACAGAATCACGGGATCACAGAATGGTAGGGGTTGGAAGGAACCTCTGGAGATCATCTAGTCCAACCCCCCTGCCAGAGCAGGGTCACCTAGAGCAGGTTGCACAGGAATGCGTCCAGGAGGGTTTTGAATGTCTCCAGAGATGGACACTCCACCACCTCTCTGGGCAGCCTGTGGCAGGGCTCTGCCACCCTCAAAGTAAAGAAGTGCCTCCTCATGTTTAGGTGGAACTTCCTATGCTCAAGTTTGTGCCCATTACCCCTTGTCCTGTCCCCAGGCACACCTGAAAAGAGCCTGACCCCATCCTCCTGACACCCATCCTTTAAGTATAAGTGTAGACAAGATCCCCCTCAGTTGTCTTTTTTCCAGACTGAAGAGACCCAAATCCCTCAGCCTTTCTTCATAGGAGAGGTGTTCCAGTCCCCTCATCATCTTGGTAGCCCTTTGCTGCACCCTCTCCAGCAGTTCCCTGTCCTTCTTGAACCGGGGAGCCCAGAACTGGACACAGTACTCCAGTTGTGGCCTCACCAGGGCAGAGTAGAGGGGGAGGATGACCTCCCTCCACCTGCTTGCCACACTCTTCTTGATGCACCCCAGGATGCCATTGGCCTTCTTGGCCACAAGGGCACATTGCTGGCTCATGGTCAACTTGTTGTCCACCAGGACTCCCAGGTCTCTTTCCACCGAGCTGCTCTCCAGCAGGTCAGCCCCCAACCTGTCCTGGTGCATGAGGTTATTCCTCCCCAGGTGCAGCACCCTACACTTGCCCTTGTTGAATTTCATAAGGTTCCTCTGCCCAACTCTCCAGCCTGTCCAGGTCTTTATTTATGGTGGCACAGCCTTCTGGTGTGTCAGCCACCCCTCCCAGTTTTGTGTCATCAGCGAACTTGCTGAGGGTGCCCTCTATCCCTTCATCCAGGTCATTGATGAATATATTGAACAGGACTGGACCCTAAATGTTTCTCCTCAGTTCATTAAAAGGGTGTGATTGTCTCCCTTAATTAGCCAGTTTGGCACAGAGGGAGTGAATACAGGGCTCATCCCAACATAAAATATAAAAATTAAACAACTAGGAAAAGAATGTCAAAGAGAGCAACAGGCTTGAGCTGGCTTTAACCCACATATTCCTTCCTGGTAACTGGGGACATCCATTGTCATGATGGTGGTCGCATTATAGAGACCAGTAATGGGAATCACATTGGTATTGTGATTGAACTGTGTACTGCAATTGGTATATATTGCTAAGTGTAACTTATTTTTGTATTGTGTTTTCAGTTTTCAGAAGGAGGATCTGGGGAACTACAGGCCTGTCAGTCTGACCTCGGTGCTGGGGAAGGTTATGGAGCAGATCATCTTGAGTGTCATCACATGGCACATACAGGACACCCAGGTGATCGGGCCCAGTCAGCATGGGTTTATGAAAGGCAGGTCCTGCTTGACTAACCCGACCTCCTTCTATGACAAGGTCACCCCCTCAGTGGATGAAGGAAAAGCTGTGGATGTTGTTTACCTGGACTTTAGTAAAGCCTCTGACACTGTTTCCCACAGCATTCTCCTGGAGAAACGGGTTGCTCATGGCTTGGACGGGCATACTCTTTGCTGGGTAAAAAACTGTCTGGGTGGCCAGGCCCAAAGAGTGATGGTGAGTGGAGTTAAATCCAGTTGGCAGCCAGTCACAAGTGGTGTTCCCCGGGGCTCAGTATTGGGGACAGTTCTGTTTAATATCTTTATTAGTGATCTGGATGAGGCAATCAAGTGCACCCTCAGTAAGTTTGCAGATGACATCAAGTTAGGTGGGAGTGTTGATCTGCTTGAGGGTAGAAAAGCTCTGGATGGATGGGCCTAGGCCAACTGTATGAGGTTCAACAAGACTAAGTTCCAGGTCCTGCACTTGGGTCATAACACCCCCATGCAACACTACAGGCTTGGGGAAGAGTGGCTGGAAAGCTGCACAGCGGAAAAGGACCCATGCTAAAGCAGTCCATTCCTGAAGGACTGTACCCTGTGGAAAGGACATATGCTGGAACAATTCATAAAGAACTGTAGCCTGTGGGAACGACCCCACGCTGGAGCAGGGGAACATCATGACGAGGAAGGAGCAGCAGAGACAAAGCATTATGAATTGATGGCAACCCCCATTCCCCCTGCAACGTTCAGGGGTGGGGGGAGAAGGTAGAAGAGTCAGGAATGAAGGAGTGAAGTTGAGCCTAGGAAGAAGGGAAGGATGGGGGGAAGCTGTTTTTAGTTTTGTCTTTGTTTCTCACTATCCTACTCTATTTGTAATTGTCAATAAATTAAATCCATCTTCCCCAAATATATTTTGTTTTGCCCATGAGGGTAATTGGTGAAGGATCTCCCTTTCCTTATCACAACCTACGAGCTTTTTCATCATATTTTCTCCCCCTGCCTGTTGAGGAGGAGGAGTGAGAAAGCAGCTTTGTGGGCACCTGGTGGCCAGCCAAGGTTAACTCACCACAACCTGTCATAAGGAGGAAAAAATGGAATACTTGGTCCTGATTGCTAAAGAAAAGGAATACCACTGAGATCTGGTTTTATAAAGAATTTTACATAGAATGAATATGAGGAACTTAGTGGGCCATTTCAAAAATGTACAAGCTAATACCACGGCACAGTCTTAAGTAAAAGAAAGGGTACCCATAGCCATGCCAAGAGGCAAAATTAGCCATAAATGAAGCAGAAAAACACGGAATAGCATCAGGGAGGCTGCAAATCTCATTACTTAAATTTTAATTATAAAACTTACCTACATATTACCTGTACAGAAAGAGGAACAAGATTAGCAAGATGTTAAATTCCTGCCTGTGCTATGGACCTAAAAAACTTCAGCATCTGAATACAATAGTGTTCTCATACCCCAAAGGCTCTCTGAACGGAAAGCAATATAACTGACTGTTCACATGTGCACCATTGCCCTTCCAGATGGGCAGACAGTGAGTTACAGCGAGGCAACAGCCAATTGTTAGGAACTGCAGGAATTTCAGCCAATTGGAATCAGGTATTCTCTACTCAATCCTATAACTGACATGGTGTGCAATTGCTCAGGGAGAGACCTGACAGAGACCCCACAAGAGGCCTTAGGAGCACCTGAGAGCAAACAGTGGGGACCCCCAGCCCTGCACCCAGACTGCATATTGTGCAGCTGGATCTGCTACACTGACCCATCCAACTGGTTCATGCAGGATCATGCTGTCTCCCCTGTGGAACAGGGAGGTCATGTTAGAAATCATTATGCTGATCCACCCAGCTTCTCTCCTGGACTATGTTGTCCCTCCCATGGAACAGGGAAGTCGTATCACTTGTTAACATTAATTATATCTGCAACTAAATGTCTTTTGGTATCTGAGCCCATTTAGTCTCCACACTGTCAATTCAGTCTCGAACTGCAACAATGAATTACAGCAGTTTGCTGGTATGCTTACTGGAAAGCCAAAGGAAGTCTTAGTGACTCAGTAAGGGGTGGAGAGAGTGAATATTTCCACAAGTGCCTAAAAAGCAATTTTGCCATTCTGAAAAATTTATCCAGCGTATAGGCACAATGACTCACACAAAATGTCTGCCAACTCTGCTGAAAGTCATCATCTCTTTCAAAAGAGCCTACATATGAAAGGAACTCATGGTCTCCGCTACAATGGAACACACAAAATGTTGGTTTCATACACACCTGGATACCATAGGTTCATACACAGGGAAAAATTTATAAAGAGACCCCCCTGCTAAAGCAAAATGAACATTCAAGTTTTATATGCTACATAGAAACTATGAAATGTGTGTCAGAGTCTTAACAGTAGAGAGACCGTGATACTTCCATAAGGAAAAAATATTTAAAATTAAGGTTCTCATTCAGTTAGATAAAACTTATTTGGAAGTCAAATTATGCTCTAGCTATTTGTAGATACTTTAAGAGACATCATTGGACATGGACGCAACAGCTAAACGCTAAAAGCAACCCACCTAAAACAAGCAATAAGAACAAATCAGAACAATACATGTAAACGTTTAAGTATTAGAAACAGAGAAGTAGTTGAAAAATTAGAGGGGGGAAAAAAGTATTTAACACCCGCCCCCATAACTAGACAAATCTAATACAAGTATATAAATACTTGCAAAATCAGAGTTGGGGATGAAGGGAAAAAATTACTTTAAGAAAAGCAATAGACTTGCTGTTTTGAGTGCACTGAAAAGTAAGCATATTATATCTGCAAAGTACTAATGAAGAAATATCTCAATGACCACAGGGAGTAAGGCAGATAAATTTGAAAACATCACACTTTCCTGGTAAATCTGTACTAGAACATCAGAGTCAGATAGATCAGCATCTATATGACAAAATAAACTCATCAAGGAGACGTTTAACTCCTGACTTCAGAGCAAACATGGAGTGAGCACACAAAATCTCAATGAGTATTTAAAACCTCTTGGGGAAAAATGGGAATGTAATATCAAGTAGAAACCCAGGGCATTACAGCTCTGTCACAAGAAGTCCTAAAGAGACTGAAAGGAAAATATGTGGAATGCTACTTAATGTAGTATGCATGGATTCACATAAACAGATAATCACAAAAACGAATGTCAGAGAAATATAAAGAAAAAAAGCAGAAGACAAAAGGTTTCCTCTTTTGATAAAAATATGCTCGTGAAGACAAATCAAGATGCAGGACCACACCAAAACACACGAAATATGTCCAAAAGCAAGTAGGACTGTACAAATAATAATAATTTTAAAAATAAATAAGATAATGCTAAGGGTGCAGAGATTTAATAGTAGTCTATGAGATTTAGGAGCATAGTCACTATTGAAATTCAATGGGACTCAAAATTACCTTCTCATACAGTGGTGGGGAACCATATAGTCATGAGTGGAAACAGCTTGGAGAGTGGGAAGGGGAAAAACTGGAGTGTCATACAAAGTCTGCCAAGACTATACACATTTGTTCATTTTATGTCACATATCACTGACCTAGAACATTCTAGCATTAAACTAAACGGGGAAAAGGGAGGATAGAGAACAGAACAAGATTCATAATGATGTGACATAACGTTGAAGAGCAAGCTTAGGGAACCATACTGTATAAAGAAGTTCTAATAGGTGCACATTTGAAACCAAATTTGAACCTAATTCTGATTTCTACTAAAGACACTTTATATTGCTAGGATGATGCAAAGAAGCTGTAATGGAAAAGAGTGTTATGTCCTGACTGTTTTTACACTCAAAAAAAAAAAAGAGAGTAATCACAATAGAAAGAAAATAAGCCCCTTGAATACAATTCACATTTAAAAGATGAATTTAAAAGTCTTATTGAATATGCATTGTAAGAAGTCTTATCAAGGCTGTTTTGGAATGTTTTCATAGAATAATTTAGGTTGGAAAAGACCTTTAAGATCATTCAGTCCAACCATTAACCTAACACTGCCAGGTCCACCACTAAACCATGTCACTAAGTGCCATATCTACATGTCTTTTAAATACCTCCAGGAATGGTGACTCAACAACTTCCCTGGGCAGCCTGTTCCAATGCTTAATAACCCTTTCGGTGAAGAATTTTTTTCCTAATATCCAATCTAAACCTCCCCTGACGCAACTTGAGGCCATTTCCTCTTATCCTATAATTTCTATCAGGGAAGTACCTCCTTTCAGGTAGTTGTAGAGAGTGAGAAGGTCTCCCCTCAGCCTCCTTTTCTCCAGGCTGAACAATCATAGAATCATAGAATCATGGGGTTGGAAGGGACCTCTGGAAATCATCTAGTCCAACCCCCCCTGCCAGAGCAGGGTCACCCAGAGCAGGTTGCACAGGAACGTGTCCAGGAGGGTTTTGAATGTCTCCAGAGTTGGAGTCTCCACCACCTCTCTGGGCAGCCTGTTCCAGTGCTCTGCCACCCTCAAAGTAAAGAAGTTCCTCCTCATGTTTAGGTGGAACTTCCTATGCTCAAGTTTGTGCCCATTACCCCTTGTCCTGTCCCCAGGCACACCTGAAAAGAGCCTGACCCCATCCTCCTGACACCCATCCTTTAAGTATAAGTGTAGACAAGATCCCCCCTCAGCCGTCTTTTTTCCAGACTGAAGAGACCCAAATCCCTCAGTCTTTCTTCATAAGAGAGGTGTTCCAATCCCCTAATCATCTTGGTAGCTCTCTGCTGCACCCTCTCCAGCAGTTCCCTGTCGCTCTTGAATCAATCCCAGCTCCTTCAGCTGCTCCTCATAAGACTTGTGCTCTAGACCCCTCACCAGCTTCATTGCTCTTCTTTGGACACGTTCCAGCACCTTACTGTCTTTTTTGTAGTGAGGGGCCCAAAACTGGACACAGTACTCGAGGTGGGGCCTCACCAGTGCCGAGTACAGGGGGACAAACGCATCCCTAGTCCTGCTGGCCGTGCTATTTCTGATACAAGCCAGGATGCTGTTGGCCGCCTTGGACACCTGGGCACACTACTGGCTCATATTCAGCCAGCTGTCGACCAACGCCCCCAGGTCCTTTTCTGCCAGGCAGCTCTCCAGACACTCTTCCCCAAGCTTGTAGCGTTGTATGGCATTGTTGCGACCCAAGTGCAGGACCCAGCACTTGGCCTTGTTGAACCTCATACCATTGGCTTCGGCCCATTGACCCAGCCTGTCCAGATCCCTCTGAAGAGCCTTCCTACCCTCAAGTAGATTGACACTCCAGCCTAACTTGGTGTCATCAGCAAACTTACTGAGGGTATACTTGATCCCCTTGTCCAGATCATTAAACAGAACTGTCCCCAATACTGAGCCCCGGGGAACACCACTTGTGACTGGCTGCCAACTGGATTTAACTCCACTCAGCATCACTCTTTGGGCCTGGCCACCCAGACAGTTTTTTACCCAGCAAAGAGTATGCCCGTCCAAGCCATGAGCAACCAGTTTCTCCAGGAGAATGCTGTGGGAAACTGTGTCAGAGGCTTTACTAAAGTCCAGGTAAACAACATCCACAGCTTTTCCTTCATCCACTGAGGGGGTGACCTTGTCATAGAAGGAGGTCGGGTTAGTCAAGCAGGACCTGCCTTTCATAAACCCATGCTGACTGGGCCCGATCACCTGGGTGTCCTGTATGTGCCATGTGATGACACTCAAGATGATCTGCTCCATAACCTTCCCCGGCACCAAGATCAGACTGACAGGCCTGTAGTTCCCTGGATCCTCCTTGCGGCCCTTCTTGTAGATGGTCATCACATTTGCTAACATCCAGTAAACTGGGACCTCCCCAGTTAGCAAGGACTGCTGATAAATGATGGAAAGCGGCTTGGTGAGCAGTTCTGCCACCTCCCTCAGTATCCTTAGCTGGATCCCATCCAGCCCCATAGACTTGTGTGTGTCTAAGTGGTGTATCAGGTCACTAACCATTTCCCCTTGGATTATGGGGGCTTCATGCTGCTCCACATTCCTGTCTTCCAGTTCAGGGGGCTGGGTACCCCAAGAACAACTGGTCTTACTATTAAAGACTGAAGCAAAAAAGGCATTAAGTACCTCAGCCTTTTCCTCAACCTTTGTCGCTATGTTTCCCCCTACATCCAGTAAAGGATGGAGATTCTCCTTCACCCTCTTTTTGTTGCTCTTGTAGTTATAGAAACATTTTTTACTGTCTTTTACAGCAGTAGCCAGATTAAGTTCTAGTTGGGCTTTGGCCCATCTAATTTTCTCCCTGCATAACCTCATGACATCTTTGTAGTCCTCCTGAGTTCCTGAGTTGCCTGCCCCTTGTTCCAAAGGTCATAAACTCTCCTTTTTTTTCCTGAGTTCCAGCCAAAGCTATCTGTTCAGCCACGATGGTCTTCTTCCTGCCGGCTTGTCTTTCGGCACATGGGGATAGCCTGATCCTGTGCCTTTAAGGTTTACTTCTTGAAGAACGTCCAACCTTCCTGCACTACTTTGCCCTTCAGGACTGCTTCCCAAGGGACTCTGTCAACCATGTCCCTAAACAGGCCAAAGTCTGTCCTCTTGAAGTAGAAGATAACAGTTCTGCTAACTCCCCTCCTTACTTCTCTGAGAATTGAAAACTCTATCATTTCATGATCGCGGTGGCCAAGACAGCCTCCAACCATCATATCACCCACAAGTCCTTCTCTGTTTGCAATCAACAGGTCCAGCAGGGTGCCTTCCGAGAATCATATAATTGCCTAGGTTGGAAGGGACCTTTCAGATAATCTAGTCCAACCATCAACCTAACTCTGACAAAAACCATCACTAAACCATATCTCTAAGCACTATGTCTACCTGTCTTTTAAATACCTCCAGGGATGGTGCCTCAACCACTTCCCTGGGCAGCCTGTTCCAATGCTTAATAACTCTTTCAGTGTAAAAGTTTTTCCTAATATCCAGTCTAAACTTCTCCTGGCGCAACTCGAGGCCGTTTCCTCTTGTCCTATTGCCTGTTACTTGGGAGAAGAGACCGATACCCACCTCACTACAACCTCCTTTCAGGGAGTTGTAGAGAGCGAGAAGGTCTCCCCTCAGCCTCCTTTTCTCCAGGCTAAACAACCCCAGCTCCCTCAGCCGCTCCACATGACACTTGTTCTCCAGACCCCTCACCAGCTTTGTTGCCCTTCTCTGGACATGCTCCAGCACCTCAATGTCTTTCTTGTGGTGAGGGGCCCAAAACTGGACACAGTACTCGAGGTGGGGCCTCACCAGTGCCCAGTACAGGAGGACGATCACTTCCCTAGTCCTGCTCACCACACTATTCCTGATACAGGCCAGGATGCTGTTGGCCTTCTTGAACACCTGGGCACACTGCTGGCTCATATTTAGCCAGCTGTCGACCAACGCCCCCAGGTCCTTTTCTGCCAGGCAGCTCTCCAGAGACTCTTCCCCAAGCTTGTAGCACTGCATGGGGTTGTTGTGACCCAAGTGCAGGACCCGGCACTTGGCTTTGTTGAACCTCATACCATTGGCTTCGCCCATCGATTCAGCCTGTCCAGATTCCTCTGCAAAGCCTTTCTACCCTCAAGCAGATCAACACTCCTGCCCAACTTGGTGTCGTCTGCAAACTTACTGAGGGTGCACTCGATCCCCTCATCCAGATCATTGATAAAGATATTAAACAGAACTGTCCCCAATACCGAGCCCTGGGGAACACCACTTGTGACCGGCCGCCCTAGTTGGCTCACTCACCAGTTGTGCCAGGAAGTTATCTTCCACACACCCCAGGAACCTCCTAGACTGTTCCCTCTCAGCTGTATTGTATTTCCGGCAGACATCTGGTAAGTTGAAGTCCCCCATGAGGACAAGGGCTAGCGATTGTGAGACTTCTCCTGACTGCTTATAGAATATTTCATCTGCCTCTTCATCCTGGTTGGGTGGTCTGTAACAGACTTCCACCATGATAGCAGCCTTGTTGGCCTTTCCCCTGATTCTTACACATAAACACTTGACCCTTTCGTCACCATCGTCAACCTCTAGAGAGTCAAAACACTCCCTAACATACAGGTCTAACCCACCACCTCTCCTTCCTTGCCTAGCCCTTCTGAAGAGTTTATAGCCATCCATTGCAGCACTCCAGTCATGCGAGTCATCCCACCATGTTTCCGTGACGGCAACTATATCATAGTTTTACAGCTGCACAAAGGCTTCCAACTCCTCTTGTTTCTTGCCCATGCTGTGTGCATTGGTGTAGATGCACTTCAGTTGGCTTCCTTCAGGGCATATCCACCTGCTGTGGTGTGGTCTTATCCATGGGCTGCAGGTTGGATATCTGCTCCGCCTTGGACCTCCATGGGCTGCAGGGGACAACCTGCTTCACCATGGTCTTCACCATGGGCTGCAGGGGAATCTCTGCTCTGGTGCCTGGAGCACCTCCTCCCCCTCCTTCTTCACTGACTTTGGTGTCTGCAGGGTTGTTTCTCTCATATTTTTCACACTTCTCTCTCTCACAGCTGCTGCGCAGTGTTTTTTACCCTTTCTTAAATATATTATCACAGAGGCACCACCAGCGTCGCTGATGGGCTCAGCTTTGGGTCCATTTTGGAGCCAGCTGAAACTGGCTCTGTCTGGCATAGGATCAGCCCCTGGTCTCTTCTCACAGAAGCCACCCTCTACTAAAACCTTGCCACGTAATCCCAATACATTTTCCTACAATTCTTCTGCAAATTTGCACCAAATATAGCTACTTTTATGCTGAGCACAAAACTATTTTTCAAAGCCACAGCTGTTCTGCTATTTGCTTCCTTTGTAACAGCAACTATCTTTGCTGAAAAGTATGGTCAGCTTGACTTATTCCAAAGGCCAACCATTGGCAGTATAAGTTGGTAAAGAATAAACTGTTGAGATTTGACTGCAGGTCAAGTACTAGAACACCACCTTTATTCTTGCTTTTCATGCAACTTTGGATTTTTCTTAATTGCTGCCTTAATTTTTGTTTTAAATAAAAACATTAAGTAGTATTTTAGACAATTAATTTCTTGCTCTGAGGCACCTCTTACCATTAGAGTCCTCCACCTCTTCAGCAGAAGTGTGTTTCTTGGAGGTGTGGTAGCCAAGTGAGGCTGAGAGGCTGACAACACGGGATCTTGGTAGTGTCAGTGCTTTCCCATGCACTCTCAATGAATGCTCTTTCAGCTGGCTGATTGTCATGGTGGAAAATGTGCAGGAAGAACATTTGTAGGCATGTTCACCTGGGTGAGCAAAATACAGGCAAGTCATCAGTTCACAAAAGAAACAAAATGTGATCCTCATTCTTTTCCTGCTGAACTCATCAGTAAAATTCCTATGGCCTCCTTCAGTGTGAGACTTACTCCAAAGAGAACAAACTATGTGCGTCTCTCTGTTGAAACAGTCTGAAGACTGCAGGTACAGATACCCACTTTGGGTCCAAAGTTTTGTTTTCTGACAGCTCTAGATCCTTGTTAAATGACTGATGCCAGAAAACAAAGACCAGACTCTTAGCATACTTGTGTTGCATGGTATAAGAAGAAAACAGAATCTTGGATGAAAATAGCATTTCCAAATTTCTTTGGGAGGAAAGCAGGGGTGAAGTCCTCTGTGTTTTTCCATGCAACACATCCAGAATCATAACTAAAGAAAACAGGAGGAAACTATAAAATGTTAACTAAGGTTCTTAAAAAAAAAAAACAAACCCAAAATTAAAAAAAACCCTAAACAACAAACAAACTGCCCACTGCCTCCCCCCGCACTTAATTCGAGTAGGATCCCATTTTCCTTATATGAAACCTGCCTCCAGGCAGAAATGAGCTCCATAGAACTAGTAACCAAGTCAAGGTTGGTTTACTACAAGAAGTGGACATGGCAGTACCAAGAGCAGTATGTATTTATGGGGCTATGGGAAAGCATATTATGGAAAAATATTAAAAGAAGTGAAAGAAGAGAAATAATGAACAATAGTGAATTTGGTTCCAAATACATTCCAAGTCATAAAGACAGAATACAACAGGAAACAAATTCCCAAAACAAGACTTGTTCTGTGTTAAGCATGAAGGCACCTGAAATAAAAAGTGAAATGTCCAATGTAAGTGATGTGATATGCGTGGCAAGTAATTGCTCTGGAAGCGCTGCTTCCAGGTAAAAGGGCTACATTGACTCTACATGCAAGTTGTACATAAAATGACAAAACTAATACAAGAGTGAAACATTCACAAACACTAATGGAAGGATGAGAGCTCTGGTTATGAGAGAGGCAGAAAAATGTTTTCCATTTCTCAACAAATTTAACAAACAAGGTTCTAGAACAGAATTGTTTCAAACATCAAAAATAAGTGAACAAAAAGAGAACAAGAGAAAAAAAAGTATCACAGCCAGTCATAACAAGCACATAAAGAGATTAGCAGTCATTCTACATGAAAATACCCCCACACACACACACACCCACCACAAAACTCCTATGTTAATCACAGGGACAAAATACAGACTCTTAGAAACCCACATTGGTGTATCTGAAAAGGATCAGAGTCTGAAATGGTGAAACAAAATGTCACATGGTTTCTTTTCAGATTGCATTCTGCATCTGAATATTATTGCCACAGAGGTATCATCAGTTTACAAAAATAAAGAAAATGATTTTCATAAAGCGTGTATGCTGGACTGATTAATGTGAAAGGATGAACTAGGAACAAAAAGATATAAACCCCCAAAATTTGGTGAATATAAGTGACTCCTGGCAGGCACCTGTTGACTTTTAACATAAAATCACAATAAGAAATTAAAGAAAATTGAAGACTACTATAAATTAAGAAATTAGAAGACAGCTAGTAAATATATTCCCTATTTATCAAGAATAGTTCAGGTGGACAGCACCTTGTGAAAATGCATTTGGTTTCAGAGGCAACGCTATAGTTTTCATTAGTGTGACTTCACAGAAAAGTTAAGAAATTTTCCACTGCTAGTTTTGCATCTTATTATTTTGAAATAAGTGTATCTTCAAAATTTTTCCATGGGACTATCTCAACAGCTGAGATGTAGCTAAAGCATCATGTCCCAGATGATTTAGACTCTGGGCAAAAACTCTAGGTTACAGTCTGATTCAGAGTGAAAACACAGAATCATAGAATGGTTTGGGTTGGAAGGGACCTTAAAGATCATCCAGTTCCAACCCCCCTGCCATGGACAGGGACACCTCCCACTAGACCAGGCTGCTCAAAGCCCCATCCAACCTGGCCTCGAACACTTCCAGGGATGGGGGATCCACAGCTTCCCTGGGCAATATGTTTCAGTGCCTCACCACCCTCACAGTAAAGAATTTCTTCCTAATATCTCATCTAAATCTCCCTTCTTCCAGTTTAAAACCATTACCCCTCGTCCTATCACTACATGCCCTTATAAAAAGTCCGTCTCCAGCTTTCCTATAGGTCCCCTTTAGGTACTGGAAGGCTGCTATAAGGTCTCCCCGGAGCCTTCTCTTCTCCAGGCTGAACAACCCCAACTCTCTCAGCCTGTCTTCATAGGAAAGGTGCTCCATCCCTCTGATCATCTTCGTGGCCCTCCTCTGGACCTGCTCCAACAGGTCCATGTCCTTCTTATGTTGGGGGTCCCAGAGCTGGACTCAGTACTCCAGGTGGGGTCTCACCAGAGCAGAGTAGAGGGGTAGAATCACCTCCCTTGACCTGTTGGCCATACTTCTTTTGATGCAGCCCAGGATGCGGTTGGCTTTCTGGGCTGCGAGCGCGCATTGCCGGCTCATGTTGAGCTTCTTGTCCACCAGCACCCCCAAGTCCTTCTCCTCAGGGCTGTTCTCAATCCATTCTCTGCCCAGCCTGTATTTGTGTTTGGGATTGCCCCAATACACATGCAGCACCTTAACTTCCCAGCCACTGGGGCAGGAATAGTGTGTGTCTTGACAAGCAGCTACTGGGAGGGACTGGTATGAGTGAGGGGAGTGAGAGGCTCTGTGCCAGTGGCTGGAGCGGGACTGTGGATCACAGCCCATGTGCCTGGTGCCAGGCTTCCCCAAACTGAGTGTGCGTGGGGGTGTGTGTGTGTATTCGCTAGCAAACTTCAAGTTGGACTAGCCACTAGTCCCAGTGGCCAGGCAGGACGAAGTTCTGGGCTGGAACTGTTGGAACAGGCAGCTGCTCCTAACATCCCTTAACAGTTCTAGCTATTATGCAAGAATGCATTTTATAATAAATGGAGTTTGACCACTCCCCAAAAGATAATGGGCATGAGGAAACTGAGTGAAAGACACCTGGATTTTTGCAACTGACAAGGCACTTTAAACAAATGTACAGGCATGATGCACATCTCTAAGTATAAATAAAATAACAGAATATCTACAAGAGAGAGAGAAAAAAAAACTTTTAACAAATGAAAGACACAGAAACACTGTATTACTGGAAGACTGATGAAAAAGATCCACAAGGTTATTATACAATAGGATATATTGTTAAAGAACTTACTGGAAACAAATGAGGAAAAGGGAGACCCAGAGAAAGAGAGAGCGCTACAAAGAGGGAGAGTGTTCTGAACTCAATGAGCGAGCAAGCATCTGACCAAGACACAGCTTGAACCCAATGCAGAGTTTATGTGAGACAGATAGAGAGCACGTGCTCTGAAAGAGTGTGCGTGACAAAGAAACAGTGAAAGAACATGTGACTGACCCAGAGACCACGCGTGACCCAGAGAGAGAGACACTCAGAGAGGGAGAAAGAAAGAGCACATGATCCAAAGAGGCAGAGAAAGCATGTGACCCAAAGAGAGAGAGTGCATGACACAGACAGAGAGTATGACACAGAGAAAGTGAGTGTGACCAAGAGAGACAGAGAGCAAGTGTGACTCAGAGAGAATGTAATCATGGCCCAGAGGGGGAGATAGCATGAACCAGATAGAGTGTAACCCAAAGAAAGATATAAAGTGAGCGTGACCCAGAGAGAGAGAGTGCGACCGAGAGAGAGACAGAGAGTGTGTGACCCAGAAAGACACAGCGCATGACCCAGAGAGAAAGTGACACAGAGATAGAGAATGTGACCAAGAGTGTCACCCACAGACACTGAGACAGAGTGAACATGGGGGGGGAGTGTGACCTAGAGGGGGGAGACAGCATAACTCAGCAGGGTGGAGGGGGTGGGGGACTGACCCAGAGAGAGAGTGTGTGTGACAGACAGAGAAAAAATGGCCCATAGAGAAAGAGTGTGTGAGTCAGGTGTGTGTGTGATTCAGAGAGCACTAGTGTGACTGAGAGAGCATGACCCACGGAGAGAGAGACAGTGTAAACCAGAAAGGGAGAATGCACATGACTCGGTGAGAAAGAGAGCCTGACCCAGAGAGAGAGATGGTGAGGATGACCCAGCGAGAGAGAAAGTGTAGCCCAGAGAAAGCGATCCAGAGAGAGAAAAAAAGACCGCTGCCTGGAGTAGGTGACCACCCATACATAGGGGGCAACTCAAAGAGAATGAGTGTGCACGACCCAGAAAGAGTGAGAGAGGGGCAGCTCAACCCAGAAAAAGAGAGAGGGGGAATTCCAGAGGAAGAGAGAGATTGTGGGACAGGGAGAGAGGTCTGTCAAGAAGAGAAGAGAGAAAGGGATGGGCGTGAACCAAAGGGAGGGAGAGTGAGCACAACACAGGGGTGGTGGTGTGGCAACCCAGAGAGAGAAGAAGCAAGAGACCCACAGAGAGACAGGGTGGAGGAGAGGGGAGGAGAGAGAGGGAGGGGGAGGGAGAGAGAGAGATGTCAGCCCAGAAGTGTGTGTGGGGCAACCAAGAGAGAAAGACACACAGAGGTCAACCCAGAGAGAAAAAGACAGGGGCAGGTAGACCCAGAATGAGACCCAGAGAGAGAAAGAGGGTATCCGAGAGAGAGAGACACAAAGAGCACACCAGAGAGGTCGATCCAGAGAGAAAGAGTGAGAGGATGTCCCAAAGGAGAGGCATGGCAACCCATAGAGAGAGGGTAACCCACAGAGAGGGAGAGAAAGAGAGATAAAGTGAGAGCAAGAGGTCAGCCAAGCGGGATGAGGGGCATGGGGGATGGTGAGAGAGAGAAGGCAAGTCAAAAAGGGGATGGGGAACCAAAAGGAGAGAGAGATGGTGACCCAGAGAGAGAGAGAGTGGGTACAACAGAAGTCAACCCAGAAAGAGAGAAATGCCGAGAGGGGAGGAGGGGAGGGGCAACCTAGAGGTAAATACAGATAAAGGTCGACCTGAGGAGAAAAAGAGACAGAGAGGGATTAACCCAGAGAGGGTGTCAGAGAGGACGAGAATGAGAAAGAGGGTGGCCCAGAGATAAAGAGAAAGGCAGGCAACCATCTATCTTGAGCCAGAGATACAAATAGAACGCATAACCCAGAGAGAGAGAGAGAGCGCACATGTGTGACCCAGAGACAGAGAGAAAGTGCACACATGACCCAAAGAGCAAGAGATCGCACAGGTCCCAAAGAATGTGACCCAGAGAGCAAGAGTGTGTCCATGCAACCCAAAGCTTATGACACAGAAAGAGAGAGCATTTGACCCAGAGAGCAAGAGTGCACGCTCTCTCGAGGGAGAGCTCAAGCAAAATATATAATTATAATACAATATCAGGCTTGCCCATGACAAGCGGTGGGATGACACACCAAGGTTAGAGGGACAGGGTGCTAGCAAGGGCCCTCATCCTGTTGCTCTGAGATGTGCTGGCTACACTGCAGCACACTTGAAGTCTTACGGAGATGAACCAGGGGCTCCTGAGGTAATAGGAACCGACAGGAAAACACCAGTGAAATACCTCAAAGGAATTAAGGGGCATTCCTCTAAGAAGGTGATACGGTCAACAGCCTAGCTGAAGTGTCTCTACACCAATGCATGCAGCATAGGCAACAAACAGGAGGAGTTGGAAGCCACCGTGCTGCTGGAAAGCTACGACCTAGTTGTCATTACTGAAATTTGGTGGGACAAATCCCATGACTGGAGTGCGGCTATCGATGGCTACAGGCTGTTCAGAAGGGACAGGCAAGGAAGGAGGGGCAGAGGCGTTGCCCTCTACATCAAGAAATTATGAGTGTGAAGAGCTGTCTCAGAATAGCCACGAGCAGGTTGAAAGCTTATGGGTAAGACTTAGAGACCAAGGCAACAACAGGAACCTTGTGGTTGGTGTCTACTACAGGCCACCTGATTAAGGGGAGCCATTGATGAAGACTTCTTACTCCAGCTCCAGAAGGCATCATGCTCGCAGGCTCTCATCCTGCTGGGGGACTTCAACCACCCTGACATCTGCTGGAAAAGTAGCATGGTACAGCCAGGCTGTAGGCAATCCAGGAGACTCCTGGAGTGCATTGAGGATAACTTCTTAAGCCAGGTAATAGACAGTCCTACCAGAGGGGATGCAATACTGGACCTGTTGGTCACCAACGCTAGTGAGCTAATCGGTGACGTCAAGACTGGAGGCAGCCTGGGCTGCAGTGATCATGCACTGGTGGAGCTCACAGTCCTGAGGAAAATGGATCAGGTGAAGAGTAAAGTCAGGACCCTGAATTTTAGGAAAGCAAACTTTCAGCTGTTCAAGAAGTTAGTCAATAGGACCCCCCTGGGAAACAGCCCTCAGGGACAAGGGAGCAGAACAGAGCTGGCAGATCTTTAAGGATGCTTTGCATAATGTGCAAGAGCTCTCAATCCCCAGGTGTAAGAAATCAGGAAAGGAAGGCAAGAGACCAGCATGGCTGAGTCGAGACCTGCTGGTCAAACTAAGGGTCAAGAAGGAAATGCACAGGCAGTGGAAGCAGGGACAGGTATCCTGGGAAGAGTATAGGGACGCTGCCCAGTTATGTAGGGATGGGGTCCGGAAGGCCAAGGTGCAGCTGGAGCTGAACTTCACAAGGGACACAAAGAATAATAAGAAGGGCTTCTACAGGTATGTCAGCCAGAAAAGGAAGGTCAAAGAAAGTGTATCCCCCCTGAGGAACAAAACTGGCAAACTGGTAACAATGGATGAGGAGAAGGCTGAGGTATTCAAAACCTTTTTGCCTCAGTCTTCACTGGCAACCTCTCTCCCCACACCTCTCAAGTGGATGGACTGAAAGGCAGGGACTGGGGGAGCAAAGTCCCTCCCATCGTAGGAGAAGCACCTGAAGAACCTGAATATACACAAGTCTATGGGACCTGATGAAATGCATCCCAGAGTCCTGAGGGAATTGGCTGATGTAGTTGCCAAGCCACTCTCCATGATATTTGAAAAGTCATGGCAGTCAGGTGAAGTACCCAGTGACTGGAAAAAGGGAAACATTGTACCCATTTTTAAAAAGGGGAGAAAGGAGGACCCTGAGAACTACCGCCCTGTCAGCCTCACCTCTGTGCCTGGGAAGATCATGGAACAGATCCTCCTAGAAGCTATGCTAAGGCACATGGAGGACAGGGAGTAGATTCGAGACAGCCAGCATGGCTTCACCAAGGGCAAGTCCCGCCTGACCAACCTAGTGGCTTTCTACAACGGAGTGACTACATCAGTGGACAAGGGAAGAGCTACAGAAGTCATCTATCTGGACTTCTGTAAGGCCTTTGATACGGTCCCCACAACATCCTTCTCTGTAAATTAGAGAGATATGTATTTGATGGATGAACTGTACGGTGGTTGAGGAATTGGCTGGATGGTCGCATCCATAGAGTAGTGCTCAACAGCTCAATGTCCGGATGGAGATCAGTGACGAGTGGTGTCCCTCGGGGATCCGTATTGGGACCAGTACTGTTTAATATCTTCATCAATGACATAGACAGTGGGATTGAGAGCACCCTCAGCAAGTTTGCAGATGACACCAAGCTGAGTAGTGTGGTTAACACACCTGAGGGTGCCATTCAGAGGGACCTGGAAAAGCTCGAGAAGTGGGCCTGTGTAAACCTCATAAGGTTCAACAATGCCAAGTGCGTCCTACACCTGGGTTGGGGCAACCCCTGGTATCAATATAGGCTGGGGGATGAAGGGATGGAGAGCAGCCCTGCTGAGAAGGACTTGGAGGTACTGGTGGATGAAAAGCTGGACATGAGCCAGCAATGCGCGCTTGCAGCCCAGAAGGCCAACCGTATCCTGGGCTGCATCAAAAGAAGCATGACCAGCAGGTTGAGGGAGGTGATTCTGCCCTTCTACTCCGCTCTGGTGAGACCCTATCTGGAGTACTGCGTCCAGCTCTGGAGTCCTCAGTACAGAAAAGACATGGACCTGTTGGAGCAGGTCCAGAGGAGGGCCACAAAAATGATCAGAGGGCTGGAGCACCTCTGCTATGAGGACAGGCTGAGAGAGTTGGGGTTGTTCAGCCTGGAGAAGAGAAGGCTCTGGGGAGACCTTATTGCAGCCTTTCAGTACTTAAAGGGGGCCTAACAGGAAAGATGGGGACAAACTTTTTAGCAGGGCCTGTTGCGATAGGACAAGTGCTAATGGTTTTAAACTAAAAGAGAGTAGATTTAGACAATGAGGGTGGTGAAACACTGGAACAGGTTGCCCAGAGAGGTGGTAGATGCCCCATCCCCGGGAACATTCAAGGTCAGGTTGGATGGGGCTCTGAGCACCCTGATCTACTTGAAGATGTCCCATCTCATTGCGGGGGGGGGGGGGGGGTGTGGGGGGGTGGTGGTGGTATGTGGACTAGATGACCTTTAAAGGTCCCTTCCAATCCAAACTATTCTATGATTCTGTGATGCTATGTGACCCAGAGAAAGGCAGAATGCATGCCCCAGAGAGTGAAAGAGGACGCATGCCCCAGAGCGTGACCCTGAGAAAAGCATGCATGACAAAATGAGCGTGCACATGATCCAGATAGACTATGCAGATGCCCACCACCCAGAGAGAGCGAGCATGAGCATGCACAGCCCAGAGCAAGAGCGAGATTGCAGTCTAGACCAAGAGCATGCAAGAGCGTGCATGCCTGACCAGGGGAGAGAGTGAGTATATGTGACCCAGAGTGAGAATGCACATGCACAACCAAAAGCAAGTGCATGTGCACATCCCAGAAAGAACTCAAATGGCTCAGAGAATAAGCACATACATAACCCAGAGAGATCATGCAAGAGTGCACACAAAACCCCAGGAGACAGAGTGCGTGCCCAAAGGGAGTAGGGCCCAAAGGAGTGCACAATGCAGAGATAGTGCTCAATCAAGAGTGTACCAAGAGACAGAGAGAGCATGTGCAACACAGATTGAGAGAGGATCACACAAGGCAGAGAGCACAAGACCCAGAGAGAGTGTGTGAGAGCATGCAACCCACAGAGCAAATGCACACTCCAGAGAGCATGAATTACCAAGAGAGCACAACCCAGAAAGAGAATGCAAGACCCAGAGAGAGAGCATGAGTGTGCAACCCGTGGAGCACAAAATGCAGTGAGAGAGGCACATGCAATGCAGGGAGAGAGCATACACGTGTGCATGCCCCAGGGAGAGAGAGCACATGCACACGCACGTGTCCCAGGGCAGGGAGGGGAGAGAGAGAGAGCGCGCAAGGATGCAACTCACTGAGAGGGAGAGTGCGTGCATGCAAGAGTGCACAACCTAAAGAAAGAGCAAGAGTGCATGTGACCCAGAGTGGGCAAGCACGAGAGCACGACACAGAAAGCATGACAGCACACACAAGACAGAATGAGCCAGTGCACACGGCAGAGTCCCAGACTGAGAGCAACAGGAAGAAAGACCAACACAGACTGAGACGCTGTGTTACAAAGAGAGAAAGAGCGCATGACCATGCCAGAGACACAGAATCTTCATAGAATCATAGAATCTTCATGGTTGGAAAGGACCTTTGAGATCATCAAGTCCAACCATACACACACACACAAAAAAACCAACCAAAAAAACCCCAACAACCTACAATCTCTGCCCTTCAGAGCATGCCCTGAAGTGCCAAATCTAGACGTTTCTTAAACATAGAGAGGAAGATGATATGACTGATAGAGAGCATGTGACAGAGAGCATGTGACTGCGAGAAACAGAGTGCATGACCAAGAAAGAGAGTGCAAGACCTTGACCAAGAGAGGAAGGGAAAGCTAGCAACAGCAAACACATGACTGCTGTAGGGAGCACGTGAGAGGGAGAAACCACAAGGAAGAGAAACCTAGCCAGACCTGGAGAAATGTAGAGCAGGTGACCAGGCGCAAGGGAGCGCAGGAGGGAGCAACAGAGAGGGAGAACAAGCATGTCCCCCGAGAGCGAGACAGAGAGAATGGAAGGGAGCATACGCAACCACACATGAGATACAGGGAGAATGTGACCCAGAGAAGGAGAGCAAACATGACTGTGCACAAGGGAGAGCATACAATGGTCTGTGAGAGAGCACTCGTCTGTGAGAGAGGGAGCCACAGACATAAAGAATTTGTGACTGAGGGACAGCATGTGCCATTACACCCAAGAGAGGAAAAGCACGCACAACCTAGAGAGGGAGAGTGAGCACAACCATGCACAAGGCTGAGCAACAGGGAGCACATGACTATTAGAGTGAGAGGAAGCAAGCAAGCAGCAGCTCATGGGGAGTACAGCTGCATATGAAGAGGGAGAGCAAGCACAATCATGAGAGCAAGCAAGCAAGAGAGAAGGATAACACATGACAGAGACCACACGTGAGAGAGGGACATCACAACCTAGATAGAGAGGAAGAGTGAGTATGACTGCATGTGAGGGAGAGAGGGAAAGCAGGAGAGCGAGAGCACAAGGTTGATTGAGAGGGGACACACAAAAGTGAGAGGGAGCACATGACCACACATGAGGGAGGGAGAGTGTACAACCGCACAAGAAGAGCTTGTGACCACGCAAGAGAGTGCAGAGAGCACGTGTGACTGCCCACAAGGGAGGGAGAGAGAGAGAACAAGCATGGCTGCATGTGAGGCTGAGCAAGAGGGAGCACACAACAGCAGGTATGTGTGCCTGACAGCAAGAGAAAGAGATCAAGGGAGGACAAGGGAGAGCACGAGCAAGGAACTGATTGACTTACCAGCATGAGCTTTGAGTATATGGGTTTTCAAGCAGCTATTGTAAGAGGACTTGAATGGACAGAGCTTGCAACGGAATGGCTTATGGTGCCCATGATGAGTCTGCATATGGCGATCCAGACTGATCAAAAGACAGACAAAAAAAGGAAACAAAATAGTAAATCATTTTAGCTATTCCTTCAGATGCAAGCCAAAAACCTAGTAACAAAAATAAATTTTAAATAAGAGCAGGCCAGGCTCAGCTATCCTTCTCATGCTGGTTCTTTATATCCAACGGGTCTGCTTATAGAACAAGGCAGAGTCTAATCTGAGGAAGAATGAGATCTGTAACCAATTTTACCACACAGAATGCAAGCCACTTTAACTCAATAGGGCAAAATTACTATCAATTAAATTTTACCCGATCCAGACTAACAAGAGAGTTGCTTATAGGATAAAGGCTATTTGAGGAAAAAACAAAAACAAACAAGAAAAATCCCAAACAGAACAATAAAAATAGTACAGGATTTTTCTGTGAAGTGCTTTTGTGAAAATATGCCCCCTTTTCTCCTCCTAAGGAAAGGAAAATATTTATCTAGCTCTACCTTCATTTGGTTACAGCAGCAAAAGCAGATTAGATAGCCTACTCTGGGGGGAAGGTACCAGCAACCTGTCTATAGTCAATGATTTTAGGAGTAAAAAGTGGCAGAGTTTCAGATGTAATGGACTGTGAAACCCTGCATGAAGCTCAACAACAGAAGAAGAGGTGGAAAAGACCAGATGCTATTTTACTGCAGGGGAAATCAGAGCAGCAAAAAGCCTGACATTGAAGGGGGGGAGAATTCATCACCCACGTCCATAGCTTCAGATCAGGATGGAGACATTTCCAATACAGCCTCTTCTTTGGGAATATTAATGCTTTGTGATATAAGAGTAGTCTGAGCCTGTTTATGCGCAGCAGTGAAACAACAAGAAGGTATGGACAAGTTTGGAAAGGGTTGGTTTATTTATCATCCCCCCCAAACCACCATCCTAATAGTTCCAGGCATACTTTAGCTTTATTTCCTATTAATTGATCTAAATTATCCTGTTTTTTTTCTACTGAATATCAAGATCTAGATCAAATGGAGCCTACTCCAGACCCTCACACTACAGAGGGTCTCACAGGATCTTTAGGCTCACGCTGACAGAGCCTGAGCCAAGAAAATCCCTGTTTACCAGTGCTAACACCAAAGTCTGTGTATTCAAAGATCTAATGATAGCAAAACCAAAAACTAGACCATATATCCAATTTCAAGGCTACTTCATAGAAACATAATATTATCATAAATCTAACAGGGAGTTTGTGGTAAGATAATTTTTTCCCCATTTCTCCGGAGTACCAGTATGTCTCCTAAATAAGAGAGGCTAAACATTTGTGGTCAGTATTTCATTAAAAAAAACCCACATTTTAAATAGATGGTATAAAACTAAAACAGATTACCAAAGATGTATACAGTGCATATCTCAAACTCAGCACCAACTGTAACAACTACCCCTGGCACATCAGAAGCTTGTACTCAAAGAGCTCCTGAGGAAGGATGCAGCTTTCCATGTTACAAGTTACTGCATGGAACTGTAAGAGGAACCCCTTCTTACCCTCTCAGCTACCTTTACAGAATAGGTATGAGTGTCTGGGTATGGTAGAGGAAGGACATGTTGAGATAGAAGAGGAGGAATCTGTGCAAATACTCTCATCAAGGTCAGATCAACCAATCCCCTCACATCAAGACCTGCATTAAGACCAGTGCTGAGAAAAAAACAACGGCGAGTTATGGTCATCGGTGACTCTCTCCTGAGTGGAATGGAGGCACCCATTTGCAGACTAGATCCTCTTCTGAGGGAAATTTGCTGCCTTCCTGGGGCCTGAATCAGGGATGTACCCAGATGACCGATGAGCTTAGTACAGCCTTCAGACTATTACTTACTCCTGCTCTTTCATGTGGGTACTAATGACACAGGAACAAGAAGGCCAAGGTCAATCAAAAGAGATCTCAGGGCCCTGGGAAGAATACTAAAAGATTCAGCACAGCTAGTGTTTTCCTCAATCCTCCCAGTAATGGGGAGAGTCAATGGAAGAAACAGGCATGCCCAAGACATCAATACGTGGCTCCAGGAATGGTGCCTCCACCAGAACTTTGGTTTTTATAACCATGGAAGAGTCTGTGAGACACAAGGTACACTGGGGCCTGACGGGATCCACCTGTCCTGATGGGGGAAATACTTCGTTGCTCATAAGCTGGCAGGACCGATTGAGAGGATTTTAAACTAGAATTGATGGGAGAAGGGGATACCATCAAGAGAGCTGAAGGTAAGCCAAGGGTTGGCATGGCATCATCTGAGGGTGGCAATGCTAATAGGAACATTTACACTGCTCCAGGGAGTGCTGAGGGTTTAAGAGTACATCTGAAATGCTTGTACACCAATGCACGCAGTATGAGAAACAAACAGGATGAACTGGAAGCATTGGTCTGTTCCCAGACCTATGTCATTGATATTAGTGAGACTTGGCAGAATGAGTTCCATGACTGGAGTGCTGGAATGGAGGTCTACAGGCTGTCCAGGAGGGATAGGCAGGGCAGGCAAGATGGAGGTGTCGCACTATATGAGGGAGAGGTTTGGCTGTACAGACTGTACAGTTAGGGATGATGTGGTTGAGAGCCTCTGGGTGAGCATTAGGGGGATGGAAAACAAAAGAGATGATGTAGTGGGTGTCTAATACTGATCGCCCAGCCAGGATGTAAGCACTGATGAGTTATTCTATAGGCAATTAAGAGAAATCTCTGGATCAGTAACCCTGGTCCTTGTGGGAGATTTCAACTTCTCAGACATCAACTGGGAATGCCATACTGCTGTGATGAGCAAGTCTGGGAAATTCCTGAAGTTTGTGGAAGATACCTTCTTGTCACAAGTACTCAGTGAGCCAACTAGGAAAGATGCCCTCATAGACTTGTTAATTCTGAATAGAGAAGGACTCATAGGAGATGTGGATAGTAGGTCTTGGCCTAGTCTTGGCCACAGTGATCACAAAATGGTTGAGTTTAAAATTTTCAGTGTAATGAGAAAAAAGGTCAGCAGAGTTGCTACCCTGGATTTCAGGAGAGTAAACTTTAAGCTATTCAGGGAGCTACTTAGCAGTGTCCCCTGGGGGTCTGCTTTTGAGGGCTTAGGTGTCCATGAGAGTGGTCAGTTTTTAAGAACCACCTTTCAGAAGCACAGGAGCAGGCAATCCCATTGTGTCAAAAGTCAAGCAGGGCAGAAGACCAGCTTGGCTGAACAGGGAACTCCTCGTGGAACTATCCTGGTTTCAGCTGGGAAAGTTAATTTTCTTTATAGTGATTGCTGTGAAAAGAATGTCAGTAATGCATATAGTTTTAGTTGTTGCCAAGCGATGTTTTATACTTTTCAAGGACTCTTTTCAGCTCTTGAGAAGGAGCATAGATAGAACAATAGAATGGCCAACAGGAATATTCCATACTATAGACATCATGCTCGGTATATAAATGGGGGTTGGCTGGGGGGGGAGGAAATCCGCAATCACTGTTCAGGATGGTGCCAGTTCACCAGGCGGTGAGAGTGACCTGTGTCATTATTATTAGTTATTATTATTGTTATTTTCGTTTTCTGTTATTGTTCTAATTAACTCTTTATCTCAACATACGAGGTTTTTTTTTTCCTTCTCCTGGGGAGGTCCCCACTGGCTGGACCAATGTTATTCCAATTTCGAGAAGGGCATGAGGGAAAACCCAGGAAACTACAGATCTGTTCGTCTAACCTCAGTTCCTGGAAAAATTATGGAGAAGATTATACTGGGTACTATTGAAAGGCATTTAAAGGACAATGTATAAGGCACAGTCAACATGGGTTCACGAAGGGAAAGTCCTATCTAACTAATTTGATATCCTTCCATGATAAGGTCACCCGCCTAGTGGATGAAGGGAAGGCGATGGATGTAGTTTTTCTGGATTTTAGTAAGGCTTTTGATACTGTCCCTCACAGCATCCTTCTGGACAAGTTGTCCAACTGTGAGCAGGCACACGGTGCGCTGAGTAAAGAACTGGCTGAATGGCGGGGCTCAAAGGGTTTTAGTTAATGGGGTTACATCTGGCTGGTGACTGGTCGCCAGCAGCGTTCCTCAGGGCTCAGTTCTAGGGCCAGTTCTTTTCAATATTTTTATCAGTGATCTGGATGCAGGAGTTAAATGCACCATTAGCAAGTTTGCTGATGATACCAACCTGGGAGGTGTTGTTGACTCTCTCGAGAGATGAGAGGCCTTGCAGAGGGATCTGGGTAGATTGGAGCATTGGACAATCATCATCAACAGCATGAAATTTAACAAGTCAAAATGACAGATTCTGCACCGGGATGGAGTAATGCCGGACATAAGTATAAATTGGGAGAGGAGTGGCTGGAGAGCAGCCCTGCAGAAAGGGTTCTGGGGGTGCTGGTCGACAGTAGGCTCGAGTCAGCAGTGTGCCCTGGCAGCCAAGAGGGCAAACTGCATCCTGGGGTGCAACACAGCATAACCAGCCACTCAAAAGAGGTGATTAGCCCGCTGTATTCAGCATTGGTGCGGCCTCACCTTGAGTACTGTGTGCAGTTCTGGGCCCCACAATTTCAGTAGGATGTGAAGGTCCTTGAATGCATCCAGAGGAGAGCAACCAAGCTGGTGAAAGGGCTGGAAGGAATGTCCTATGAGGAGTGGCTAAGGACTCTGGGTTTGTCTAGTTTGGAGAAAAGGAGGCTGAGGGGTGATCTCATTGCTCTCTACAGCTTCCTGAGGAGGGAAAGTGGAGAGGGAGGTGCTGATCTCTTCTCCCTGGGATCCAGGGACAGGATGTGTGGGAATGGTTCAAAGCTGCATCAGGGGAGGTTCAGACTTGACATTAGGAAACATTTCTTTACTGAGAGAGCGGTCAAACACTGGAACAAGCTTCCTAGAGAGATGGCTGATGCACCATGCCTGTCAGTGTTTAAAAGGCATATGGGCAATGCCCTTAATAATATGCTTTAACTTTTGGTTATCCCTGAAGTGGTCAGGCAGTAGGATTAGATGATTGTTGTAGGTCCCTTCCAACTGAACTGAACTGAACTGAACTGAACTATACTATTCTATTCTATTCTATTCTATTCTATTCTATTCTATTCTATTCTATCTGGGACTACAGGGAATGTCTGAGGCTTCTCACTGAGAATGGAACAGAGGAAAACTGTCTCCTTGCCTACAGGAGGTGTGCACTGGTTGAGGAGCTGTGTTACCAGGTTAAAGGAGCTGCAGAAGGTCAGACAACTGCACAACATCAGAGATAATGAGAAAAAGATTAACAGGATCTTCTCAGAGATCCTGCAGAGACAAGAGCCTAAACTCCCAATTCTACTGAAGGAGGGGCAGCCAACATCTGTGTTTACCAGGTTGGGAAATGGAGACTACCAAGATGGTAAAGGCTGGAAGTTTGTGATATCTGGCACTGGGAGGACAGCTCCTGCTTCACCAGAAGATCTTCAACTACAGAATAGGTTCCACAGTTCTGCATCTGGTTGCAGATGAGGGGATGGGAGCTTTGTCCAATGAAGCATCAGAGCTGGCTGCGCCTGAACCATGCAACAGTACCGGGGGGAAGTGGTGAGTGATAGTAGCGGGAGACTCCCTTCTGCAGGGGAGATGCCGACCTGACCTGCTGTACAGGGAGGTTTGGTGCTTGCCAGCAGCTCAGATCCAGGATGTTAATGAGACTGCCATGTCCTGCCCAGCCCTTGGACTATTATGCCCTGCTGCTCACCCACACAGGAACCATGCTGTGATATTGACAGAAATGCTGCTTTTCTAACACAAGGGTTTATAAATATTTCTTATATCATGCTTTCTTTCCCACATACTTTTAATTATAGAACAGTAACAACTTCACACAATTTAAGGGTGACAGTGCTATCAATGCCTATGTTAAACATGCACCTGGATCTCTCTTCTTTGGGGGGAAGGGGGATGGACACAGGATGGGGGAACGGGACAGTTCTCCCCCTCCCAGAAGCTACAGAAATATGGCAGTCTGGGATGTCAGTAAAAAAAAAAATCCAACAAACCTCATTTCTTTATGGCAAGCCATGAATAAATATGATTAAAAGAATTCTAAAGCTTCCTAGCTGTAGGCAAAGAAATAAGTCATGAGGAACGTGATTATTTATTATGACCATGTGTTTTTCATGGGTCACAGGAGGTAAGGGGTGATTTCCTCAACCCATTCCAAGTATACCACACGGATGTGAAGACTATGTTCATAGACTAAAATTGCACAACACAAATAAGAAAAAAGATCTAACTTTAAGATTGGTTTGTGATAACTGTTCAACACTAGAAATGAAATCTCTCTACTCTTTAAAAATAAGGTAGTTACATGAAAGGCTAGTGAAAAATACTTTTTCCTCTTTATGTTTTTTTTTAATTTCATGCATTTGACAGGACTGCATAAGTGGTGGGCATCTTTTGCTTGGTGTGTATTTGCCCTACACACAACAAAAAGAGAACTTGAATCCAAGAAGATATAAAAATGGGACTTTTTATAGTCATGGGCAATAGTAAAAAGTTTGGGGGCATAGAAAATACCTAAATCCTGAGAAAGAGAAAAACACGTCTTGAAATCAAATTGAGTGTGCTCTCCTTCAATGTCAACCAACATAAAAACCAGTCGTGCTAGTCTGCACTTCTGTTGAAAACAAACCATAACTTACTTGTGCCTGAAAGCAGAGACAAAGGAACAATACTGGCAGCTGTACTTGTCTTCCTGGGTAAACATGGCCAGAGCCAAGTGACTCCTCTCATGAGATCGCAGACCCTGCATAGACATCAAAACCCGGTCACACTGGCTGCAGTGGTAGCCCCCAGGCCTGGTTTCATCTTCCAAGGATGCTCCAGATTCAGCTTCTGTAAATTCCACACTGCCAGGGTCTTTGGCTCCCTCAAAACCCTCCAAAGTTGTGCTTGAAGAATCTTCAGCTTCCTGCTAAAAAACACACCCCCCCAAAGCCATCAATTCTCTCTCCCTTCTGCCCCTCAGTCTCTCCTATGTATTAATTTTAATATCTAGGTTTCCCACTGCATTTACTTTCTAAAGGTATCCCTACCATACTACACTAATGACTTTCTGTATAAAGAGAGCCTAGTCTTTAGTTATATATACATATATATACATTAAAAAAGAAACAACCCATCTCTTGGTCCCTTTCCTAAGTGTTAATTAGCATAGCACACATTTTGCAGCAACATTAAAACTGAAAAGTATATTTATATCATGTTTTTTGGGCCTTGGATTTTAGTTTTTGTTCCCTGCTGTTTAGTATCTACTTGCTCAAAAGATGGTATTGACCCCACATAAACTTTACTTGAGAAGCTGGAAAAGAGCAGTAATCATTTCATAGAAGGGAAGCATCCCGTTCTGTCAGTAGTATTGGATAAGCTAAAGGAAGGTCAGCGGAAGGACAATGAAAGCTCTTAGATAGAACCGTTTAGACTCTGAAGGACTCAGCTACTTTACACAGCACATAGTTGATATCACGAAATGGGCATGCTTTAAGTCACATTTTAAGGACTACAGAATGAGATTTTGCTGAGTATTCACTGCAGCAAGAAAAGGAGAGCTGCATGACCAGTTCCTGCAACCTTACCGCACCTGAACATCCCCTGCTGATATCCTGTAAAGCTGGCTGTGGAGCACAGCCTGTCCTCAGAGACATTCTAGGTGGTCTCCACTTGCATAGGGAGTAAACAGCAGCACATTTACAATTAAGCACTTGAATCGGACCCCTGGATCAGCTGGCTATTTGAATATGTGTTTGCAGCACTATAATTTCACTTCTGCATATGGGTTGGAGAAAAAAAAATTAAAAAAACCCCCACACTTTAAAGAGTGTAAGAAAGCAGAAAAGTAGCCCAGAACAGCTGAGGGAGAAGCTCCTGATCATAAATCAAGCCTTTCAGTCATCTGTGATATCATTCCTTTGTGACAAATAAGAAATGTGAACTAAATAGTTTTTGTGCCCCAGATGAAGAGCAGAAGAAAGTCAAAATATCTTAAACAAAACGTGCTATAGAAACCTGAAGAATTAGATTAGAATGTCATGCTTAACTGTTCAGAATATCTAATCCAAAACCCATTTGACTCCATGGGATCCCTCTATGGGCTTTCACTTAGGCCTCAATATCAAACAAAAAATGTTGTCGGTTCACAGAATTCTCACCTTTACTGCAGCTGACACAGAAGAAACATTCCCATACTGGACATGCTTACGGAGATGATTACAGATGGCCCGAAGTGTTGGATGAACTTCCACACAAAATTTACATTTGTAGCCAACTACTTTCCTCTCCTTAAGTTTTGAAGCATCTTCCAAGTGTCCAAAAGCCTATTGAAGCACGTGAGTATTAATCAGTTATACTAATGTAATACTAAAACATGCTTCCAATATCTCACTTTTACGAATATACCCAGACCAGATTTGCACCTTAAGGGAAATTGCATTTAGTGTAAACATGTGCATTGGGTCTGGCAGAGATGGAGTTAATTTTCCCCATAGTAGCCCTCATAGTGCCGTACTTTGTATTGGTAGCTAGAAAGGTGTTGATAACACACCAGTGTTTTATCTACTGCTGAGCAGTGCTGGAACAGCATCAAGGCTGTCTCTCCAACATTCCCCACTTACCCACCCACCCCCAAAGGCTAGTAGGCTGGGGGTGGGTAAGATCTTGGGAGGGGACAAAGCCAGGACAGCTGACCCAAACTGACCAAAGAGATATTCCATACCATATGAGGTCTGCACAGAAATAAAAGCTAAGAAAAAGGAGGAGGAGGGGGGGAAATTCGTTATTAGATGTTTATCTTCCAGAGCAACCCCTACACGTACTGAAGCCCTACTTCCCGGGAAGCGGCTGGACGTTTCCTGCTGATAGGAAGTAGAGAAAAAATCTTTTGTTTTCCTTTGCTTCTGGGCGTGGCCTTTGCTTTTGCTTTATTAAACTGCCTTTATCTTGACCCACAACTTTTTTTCCATCTTATTTTCTCCCCCCCCATCCTGCTGAGGAGGGGGAATGATAGAGCAGCTTGGTGGGCACCTGGCATCCAGCCAAGGTCAACCCACTACAACATACTATTGTGCAAAACTTCAACCTCAATTTGCATTAAAGCCCTCACAATAGGTGGACAGGATGTAGACAGGAAAAACCTTGAGTTTCTGCATAAAAGTAATCCCCTATAAGACCGTTCATTTTTAACTTGCAAGACCAAGACATGTTCTTTCACAGTCCCCCCCTGCCCAATTGTATGCTTTTCTACAGCAAGTAGAGTTACTCCAGATGGGGAGAAGGGTACAGAAGAGAGTAGCAGAATTTGGTCCTCTGTTCACAGGAACACTTGTCCAAAGCTTGAAGTTATTGGACCGATGCACATAAACATCAGGTTCTTTATCAGAAAATGTACTGAAATAGATAAGCTTGAGAAGGGAATTGATGTGTTATTTCAAGGTACATTGATGAGGAGTAGAATGGGAAATGTGCTAAAGATTCTATGAGAAAGCAAACAGCAGCATTGCGATAGAAGAATAAATAACTGTCAGATAGAGATAGCCATTCGTAAGGGTGGGAAGAAGGAAAAAAGATAGGGAAAATCCTGAAGGAAACAATTGGAAGGAGCAGAGCTTTCCATGGAGCCTAGGAATAGGTGGAGAATGAAGGAATGTGGAGGAAAAGAAAGCTATTGGAAGTAGTCAACACAGATTCACCAAGGGGAAATCATGTCTGGTTAATCTGATAGCCTTCTACAATGGCAGGACTGGATGGATAGATGAGGGGAGGGCAGTGGATATTGTCTGCCTTGACTTCAGCAAGGCTTTTGACATGGTCTCCCACAGCATCCTCATAAGGAAGCTTAGGAAGTGTGGGTTAGATGAATGGACAGTGGGGGGGATAGAAAACTGGTTGAAAGACAGAGCTCAGAGGGTACTGATTAGGGGCACAGAGTCTAGTTGGAGACCAGTGACAAGTGGTGTTCCACAGAGGTCAGTACTGGGCCCAGTCCTCTTCAATATATTCATCAACGACCTGGATGAAGGGATAGAGGGCACCCTCAGCATGTTCGCTGATGACACAAAGCTGGGGGGAGGGGTGGCTGACACACCAGAAGGCTGTGCCACCATAAATAAAGACCTGGACAGGCTGGAGAGTTGGGTGGAGAGAAACCTTATGAAATTCAACAAGGGCAAGTGTAGGGTGCTGCACCTGGGGAGGAATAACCCCATGCACCAGGACAGGTTGGGGGCTGACCTGCTGGAGAGCAGCTCGGTGGAAAGAGACCTGGGAGTCCTGGTGGACAACAAGTTGACCATGAGCCAGCAATGTGCCCTCGTGGCCAAGAAGGCCAATGGCATCCTGGGGTGCATCAAGAAGAGTGTGGCAAGCAGGTGGAGGGAGGTCATCCTCCCCCTCTACTCTGCCCTGGTGAGGCCACAACTGGAGTACTGTGTCCAGTTCTGGGCTCCCCGGTTCAAGAAGGACAGGGAACTGCTGGAGAGGGTGCAGCAAAGGGCTACCAAGATGACGAGGGGACTGGAACACCTCTCCTATGAAGAAAGGCTGAGGGATTTGGGTCTCTTCAGTCTGGAAAAAAGACAGCTGAGGGGGAACCTTATCAACACTTATAAATACTTCAAGGGTGGGTGTCAGGAGGATGGGGCCAGGCTCTTTTCAGGTGTGCCTGGGGACAGGACAAGGGGTAATGGGCACAAACTTGAGCATAGGAAGTTCCACCTAAACATGAGGAGGCACTTCTTTATTTTGAGGGTGGCAGAGCACTGGAACAGGCTCCCCAGAGAGGTGGTGGAGTCTCCGTCTCTGGAGACATTCAAAACCTGCCTGGACGCATTCCTGTGCAGCCTGCTCTAAGGTGACCCTGCTCTGGCAGGGGGGTTGGACTAGATGATCTCCAGAGGTCCCTTGCAACCCCTATCGTTCTGTGAAGGAAATCAGAATATGTAACTGACTTGTAGAGCCCATTGATACGCTAAGTCACGCATTAACCTGCGTTCATTTGGCTGTCAAAGAGAACATGCAAGTGGGTATTAGTAATAAGGAGCCTCTTGGGGTATAGAAGAACAGCTTGTGGTTTGTTTTTCTCCCCGGGGAGAGGAATCAGAGAAGGAGACCAGACACACAGATCCTTACCCTCTCTTGTTTGAAATCTGTAAAAGAACCATCTGCATATTTCTGCTTGCTCAAAAGCTGTTTCCTCCTCTCCTGACGTTTGGCACGCTTCTGGAATTCTTCATTGTGACTATTCAAGTGTGAGGTCAGCTCTGCCATGCTATGCAATGTAGTATCACAGTGCTTGCACTGGTAGACAGCATTATGAGAGCAGGTGCTGCTTCCCAGTATGGTAAAATCTCTCTTCAAATCCTTGCTGTGGTGATCAGTGTAATGCATGCACAGCAGCTCTGCTGTGCTGAAGGATAGCTTGAAACATTTTATGCATCTGAAGGGAAGCCACTCAGTTTCCTGAGCCTCACTCTCCACCTCAGGCTTTTCAAAGCCATTCCTTTTCTCAGCTAGAGTTGACTTTTCATGTTCATCAGCATACACGGCAGTGAAGTAACCCCCCAACTTGCTCTCATGCTGCTTCTTAGGGAAAACACCAGGGTGACGCTTCATGTAGTGGGACACAATACCTTTTTTGCTAAAAGATTGAAAGGAACAAAGTGAGCATTTCTTCTTTTCCACAGCCCTCCTCAGCTCCTCACTTAACTGAGGAATGTCATCTTTGGGAGGAGATGAAATGATAACTTTATTGGGTTTGTCGCTTACTGTTCTGGAGGCTGCTAAACAATGAGTGTAGTAAGCATCAATGTCATGCCTTTTCTGGTAGTGTGCTGCAAGCCCTTTGCGGATAGGATTGGTGTAGGAACACAAAGCACATTTGAAGAGGTTGTTCTTGCCTTCTGGTTGTGCCCGAACGTTATTATGTTTAATGCGGTAGTGCCTGGCTATCCCTTTCCGGGTAGAACAGAAGTACTTGCAGAGCTGACACCGGAACACTGTGTGAGACATTAAGTGAGAACTGGAGAAATGAGGTGCTGAGACAGAGACTTCTCCAACACCATGAGCAGCAATTTCTGGGGAGGCCTTGATTTCAGTTACCATGTCTGGCTCCACTGAGGCAGACACTTTTGGTGGTGACTGAGCAAAAACATCAAATTCAGGCTGATTATGGTATTTCTCATAGTGAATTTTGAGCTTCTCCAGTGTGCCGTGGGTGTAAGGGCATAGTTTGCACCGGTATGCACCATACCCTTGCTTGAAAATCCTACTCGTCTCTTCTATGTCATTCTGTGAGATGTCGTCCGACTGTTCCACATCATGCACAAAATCTTCAGCAGTGACTTTTACTGATGGGTGCCGTTTCTGGTAATGTGTAAGGACACCATGAATGCGTGTGTTAATGTATGGGCAATGTCTGCACTTGTACACAGCCCCTGGATTAATGTCTATGTCCTGTGCAAAGTCAGCAGCTTTCACTTTCATGCCAGGATGCTTTTTGCCATAATGTGTCAGGAGGCCATGCAAGTTATTGTACTCAGACTGGCAAACCGTACACTGATATGGAGTGGAGGAGATGGCAGGGTTTGCAGAAGTCAGCTGAACAGTTTTTTCCTGGGAAAGGCTGGGGTTCTCCACATCCTGGTCCATCTGTGATGTTACCTGGTTTTCAGAATTAATCCTGGCCCTAACTTCATCAAGCTGTGTGCCAATTTTCTCAGCAGCATCTTTCTCCTTAATGATATCTAACAATACAGATTCATCCCCATTCATAGCCCAAGGGTGAAAAGCCTGGTAGTGATTAGTAATATCCCAAATGGAAGATGCTTCAAAAATGCACTCTCTGCATTTATAGGTCTTTGCCTCTGTTAGCATCACTAGAGTAGGAGGGGAAGGATCCGGACCTGCCCAGAGTTTAGTTGCCATATATGTATAGTCAACATAATGTTCAGGATGTCTCCTTTGGTAATGCACAAGCAAACCACTCGGTTCTTCATGTGAATAAATGCACCATTCACAGTGATAACCAGCTTCTATCAAGCCATCCAAAAATGCCCATCTCAGAATGGATGTGACCGTTGCCTTCAGATTCGGGTGGTCTTTCTTAATATGCTTCCTCAATGCATAGAAGTAAGGTGATGTGTAGCTACACTGCCTGCATTTGAGGGCTCTCAGCTTTGTCTTGTCCTGTTCAGTGCTGGAGGTGTGAGCAGGCAGGCTGCCAGATGATTTCCTCTGGTTATGATGACAAAGGCTTCTAATGGTGGCTGTATGCTGCCTAATCACATCTGCGTTGGCTTTGAAATCACGATGCTTCTTTTGATAATGAATGAGCACACCTTTCACGGTCCGGTTTCCATAATCGCAGTGCTGGCAGAAGAACATTTCATTTTCAAGGGGATTCACGGAGCTCTCAAAACTGCCACATCTCAACTGCTGCACTGACATTGGCAGTTTCTGAATCCCAGGTGGCAGCTCGCCAGTCTTCATCATTGCCGCAGTAGGGGGTGCCTGTCTGATGTACTTGGCAGTGACCTTTATTTCTGGATGCCTTTTCTGGTAGTGGACAAGCACTCCCACAACTGAACGGTTGCTGTATGAACAGTGTTTGCAATAGTAGAGTTCAAGAGCAAGGTCTGGGGGCAGTGGTGGGGGAGGTGGAGGTTGAGAAGTCAAATTTGACAGTTTTGAGGAGACAGACACCCCCATATCAAAAGACATTTGAGCCAGGGCAGAGCCTCTGTCAACAGAAGCTATATGCATGGTCTTCTGAATTCTGAAATACGATGCTTTTTCTTCAGGGTGTTTTTTCTGGTAATGCACGAGAACTGAATGCATGTTAGGGCTTGCAAATGAGCACACATCACAGTCATAAACAACCACAGAACTGACTGAAGGTGCCTTCTGATTTTCACATTCAGGACTAAAACTCTTTGTGGCACTTTTGTTAAAACTTGCTGGCACGGTAGTCCCATGAGCCATGGGGGTGGATGTTGCCATAGTTTTTGGAGCAGAATTCAAGATCTCTCTCAGTGTGTGAGACTTTGTGTTTAGCCCCTCTTGCTGCTCAACAACATAGCTTGAAAATATCATTGCATTGTTAATTTTCACTGTTGGGTGCATTCTTTGGTAATGCGGCATCAGGCTTCTAACATTTGGGCTAGTGTAAGAACAGAAGCGACAGCGGTAGATCAGATCAGAGTGATCAGAGTTCAATACATTCATAGCTTCAGGGTGATGCTCTTCATAGTGTTGCTGTAGATCTTCAAAGTTCGTATAGTCAATATAACACTCAAGGCATCTGTATACTGCACTGTGATCATTGGGATCCAAGATATACCTAAAGCTGAATTTTATGTAGGGGTGCATCCGTTGGTAGTGGGTGCTAACACTCCTGGCAGATTTGTTGCTAAAATCACAGTGTTTACAATAGTAAAGCCTGCCAGAGTCGTTAATCTCCCCATTTTCATTGTTCTGATCAGGGCCATACATATTTGGCTGGCTTCCCAGAACAGAGGCATTAGGACTCTGTCGATCTTTCATGTTAATGGAAGAAAAATAATCTTCCTCATCTTCAGATAAAGTGAGCTCGATCTCTGCTCCATTGGTGGAATTATAATCGTGATGCACGTTTCTGAAGTTTGCATCCTTCTGGGAATCATTAGTCTCTCTCCCCCACATTTGCTGGGGTGCATAAGAACTAGAAACCTCCACCACTGGTTCTGTTTGTTCTTCTTCTCTGTCTAATTCCACTTCTATCTCCACCTCATCTTCCTCCTCTTCCTCATCATCCTCTACGTTAATCACAGCATCTTCCTGCTGTTTGTTTTGGTTTATTTTGCTCTGCAGGTTGCTTGCTATTTCATCAATTCTAGTTCTTTTCTTCACTGGTGAGAGATCCAAAGGGCAGTCATTTGACACCTTCCGAGCAACCTTAGCAACAAAGTTAGTTTTAGACGAGAGACCAAGAATTGAGGTCTGGCTTTTCTTCACTGTGCTGACAGAGGTGAGAGCATCTGCCTCACTCTCTTGTGGCATGTTGGATGGCAGTCCATTGTATTTGGGTAAGTTGTCACAAAATGAGTGCTTGTGCTGCTGATGAACTCTGAGGCCTTTCAAAGTAGTGGTAGAATAGTTACACATTGTGCACTTATAAGGATGCTGTGAATGGGATTGAGGCAACTGCTGCTGTTGCTGCTGCACTGTTTCCATCATCCCAGCTGACTTCCTTCTGTTTATATTTACATTTTCATAAGAAACCGTGTTGTCATTCAAAGAGGAGACAATGTTTTCACCCTGAGAATTCACAGTGTCCCAGTCTGATGTTGTACCTGCATGACATTGCCTATGAGCTCCAAGCTTTAACGAACTTTTACAGGTGAAAGGGCATTCATCGCATTTGTATACAGTTGTCTTCCCAGACAGGTGGATATTTTCAATATGACGGGAGATGCTTCGGCGGTGCATTGTGAGGAAAGGGCAAAAAGGACATTGGAACCTGTTCATGTATCTTCTAAAGGGAATCCCTTTCATTTCCAACAGCTTGTTGCCATCAGATCCCACCAGTTGCTCTGCAGATATTCCTGAAGTCTGGTGGTCCACAGAGTTCAAGCCATTCTCACTGTCCACTTCATTTAGCTCTTCGTCTGAGCTGGAGTCATTTAGCATACTGTTTGTTTCCAAGTCAGCAGAATTTGTCATGTCAGCAACTCCATAGTGGGATCTGTCAGACAAATTAACTATACCCGAGTTGTGAGGTAATTTAGACTTCATTTGAGGATAAGACACAGAAGAAAACTTAGAGGATATAGAAGAGTTGAGACTGATAAGGGAATTGCCCATAGAGCTTCTTAAGTTTGAGACATCAGCATTCAACATATCACATCCTGTCACATTCATAGAGATATAATTAGAGTTTGGGGAGGCATTCTGGGCACTCTTACTCTGCACATCAAGTGCACTGGTTCTGTCTTGTTCCTGCCTCAAACTTGACAGTATTTTTACCATGCTGCGGTGCTTCTTCATCATATGGTCACACCAGCGCTCCCTTCGAGGTGTCTGGTAACTGCACCATTCACAGCAAAAGTTGCCTCTGGACTTTGTTAGAGGCTTGACCATGGACTCCAAAATGCTCCGTTCGACCACCTCTGCAGGCAATTCCTTGCAGGGTTCCTGCGCTGGCACAGAGGCAGATGTCAATTCAGATACAGCAGAGGCAGCAGTAGGAGTTAAACTCTCCTTCAAATTGTTTTTGTGATACATTTTCTGGTGCTTAATAATCCTTGTGCGCCTTGGTGATTTGTAGGTGCAGAACTGGCAAGAGAAAACTTTGCCAAACCCCTCATGCATCATGATGTTGTAATTTAAGGATCCAGCAGTGTGTGACCCTATTGAGCTCCCCCCAACTTCTGCTCCATGAACCTTGCGAGTGTGCTCTATGAGGAGGTTTTTAGATCGGAAGTAACGCACACAGAATTTGCACTGGAAAAACTTGTTGGTTGGTTTAGGATTTGGAGCCATATGTTGACCATGAAAACTTTGGCTCTGGCTATAACTTCCAGTCCCCATCTGAGTTGTTGCATTTTGCCCTAAAATAAGAATTTAAAAGTAAATATGTAAATAAATAAAATTAGACAGTTTCCCCCCATCTACCCTGTATGCATATGAATACACACACATCTTGAACACATTAACCACACCAGGATTCCCTCATTTATTTATGATTAGACCTGTGCATATGAGAACGGTCAGAAAACTAACAGATGTTACAGAAATTGGGATAGACAATTTCCAAAATAAGCCTCTTGAAATAAAAAGGTACACTAATAAAGTTCAAAACTCTTCTAGAGCTCATGGCAGTGTAAAGCAAGGAAAAGAAGCAATATGAAGAAGCATGTGAAAAATAGCAAGATGAAAAATCCAAACATGTTTGCATTTACAGAAAAAAATATGGCTGTAACTAAATATAATTCACTTTCATAGTGATAAAGATAACAGTTTTTAAAAATCACACTGAAACATACCAATTAAAAGGCACTGAAATAAGTCACATGTGAGACAAGGGCTTAAGGTTCAGGTTTACCTGCTATTTCATCTGCAATTGTAAATTCATCCTTTACAGAAGAAAATTCAATCTCAGTCTGGTTGCTAGCATTCATGGAGCCAGACCTTGGATGGCTAGGGTTTTCCTCAGAGACATCTGTTGGCTGCAGAAAAGCAGTATGAACATCCTGAATGTGAGCTTTTAGGTCTTCATAGGATGGAGCTCGAAAATCACAGCCATCACACTGCAGCACCTCCATGGTTCAGGAATGATCTTCTGCATTAGAAAATTCTGCAAGAAAAACAAGGAAAGGAGAAGGAAAGAGGCAGGGGTTTGGTTTGGTTTGTTTTTCCCTGTTTCGTTGGGTTTGTGAGCTTTTTGTTTTGTTTTTTGCAGAAATGCCTTTAACTGAATTCTGAAAAATATATTAGCAGCTTCCTATCACATGACAATGATTTCCAGAAATACCATAATTACTGCAGCCTAAAACTCAACATTTAAGAGGCATCAAGGCATTTTTGATTCAAAGAAAGCCCTATCTAGGTAACTTGCAAGTTGATGTTATCAATGCTACAGTCAACCTTCTGACAAATGACTACTGTTTCAATGGACTTTTTCAATGGGCAGGTTTTCCATTACTCAGGAGAGAGCTGTTGTTAGGAAGTTTGTCTCATTCAGATACTAGCAGCTATACGCTAGAAGAACAACCACGTTACTCCCAAAGATTCATGCACTGAAACTTACAAACAGATGTCAGTGGTTTCTGCTTATATAAGACTCTAACCTTCTTGGAAGCTGAGAAAGTCCTGCCAGTTTTATTACCAGCAATTAAAAAAACCCTTAAAATGGAAACACTTGTCTTTCTTTTCAAAATCCTATAATTCCTAACTTCAGTGGAAAACATAAGCATAATTGCAAAGTGAGATCTAAATATGTGTTGAGGAATGGCTATATGAGAACGGGCACGGCCCCATGCAGGACTGTCAGAAGTAAGCTATGCCTGCCTGCATGGAGAATTCCGAGTCACGCTGATAAGAAAGATGCTGAAGGCCGTGCTGACCTTCCTTAAGTCAGATAAACAACTTTGAGAAAGTAGACTGTGAGAGAACAGGAACAAACCCGGACCCAAGAAACCGCATGTAGGAGGAGTATGAATAATGTAATCTTTAGTGCACAGCCAATAGTTGTAAGACAAATAGGCATATCTAAGTGTAAGAGTATAAAAGTCTGATGAAGCTGCAATAAAGCTGAAGCTTGCTTTATCACTCATATTGAGTCGATTGCTTGTTTCCCTCGCTCGTCGCAAGTGGCGCCCGAACAGGGACCCCACTCCTTGTTCTCCACCGGACAGCGAGCTCGGAGAAGCACTGGTAGCAGCGACCAGGGAGCAGAAGATCAGCGACAAGACGTGTCTGATCCGTGCTTGGACCCAGGATAATAAAGAAGGGGTTCGCCGTCCGAGTGAAGGCTACCAAAGGGAAAGGCTGCAAATGACCGGATAATTAAGAAGGTCTACACAATACGCGATGGATAGAGAGGTAGCTTTCAAAATTTTAAAACGCTTTTTAGAAAAGCGGGGAGTAAGCCCTTTAGGCGCAGCTATGGTCTAAGAGAGGGATTGAAACACCAGCGAAACAGTTGCTCAAACTGATTAAACTGGGCAGGAGATGGGGCAACAAGTAACAAAAGAAGAAGGGGCTATATTAAGACTTCTCCTGCATATCCTCTCTAAGAGAGGGGTGAAATACGATGAGCGTATGCTCCGAAGGTTGTTAACCTGGTGCAGAGAGAATGGATTCGCACCAGAGCCCCAGACAGCTTTTAAACCAGAAATATGGGAGGCTGTTGGGAAAAAACTGTGGGAAGTGATAAGTAAAGGAGACAAAGAGGCATCACCATTAGCGACGACATAGCGGTTGGTGTTATCGACCTTACAAGCTATGAAGGCGGAGCGAGCCACGGCAGCCGGGGCTTTTGCAGCATTACGACCCACGGGAGGGGGATCGAACAGGCCAGGTCCGAAGGTCTGGGACGATCCCCTGCTGAGCCCCTCTGCTCCACCTGAGGCCGATGGAGGAGGCAGAATGTCAGCAGAGAAGGACAGAGCCGGAGCTGTTTGCTCCTGCCATTGCCCGCCTCGCCCCCTCCCCTCCCCAGTTGTCTCCCTGAGATAGAAGTGCTGGTTTTGTATGTCTGCTGTGTAAGTGTGTGTGGGCGCCAGCTTATACCTGCTGATCAGCATGTGTGCTACTGTTTGATTTTTGTTGTGTGCAGTGTTGTTAGGTGACTCCCCTCGAGCAGGTGTTCTGCCCGGGGTGGTACTGTTCTCGTATGCAACTAGGGCTGACACTCCGTCAAGTGAAGAAGTTTGTGTATACACAGTGTTTAGACGTAAGGCGAGCGCGCCCCAGGTAGATACACCAGCATGGGTTGTAGAACCGATGGAAGTCCTGAAATATTGGGGGAGTTTTCACGAGCCGACACATTTACACTCTCGGGAACGGCTCGCCCGTGCAGGGCGTATCGCTGGTTGTTTGTTGTTTGTCTATAAGATCATGGTTGATTGGGAAAAGGAGCTGAGACAAAGTCTATAGGATGCTCTGTAGGAAAATGAGAAACTTAAGGAAAAATGAGAAACTGAGCTCTTGTTGCAAAGGCAGACTTTTATGTCAGTCGTAAGTGATGGGAAAAAAAAAAGAAAAAAGAAAAAAAAAGAAAAAAGAAAAAAAAGAAAAAAAAGAAAAAATGAAAAAGAGAGAAAAAAAAGAAAAAGAAAGAAAAAAAAAAGAAACCAAACAGGAACAATTAGATAGGAAATGTGCCACGTTAGCACAAAAGTGTGCCATACACATTACGAGAAAGCATCAGAAAAAGAGAAATAGGACACCTGATTCAAAGCAGTACCATAGAGATATGTTTTTTGGGTTTTTTCCTCTGTGTGTCTATGTTATTGCATGCCTTAGTAGATTGCTCTGTGTTATACCCTGCGAGACTAAAATGAACCCCAGCAGAAGCGGTCTCTTGAGCAAGGGGGTGGAATATGGGAAAGCAACGGAAGATCGGCGAGGAGGATTGTAAATACACTCAAGGGACTCGCACCTGGGTGCTGGAAAACACATATATCACACCAATTGTTATTCAGCCTCGGGTGCTGGCAAGCAAAACATTTGGATGACATAAGCCTGTGATGGACTCACAGACACCTTATCCAGCTGCTTGAGAATCTTGGCCTGTTGTGGAAGAAGATCAAAGCACAGTACCAGCAAGAACAGGGAGTCCGCATGCGCTCTAGCTAACAAGGACTCTTTTGCTGCCAAGGATTTGTGATAACAAGGACTCTCTTGCTGCCAAGGATAAGTTTAACAATGCTACTAGTACAGCTATTTCTGAGTTATTGCTAGATGTAGATAGTATTCGATATGCGACGCTGCAAAACAGAGCTGCTACTGATTTTTTGCTTTCAGCTCACAGACATGGTTGTCAAGATTTTAAAGGACTGTATTGTATGAATCTAAGTGACCACTCCAAATCCATCCATGCCCAGCTGCAGGAACTGCACCGACCGAACCAGCAACTTGTGGAGACCACTGGGTGAAATCTCTTTGCTGGATGGACTTGGGGGTGGGGTTGGTTGAGGCAAATTATACTCATTGCCTGTGTGGAAGGAATTTGTCTGTTATGTTTAGTATGCTGTTTGCCGTGTTTAATAAGCATTATATGATCAGCTGTAAATGCCGCTTTGCATCGTACCCTTGTACGAGTTGTAGAATATGTTGCTCTAAAAACTATGTGTGTATCCATGAGAACCTGACCTTCGCAGAAGAAGATAACAAGAAGGGATTACAACAATGTAGTCACGTATCAGACAGCTGCTGTTAGCAAAGCTGGATCATGAGTCTGGTGGGACTCGCTGCGTGCACTGGCCATGCATGCAGCGACTCTAGCCTGTACTTCTCCACTCAATCCAGTGCAGGATATAAGGAGGCTGTCTTGGGTCAGAGAAGGGGAGAGAGACAGGAGCACACTTTGAAGGTACAGAGGCTTTAATTAAAAAAGTATTGCGCTGGCTTGGCATTTTGATAGCGATAATTATTGTAGTGAAAATTGCATATCATTGTATTTTACGCAACCTACTACATGTTAACAATACCGTGTTGATTGTACAATCAGTATAAAAAGAAAAAGGGGGAATTGTTGAGGAATGGCTATATGAGAACGGGCACGGCCCCATGCAGGACTGTCAGAAGTAAGCTATGCCTGCCTGCATGGAGAATTCCGAGTCACGCTGATAAGAAAGATGCTGAAGGCCGTGCTGACCTTCCTTAAGTCAGATAAACAACTTTGAGAAAGTAGACTGTGAGAGAACAGGAACAAACCCGGACCCAAGAAACCACATGTAGGAGGAGTATGAATAATGTAATCTTTAGTGCACAGCCAATAGTTGTAAGACAAATAGGCATATCTAAGTGTAAGAGTATAAAAGTCTGATGAAGCTGCAATAAAGCTGAAGCTTGCTTTATCACTCATATTGAGTCGACTGCTTGTTTCCCTCGCTCGTCGCAAATATGTGTATCCAGAATAGAATGCTGTGCATTGGAATTAATTCCACCAAACACTGAGAACATCTCCACTCTTTATTATAACTCTTACAGAGTTCCATTATGGTCTGTCATTGGGGACATATCTTTGGTGGGATATGAATTTGAGGAAGAGATGGGCAGTAAGAAGAGTAGGAAGACTACAAAAGTACAATGGAAACATAAGTAACAGCAATCTTCCCTAAACACTTCATTACTTCATTGATTAATCATAGAATCATGGAATCTTCATGGTTAGAAAGGACCTTTGAAATCATCAAGTCCAACCATACGCACACACACAACAAACAAACAAACAAAAAAACACCCCAACAACCTACAATCTCTGCCCTTCAGAGCATGCCCTGAAGTGCCAAATCTAGACGTTTCATAAATACCTCTAGGGATGGGGACTCAACCACCTCCCCGGGCAGGCTGTTCCAGTGCCTGACCACTCTTTCGGTAAAGTAATTCCTCCTAATATCTAATCTAAACCTCCCCTGCCGCAACTTCAGACCATTTCCTCTGGTCCTGTCATTATTCACCTGGGAGAAGAGGCCAACATAGTCTCCCACAGCATCCTCATAAGGAAGCTTAGGAAGAGTGGGCTAGATGAATGGACAGTAAGGTGGATAGATAACTGGTTGAAAGACAGAGCTCAGAGGGTCGTGATTAGGGGCACAGAGTCTAGTTGGAGGTCAGTGATGAGTGGTGTTCCCCAGGGGTCAGTACTGGGCCCAGTCCTCTTCAATACATTCATCAATGACCTGGATGAGGGGATAGAGTGCACCCTCAGCAAGTTTGCTGATGACACAAAGCTGGGAGGGGTGGCTGACACACCAGAAGGCTGTGCTGCCATACAGAGAGACCTGGACAGGCTGGAGAGTTGGGTGGAGAGAAGCCTTATGAAATTCAACAAGGGCAAGTGTAGGGTGCTGCACCTGGGGAGGAATAACCCCATGCACCAGGACAGGTTGGGAGCTGACCTGCTGGAGAGCAGCTCTGTGGGAAGAGACCTGGGAGTCCTGGTGGACAACAAGTTGACCATGAGCCAGCAATGTGCCCTCGTGGCCAAGAAGGCCAATGGCATCCTGGGCTGCATCAAGAAGAGTGTGGCAAGCAGGTCCAGGGAGGTCATCCTCCCCCTCTACTCTGCCCTGGTGAGGCCACAACTGGAGTACTGTGTCCAGTTCTGGGCTCCCCGGTTCAAGAAGGACAGGGAACTGCTGGAGAGGGTGCAGCAGAGAGCTACCAAGATGATGAGGGGACTGGAACACCTCTCCTATGAAGAAAGGCTGAGGGATGTGGGTCTCTTCAGTCTGGAAAAAAGACAGCTGAGGGGGGCTGTCTTACACCCTCAAAGTAAAGAAGTGCCTCCTCATGTTTAGGTGGAACTTCCTATGCTCAAGTTTGTGCCCATTACCTCTTGTCCTGTCCCTGGGCACCACTGAAAAGAGCCTGGCCCCATCCTCCTGACACCCACCCTTTCAGTATTTATAAGCATTGATAAGGTTCCCCCCTCAGCTGTCTTTTTTCCAGACTGAAGAGACCCAAATCCCTCAGCCTTTCTTCATAAGAGAGGTGTTCCAGTCCCCTCATCATCTTGGTAGCCCTTTGCTGCACCCTCTCCAGCAGTTCCCTGTCCTTCTTGAACCGGGGAGCCCAGAACTGGACACAGTACTCCAGGTGCGGCCTCACCAAAGCAGAACAGAGAGGGAGGATGACCTCCCTCCACCTGCTGGCCACACTCTTCTTGATGCACCCCAGGATGCCATTGGCCTTCTTGGCCACAAGGGCACATTGCTGGCTCATGGTCATCCTGTTGTCCACCAGGACTCCCAGGTCTCTTCCCACAGAGCTGCTCTCCAGCAGGTCAGCCCCCAACCTGTCCTGGTGCATGGGGTTATTCCTCCCCAGGTGCAGCACCCTACACTTGCCCTTGTTGAATTTCATAAGGTTTCTCTCCACCCAACTCTCCAGCCTGTCCAGGTCTCTCTGTATGGTGGCAAAGCCTTCTGGTGTGTCAGCCACCCCTCCCAGCTTTGTGTCATCAGCAAACTTGCTGAGGGTGCACTCTATCCCCTCACCCAGGTCGTTGATGAATATATTGAACAGGACTGGACCCAGTACTGACCCCTGGGGAACACCACTCCTCACTGACCTCCAACTAGACTTTGTGCCCCTAATCACTACCCTCTGAGCTCTGTCTTTCAACCAGTTATCTATCCACCTTACTGTCCATTCATCTAGCCCACTCTTCCTAAGATTCCCTATGAGGATGCTGTGGGAGACCGTGTCGAACACCTTGCTGAAGTCAAGGTAGACCACATCCACCGCCCTCCCCTCATCTCTCCATCCAGTCATGCCATCGTAGAAGGCTATCAGATTAGCCAGACATGATTTCCCCTTGGTGAATCCATGTTGACTACTTCCGATAGCTTGCTTTTCCTCCACATGCCTTGAGATGCCTCCCAGAACGAGCTGTTCCATCATCTTTCCAGGGATGGAGGTGAGGCTGACCGGCCTGTAGTTCCCCGGGTCCTCCTTCTTGCCCTTTTTGAAGACTGGAGTGACATTGGCTTTCCTCCAGTCCTCAGGCACCTCTCCTGTTCCCCAGGACCTTTCAAAGATGATGGAGAGCGGCCCAGCAATGACTTCCGCCAGCTCCCTCAGCACTCTCGGGTGCATCCCATTGGGGCCCATGGACTTGTGAATATCTAATTGATCTAATTGATCCCTCACTTGATCCTCCTCAACCCAGGGGAAGTCTTCTTCTTTCCCCGTTACTTCCCCCAGTGTCTGGGACTCCTGAGGGCTGGGCCGAGCAGTAAAGACCGAAGCAAAGAAGGCATTCAGTAACTCCGCCTTCTCCGCATCCTCCATCACCATGGCTCCTGTCTCATTCAACAGTGGGCCCACAACTTCTCTGGTCTTCCTTTTGCCTCCAATATACTTGTAGAAGCCCTTCCTGTTGAGCTTGACATCCCTGGCCAGGTTTAATTCCAAGGAGACCTTGGCTTTCCTTGTTTCATCCCTGCACTCCCTGGCGGCATTCTTGTAATCTTCCCAAGTGGTCAGTCCCTTCTTCCACTTACTGTAAACTCCCTTCTTCCACTTGAGCTTTTTCAGAAGCTCCCTGCTCAACCATGCGGGTCTCCTGCGTCCCTTGGCCAATTTCTTTCTCTTAGGGATGCACCGATCCTGAGCTTGGAGGAAGTGGTCTTTGAATACCAAGATACCCGAGCTTTTATTTGCAAGCACCAGATCAAACGCTGTGGAAGAAGTTACTATCTGTCCTGAGACTAAATTACAGTAGTGAGTGAAGCCCCACTCCATTAGACCTGAAAACATTTTTTTTTCCCCACAGAGCAAATGACTCTCGCATTTAGAGCGCTTCACAGAAAAGCAGATCATCCATTTTTTCACTATCTGTTCCCCAAGCTTAGTCTTCTCATCTCAACCAAAGAAGCCACAGCTCTGCTGAATGTGTTTACTGCACTTTCATGAGGTATAAGCCCCTGCACCACTGAAGCTTTAAGACTCACTAAGCTGCCCTACTCCTCTGAGCCTTGGGAGCGGCCATTTTAGCTCAGACAACTGCACTCAGAGGCTCATAGCTCCTTGCCTGTGCACAATATGGCCTCACTTATCTCTCAGATTCATCTCCAGTATACAAGTTTTTTTTTTTTTACCTTGGATGATACAAAAAACCAAGCCAAAACAAAACAAAAACACCATCATCTAAGAACAGGACTCTCCCTCTTTTGTATGATTTACCCCCCCAAATAGTATCTGTTCTCATGTGCTGTCAAAACAGCACCTTTTTCTTCCTGAACAATCATTTGCAAAGATGTCCAAAAGTTCTTTTAACTCATGAATGATAAATGTTTTTATTAATTCCAGCAACAGTCTTACACACTTCTACAGACTTAATGAAAACACTGTAACCTCCCAGCAGGAGGACGGGAAAGCAGAAAGGAGATCCCCCTCCAGACTGTCCTGTCCTTGTCCCTAGGGAGTCGTCTTTCTTCGCACAGAAGACACCACTCCCCTGCCAGATTCCGAAGTCTAATGACCTTTGTTATTCACCAGCCAGATTATCTGCATCAGCAAACCCCGGCAGCAGATACACCTTTCAACACAAAGGCTGTAACTATGCCTTTTAAAAGAGGTTCCCTGAAAGCTCCATTATGTAGAAGAGGGGTGGTGGGAATCTCTCCTCTTTTAACTTCGACCCCTTTAGAAACAACACAAAAACCTTTCTGTGTGTCTTTAGGGAAACTTTAAGCTAGTTTACAAAATAAGAATCAGAAGGAGGGAGGAAAAAAAAAAGAAATTGAGGTTTTTTAAAGGATAAACATAACCACTTCAGACCGGCAAAATAAGAGTTAAACAACAACCATCGCTAGTGTATACTGTTAACATTCTTTAATATTCTGACGCTGTCGAGACAACAGCCAGCAACCTCGAGGATAACTTTGGAAAAATTTCTAACCCTTCAGCTACAAAGTAAAATAAAGAGTTGGGAGATCAGTAATGGCTACTGATTATAAAAAAAAAAAAAATAACCTTTCTAATGAGTTCTAGCTTTAATATCACAACAATCTCTCCCACAAAAGCAGCGCAGATTCATTGAAGAGGTTAATCTTACAGTAGCTAATATTAGGTACAGCTGAACAGTCTTAAATTTCATGTTTTTACCAAGCACCACGTTGAAATGAGGATGAAGCATTTTGTAAAAAATTCTACTTTAATATTCGCACATTTTTCTGTAAAATTCAGATATTGCTCAAAGGAGAAAAAAAAAACACAGAAACTATTAGTTCGAGCTACAATATCAAAAGAAACTGAAACACACGTGCCTCTTTTTTTTTTCCTCCCCTCCTTTTTGTCCACGTGGCATATAGAACTGAGAATGATGGCATATTTTCAGATACGATGTTAATATCTGAACTATCATCTAGAGAGGTTTGTTGCCTTCCAGGGAATCTGGATACAGGATATTGTGGAGAGACCGCCAAAGCTCATCCAGCCCTCTAACTACTACCAACTTCTGTTCTTCCCTGGGAGCACCAATGATACTGATAGGGGAAACCTGGAGAGAATCAGAAGTGACTACAAGAGCTCTGGGGACAGTAAAGGACATAGGGGCCCTGGTGTTCTCCACAGTCCTGCTGGTGAGGGGCAAGGGTGTGAGGAGGGAGGCGCTGATAATGCACGTCAATAACTGCCTGCAGAACTGGTGTTGGCAACAGGGTTTTGGGTTCTATGTTCATGGGACCCTGTTTGCAGATTAATGTCTGCTTGGGAGAGATGGGACCTACCTCACTAAGCAGGGTAAAGCTATTTTTGTCAAGAAAAAGGCTGACCTCATAAGGAGGGCTTTAAACCAAGAATGACAGGAGAAGGAGAGAGTAAGCAGCAGCCCTGTGAGAAAGTGATGGACAAGGTCCACAGGAAAAGGGCCTGGGGTTATGTGACAAGAACGGAACACAAAATTAACAAAATGGGTTTTAAGTGGGATTTACCTACAGCACTTGAATGTAAGTGAGGAAGTGCCTGCAAGACACCATTATAGAGAAGTTCCCTAAGCCCTTTCTCAGAAGTCAACATGCCTCTCTGAAGCGCCTGTACACTAATGCATGCAGTATGGGGAATAAACTCAATGAGTTAGAGATCTGTGTGCAGTTTCAGGACTATGATCTTTTTGGGATTATGGAGACATGGGGGGATGGTTCCCATGACTGGAGTGTTGCAATAGAGAGGTAACAGGCTCTTTAGGAAGGACAGGATGGGAAGATGGGGGGGGGGGGGGAGTTGTCCTTTATGTGACAGAGCAGCTGGAATGCATTGAGCTCTGCCTGGGGATGGATGAGGAGCTAACCGAGAGTTTATGGGTTAGGATTAAAGAGAAGACAGGTAAGGGTGACATTATACAAGCATAGAATCATTTAGGTTGGAAGAGACCTTTAAGATCATTGAGTCCAACTGTTAACCTAATGCTACCAAGTCCACCACTAAACCATATCCTTAAGTGCCTGTCGTGGTTTAGCCTCAGATGGCAACAAAGAACCACGTGCCGCTCGCACGTGCCTTCCTAATACAGGAAGGATCGTAAGAAAAGGCAAGACTCTTGGGTTGAGACAAAGGCAGTTTAACAGAACAGCAAAGGGAACAGGCAAACAACAACAACAACACTGATAGGGGAATATACAAACGCGATTACGGAACCGCCGCTCCCCGCCGCTCGCCGACCGGCCGGACCCTGGACGCCCCAGCCCGCTTTTAAGCAGCAACTTCCTGCCCCCTCCCCCGGCAGCTCAGGGTGGGCGTGGCTCACATGGCATGGAATACCAGGAAAAATTAACCCTATCCCCACCGGAACCAGGACAGTGCCACATATACACGTCTTTTAAATACCTCCAGGGATGGTGACTCAATGACTTCCCTGGGCAGCACATTCCAATGCTTTTGGTGAAGATATTTTGCACCAAACCAAACCTTTTGGTGAAGATATTTTTCCTAATATCCAATCTAAACCTCCCCTGGGGCAACTTGACGCCGTTTCTCTCATCCTATACTTTTTTACTTGTGAGAAGAGACCGACAGTGAGAACCATAGAATCATTTTGATTGGAAGCGACCTTTAAGATCATCGAGTCCAACCATTAACCTAGCACTGGCAAGTTACCACTAAACCACGTCCCTCAGCACTACATCTACATGTCTTCTATAATACCTCCAGGGATGGTGCCTCAACCACTTTCCTGGGCAGCCTGTTCCAACCCTTTCGGTGAAGAAATTTTTCCTAATATGTAATCTAAACTTCCCCTGGCGCAACTTGAGGCCATTTCCTCTTGTCCTATTGCCTGTTACTTGGGAGAAGAGACCGATACCCACCTCACTACAACCTCCTTTCAGGGAGTTGTAGAGAGCGAGAAGGTCTCCCCTCAGCCTCCTTTTCTCCAGGCTAAACAACCCCAGCTCCCTCAGCCGCTCCACATGACACTTGTTCTCCAGACCCCTCACCAGCTTTGTTGCCCTTCTCTGGACATGCTCCAGCACCTCAATGTCTTTCTTGTGGTGAGGGGCCCAAAACTGGACACAGTACTCGAGGTGGGGCCTCACCAGTGCCCAGTACAGGAGGACGATCACTTCCCTAGTCCTGCTCACCACACTGTTCCTGATACAGGCCAGGATGCTGTTGGCCTTCTTGAACACCTGGGCACACTGCTGGCTCATAGTCAGCCGGCAGTCAACCAATGCCCCCAGGTCCTTTTCTGCCAGGCAGCTCTCCAGAGACTTTTCCTGAAGCTTGTAGCGCTGCATGGGGTTGTTGTGACCCAAGTGCAAGACCCGGCACTTGGCCTTGTTGAACCTCATACCATTGGCCTCAACCCATCGATACAGCCTGTCCAGATCCCTGCCTGACAAATTTGGTAACCTTCTATGACAAGGATACAGCAATGGTGGATAAGGGGAGAGCAACAGAATTCATCGACCTGGACTTATGCAGAGCATTTGACACTGTCCCACACGACATCCTTGTCTCTAAATTGGAGAGACACGGATTTGATGGATGAACCACTCGGTGGAAAAGGAACTGGCTAGATGGCCACACTCAAAGGGTTGCAGTCAACGGCTCGATGTTCAAGTGGAAACCAGTGACGAGTGGCATTCCTCAGGGGTCGTTATTGGGACCAGTCCTGTTCAAAACCTTTGTCGGTGACATGGACAGTGGGACTGAGTGCACCCTCAGCAAGTTTGCTGACGACATCAAGCTGTGTGTCACAGTCGACACACTGGAGGGAAAGGATGCCATCCAGAGGGACCTGGACAGGCTTGAGAGGTGGGCCTGTGCGAACCCCATGAAATTCAACCAGGCCAAGTGCAAGGTCCTGCACATGGGACGGGGCAATCCCAAGCACAAATACAGGTTGGGCAGAGACTAGACTGAGAGCAGCCCTGAGGAGAAGGACTTGGGGGTGCTGGTGGATGAGAAGCTGGATATGAGCAGGCAATGCATGCTCACAGCCCAGAAGGCCAAACATATCCGGGTCTGCATCAAAAGAAGCATGACCAGCAGGTCGAGGGAGGTGATTCTGCCCCTCTGCTCCGCTCTGGTGAAAACCTACCTGGAGTACTGCGTCCAGCTCTGGAGTCCTCAACACAAGAAGGACATGGACCTGGACCTGTTGGAGCAGGTCCAGAGGAGGGCCACAAAGATGATCAGAGGGCTGGAGCACCTTTCCTATGAAGACAGGCTGAGAGAGTTGGGGTTGTTCAGCCTGGAGAAGAGAAGGCTCCGGGGAGACCTTATAGCCCCTTCCAGTACTTAAAGGGGGCCTGCAGGAAAGCTGGAGAAGGACTTTTTATAAGGGCATGTAGTGATAGGACGAGGGGTAATGGTTTTAAACTGGAAGAGGGTAGATTTAGGTTAGATATCAGGAAGAAATTCTTTACTGTGAGGGTGGTGAGGCACTGGAACAGGTTGCCCAGGGAAGTTGTGGATGCCCCTTCCCTGGAAGCATTCAAGACCAGGCTGGATGGGGCTTTGAGCAGTCTGGTCTAGTGGGAGGTGTCCCAGCCCATGGCGGGGGATTGGAACTAGGTGATCTTTAAGATCCCCTTCCAACTCTAACCATTCTATGACTTCTGATGAAAGTTCAACCCAGTGCCCTCTAAAAATTGTCCAACGCTGCTATAAAAAAAACCAAACAACCACAAATGAACACATACACAAAAAATCCCAAGCCAAAACCAAAAACCAAACCGAACCCACCAAACAAAAAAAAAAACCCTCAAGCTTACCAACTACTAGAAAATGAAACCTGCAAAGAAAATTATAGAGAGCCAACAGAGCAGCCATACTTCAAAAAAAAGTTATATATCTTGATGGCACCCTTGATACTTTCTAATGCTGAAATAGGTAACTCCATGTTTGTCCTGGTTTGAGGTAAAACAGAACCAATTTTACTTTTCAGTAATTTTACTTTTCAGCTAAGCCTCTTCTAACTAACTGAACTCTCCGAAATTAACAGCGTAGTTTTCAGATAGTATCCACTTCTAGCATAGATAAGACCTGATCTTTATATAATTTATGACTAGGAACGGTATGCAGAGAGGCTCCTGCCTATACTTATTGCTGTAACAACCAAAGTCAGCTAACTTCGTTATTCACCCTGTTGGAGGGTCAGAAACGGAAAAGCATTAGAGGGGTTGCACCTGCAGGGAGGAGCAGACAGGACAGGTGACCCAAAACTGAACAACAGGGTATTCCATCCCATCTGCATCATGCTCAGTATAAAAGCTGAGGGATAAAGGGTCAGTTCTCTTTTTCTTCAGTGGCCAGCATCCGAGGAGGACTCTGTTTGTCTGCCTTTGATCCCAATTCGTGCGTTCCTGAATCCAGATCCAGAATTCAGTTCCTGTCCATCCCCAAGTCCAGTCCAGGACTTTTCCAGTGCCTGCTGGTGATGTGATCGTCATCCTGGGAGCTTGATACTGGTTTTGTATATATTGTGTATATATTTCTTTATATTATTATCTTTTCTTTTTATTATTAATATTTAATTGAAGTAGTTTAGTTTTCTTTTAAACTTCTAAGTCTCTTTCTCTCTCATCCTCCTCTCCCTGAAGGGAGATGATCTCCCTTCTCTGAAGGGGAGAGAAGTAAGAGAGAGCATGTGTCATTCATTTTAGTGGCCAGCCCAGCCCAAACCACGACAGATGTAGCTATATAACCAAAAAAAATCCTACCTTGGGAAATGGTGTTTGAATTCTACACAACTCTTCAGTGCTATTTCTTTGTGAGTTTCAGAAGCAACTGTAAGCACATCATATGCATAAGTGCTAAACTTAGAAAACCTCAACCAAAAATCTCCTGAATGGGACCAGTGGAGGAAGTAGGAAAGTGTAGGGATGAAGTTACTTCATCTTCGTAGACAAAACATGGTTTATATGCATTCCCTCTTCCCATCACCAAATTTTTATGGGGAGAAAACACCTGTGGGTTGCTTAATCCAGTCATTCAGCTCTCAGGAGCATATGAAGACAATCGTACTTTTGCAGAGCTATCACAGAATAGCATTTAAAATGAGGATTCATTCAAGGGGAATGTCCTGGTTCCGGTGGGGATAGGGTTAACTTTTCCTGGTATTCCATGCCATGTGAGCCACGCCCACCCTGAGCTGCCGGGGGAGGGGGCAGGAACTTGCTGCTTAAAAGCGGGCTGGGGCGTCCCGGGTCCGGCCGGTCGGCGAGCGGCGGGGAGCGGCGGAGCGGCGGTCCCGTAATCGCGTTTGTATATTCCCCTGTCCGTGTTGTTGTTGTTTGCCTGTTCCCTTTGCTGTTCTGTTAAACTGCTTTTGTCCCAACCCAAGAGTCTTGCCTTTTCTTACGATCCTTCCTGTGTTAGGAAGGCACGTGCGAGCGGCACGTGGTTCTTTGTTGCCATCTGAGGCTAAACCACGACAGGGAACTATAATATTATTATTTTAAAATCCTGCCAAATAGGCAATAAATTGCAAGAGTTCCAGTTAGGAAGTCCAGCTCTGGCATGCCTGTCACAGAGTAAGTTCTAGTATACTAGCGCTTCACAAGCTTCAAGTATAGGAAGATGTCCCTGAACTTGGGGGAAAAGCAACCCCACTCACCACCTCTGTCTCCCACCAAGTTGACAAAAGAGCAATCACTGGATTTTTAAGACTTAAAAGAGTTCACAGAACACCTGGGAAGTTTATTTATGAACTCTTCCTCTGCAGATTTAGACACTCCAGTAACAGTATTTGGCTCATAAAAACTGGTGCCATGGTTAATTTAGCTTTAATCAAATAGAAAAAAAAATTTCTAAGTAATAGGACATTCCTGCTAAGAAGAAAGCAGAAGCAACTGCAACATGTTTATATGGTTTCGTAGGAGTTACATAATTACAAAGTCTATGCAGTATCACTTGTGGAATTTCATACTATTCTTTGTTTCACAAGTGCAGTGCAATGCTCTTAAATGATTATGACTTTTGAGCAAACTATCTCTATGCTAAAGCTAAAAGGCTCTACAATGAAACTTAATCTGAAGCTCGGGACTTCCCCATGACTGAACACTTATTTCTGCATATTTGAAAATGAAAGAATTATCTAATGCATTAGCACCTATTGTCTCTTACAAATAAACTACAACCACACCCTCACAGAATCACAGAATAGTAGGGGTTGGAAGGGACCTCTGGAGATCATCTAGTCCAACCCCCCCGCCAGAGCAGGGTCACCTAGAGCAGGTTACACAGGAAGGTGTCCAGGTGGGTTTTGAATGTCTCCAGAGACAGAGACTCCACCACCTCTCTGGGCAGCCTGTGGCAGGGCTCTGCCACCCTCAAAGTAAAGAAGTGCCTCCTCATGTTTAGGTGGAACTTCCTATGCTCAAGTTTGTGCCCATTACCCCTTGTCCTGTCCCTGGGCACCACTGAAAAGGTCCTGGCCCCATCCTCCTGACACCCACCCTTTAAGTATTTATAAGCATTGATAAGGTTCCCCCTCAGCTGTCTTTTTTCCAGACTGAAGAGACCCAAGTCCCTCAGCCTTTCTTCATAAGAGAGGTGTTCCAGTCCCCTCATCATCTTGGTAGCCCTTTGCTGCACCCTCTCCAGCAGTTCCCTGTCCCTCTTGAACCGGGGAGCCCAGAACTGGACACAGTACTCCAGGTGCGGCCTCACCAGGGCAGAGTAGAGGGGCAGGATGACCTCCCTCCACCTGCTGGCCACACTCTTCTTGATGCACCCCAGGATGCCATTGGCCTTCTTGGCCACAAGGGCACATTGCTGGCTCATGGTCAACTTGTTGTCCACCAGGACTCCCAGGTCTCTTTCCACAGAGCTGCTCTCCAGCAGGTCAGCCCCCAACCTGTACTGGTGCATGGGGTTATTCCTCCCCAGGTGCAGCACCCTACACTTGCCCTTACTGAATTTCACTCAACCACAAACTAGCACCTCACTTACATGAAGTGGTAGTTGTTAAAAACCAAGGACATCTCATAAGATTATATCCAAATGCCTCTTCTGAAAACTTCAATATAACAATCCATGTAGCTAAGAACCTGATCCTCTGAATGTTCACTCACATGACTGATTGCAGTAAAACTCAAAATTAAATCACAGGGACTATTCACAGAAATAAGTTTTTGAAGGATAATAGCTTCAGGCCCCTTTATTATCTGTCAAATGTACTATGGTAACAAGAGTATACAATGATAGCTGAGATCTGACCTAATAAAAAGTCTTTGTTTATGATCCTAACAGTGGCTGTAAGAATTTAATAAAGCATATGCACTTGCACACAAAACAAAATCCCAGCAACGTAAGAAAAGTCCTGTAGAGGTTGCAGTTTCACTGCCTTCCAAAGAAAATAGGAAGCCAATTTTTATAAAATCTAATCATAATAAAAATCATAAAATCTGTTCCTCATGGCTATACTACCCTACAGTATCTCCAAAAGCAAAAGCCCTCTCTGGGCAACCTCTTCCAATGTTTGACCAACATCCTACACCAAGCAACTTCTGACTCAAAGCTTTTTCTTGAATAACTTTTTCCGGTTACAACATCAGCAGCTTTAACATGATTCCTTGGGAAGCATAGCACATGGAAAATATTGTATGCCCCCTCCAGAGTGGAAGTGATGTAGAAAATTTGCAGAGATGGTGTGAAACAGAAAATTCATTGTAGTACATTTTCACCTCTGTAATATGATCATTTAAAAATAATTCAGGTTTATTCATGCAGCTGGGAGACTCAAATATATTGTCTCACACTTTCAGCAGCTCTACTGAATAATAAGGTTATGCCCTTAGAGTAAGAGCATCCAAAGTGTCTTATGTGAGAGCAGTGACTACTCTGATGGCAGAACCCTCATGCTCTTGAGAAACCACAGCTTATTCTTGACCTAACAGAATGAGGCCCAGGAAACTAATAGTTTACATCGGAAGCTACCACTTTTGAAGGGTTAAATACACAATTCCAACAATCCCTGAGCCAAGAGACATCAGATATGCAGATTCACATAATGGCTTTCCATTACATTTACTTCCTGAAGGTCTGATAAAGTCCTACTCTCCTTAGGTCACTGTACTATTGGACAATGCTGTTTTACACCCTATGCTTGATCATAGGCAAAGAAACTTAACCTCTATATGACCTGAAAGGCAACATGCTGTCTCCCTACTCCTCGAACTAAGATAAAAGGTCAATAGACCAAAAGGAATTGGTCCACACTGACTTCAAATTACATTAATTTAACTTTTGAGATGCACTCCTGGCCAAGAACTCAAACCCTTTCTTGCACTGTTGCGAGTTATGGCTTTTACAACTGCATGAGAGGATAGTAACACTTCAGCAGTTGAGAGATAATTAACTAGACTGAGAGCTGTCTGGCTACTCTCAATTTTCTATCAGCCATTTGTTAACATTTTTATACTTGTCAAGTTCTTTAACTGGATATAATAGAAGAATGGATTTCAGAGCACATCAGCACTTAAAGTTATATACCCTACAGCCAAAGCCACCCAAAAGTAGAAAAGCAAGGAAAAAAACAGAATGCGAGATAGGAGTTTCTAATGAATCTAAACAAGACAAACTATCATTTATTTATATTGCCATTTATTTTCCAACTATTGCTCATCATACAACACACACAAAAATAGATCCCAGCAGGATGAGACACTCTGTGGTTATTTCCCTCCTAAACTTTACTGCATTACCAACTAAACTATGTAGATACTGTATACAATTAGTCTCCTCTTCCATACACACCATAGTCAGCAATATATCTGAGAACTGATAATCAGTCAGAATTACCAAAGTGACACAGTGAAAAAGTGAGTTTGCTCCATTCACAGATCTCCAGGTACTCTGTAAACAATGGACCAGATCTGCCACTCTCACTAACCAGAGCCACACTCTAAAGGGTTGGGGGATTTTGTTGGTTTTTTTCCCACACTTTTATATTTCAATACACAAAGCAGTAGAATCCAGCATCACAGCTTTAATTGCCAATATTCCTCTGAAATCCTATATTATGCCTATTTTACTGCTGGGGAGCACAGGGGTAAAGGAATGCAACAAATTAAGAGCAAGATTTCCAGAGGTGACCACTACTTTTTCAGTCTCTTCAGTGGTTGATCAGAGACCCTTAAAACCCAATTATGAAGAGTCACATGTCCACTATTCCAGCTGAATCTGAAAGGACCTGAAGAATTCAAATTTAAGTTTAAATAAATAAATATTGAGAGGTCACTCTATGTTCTGGACAGAAGCAACTCGCCCAACACAAGTCATAGAGATAACATCCATATCTGATTTACAGCATAGACCACAAGATCATCACTCTAAGCAGTCTTGCAAGTCTAGCCTGGACTGGAACATCCACTTTGTTCAAATAAAGAAGGAAGAAACTGTTATCCAACCATCAAGCGAGTTAATCAACTTTACCAGTCACTCTAGAACTTCTGCCTAATCTGAGTTAGAAAATATGGAATTAAATTAACAAAAGGAAAAAGACAGAAAAAGAAAAAATACTTTCTTTTTCTTTAGCTTCATCACCAGACAACTGAAAGAGAAATAACCCCATGCACCAATACAGGTTAGGGGTTGACCTGCTGGAAAGCAGCTCTGCAGAAAGGGACCTGGGAATCCTGGTGGACAACAGGATGACCATGAGGCAGCAATGTGCCCTTGTGGCCAAGAAGGCCAATGGTCTCCTGGGGTGCATTAAAAAGAGCTTGGCCAGCAGGTCGAGGGAGGTCATCCTGCCCCTCTACTCTGCCCTGGTGAGGCCGCACCTGGAGTACTGTGTCCAGTTCTGGGCCCCCCAGTTCAAGAGGGACAGGGAACTACTGGAGAAGGTACAGCGGAGGGCTACCAAGATGATCAAGGGACTGGAGCACCTCTCTTATGAGGAAAGGCTGAGAGCCCTGGGTCTGTTTAGCCTGGAGAAGACAAGACTGAGAGGGGATCTCATCAATGCTTATAAATATCTAAAGGGCGGGTGTCAAGAGTATGGGGCCAGACTCTTCTCAGTGGTGCCTGGCAACAGGACAAGAGGCAATGGGCACAAACTGGAACACAGGAAATTCCATCTGAACATAAGGGAAAACTTCTTTGAGGGTGCCAGAGCACTGGAACAGGCTCCCCAGAGAGGTGGTGGAGTCTCCTTCTCAAGAGATATTCAAAACCTGCCTGTATGCATTCCTGTCCAACCTGCTCTAGGTGAACCTGCTCTGGGCAGGGGGGTTGGACTAGATGATCTCTGAAGGTCCCTTCCAACCCCTACTATTCTGTGATTCTGTGAGGGTGTCATCCAGACTGCAGTGAGCCTGTTATTAATGATTCCTTTTCCAGATTGACATTAAATTAGTATCTTCAGCAGACCAACCATCTTTCAAGTAATTAAAAGGTAAATACACCACCCTGCATGTCAAACAGCACTCACTCTTGACCTGAATCTACAAACATGTACAGCCTTCCCTTAGCATTTTCATTTATTTAATAAATAAGCTACAGAAAAAAACATGTACTTGCTGCTGTAATATATATTTTCACTATCTCCTTCCCCCATCCTCCTCTTTCTTTTGACAACAATCAGAGAACAATCTGCAGGAGAAATATTGTTGTTACTTATCACAGGAGGCCAAAAAACACATTTTTAATTATGGCAACTGATTTATTGTGTTCCAGCAGTATGACCCATCTACTTCCCAGCAAGCACTACTACCCTATGATGCTTTCTTCCCAAAAGAAGAATCATCCCAAAGCAAAACTACTCTAACCCCAAGAACTGTTATCATCAATAAAGACTTTGCTCATGGAACCAGTGCAATGAAGCCCCTATTGTCCAAAAGGCCATGGAAACAACACCAGATTCCATTTTCATTATCTTTCAGTACAAAATCTTCTATTTCATATTAACAGGAGCACATTTAATTCTGTCTGTCTTGATCATTCTTTGCAATATCTGCTTTGTTTTCTCCTGTAAAATCATTCTCCTGCCTCTCTATCCCATGCAATCATTTTATCAACGGCAAGTTTCCACTACATGTAATTATGGCATGCCTTATCCTAGTCGTCTTTTTGCTGAAGACTTTGGCCTATTTTCTATTTCCACTAATGCTAAACCAAACTTCTTGCCTTTCTTGATAGACCTTTCCCTCCTCTTCACAGAATAAACTTTTAGCCCCAGTCAATCACTTAACATATTTCTTCTAGAAACCAACTGTCCATGATTACATCAGGAAGGCTACTCAAAAATGAAGAGGTTTCTAGATCAAAGGGAAAGAGAAGCCATGGCTTTTATTGCTGTATCCGGGACTGATGTTCAGTTAACCATCACATCTCAAAAATGACCACAGAGAAAACACAGCCTCCCATGGTGGGAAGAATTTTTTTTTTTTTTTTCTCAAAACATTACTTAAAGAATAAGTGATCAGGCAAGAATATTTTAAAGGATACTGCAATAATTAGACACTACCATCTCAAGTTGAACAAGCTACTGTACAAACAATAAAGCATTCTTGCTAAAGATAACCAGGAAAAAAATTAAAATCACATATAAGCCTGAGTGTTTTAAATAGATTAAACTGGAAACAAAGATTCTCCTTTTTCCATCTCAAAACCCCTTTTTCAAACCCCTTCAGAGTTGAGTTTGTACTGCGACATCTGGGATAGCTTCATAAAGCTAAAGACACAAGTAGCAGAATTGGAGTCTTTACTACTGCTTCTGAAGTTAAAGAAACAAAAGTGCAAAATCCAAAATAATCTCAGTTGACTCTTTATTTACTCATGTATTCAGCTTCTCAGACACAAGCTTAACAGGCAGGATGATACTTGCAAAGCTCAGGACATAAATGAAGACTGAATTATTTTTATAAATCAAATCCCCTCATTCAGAAACTTCTATTAAAGCCTTTTCACTACAACTAACAAGATAGCTCAACTTATGATAATCACCACACTTCCTCCCCCTTTTCTTCTTTCAGTATTGGCATACAAGCCATGCTGTTTTATCTCTTTTCCTGTTCTCCTAGGTCTTCTGGAACATTTTATTTTTAACAGTCAACAAGCTTGGAAGAGTACTATGCTGACATTAAACCATTTATAATGTTAACTGCATCTGCCAGCAGCATCACACCACCTTCTCTACCTCCTTGATTAAAGAATTTGTAGCACCTGTGTAAGAAGGAGGAGGAGTCATCTCCATGGCACTACAGCAGATATTCACTGCAGCCTGTAGAGTATCCATGCCAGAACAGATGGATGCTTTGTGAAGAAATTGTAGCCTGTAGAGAAACCTCACTAGAACAGATTTATTTATTTTTTCTGAAGGGCTGCAGCCTGTGGGAGAGCCCACACCAGAGCAGGAGAGAAGTGCCAAAGGGAAGGAACAGCAGAGCGGAAATGTTATGTTCTGACTATACTCCCCCTTGCACTCCTTGTGGGTAGTAGAGGAGTCTGGAGTGAAAGAGTGAAACTAAGTATGAGAAAGGGGGGGAGGAAAGGTGTTGTTTTAATGTATGTCTCTTTGTTTCTCACTGCCCAAATCTATTTTAATTGGCAATAACTTAAATTAATTTTCCCCAAGTGGATTCTGTTTTGCCCATGACAGTAACTGGTAAGCAATCTCCTTGTCTTTATCTTGACCCACAAGCCTTATCATCCTATTCTCCCTCTGTTCCTGTTCCACTGAGGAGGGGGAGTGAGTAAACAGCTGGGTGGGTGCTTGGCCCTTAGCCAAGGCTAACCCACAACAAAGTGTTAAGCAAACCATTCAGTTCTGTCACTAGCAGAATAGATTTTATCTGGAACAAGTTTACAAAATGGACTATTTCAGTTCAACAGAGAGAATCTTCCATTAAAATGCTTATACGACTTCCTACTATGATGCACTGTAAGTACAAAACAACATCTAGAACAACAAAATAGCTGACACAAAAAAAACATTTTACAATTTAATGTTCTTTGTAGACTGTTCCTGATCTGTCAAAAGATGATCTCCTTCCTCTACAATATTTCAAATGATTCTTTACAATATTTCAGTGGGTTGCATTTTTTCTTAAATTGTACATCCATAATTTTTGTCTGTACTTTTGGTTAGTGATGGTTTTATAATAGCACAAATCTAGCTAATGAATATTACATAGCTATTCACCAATTTCACAGATTTTCCCCTACAGTTTCATAGTACAAAGCAGTGTTTTGCTTATTTGAGAAGTTATCTGCCAGAACACGCAAAGAATGTGTTACTGCAAATTAGAACAATCTCAAATAATATTGTAATCCTACAGGTTTTATTTGTAAACCAAAAACCATCAGAGGAATAGAGTATTTATACTTGTTCCTGGGAGTTCCAAACTTTAAGAAATATCTGCAGGTTTTTTTAAGTAACCTTCCTCACACTGTAGCTGTACTATAATAAAATTGTAGTGCTTCCAATTTCCTTTGTAAGCCCAAAAATTCAACTTGTCCATTCCTTACAGCCAAATGTACTGTACATATATGTTTGGACATCCGACAGATGTTACAATTCCCATCCAATGTTTCTTAGCTAGTTCTCTTATGGCTTCTATCAATCCACTCGTGGCTTCCAACCATCAATCTTCCTTTAAGCAAAGGCCAAAACACTATTAAATTTAGTTCTATCTTTAGTGAAGTATAATAATAATTAAAAAAAAACCCAAACAACCCCCAACACTTCTGCTAACAGTAGCTCTACTTTCCATCCATCATCCAATTACGTACTTGCATTCTTCATATTCTAATCACCCATACACAACATTTTTTACTTTCCCCCACATATGAAAATATAATTTCAAATTGATGGAAGAAATAAATGCTAAGTGCAACCTTTTAAATCCGACATCTCTCAATTAATTACAAGTCTAATGGTAACATATAAGGAAATCAGTTGTTTAAAGTACTGTTTTTAAGTGGTGATCTGTGGCCTATTTGTAACGGGCCTAAAAAAGGTAATCAAGAAATTCAAGTTCATATACTATAGGATAAATTATGAATACAAAGTTTCTAAAAGGGCTAGCGCCATGGAAAGTTTCTGAATGCCCACAAATCAAAAGCTATTACAAACCATTGGTTTGAACCAAAAAATTAATGTCCGATTGCAAAATTCATGAGCTAACAGTGAGTAGCATTTTTCAATACAATCTTTCCAAAGTTCCTTTAGCTCACTGGTTTGTAAAATTTAAAAAATAAAAAAAAAAAGTCTCTCAGCTAGTCTTCTGACAGCAAGGTAAACTTCAATTTCAGTCCAGGTATTATTACAGCAAGCAACATCATTAGCAGAAATTATGAAACTGAGACTGAAATCTCTTTAGAGGACAATGAAGAATACCTTCATGGAAATGAAACCACATTCACCACAATTCAAACATTATCTCTGTTGTGATGACCTTTGGTTTTCTAAGGTGTCTGTCACCAGGTGCAAGGAATATATAGGCCCTCCCATAAAGATCATATTCTTAAAATCTCATTTGCTCTTGGATAGCACATTTCATGTTCAAGTGCAGTGCATCTATACATCACATTATAGCATTAGCACTGAGTTGATCTCTCAAAATATGAGGCAATTCACAATACAAAATAAAGATAAATATCTAAGAATACTCTATATATAATAGAGAGGATGGGCATTTAGAATCTGACCCAAACCAACACAGTTCAGTGAGGAACTTTTAATTTCCTTCAATGGGTGCTGATTTAGGCCCATACTAAGATTGGCAGATCACATCCATCACCACCGCATCAGGAAAAAAGTTAATTTTTCCCCTCTTCACTCAGTCACAGTGTAACATTAAATATATAGATGAAATTGTATGTTTCACGGCCCACCTTACAAAGGACTTTATTTCAAAGATACGGAGATAACTATAGTATTTCAGTAATTTGGGTGACACATCTGCAACCAGAACTTAAGAAATACATAACTGATAATGCAATATATTTTCAAAGTATGTTATATACAGAACAATTTCTTGCTAAACTAAATAAAATGAGCATTAATTTTAACCTTGCAGCAGCTGGAATTCCAAAGTTCATCACTAACCACTACCACCTTTCTATTCTCGGTGCATGCATGGAAACATGTGAACTTGTATTCATTCGCTGGTGTCTCATCCTATCATTTCTACCATACATACATCTATATTTCACATTTCCTCTCTAACTCTTCTGAGTATTCCATCTGATACTTTCCCCATGGAGTTGCACTTTAAGATGCATTTAATTTGAAATTTTGAGGAACTGTATCTACTATGCAACCGATGCGCAAATTGACGTTGGTGGGAAAAAAGTAAGGCCACATGTGAGACCACCCTGAAGTATCCCAGATGAAAAGGTAGGTTTAAAAACAAAAAAACACAAATGAAAACAAACAAAAAAAATACACCAAAAAAATCTCTTCCTGTTCAACTGCCATGACATAAAAGCTTACAGCAACATCCTTGTTGTTTTTCAAAAAAGCATATTGTAAGATGCCAAAAAAAGAGCACCATGAAAGTTGCCATTCCACTCCCCGCTGCAAGAAATTATGCATTTTATGGTACTGAGAAGCTTCCTGAAAGCTTTCCAGTATTATAAATGTGCAACCTAGTGAGTGAAGGAAAATGTTCCAAATTCTGTACATCCAGAAAAAAGAATGCTTTTTGAGCATCAGAAGGTAAAATGCCAAAACTCAGGCCATCATCAGCACATAGAAAGAATGAGATTTCACAAGTTTCTCTGGAAGAACCTGAGCAGCCTGAGGCTACAAGCACTTGCCTCCAAATGTTATATGTATTATACACACACGCTAACTGATCAAACCCTTAAATCCTATTAACTTTAACCAAAGAGAAACATATAGAAAAGTGACCTCGACATGAAAGCATAAGAGTTAAAACCAACAAAATATAAATTATTCCTCTATGTGAAGGACAATCCAGGCAATTTCCTCCAGTTCTCATTTCCTGAGAGCATGAAATCAGAAAGAATACCCATCGCAGTCTTGTACATTGAAAAACTGAAGAAATCCGGGGGGGGGGGGGGGTTTCCACTCCACCCCCAGGTGGAGTTGCAAGCAAAGCTTAGGGAAAAAAAATTTAAAAATTGAGAGATCCATAACGTTAGGAGCACTTCCCACCCCAGCTTTGTCTACTGGAAGCCCGCTTGCTCTCCTCCATTTTCTGGTGGAGCTAGAGAACATGACATGGCTTACCTGACTCAGATCACAGCTCTCTGCCAAATTAGTTACTTCCTTTCACACATGCAAGTAGCTTCATGACACACACACACACACAGAGTGACACAAAAGCAGCAGTAGAAAGCACTCAAACTTGAAGGTCTTTCTGTTTCCAAACATTAGAAAACGAATGCAAAGCCCCAGCACCACTATCACCCCGCCTTCGGCGGCGGCGGCGCCGGGGGGGGGGGAGAAATCAGTGTTAAGAAAGGAGGAGGGGGGTGGGTTTACTCCAAAAGACATAAGACCGTAGACTGCATGCGTGTATAGGAGAGAAGCTTTGTGTTGTGAAGTCTAAACTGAAACCCAAAGCAAACAGCTTGCAAATGGAGGACAGGGAGATAAAGAAATTGAAAAACGGAGACAGAAAGCTGCTCCGGGTGATGGAGAAAGGCACGGGAGAAAACTCCTTCCTTGTCTGACTTAGAGATAGAGACATCGAGGGACCGAACAAGAAGTGGGCTTCTTCCTTTCTTCCCTTCCCTTCTCTTTCTCGAAAAGGGAGCAAAAGCGTGTGTAATGGGTTCTGCTCTCCAGCTGAACGCTGTCGTCCTCCTCCAAACAATGTCCTTCAAAGAAACTACTGCCCCCCACACACACGCACAAGACGGAGCCAGAAGCCCTCACATCCCAATGTCAGAAGACTGGGGGGGGGGGGGAGCATAAATATCTGTGTGAGGGACCAGCTTTGTAAGAGGGGAAGAGAAGGGGGAGGACGGGAACAAAAACAGAAAGAAGGTCACCCGATTGCCTGAGTCGTGCCAGCACGGAGCTTTTTTCTCTCCTCTGTGACTCTCCCGTCTCTGATCCAAGTTCACACACAGAGCACCATCCAGACACAGCGCGCGCGCGCGCACCCACCCCCTCCTCTCTGTTCGTATCTCACTTATCTTTCCATATCCCCTTTAATGTAACAACAAAAATTAATTAACCGCTTTCCTCCTCCCACTACCAGCACCTCCTCCTTCATGCGAGACCTCTCCCTTAAACAAAACACGCCGCTTTTTTTTTGTTTGCTTTTTTTTTTTTTCCTTTCTTCCTCTTTCCTCCCCTGGCCAAATGAAGGGATTTCACAGAAACATGGTGGAAAAAACAGTACACACACACACGCACACAGGAATGAGAGAATCCCTCTCATGCTAAACCAGAGATGGGTTTTACTTGTAAGAACTTACAGGAGCGTCCCGACGCCACTGCCATCTCCTCCTCTCTGCCTAGCTCTTCTTGTTATTGCTGTGGAAGTTGCTTTGTAAGTCTCGTGCTCCTTAGCAGGCAATGGAGGATCGCCATCTTTTCCCTGATTCCCCCCCACCCTCCCCTTCTTTCACTGGTTTGCTGCGGATGACCTGAGATATCCGTGTCTCTCACATTCTGTGTCTCTGAATAATGAGCTACCAGGGGAAAAGAAAGAAAGAAAATCTCCTCTCCTACCACACAAAATGCAAGAGCAGCAGGGGGTGCAAGAATCCTTTCTAACAACAACGTGTAGGGGAAGAGGAGGAAAAAGAAAGAAAACAGAAGAGGAAAGAGCAAGAATAAAAAGGTGAAAGGGGATGGAAGAGGAGGGAAGAAAGAAGTAAAACAAGGAACAGATCTATGAGGCAGAACAGATATAAAAGAAGATGGTAGAGATGGGAGGTGTTGAAAATGAAGGAGATTAAAAGGAGGAAGATGATAACAAAAAGTTAAGGTTTGGGGCGCTGAGTCACTCATAGGCCAGGAAGGAGGTGAAGGAGGAAAGATCTGAAGAGCCCCTTCCAAGCTGTTGTATTCTCAAAGCATCCTGCACAGGGGCGCTCAGCAGCTCCTGAAGTGCTAGAGGAGCTGCTCAGGAGAAGCACTATGCTAGGTGTTATGGTTTGAGAACCCACAACGATTTATTGTTGTTTAGACAATTGTTCACCCGATGACCCCTCCCCACCCAGGAAGGGGAACCGGGGAAAACAAGGAAACATGAGGGTTGAAATATAAATAGACTTCATAGGATAAGACTAAATAATTAACAATAATACTAAAGAACCAGTATTGTTCCCGATACTAATATAAAATATACAAGAATTATACTCAGACAATTATATCAGTAGGAAGTTGTGCACTCCCAGCAGTGGACAGCAAATATTGGACACTGCAAGCGCTACAGCTTCGTGAGGAAGGGAAGGCCTCAGGGGTCCAGCATCAGGGCAAGAAGGTCTCTGGACCGCTGCCATCAAGGGTGAGAGAACTACGCAGCAAACTTTCTAATTTATATCGAATGTAATGTTCATGGTATGAAATAATCCTGTTGGCCAGCCTGGGTCAAGTGCCCAGGCCTTGCTCCTCCTTATCCCTGCACCTGGCAAGGCTTGAAAACACTGAGACCTTGAATCCCACATAGCCTAGCTGGCTATAAAGTAAATATTTTCCCGAATTCAGACACTAGAGTCTTCCAAGAGTGGAATTTTCCCTAGCATTAGAAGATAAATTAGTCCTGTGTCGCTCAGCCCAGGACATTCCACCCCTTATTTCATACCATATATGTCACACTCAAGTTACTATTATATTTGTCTTCTTATATATATATACACGCACGCATACAAATATAATCCTCTAAAGCTATGAACTATTCCTTTAAAAGGTCCATTGAATTTCTCTAGTCCAAAACTGTGAGTTCCATCTATCATAATAGTCTTTTAGGGTAGGAACAAATGATGTGGCATTCACTCGGTTGTCAGATCAGGACCAGGCCTCAATACGGATGACAGACGGTTGAAGTTGGGTGCAGCAATATAATGTGTTGTGCTCATGGCTAGCATGTTCCCTGTCGATGAACGCCATTTGACAAAGCTGACTCTGGTTTCGTTACACTATGTTATCCTGAAAAACACTTATTGAACACTGTTAATATTATGTAACAATTAACACCATACATTTTAAATTAAGGATTCTCACCCAGAATCAGATCTCCTAAAGGTACACATCAAACCTCTCCATTCTCCTGCATCACCCACTAGGTATGCCCTGGTCCTTCAGCATCCTTCCCTGGATGTGTTTAAGACTCGTTTAGATGTAGCGTTAAGGGATATGGTGTAAGGGAGAATTTTGTAGTGTGGAGATGATGGTTGGACTCGATGATCCCAAGGGTCTTTTCCAACCTAAATGATTCTATGATTCTATGATTCTAAAAGCAACCCCATGAGTGGGTCTGCCTTTACCTGAGGCCAGGGCAACCCAGACTGTTTTCCCCAACATATTCTTTACATGCACCACAAGGCCCTTATCCCCTTCTACAGTAGGTAAAAGCTCTGACTGAGCGGGACCAGCTCGGATGACAGTTCCCCTGGTGTTGACTAACCAGGTGGCTTTTGCTAAATGCTCATCCCACTTTTTAAATGTTCTAACACTCATCGCTTTCACTGTAGTCTTCAGTAGTCCATTGCATTGTTCAACTTTCCCAGTGGCTGGTGTGTGATAGGGGATGTGATATATCCACTCGATACCATGCTCTTTAGCCCAGGCATCTGTAAGATTATTTCGGAAATGAGTCCCATTCGGAAATGAGTCCCATTGTCTGACTCAGTTCTCTCTGGAGTACCACGTCACCACAAAACTTGTATTTCAAGGCCTAAAATAGTGTTACGGGCAGTGGCATTAGACACAGCATATGTTTCCAGCTTCCACCATTGTAAGCACATAGCGTTTTCCCTGGCAGGTTTGTGGAAGGGAAATATAGTCAATTTGCCAAGACCTCCCCATACTTATATTTCAGCCACCGTTCTCTGTACCACAAAGATTTTGATCATTTTGCTTGCTTAATTTCAGCATGTTTCACATTCATGGATGACCTGTGAAATGCTGTCCATAGTCAAATACACCCCTCAGTCACGAGCCCATCTATATGTTGCATCTCTTCCTTGATGACCTGAAGTGTCATTGGGCCCACTGAGCTAAAAACAATTCACTCTTATGTTGCCAGTCCAAGTCTACTTGGGACACTTTAGCCTTATCAGCCTGATCCACCTGCTGGTTGTTTTGTTGTTCCTCAGTGGCCTGACTCTTGGGTATATGGACATCTACATGACGTACCTTCGCAGACAGCTTTTCTAATTGGTCAGCAATATCTTGCCACAAGTCAGCAGCCCAGATGGGTTTACCTCTGCGCTGGCAGTTGCTCTTCTTCCATTGCTTTAACCACTCCCACAAAGCATGTGCCGCCATCCACGAGTTGGTATAAAGATAAAGCACTGGCCATTTATCTTGCTCAGCAATATCTGAAGCCAATTGGATGGCTTTCACTTCTGCAAACTGACTCGACTCACCCACTCCCTCAGCCGCTTCTGCAACTCATCGAGTAGGACTCCATACAGCAGCTTTCCACCTTCGCTGGTTTCCTACAATAAGACAAGATCCATCAGTGAACAGCGCATATTGCACAAAGTGCCCAGGCCTCACTCCTCCTCATCCCTGCACCTGGCAAGACTTGAAAGCACTGAGACCTTGAATCCCACATCGCCTAGCTGGCTATAAAGTAAATATTTTCACGAATTTAGACACTATAGTCTTCTAAAAGTGCAGTTTTCCCAAGCTCAAACCAGGACACTAGGTCATAGCTCCCTTCCAGCCATTGCAAAAAGTGGTTTCTGCGTGCAGATCTGCCCCTGAGGTGATCCCTCAGACACATCCATCTAGAAGCTAATCTTCCCTAAGCAAGTTTTTTTACCCTATAAAATGGCATGGAGGGATAATGGGTGCTGGAGGTGGCAAAATATCCACCAGATCTACCATGTGGCCAGTTTCAAATTCACCTTCCAACTTAAATTTGATGTAAAGCAACTCAAATTGTCCATTTCTAGCCTGTATTTTGAAGTCTTCCCCAGAAATAAAGATAGGGTCATCTCAGGGTCACAAGTGGTGTTCCCCAGGGCTCAATATTGGGGCTTGTTCTCTTTAATATCTTTATCAATGATCTGGATGAGGGGATCGAGTGCACCCTCAGTAAGTTTGCAGACGACACCAAGTTGGGCAGGAGTGTTGATCTGCTTAAGGGTAGAAAGTCTTTGCAGAGGAATCTGGACAGGCTGAATCGATGGGCCGAGGCCAATGGCATGAGGTTCAACAAAGCCAAGTGCTGGGTCCTGCACTTGGGTCACAACAACCCCATACAGTGCTACAAGCTTGGGGAAGAGTCTCTGGAGAGCTGCCTGGCAGAAAAGGACCTGGGGGCGTTGGTCGACAGCTGGCTAAATATGAGCCAGCAGTGTGCCCAGGTGTTCAAGAAGGCCAACAGCATCCTGGCCTGTATCAGGAATAGTGTGGTGAGCAGGACTAGGGAAGTGATCGTCCTCCTGTACTGGGCACTGGTGAGGCCCCACCTCGAGTACTGTGTCCAGTTTTGGGCCCCTCACCACAAGAAAGACATTGAGGTGCTGGAGCATGTCCAGAGAAGGGCAACAAAGCTGGTGAGGGGTCTGGAGAACAAGTGTCATGTGGAGCGGCTGAGGGAGCTGGGGTTGTTTAGCCTGGAGAAAAGGAGGCTGAGGGGAGACCTTCTCGCTCTCTACAACTCCCTGAAAGGAGGTTGTAGTGAGGTGGGTATCGGTCTCTTCTCCCAAGTAACAGGCAATAGGACAAGAGGAAACGGCCTCAGTTTGTGCCAGGAGAAGTTTAGACTGGATATTAGGAAAAACTTTTACACTGAAAGAGTTATTAAGCATTGGAACAGGCTGCCCAGGGAAGTGGTTGAGGCACCATCCCTGGAGGTATTTAAAAGACAGGTAGACATAGTGCTTAGAGATATGGTTTAGTGATGGTTTTTGTCAGAGTTAGGTTGATGGTTGGACTAGATGATCTGAAAGGTCCCTTCCAACCTAGGCGATTCTATGATTCTAAGTTGCGCCAGGGAGGTTTAGATTAGATATTAGGAAAAATGTTTACACTGAAAGGGTTATCAAGTATTGGAACAGGCTGCTGTCCTGGTTTGGGGTGGAGCAGAGGCAAGCTTCTGTTCACTTAGAGAGGCTCTTGCTTATACTTGTTGCTGTGGCAACCAGGGTCAGCTGACTTCGTTGTTTACCCCATGGAGAGGTTGCACCTGTGGGGAGGAGTGGACGGGTCAGGTGACCCAAACTGACCAATAAGGTATTCCATCCCATCTGCCATGTTCAGTGTAAAAGCTGAGGGATCAAAGGGGCCAGGTTGACTCTTGTTCAATGGCTCTCTTTTTTCAATGACTGATGTCCAATGAGGACCATGTCAATTGTTGCGTGAAAGGGGCAAAGTGGTTTTGGCAGAAAATAAACCCCCTTGTGTTCTAACACTCCTCACCAAGGTGGGAGGCCAGGTGCAGCTAGGTTTAAATTCTGAGTGATGCCGAGTTCACCACTATCAGTCCAATCGCATTTAATATGGATTAAACTGTTACGATTTGGATACACTAATAGTGGACTGCACCTTCAGTCTAGTTGTGCTCATGAACTAGCACGGCCACTCTCGAGTCTTTGGTCGCGTTCAGTGAGAAACCAAAACGACTAGCTACTTAAAAAAGTGCAGTTTATTTGAACAACAGGTATATAGGTTCTTAGGATTGCCGGTGATAAATACACTGTCTGCAAAGCATGTGCAAATGAAAGTATTGTTACATATACAAAACGCGCGACAAAGTTATAAACTATACAGCCTGGCTATAAATGTAGGAAAGAGATTGTCTAGAGAGATTTCTAAGTTTCCCGAGGAAGCACTCGGTATAGTCTAAGTCTTACCCAAAGGCGTCCCTATGAGGGGGAAGAGAGGCTCAGCCCATCGACTGATCCCGGAAGCCAGTGATGGAATTCTTTGAGATGGTGCCTTCCCTGGGTATCCCCCCTCTCTCGGGCTATTTTTATACTATTTGTTATCTTCAAGGTGGAGTTTGAGTGACTTTAGTCATACATACTTTTATCATGATTGGTGTAAATTTCTCTCGCTTCACAATCAAAGGTATAGTTTACGAAAATTTCAGGGCGCGGACTCAAGAAGGAGTGGTCGCACCTTGGAGGCGGGTAGCCTTTGGGATGGAGGTGTGTTTTGGTATTATAATGACATTATAATGAGCAAAGTTTGCACAAAGGACAGCATTTCATCAAAATTTGACAAAAAGTTGGCTCTGAGCATCAAGCGGGCAGCTAATTGGCAGCTTATCTGTTTCATGGTACCATCCCATTCCCGTATCCACTATACATCATAAGGTAAAGCCACGGAATAATTGCATCCCGCTCCGTACCTCATGTAGCAGGGAACCACAGATGTTGTGTCCTTCATGCCAGCTGCGGCTGTTTTCTACCTCAGAAGCCTCTTGATTTTATACTTTTCCTTAATGTGTGAACAATGCTGTACTTTTGTATTTTTAGCCAATTTAGTAATTATTCCACATCAATTCATCTGCTTTTGATCCTGCTCCGTGCGTTTGTGAAGTTAGATCCAGAATCCACTTCCCATCTGTCGCTGAGTCCATTCTGGAACTTCCCCAGTGCCTGACAGTGACATCTCCCTGGGAGCTTGATATGGTTTAATATATATTTGTAGATATTGTATCTATTTATTTTTTTTATTTTATTATTAGTATTTCTTTACAGTAGTTTATTTTTTTCTAAACTCATAAATCTCTCTATCTCTCTTCCTCTCCTTGGAGCGAGAGGTAGGGGAGAGCATCTATCATCTTGTCATTGGCCAACCCGCCCCAAACCATGAGAGCTGCCCAGTGAAGTGGCGGAATCGTCATCCCTGGAGGTATTTAAAAGATGGGTAGATGTACCACTTAGCGATATGGTTTAGTGTTGTTTTTTGTCAGTGTTAGGTTGATGGTTATTCTAGATGATATGAAAGGTCCCTTCCAACCCAGGCGATTCTATGATTCTATTTTTTTGTCTCATAAGCATGTAGAAGAATACTACCAAGCACCAAAAAGATTTCCTAGATTTGTGAAATGTTTTGGTTGCAAAATAAGCAATCCTAATTTAAACAACAGGCCTTCCAACCCCAAGTTTCTACACTTTTGTGACTGATCATTTAAAACCGTGGAAAGTAACAATCAAGGTTCATAATGAAATGATGTCATTGTGATGGAGGTAAAAAAAGCAGACAAAGCTGCCTTAGTCTGAGTTTTTGTTTAGTGTTGCTCGCCTTAATAATAATCGTTGTCCTGAGGTGAGGAGAAATAACTGGACTCCAGATGATCCAATGTGAATCAACAGAAGCCGTTTATTAAGCACAGATCATCATCTTTTATACCCTGTGTTGTAGCCGTACACGCGACTCGCTTATTTCTGATTAGCTAGTTACACTGTCCACGTGCTGTCCATGCAGTTCATTCACAGATCAGATTGGTTACAAGAATTCACATAGTAAATTGCTTAGTCATTAGCACAACATGTTTTCTACCTTCTCAGTTCCCATTTTTCCCATGTACTAATTCCATCTTCTACCACCTGTTTTGCTCTTAATCTAATCTCTTATAGTAGGGAGGCTGGCTCACGTGACCATTTTCTCTCAGACACATTCCTACAATACCCCCTTTTTCTTCTTGAGCCAGCCAGACCTTATGCATGGCATTTTCTATCATGTCAGTCACTTTGCGGAGAACACATGAGGCTACCATAATCAATAATAATATAACCAACAATAGCATGAACCCTCGTTTTAGTAAGTCTGATAACCATCCCGTTATACCCCATGAGCTTAACCAATCATCGAAACCATTTTTAACCGCTTTTAATTTGGACATGTTATCCTTCAGCTCCCATAACTGCTTATGAATGGATGATGAGTGGTTGGAAAGGTTCATACAACACATACCTTCAAAATCTTCACACCCATGACCCTGAGCCAACAGCAAAAATCAATCATCACCCCTGTGGTGTCTCCACAAAAGTTCACTAGGGTCGTGTTAAATGTTGGGTAAACTGAATTGAATCCTGCTGTATTAAAAGAAGCCGAAATACCAACGGTTCTCAATTTTGTGCTCAGCTGCAACTTCCAATCACAAGGATAAGCCCGACACTAATTCCCAGTGGCATCGTCAAATATCAGTACCCTTGCCCTTCTTTCTGCGCTGTAGATGACCGAACCTGTTGCTACAGTGACGTACTACCTGTTCCCACTAGTCCTCCGGAACCGACCAAACCTCTGGCAGTAGCACTGTGTAACAGCACTGTATGCCACACCTTGACCAATCCTTGTGAATGGTAGACTTCCCTAATCTCCTGTTGCTTAGCCAGCTCGTGTTGAGGTGAACCTGACTCTATGTACTCTATTGCAATAGCTAAATGAATTAAACCCGTCACCTTACTTAGTTCCTTATTAAAACACACAGCACACCAGAATTAAAATACTAGAATTAAAATACACAGCACACCGGATATAAAACACACAGCACACCGGAATTAAAATACACAGCACACCCTGTCACCTTACTTAACTCCTTATTAAAACACACAGCACACCGGAATTAAAATTTAAAACACACAGCACACCCTGTCACTTTACCTAATTCCTTATTAAAACACACAGCACACCAGAATTAAAATACACAGCACACCAGATTAAAAACACACAGCATACCCCATCACTTTACCTAATTCCTTATTAAAACACACAGCACACCGGGCCGCAGCACGTGGTCTTTCAAACCACCACCGGCCTCGACAATCCTCACAAGGCACAAGGATCTATGGGTCACAGTTCCACACCTAGGGCACTGCACTTCTTCAGCCCTCATCGTCGTTGTTGGTATTGTGGGGTAACTCATTCGAATCCGTCTGCTCAAACCAGGGCTTTATCCACTTGGCTGGTACCCATCTGGTTCCGGCATCTGTAACGACACAGGCATATCCTCGACCCCAGGTTAATAATCTACACGGTCCTTCCCACTTCCCCGTCACACTGTTTTTAACTGCTACCATGCCATTTTCCTGCCAAAAATCTCCCAGGTCTCTCTGCAGGCCTGCGCCATGCCGCACGATTGGAGGTACAAGGCAGTGTTGAGGGAGGCGTAGGAAGTTCAGGATGTAAACGGCCTTGTTCAGTCAATCTACAGGACTCAGCCCTTGCTCTCCCCCTTTTTGTTTTTGAAGCAAATTTTTTAAAGACTGGTTCATGCGTTCCACTATGGCTTGAGCCATCGGAGAATGTGGTGTGCCAGTCACATGTGTAATGCCCCACAGCTGTAGAAATACCTCTGTTGAACGGGCTACGTACCCTGGGCCATTATCAGTCTTTATCACACGCGGTACACCTAAGGCCGCAAACGCAGATCGCAAATGCTTTTGTACATGTTTACTGGATTCACCAGTCTGCGCAGTTGCCCAAATTGCAGTTGAATAACAGTCTACACTCAGGTGTATAAATTTCATTTTTCCAAATTCTCTCACATGGGTTACATCAGTCTGCCAGAACTCCAAAGGTCCATGCCCTTGGGGACTGACGCCTGGCTTGAAGTTAGGTATAAATGGTTGACAATCAGCACACGTTTGCACTATACCTCGGGCATCAGACTCCGAGATCCCGAATTGTCTGTGCAGCATTCGTGCAGATTGATGGAAGAATGTATGAGATGCCCGTGCCTGTACAAACTTATCTGGAGGTGGTGTGGCCCATGCAGGAGCCACAAGTTTATCAGCTCGTCTATTGCCCTCAGCTAAACCTTCTGGGAGCCTCGAATGGCTGCGAATATGGGTGATGAAATAAGGATCGTGCCGTTCATTGAGTAGGAGCAACAATTCATGGAGCAGGGTGAACAGCTGCTCATCTCTGACCTCCTTCAGCAAAGCACGCTCCATTCGTTGAACGATTCCAACCACATATAAGGAGTCACATACGATATTAATACCTCCTTTTGTCCACCTGCGAAACACTTCTAGTACAGCATGTAATTCTAGCTTTTGTGTGGACCCTTTACAGTCCGTGATCACAATATCATGCCATTTATTGTCCATGTACCATGTTATTGCTGCTTTCTGTGTCTTCCCCCCGGCATCTGTAAAGATTGTCAGCCCTCGGACAGGTCGTTGAGACAAAGCGGGAATTTCCTCAATGTGTCCTACTTGTAGCACACTAAAAAACTTGTGTGGAGGCAAATGTACCTTAACTGTCCCAGCATAGTTCAAAAGTGCAATCTGTAACGCCATAGAGTGTCGTAAGGCCCACTGCAAGTATTCAGCTACTAAAGGAATTACCACATATTCAGGTTCCTGACCGGATATCTCAACGATCCTCTGACGCCCCTTAATCACAAGTTGCGCCATCGCCTCTATCCTCAGGATAACCGTACGCTTTGGTTGGAGAGATAAAAAAATCCACTCCAGAATTCGTAGCGGGTCCCTTTCCTGTATCCATTGCATTACTAAAGCGAAAGGATGTTCGTCATGATTTATAATTAATAAACCTATCGAATGATCAGGGTCCCATCGATGCGCGTAGGCGTTGATGACCTTATCACTGACCATCTGCATCGCCTTCTGCGCGTCCAAAGATAACTGTCTAGGGGCATCAACGCCACCGCCTCCTCGCAACAAGCGCATGAGAGGTGCTAAGTCTTCATTCGTAAGGCCACACAATGTATGAACCCAGTTTAGATCTCCTAAGAGTTTTTGAACATCATTCAGCGTCGAAATGTGTGTTCTAATCTCTAACTTCTGTGGCCTAACTGTAGTTTTAGATATTTCCCATCCTAAATATTTCCAGGGTGGTTCTTTTTGAACTTTTTCTGGTGCAATTTGTAACCCTGCTTTCCCTAGTACCTGCTGCAGCTCCTCAATAGCCTTGTCACACTCTAATTGTTGTCCAGCTATCAAGACGTCATCCATATAATGATAAATTATCCACTCAGGGTGTTTCTTCCGCACTGGTGCCAAAGCCCATGCTACGTACATCTGGCACAAGGCGGGTGAATTTTTCATTCCTTGTGGCAACACTACCCAATGATACCTGCACATAGGCCCGTTCTTATTTGTTGTTGGCACGGAAAAAGCAAATTTCAGATAGTCATCGGGGTGCAAGGATATTGTAAAAAAGCAGTCCTTCAGATCTATTATCAGAATCTCCCACCCTTTAGGGATCATGATAAGGGATGGCAAACCTGTCTGTAAAGCACCCATGTCCTCCATAGCCTCATTGATTTTTCGTAAATCGTGCAGTAACCGCCATTTGCCACTCTTTTTTGGGATAGTAAAAATAGGTGTATTCCAGGGGCTGGTTGTTGGTTCTATATGCCCCTTCTCTAACTGTTCCTGTACTAATTGGTTAATGTGGGCAATTTTTTCCCAATTGAGCGGCCATTGGTCCACCCACACCGGGTCATTCATTTTCCACTTCAATTTCAAAATAGGTCACCCTTCCCCAATGGCCGCCCCGGAAAATCCGTCCCCCCAGTCGTTAAATGAGTGCCCAGTTGACTTAAAGCATCCCGGCCGAGCAGGCACACTGGTGCTACTGTCACATACGGTCGAATTGAGCAAATTCCACCATCAGGCATTTGGCATTGAATCACCTCTTTGCTTATTTTTGTCGTCTGAGTTCCTCTGACCCCCATTATGGATATAGCTGGGTGTTCTAGGGGCCAAGAGGGTGGCCAACACCCTTGACTGATAACAGTCACATCAGCGCCGGTGTCTACAAGCATATCAAGCACACATTTTTGACCCCCTGGTGCTCTTAGGGCAACTCGCCTCAAGGGCTTTGTTTTACTGATTTCAAGGGCTAAATATATATCTGCATTACCTGTTGAGCCAAAACCTTTATTCCCCCTTATCTGATTTCCAGCTGTCGGAACGGCAGCCTTAAATGGCACTAGTTGTCCAATGCGAGTACCCGCTGGGATATGCACAGGTGGAGTGGGTGTCCATACCATCATTTTAATTGGACCCGTATAATCAGCATCTATTACCCCAGGTAACACAAACAAACCCCGTCTGGTAATGGAAGATCGTCCTAATAATAGTGCACTCAGTCCATACCCCAGTGGCCCTTTCATATCAGTAGGAATGCACTGCACTTGGGAGTCTGTAAGGGTAACCTCCTTTATTGTTGCCACGTCCACTCCGGCGCTTCCTGTGGTGGCAGAGGCTGCACTACCCAAGCACCCTGACCCTGAGGCCTGTTTTGTGTCATCGCGCTCGGGCCCCCCGTGCTCATCAGCCCGCTTCCCAATGGTATGCCATTCTTACGAAATTTTGAGCGGCATTCAGATGCTCTATGTCCAAATTTCTGACACCGATTACATGTGCCCGTAAATCCTCCCGTTCCTCCGCTCCTAACAGGCGTCATATCTGTCTCTCCCCTCTGCTTTCCTGCTCTACACTGTATCTTCAGATGACCAACCTTCCCACACTTAAAGCATTTCAGTCCCAAATTACGATTATTAATCAAGGGCTTGACAGCCGCAGCAAAAGCGGAGGCCCAGAATCCTGCCTGTTCTTCAGGTGTTCCTACCCTAGAGCATGCCTCTATCATGTCGGTAATGGTGGCATGTCAAGGCAAAGCTTGCAAAATACGCTTACAGGCTGAATTAGCGTTCTCTACGGCCAATGAATGAAAAACCGCCTCTTTGGCTGCCACTGGCAGTTCTCCCCGGTCTAATGCATTCCTTAGTCTATCAAGAAACTGCATATATCCCTCGCTGGGGCCCTGTTTTATCATCATATATGGGGGAGTGACCTTGCCATCCTCTGGCAAGGTCCTCAGTGCTTCGCGCGCCAACTCTGCAGACTGTTGTAAGATAGCGACATCTAGCCGCGCTTGTAGCTGAGCATCAGCGAAAGGACCTGTTCCTGATAACATCTCCATAGTCGCCAACCGTAAGGGATCCCCCTCTGCTCTACTCAAATTCGCTACAACCGCACGTTGTACACCATCCTCCCACCTTGATCTCCACATTAGTTCTTGCATTGGTGTGAGGATAAGGGACATCAGTGTCTGGCTATCAAAAGGAGTCATAATATTAGTAGTGAAAATATTGTTAAGAAACGACTGAGTGTAGGGAGAACTAAGGCCAAAGTCATACACCGATTTTCTCGCTTCCTTTACGATCGGCCAAGGAAGACCCTCCCACCTACTGGGATTCTTTCGACCTCCCGTAGTTCCCCCCAGTATCACCGGAAATGCTGTTGGTAACATTATACCCTCTATCAAGGCATTTTGAATAATTCCTTTCCAATGCAATCGCGGATCCGGCGGCTCCCCTGAGCCCGCGGTTGCACCCCCCAACTCTCCTCCCACGTTCCCGTTACTGCCACCCCAAGCCCCCCCGCTTTCACCCCTCAGTCGCCTCTCCATATTTCGTATCGCTTGCTCCTCCTCTAGTTTCCATCAATTCTGCCGTTCTCTCTCTAGCTGTTCCAATTTCTGTTGCAGCATTTTTGCCTCCACGCATGCGCCTTGCGGCAGTTCTTGTTCAGCAGGAGAGGGAGGTGACAGTGGAAGCGGCAGGTACAATGATGGATCAAAAGGTTGTCTGGGGCGCACATCAACACGTTGCCGTGGAGACTTAGGTGGACCTTCGTAAAGCCCAGTTCTAGGATTGTACCATTCTGGTGGAGGTGCCGTTGGTCTCACTTCCGAGGGTGGTGGTAGTGGCCAGGGAACGTCCTCCTCCATCGGTTCTTCTTTCTCTGGAACTTCCTCAGGTGGAGCAGAGGGGATCGGCAGGGGATCTTCCCAAACCTTCGGACCTGGTCTGTTCGATCCTCCCCCCGTGGGTTGTAATGCTGCAAAAGCCCTGGCCGTCGCAGCTCGCTCTGCTTCTATATCTTGTAAGGTCGAATACACCAACCGCCACGTTGTCGCTAACGGTGATGCCTCTTTGTCTCCGTTACTTATCACTTCCCACAGTTTTTCCCCAACAGCCTCCCATATTTCTGGTTTAAAAGCTGCCTGGGGCTCTGGTGCAAATCCGTTCTCTCTGCACCAGGTTAACAACCTTCGGAGCATACCCTCATCGTATTTCACCCCTCTCTTAGAGAGGATATGCAGGAGAAGTCTTAATATAGCCCCTTCTTCTTTTGTTACTTGTTGCCCCATCTCCTGCCCCGGCTGCTCACCTCTCTCTGGGTGTCCGTGGCCACGTCGTCTGTTTCCTCTATTCCGGATTGCCGCCCAATCCGCCCGGTCTCAGTCCAGCTGAGCCGTCCTCCAGCCGGTGGATCTCCTTCTGGGTCTTCCGCCCCTCGCGTTCCACTGCTCAAGCCAAGCGCTGATCGGTATCACGTCGGGGTCACCATCTGAGGAGAAATAACTGGACTCCAGACGATCCAACGTGAATCAACAGAAGCCGTTTATTAAGCACAGATCATCATCTTTTATACCCTGTTTTGTAGCCGTACACGCGACTCGCTTATTTCTGATTAGCTCGTTACACTGTCCACACGCTGTCCATGCAGTTCATTCAGAGATCAGATTGGTTACAAGAATTCACATAGTAAATTGCTTAGTCATTAGCACAACATGTTTTCTACCTTCTCAGTTCCCGTTTTTCCCATGTACTAATTCCATCTTCTACCACCTGTTTTGCCCTTAATCTAATCTCTCATAGTAGGGAGGCTGGCTCACGTGACCATTTTCTCTCAGACACATTCCTACACTGAGGTACCTCTTTTGCACATCTTCCCCCCCGTGCACTTCTTCCCACATCATCATCAAATTCTTCCCAGTTTTACATCTAGCACTGGAGAGCGTGTGGGACTGGGGGGAGATTAGGGGTTATAGGCATACTCACCAAAAAAATGTATGGGGGTGAGGCAAAAAACAATTTGAGCACAAAGGCATGACTAGTATTGGAACATTGCTGGGATTTCTTGAACCCTCAAGCACTGCAATTTATATGGATAGAAGAGAGAGTAGAACCGTAAAGCTTCTGTCACAGTGAAGGGAAAGATCCCTCCTCTAGTCTGAGGAAGTTTTATGACAGTGGTGAAGCTGAGATAATCTTCTTAAAGGAGCCCAGATTGGCCACAGAAGAGATCAGGCACATTAAAACTATCCCAGTGTTGTCCGAAAAGTGGACAACAGTTGGTAACTCTGAAAAATCAATCTGCCAGGGATTCCCAGACATAGAGCCTATTTTTACCTCTCCTGGTAAGGGTCTTTTCTGAATTTTAGGATTATTTCTCAAACAAATATCACATCCTTGTGTGATACTTTTGGCAATTTTCAACATATTAATTCCTATTGCATATATTCTCACCATTTCTACTAAGGCTTCAGCTCCCGTATGAGTAGTACCATGAGTTTGTTTCATGAGTTCCCTCATTATTTGAGGGGTAACTATACATTGTCCACATGGAGTTTTCCACCATCCTTTGGGGGTCTTTATACACTTTAGATATTTAGCCAGTTCTTCCTTCCCTGTATATTCAGGGACACTGATGCTAAAAGTCCTTTCAGGTACTAGTGCTGCTATGTTTGTGGATAGAGCAATTTTCTTTGCAGTCTCGTCAGCCTTCCAATTTCCTTTAATTATATCAGTATGTCCAGATTGGTATGCCTTGCAACGCATCACTGTCACTTCCCTTTTTTTGTTGACTGCTTCGAGCAATCTCAAAATTTCCTTGCTGTATTTTATAGGGTTTCCTTGTGATGATAATAATCCTCTCTCCTTCCAAATTGCTCCACATGCATGTATTATTCTAAAGGCATATTTCGAGTTGGTATAGATATTGGCCCACTTTCCTTCTGATATCTCTAAAGCTCGGGTTACCACAATTAATTCAGCCTTCTGGGCAGAAGCGTTCACTGGCAGCGATTTCGCCTCTATCTCCTTTTCCAGAGTAACGACAGCATATCTAGCTTTCTACTCTCCCTTGATGACAAAGCTGTTCCCATCAGTGAACAGTTCCCAATCAGGATTTCGTAAGGGGACATCTTTCAGGTCTGCATGGCTGGAATATACCTGTTCAATAGTTTGTGTGAGAAACGCTCCTTATCCAATAACTACGTCTCAGGCAGTGATCGATACAAAGCACATTTTATTTAAACATTCTTGCAAGAACAGGTGACCTAGCAGGTAGGCAGACCTGAGTTCCCAAAATAACTTCTTTTTATTCCCTATTCCCAGACAAAAATTCCCTCCCCTGTTTCCCCATTGACTAGGTACTTCAGGGTTTACAGCCTATCTGATTTGCCTCAAAACTACTTGAGTTCGCTCTGCCTCTGTTTACTTCTCCCCATCACCCCTCCTAAACCCCTTACTTCACCTGTTTATTTCTTCCCTTTTTTGGTAGTATTGCCCACAGGTAGCTGGTCTCAGTTAAGCATTCATCCTCCCGTTAAGCCGCAGATCCAGCATAGACTGGTTTCTCCTTTGTCTAAGGGATGAGCATTCTTGCATGTGTCCTGATAAGCCTTTGTGTTGTTAATCATTCCCTAGCTGCATCATTGCAGACTGGCCAAGTTGTTCTTCTGCAAAAACAATACTTACATTTTTCTTACAATCCCCCCCCTTTCATTTTCTAAGTTTATTGCTTTTTGCACTTACTTATCAGGGTATAGTCCCATACGAAGCTTCTAAGTTTGTAAGCATCAATTCACATTCATCTTCCTCTTTCTTGTTCTTTTCCTCTAGTTGAAACATTTTCCCAGGGTATTGGGGGGGTGTCTACTTCCATTCATTTTGTTAGGGCAGTTTCAATTAATTGTTGAACTAATCCTCGCACACAGGGAATGATACAGCCTCCTACAGCCACTAAGACTCCTGCTGCTATTATAAGAGAAGTCAATATTGATTCCACCATACCTTTCCATTTTACAAACCAGGAATCCAGCCAACCTGTCAGTGAGGTGTCTATTCCAGAGTTCTCAGCTAACTCATCAGCTAGAGCGGTGAGCCCTTGAAGGGCTTTAGTTATAGTACCATCTAGAGCTGGATTGTTTGGGATAAAGGTACAGCACCGATTCCCTAACATTGCACACATTCATCCCTTCTCCGCTAAGATCATGTCCAGGGCGATCCTATTCTCCCATGCCATTCGGCTGGTTGCATCCAATTCTTCCACTACTCCTTTTAATGCATCTCCGGTATAATTATGTCATGGTTTTGGCAATGGCCGGCGACAGGTGCTCCCCCCCAGCCTCTCGTACATGGAGAGGAGGAGGAGAGATAAAGAGATTTATGAGTTTAGAAGAAACTAAACTACTTTAATGAAATATTAATAATAAAATAAAAAGGAAAATAATGAAAATAGATACAGTATATACAAAACCATATTAAGCTCCCAGGATGATGTCAATGGCAGGCACTGGGGAAGTCCCAGACTGGACTCAGCGACGGGTGGGAACTGGATTCCACAGATGGAGTCAGAAACACATGGATCGTGATCAAAGGCAGATGAACAGGCAGGGTCCTCCTCGGACATCGGCCATTGAAGAAAAAAAGCTGACCCTTTGATCCCTCAGCTTTTATACTGAGCATAGGGCAGATGGGATTGCATACCCCTGTTGGTCAATTTTGGTTCACCTGTCCTGTCTGCTCCTCCCTGCAGGTGGGATCTGTGGAATAATTACTAAAGTGGCCAAAAATACAGAATTGTTCACACATTTAAGGAACGGTATAAAATCAAAAGGCTTCTAAGGTAGAATACAGCTGCAGCTGGCATGCGAAGAATTCAACATCTGCGATTCCCTGTACAATATTACTTGCAAAGCAACACAGGAGATGGAGCAGAATGTGACCTTCCACAGCCCTGCCCTGTGATATACAGCAGATATGGGAACGAGATGGTACTATGGAACTGATAAGCTGCCTATTTACTACCCTGAGCCAGCATTTTGTCAAATTTTGATGAAATGCTGTCCTTTGTGCAAACTTTGCTCGTTATAATGTCATTATGATACCAAAACACACCTCCATCCCAAAGGCTACCCGCCTCCAAGGTGCGACCACTCCTTCTTGAGTCTGCGCCCTGAGTTTTTCATAAACTATACCTTTAATTGTGAAGTGAGAGAATTTTACACCAATCATAATAAAAGTATGTATGACCAAAGTCACTCAAAATCCACCTTGAAGGTAAAAATAGTATAAAAATAGCCCAAGAAAGGGGGGATGTCAGGGAAGACAGCATTGTGAGCTAGTCAAGGAGGACTCCATCACAGACTGCCTTTGACTTCCGGGACCAGTCGATGGGCTGAGCCTTTCTTCCCCCTCATAGGGACGCCTTTGGGTAAGACTTCGATTATACTGAGTGCTTCCTCGGGAAACTTAGAAATCTCTCTAGAGACTCTCTTTCCTACATTTATAGCCAGGCTGTATCGTTTATAACTTTGTCGCACCTTTTGTATATGTAACGATACTTTCATTTGCACGTGCTTTGCAGACAGTGTATTTATTACCGGCAATCCTAAGAACCTATATACCTGTTGTTTAAATAAACTGCACTGTTTAAGTAGCTAGTCGTTTTGGTTTCTCACTGAACGCGACCAAAGACTCGAGAGTGGCCGTGCTAGTTCATGAGCACAACTAGACTGAAGGTGCAGTCCACTATTAGTGTATCCAAATCGTAACAGTTTAATCCATATTAAATGCGACTGGACTGATAGTGCTGAATTGGGCATCACTCAGAATTTAAACCTAGCCTCCCACCTTGGTGAGGAGTGTTAGAACGCAAGGGGGTTTATTTTCTGCCAAAACCGCTTCGCCCCTTTCACGCAACAGGACCCCTCTACGCTTTTCAGCTTCTGACCCTCCAGTGGGGCAAATAACGAAATTAGCTGACCTTGGTTGTAATAGCAATAAGTATAAGCAAGAGACTCTCTGCATACCATTCCTTGGCACAAACTGTAAACATTGGTCTTATCACTCTGAAAACGAACCGTTTTCGACACGACATGCTGTTAATTTCAGAGAGTTAGAAGAGGCCTAGCTAAGAAGTAAAATTACTGAACAGAAAGTTGGTTCTGTTTTACCTCAAACCAGGACAAATCAATAAACCTCTGCTGGTTATAGTAAATACAATTTATCCAGTCTACATTTTTGTTTATAGTTATCCACCAGAAAAAGACAGACTCGAATCCTGCTCCTATCTGATTCCTTGCTTTGTGTTCATCTGGGATTCCTCTAGGGACTATAATGGGATCTATATATATCCATTCATCAAAGGATATACCTAAACTTCTTGTTACTCTATTGCCTGAGCTCAGGGATCCTGTTCCTTTTTCAAATGCTAGGGTGAATGGTATTGCCAATTGTACTATTCTACATGTACCTTTCCAGTTAGCCAGCAACACAGATCGCAAGGTTCTCCCTCCACAATACCACCAGACATCCGCCTGAGGCACTCGTATCACTGAGTAGTTTCCTTTCACATCCTTGGTCACATTCATAGCTTCAGTGCACAGGGTAAATTCCCCCACAGGTTTGGAAGCCTTCACACCCTGCCGTGAGAGGCACGCTGGATGGTCACCAATTGCTGTGGAAAATACTGGTGGCACTTTAACATCTCTAGACTCCAAGGCAGGAAACAGTAAAGAAAGTGAATGACAAGTTTCATTTCCCCAGGTGGTCTTTTCTTGGTATAATGCTATCATACACCACATCCCGCACATCCCTACGGAATCTTTCATCTACCCTAAAGGAAAAGGGACGATCTGTGCTGTGGGCCTTCCTGAGGCACAAGCATAGCAATTGCTTTGGTTCAAACTATTAACGGTATATTTTACCTATTCTACCCAAGCATTCGTGTCACCATACCCTGTTTCAATTTCAAATGTTTGTCTAAAATCTTTAATCTCAGTAACTGTTACCAAAGCTGGATCATTCAGTGGTTCCCACTGTTGTATTACTGGGAGTTTAGTAGTCATAATTGTCCCTTCTGCTTAACTGCTATTTTCCAGTACGGCTATTCTAAATCTTCCCCTTGGATCTCTTCCAGACACATCTGCTCCTATTCCATATATTAGGTTAGCCATATCATCCGCCTGGGTTATCGTTATCAACAGAGGGTTACATTCTAAAAGGCCACACTCTGGGGAAGGTGATCCTTTGTAAAAATGTATTCTCTTCTTGAGAGGGTAATAAGAAAAAGACTTGATCCACTTGTCATCAACGGTCCACGCTCCAATTTGGGCGGTCCACCACACTTCACTCCATCGGTCACAAGGTGCAGCCTTGGAATATCCCTCTGCGACCCTCCAAATTTCTGGGCATGGGTATTAGTTTTCACCACTCAACCATCTTTGGGCCTCTAGATCCCCACACTTCAGTACTTGACAGGCATCAAAGCATACCGTCTGTGGGGTATCTCCTTTAGTGATATTTATGATAAGCCTAACCGGGTAATCTGGGTGTGCACTCCAGCTTCCTAGTGGGAAGCACAACACCACACCTACGACTAGTACCATCGCAAAATTCATGGCGTACACATATTTATAGCTCCCAAATGGATCATCCCGCCCCAACCCACGGCTTATTGTCTTTTTTTAGGGTCACTCGCAGCAGGTTGTCAGTAGAATGTAGAGTCTACTGTTCTACCGGATCTGTCGGTGGGGGTTCAACTGGTCCTTTTAGCTGAGTGTAATGAGTCCAACCTTTTTCAACTGTCCTTACTGCCATCTCAGTAGTGAGGAATACTTGGAGTGTTCCTTCCCCCTTCGGATTGGAGTTTACTCTCCTTCCAGGATTTGACTAGTACCCAGTCCCCTGATTTATATGGATGGACGACAAATTCCAACAGTGGAGTTTGAGCAAGAAGGCCTTTAGTTCTGAGGAAAGAGAGAGAAGAAGACAGCCCCAGTATATATTTCTTAAGGAACATGTCCTTGGTTTCAAATGTGGGCACACCTTCCCTACCTCCAGTGTAAGGTAGTCCAAAAAGCATTTCATAAGGTGAGAGACCAGTATCCTTTCTAGGGGAGGTCCGGATCCTCAACAATGCTATTGGTAAGCACTTAATCCATGGTAATTTTATCTCAAGAACTAATTTAGATAGTTGACTCTTAATGGTTTGATTCATTCTTTCAACCTTTCCAGATGATGGGGAGTGCCAGGGAGTGTGATAATCCCATGTTATCCCTAAACTTTCCATCACTCCCTGTAGCACCTTGGAGGTAAAATGGCTTCCTTGATCTGAATCCACATTTTCCACTATTCCATACTGTTGTGGTTTGGCCTCAGACGGCAACAAAAAACCACGTGCTGCTCTCTCGGGCTTCCCCAATACGGAGAAGAATCTGAAGAAAAGGCAAAACTCGTGAGTTGAAACAAAGGCAATTTAACAGAACAGCAAAGGTAACAAGAAAACAACAACAATAACACGGATAGAGGAATATACAAACACGATTACAGAACCAACACTCACCAACCGGACTGAGGACGCCCCAGCTCGCTCCAAGCGCGACTTCCTGCTCCCTCCCTGAACAGCTCAGAGTGGGCATGGCTCACATGGGATGGAATACCTTTGTCCCTGCCAGAGCCTGAGGAGAATTAACCCTATGCCCACAGGCCCCAGGACATTAACTGTCCCTTATTCCATACCATCTATGCCATGCCCAGATCACACAGGTTCCAATGAATTGCCACCACTTCACCACTTTCCCCTGTCATATATAAATATATATATGTACATATACACACATATATATGTGCGGCTTGATGGCCGCACCCAAAGAGTGGCTGTCAATGGGTCCATGTCCAAGTGGAGGCCAGTGACAAGTGGAGTCCCTCAAGGATAGGTACTGGGACCGGTCTTGTTTAACATCTTCGTCAGCGACATGGACAGTTGCAGAGTGCACCCTCAGCAAGTTTGCCAATGACACCAAGCTGTGTGGGGCGGCTGACACACTTGACAGGCTGGAGAGGTGGGCCCATGCCAACCTCATGAAGTTCAACAAGACCAAGTGCAAGGTCCTCCATCTGGGTCGGGGCAATCCCAAGCACCGATATAGGCTGGGCAGTGACTGGCTTGAGAGCAGCCCTGAAGAAAAGGACTTGGGGGTGCCAATGGACGAGAGGCTCAACATGAGACGTCAGTGTGCACTAGCAGCCCAGAAAGCCAATCGTATCCTGGGCTGCATCAGGAGAAGTGTGGCCAGCAGGTCGAGGGAGGTGATTCTGCCCCTCTACTCTGCTCTGGTGAGACCCCACCTGGAGTACTGCATCCAATTCTGGAGCCCCTACTACAAGAAAGATATGGACGAGCTGGAACATGTCCAGAGAAGGGCTGGAGCACCTCTCCTATGAGGACAGACTGAGAGAGTTGGGGTTGTTCAGTCTGAAGAACAGAAGGCTCCGAGGAGACCTTATAGTGGCCTACCAGTATCTTAAGGGGGCCTACCAGAAAGCTGGGGAGGGACTTTTCAGGATGTCAGGTAATGGTAGGCTTAGAGGGAATGGATTAAAACTAGAGATGGGTCGATTCAGATTGGACATTAGGAAGAAGTTCTTCACCATGAGGGTGGTGAGACACTGGAACAGGTTGCCCAGAGAGATGGTGGAAGCCCCATCCCTGGAAGTTTTTAAGGCCAGGCTGGATGGGGCTCTGAGCAACCTGCTCTAGTGGGAGATGTCCCTGCCCACAGCAGGGGGGTTGGAACTAGATGATCTTTGGGGTCCCTTCCAACCCTAACAATTCTATGACTCTATGATTCTATGATTCTATGATATATATATATATACACACACAGATATAATGCCCTTAGTCTATGGGCCATCCCTCCAAAATGTCCATTGAGTTCATTTAATCCATGGCTTTGGGCTTCATCTGTTAGAACAGTCTCTCAGGGCAGGTGAGATGGTGTGTGGTGCTGGACTGGTGCATGCTGTATTTTTGGAGCTTGTAGCTGGTGGACCCAGTGCAGCTCATGCCCACAGTCCATTGGCTGAACATGTAGATCTCAATGAAGTTGCTGGGCGCCAGCTGCTGAGGTCAGTTCTGATCCGATCACTGCTGCACTTTAATTGTTTTTTTCATCAAGGTCCATCTGTCCTTAATTTGAATGATTCTTACTGTAGTACAGATGATAGCAATTATAGTAATGAGGACATACAGTGACAGTGTTACTTAGCAATTAATGTCATACCATTTGATTCATTGGCTATTCTCACCCAAAATCAGATCCCCATGAGGTATACATCGGACCTCCCCATCCTGCCGCATCACCCACCAAGTGCACCCAGGTCCTTGGGCAAAAGCAATCCCACGGATGGGTTTGCCTTTGCCTGAGGCAGGACTAACCCAGACTGTCTTCCCTGACATATTCTTCATGTGCACTAGGGGTACTTTATCTTCTACGGTACGTGGAAGTTTTGATTGGGCAGGGCCAGCCCGATTGGTAGATCCCCTGGTGTTAACTAGCCAGGTAGCTTTTGCTAAATGTGTATCCCAGTGTTTTAAAGTCCCACCACCCATTGCTCTCAGTGTAGTTTTTAACAGTCCATTGTATCGTTCTATCTTCCCAGAGGCTGGTGCGTGATAGGGGATGTGATACACCCACTCAATGCCATGCTCTTTGGCCCAGGTGTCTATGAGGCTGCTTTGGAAATGAGTCCCGTTGTCCGACTCAATTCTCTCTGGGGTGCCATGTCGCCACGGGACTTGTTTTTAAAGGCCCAGGATAGTGTTCCGGGCAGTGGCATGGGGCACAGGGTATGTTTCCAGCCATCCAGCGGTTGCTTCCACCATTGTGAGCACATAGCAGTTGCCTTGATGGGTTTGTGGCAGTCTGATATAATCAATCTGCCAGGCCTCCCCATATTTATATTTCAGCCATCATCCTCCATACCAAAGCGGCTTTAACCGCTTGGCTTGCTTGATTGCAGAACATCTCACATTCATGAATAACCTGTGCAATAGTGTCCATGGTGTTGCGTGAAAGGGGCAAAGTGGTTTTGGCAGAAAATAAACCCCCTTGCATTCTAACACTCCTCACCAGGGTGGGAGGCCAGGTGCAGCTAGGTTTAAATTCTGAGTGATGCCCAATTCAGCACTATCAGTCCAGTCGCGTTTAATATGTATTAAACTATTACGATTTGGATACACTAATAGTGGACTGCACCTTCAGTCTAGTCATGCTCATGAACTAGCACGGCCACTCTCGAGTCTTTGGTCGCATTCAGTGAGAAACCAAAACGACTAGCTACTTAAACAGTGCAGTTTATTTGAACAACAGGTATATAGGTTCTTAGGATTGCCGGTGATAAATACACTGTCTGCAAAGCATGTGCAAATGAAAGTATTGTTACATATACAAAACGCGCAACAAAGTTATAAACCATACAGCCTGGCTATAAGTGTAGAAAAGAGATTGTCTAGAGAAATTTCTAAGTTTCCCGAGAAAGCACTCGGTATAATCAAAGTCTTACCCAAAGGCGTCCCTATGAGGGGGAAGAGAGGCTCAGCCCGTCGACTGATCCCGGAAGCCAGTGATGGAATTCTTTGAGATGGTGCCTTCCCTGGGTATCCCCCCTCTCTCGGGCTATTTTTATACTATTTGTTATCTTCAAGGTGGAGTTTGAGTGACTTTAGTCATACATGCTTTTATCATGATTGGTGTAAAATTTTCTCGCTTCACAATTAAAGGTATAGTTTACGAGAAATTCAGGGCGCAGACTCAAGAAGGAGTGGTCGCACCTTGGAGGCGGGTAGCCTTCGGGATGGAGGTGTGTTTTGGTATTATAATGACATTATAACGAGCAAAGTTCGCACAAAGGACAGCATCTCATCAAAATTTGACAAAATGTTGGCTCTGAGTATCGAGCGGGCAGCTAATTGGCAGCTTATCTGTTTCATGGTACCATCCCATTCCCGTATCTGCTATACATCATAAGGTAAAGCCGCGGAATAATTGCATCCCGCCCCGTACCTCATGTAGCTTCACAAGCATCCTTATCAGGGAACCACAGGTGTTGTATTCTTCATGCCAGCTGCGGCTGTTTTCTACCTCAGAAGCCTATTGATTTATACTTTTCCTTATTGTGTGAACAATGCTGTACTTTTGTATTTTTAGCCAATTTAGTATTTATTCCACATAATCCACCCCGTGACGACAGTCACTGAAGCTCCACGATAATCAATACTGATAGGAAAGATCACATGTGTTCTTGTGGTGAGGGATATCAAGTGCCAATACATCTCGTGGAGTGATCAAACGAGTTAAACTTTTCATCATAATCCAAAGTCTAACATACAAAACAATTGTCAAAGCAAAGCACAATACAGTGAGTATTAGTAGAACAACAAGAGGATGGAGCATCTTGTTATAAAGTCCTGTAGCTGTCGGCGACCATCCAAAAAGAGTGTCTCCCCATTCATGTCCTCCGCCTCTCTTGACTCTTTCCAGCACTTGGTGTAGTTCTTCAACATCATGATGGACGGTAATCAAAGTTCTCTGTCCATTTTCTTGGGCCTCTTTCAACAGTCGCTTCAATTCATCGCGTTGTAGCAGCTTCTTCACTGGCGAGAGATTCATTCTGATAGGGGTAGGCAATAAATCTCCAATCAACGTATAATTAGATTGTAGCAATTGAAAAGACATAACAGGAGCTGAATAACTGAAGTCACATCCGATAATGTTAGTAAAGTTACAAACACAAAGATTTGAGTGATTACTTATATCCACCACTATGTCATCTACGAATACAAGACTACAGGGAGACCTCATGGAAACGCACCCTTTCCCAATATATACAAGCACAGTCTCTGGGGTTTCATCGGGATGTATCTCAAAGTGACAAACATTCTGGTTGGTGTCAAGACAAATGTCTTGCACTTTGAAGGTATTACTCTCACAAATGAATCCTTGTTGGTCTCGTGAAATGCATGCGTCAACATCAACAGTTTGCCATTTATTCTCATTTTGTTGTGCCCACACTCTGTGCTCTATTGGATAGAGTATGGCTCCTTGGTGATTCAACCCCAGCGCAATGATTCGGTATATGGTGTATACCAAAGCATTGCGTATCGTTAGGACAAAAGCTGTGGCCTTGCTCTCAATGGGATCATAGGTGAAATTAACCAGATACCACCAGGACTGAAATTTTTTCTCAAATTCAATTGCGTTATCCCATATTACTTTTCGAATTTCAGTGGGCAAGGTGCCTTCTTCACCTTCCCTTATGATTGTGGCTGTCATAGATTGCATCCACAATTGGGCTTGGATACAACTAAGAGCCAAGGGAACATTGTTTTGGTGTGGGAATAGAGAGCAGCATAGGTCTGTTCGACCTTGATGAGATAAAGCTGCATCCTTGAGAGAGGGTTTGTGAGAACAGAAAACCAAGTAAGAATCAGTAAGAAACAGGATGTGAGAATGAAGTTGTTGCCCCTCGTGGGCAGACAGCAGAAACCAATCGGAAGAAGTAGAGAAGCGCGTGGCAGTCAACCTTCAACCTATCAGCAGAACACAACTTGCACGTGGAGAGTGTGTATAGCTATAAAGCCTGTCAGATTGTTGCAATAAAGGTCTTTGGTCTGTACCCCGCCAGAGTCCATGAATCCATGCTCCACAAATGGTGCCCGAACAGAGACAAAAATCATAGGAACGTACGACCGGTGGAGCAGCCTGGCTGAACGAGAAAAAAGGCAGCGGGAAGGAGAGCTGCAGTCCAGACGAATAATCACCAGGAAAAGGTGAGCAGCCAGGGATGTGTGAGGATTGGATTGAAAATTTCCTCAGAGGAAAAGGCAATTGTATGTATATTAGGAAAGTTTTTAAGTAGAAGGGATATTCAATACGATGAAGGAACTTTTCAACTTTTACTGGCATGGCTAAAAAGCAAGGGTCTTGCCGCTGATTCTACAACGGCTTTCCAATTATCAAGTTGGGAGCAAGCGGGCGAAACTTTATTTGAGGCTGAAACAAAAGGGGATGCGACTGCCACAAAGGTTTTGACAACCTGGAGGTTGATTAAAGATACTTAACAGCAGGTAAAATCCGAACGAAATGCCACAGCAGCCGCCGTTGCAGCTGTGGCACCGGACAGCCCGATTACCACTCAGACAGAGGGGGGGAAACCTGATCCCCCAAACTGTCCGGCTGCGCCATTAGCACCCCCGCTAGATGTGACGTTGATACCGCCGCGTTCTCCTGTGTTACCGGGTTGGGGCGATTCCTTGCCAAGTCCGTCACCAAGTCCGGCGGTCACTGCAACTTATAATCCTGCTCAACACTGGCAGAATTTACGTAAACAGGCATTACAGGACAGCGATATAGAAGCCACTACTGCCATCGCCTGTCCGGTACTGTTTAATCAAAATGGGACAAACACCTGGGAACCGATAAGGTGGGAGCTGGTTAGAGAAATGCGGAAAACGATTATGCAGCATGGACTAACCTCCCCTTATGCACAAGGACTATTAAATAACATTATGAAAGGACACATACTAACTCCATTCGATATCAAGCAGCTAGCCGAAGTTATTTCTACCCCAACACAGCGAGTTCTTCTTATGGGTAGGCGTATATTACAAGCCTTAAAGAATCCAGGCTTAATAGATATGATAGAAGCTTGCAACCAAGTGGGATCTATCTCTTATCAAACCGATTGGTGGCAAATTCTAGAGATGATACGGAAACAGGAGGATATCAGACAAGCTGCGAGCAATAACGATTCTGCTCCGTCTGGGGCAACTGCCGCACCTCCTAATTTTAAAGCAGACGATTGCCCCCTGGTCTTGCCGAGATCAGAACAAGCCGAAGGGAAAGGAGGCACTCAAGTTCACTCTACCCTATTCTGTAATAGCCCTGAGGATGATCCTGGGAGCCCCTTTGATCCTGGTCCAATAAATCCAGAGACTGAACCTGATTTATATCCACCTTTAACCCCAATTAAAGCTATGCCTGCATCTGCTCCAACTGCGGAGATTTTACAGCAACAGCGACGAAAGTTGTTATCGTGCTCCTCCGTTCTTAACCCTTCTCCATTTGCGCCAGGTACTGCATCTGTTCCTCCTTATCAACTGCTTATACGTGCATAGCCAGAATTGGGGTGTTGCGGTGTATTGTCAGAATGTCAGCAGAGAAGGACGGAGCCGGAGCTGTTTTGCTCCCGCCACCGCCCGCCTGGCCCCCTCCCCTCCCCAGTCATCTCCCTGAGATAGAAGTGATGTTTTTGTATGTCTGCTGTGTAAGTGTGTGTGGGCGCCAGCTTATACCTGCTGATCAGCATGTGTGCTACTGTTTGATTTTTGTTGTGTGCAGTGTCGTTAGGTGACTCCACTGGAGCAGGTGTTCTGCCCGGGGTGGTACTGTTCTCGTATGTAACTAGGGCTGACACTCCATCAAGTGAAGAAGTTCGTATATACACCATGTTTAGACGTAAGGCGAGCACGCCCCAGGTAGGTACACCAGGATGGGCTGTAGAACCGATGGAAGTCCTGAAATATTGGGGGAGTTTTCACGAGCCGACACGTTTTCGCTCTTGAGAACGGCTCGCCCGTGCAGGGCGTATGGCTGGTTGTTTGTTGTTTGCCTATAAGGTCACGGTTCATCAGGAAAAGGAGTTGAGCCAAAATCTATAGGATGCTCTGTAGGAAAATGAGAAACTTAAGGAAAAATGAGAAACTGAGCTCTTGTTGCAAAGGCAGACTTTTATGTCAGTCGTAAGTGATGGGAAAAAAAAAAGAAAAAAGAAAAAAAGAAAAAAGAAAAAGAAAAGAAAAAGAAAAAAAAGAGAAAAGGAAAAATAAAGAGGGGGAAAGAAAAACCAAACAGGAACAATTAGATGGGAAATGTGCCACGTTAGCACAAAAGTATGCCATACGCGCTACGAGAAAGCGTCAGAAAAAGAGAAATAGGACACCAGATTCAAAGCAGTACCATAGAGATATGTTTTTGTTTTTTTCCTATATGTGTATATGTTTTTGCATGCCTTGGTAAATTACTCTGTTATACCCTGTGAGACTAAATGAACCCCAGCAGAAGCGGTCTCTTGAGCAAGGGGGTGGAATATGGGAAAGCAACAGAAGATCGGCAAGGAAGATTGTAAATACACTCAAGGGACTCGCACCTGGGTGCTGGAAAACACATATATCACACCAAGTGTTATTCAGCCTCAGGTGCTGGCAAGAAAAACATTTGGATGACATAAGCCTGTGATGGACTCACAGACACCTTATCCAGCTGCTTGAGAATCTTGGCCTGTTGTGGAAGAAGATCAAAGCACAGTACCAGCAAGAACAGGGAGTCCGCATGCGCTCTAGCTAACAAGGACTCTTTTGCTGCCAAGGATTTGTGATAACAAGGACTCTCTTGCTGCCAAGGATAAGTTTAACAATGCTACTAGTACAGCTATTTCTGAGTTATTGCTAGATGTAGATAGTATTCGATATGCGACGCTGCAAAACAGAGCTGCTACTGATTTTTTACTTTCAGCTCACAGACATGGTTGTCAAGATTTTAAAGGACTGTATTGTATGAATCTAAGTGACCACTCCAAATCCATCCATGCCCAGCTGCAGGAACTGCACCGACCGAACCAGCAACTTGTGGAAACCACTGGGTGAAATCTCTTTGCTGGATGGACTTGGGGGTGGGGTTGGTTGAAGCAAATTATTGCCTGTGTGGAAGGAATTTGTCTGTTATGTTTAGTATGCTGTTTGCCATGTTTAATAAGCATTATGCGATCAGTTGTGTCCTGGTTCCGGTGGGGATAGGGTTAACTTTTCCTGGTATTCCATGCCATGTGAGCCACGCCCACCCTGAGCTGCCGGGGGAGGGGGCAGGAAGTTGCTGCTTAAAAGCGGGCTGGGGCGTCCCGGGTCCGGGTCCGGCCGGTCGGCGAGCGGCGGGGAGCGGCGGTTCCGTAATCGCGTTTGTATATTCCCCTATCCGGTTCCGTAATCGCGTTTGTATATTCCCCTATCCGTGTTGTTGTTGTTGTTGTTGTTTGCCTGTTCCCTTTGCTGTTCTGTTAAACTGCCTTTGTCCCAACCCAAGAGTCTTGCCTTTTCTTACGGTCCTTCCTGTATTAGGAAGGCACGTGCGAGCGGCACGTGGTTTTTTTGTTGCCATCTGAGGCTAAACCACGACAGTCCTTTTTGGCGCCCAACGTGGGGCTTGAAGGGTTGAGATAACGACAGAATCCAACTAGAACGTGGAAAAAACGGTTTTGGTTTTTTTTTTTTTTTTTCTTGTATGCATTTATTTTATTAGGTAAGTAGTCACTGGTCATCATGTTGCTTGGTTTGTTCTCATGGCTGTGTTACATAAATTCCTATATGGCTTATGTACTCCCTGCGATGCTGTTTACCATGTCTGGAAGAGGGATGAGGATTATCATTCTGCTGTCCTGTGCGATATCTGTTTATGATATGATAACATCACTGTTCAGACGGCTATTTTGGGGTGTTTATGTGGTTTTGTTGTCCTGTCCGTACATTGGACACCGTCTCTCAGAATTTGTTAATAGTTTCCCCAGCCCTTTTGCCTCCCTTTTCTCCTTCGGGTCAGGTATGACAGCTTTTGAGAATCTTGAATATCCTTGGGATACTCAAACTAGTGTGTTCCTAGTGCTATGTCTCCTGAATACGTTCCAGGTCTTGTTTAGGGTTAAGCGACTATTTAAGACTACCACCCGGAGATCTGCTCCGAGGCTGGATAGTCAGGGGTGGCATGGCATGTGGGAGAGCATGGGCAGGTACCTAGAGAACTACTCACCTCCAATGGTCTGGGACTTCACCCCTGAACAATTACAGGACCCTGATAAAGTGGTAGAATATTTGAAGGGAAAATGCTGTGGCTATTCTAGAGAGGCACAACTCACCGCGCTGTGCTGGGCCCTGGCCAGTATCTACCAGGCACTGCTCAGAATTATGCAGCACCCTCAAGGGGAAGAGATGGAAACCAGACCGGCGGCCCCTGCGGCTGCTGCAGCCCCTGCGGCGGCCCCTGCGGCTACTGCAACCCCTGCGGCGGCCCCTGCGGCTACTGCAACCCCTGCGGCAGACACTGCGGCTACTGCAACCCCTGTGGCAGACACTGCGGTTACTGCAACCCCCGTGGTAGCCACTGCCACTGAACCAGGGAACCAACCCGTGCCGGTATCAGTTGCCCCCATACAGAAGTAGTACACAAAGAAATCAGTTCGCTTAGTAAGAGATGATGATGAACCAGGGCCATCACGAGAGCAGGAGGAAGAGGCAGAACCAGAGATAATTACTCGATCCCTATCCTTGAGTGAGCTGCGGGATATGCGAAAAGATTTCAGCCAACTCTCAGGCGAGCACATTGTCACCTGGCTGCTCCGGTGCTGGGATAATGGGGCCAGTAGCCTGGAATTAGAGGGTAGGGAGGCCAGGCAGCTGGGATCCCTGTCTAGGGAAGGCGGCATTGACAAGGCGATTGGGAAAAAGACCCAAGCCCTCAGCCTCTGGAAACGACTCCTGTTAGGCGTGAGGGAGAGGTACCCCTTCAGTGAGGATGTTGTATGTCAGCCAAGCAAGTGGACTACCATGGAAAGAGGTATCCAGTACCTGAGAGAATTAGCCGTGCGGGAGATGATTTATTATGACTTGGACAATGCCGACTTACCCACAGACCCTGATGAGGTGCGATGCACAAGGCCCATGTGGCGGAAGTTTGTACGGAGCGCACCATCGTCATATGCCAACTCCCTGGCAGTAATGGAATGGAAAGGTGAAGAGGGACCAACGGTGGATGAGGTAGCTGGCCGGCTCCGGCGATATGAAGAAAGTCTCTCTTCCCCCCTTGTCTCAGCTGTGGAGAAACTGTCGCGGAAGGTCCAGCAACTTGAAGAGAATATGTTCTACTCCCCACCTGCACGGGCCAGCATCTCAGCTATTAGAAGCAGGCATTTCCCCACTCAAGAGAGAGAGTACAGAGGGTACACACCACGAGGCACCCTGTGGTTCTACCTGCGGGACCACGGAGAGGACATGAGGAAGTGGGATGGACAACCTACTTCGATCCTGCGGACACGGGTACAGGAGTTGCAAGGAAGGACAACCACAAAAGGGGATCCCTCCAGGAAAAGTGCCGCCCCAGTTTCCAGTGGGCCGTTCCCCAGACAGAGCAGAAGGCCTGATCTTGCTTCTGATCCTCTTGAAGGAACTTCCAAGTCATTTATGCAAGAAGTGAGTAATGGATACTATGACGAGTATTAGGGGGGCCCTGCCTCCGGCCAGGTGGAGGAAAGGGACAACCGGGTTTATTGGACGGTGTGGATTCGATGGCCTGGCACATCAGACCCACAGGAGTATAAGGCTCTAGTGGACACGGGTGCGCAGTGTACTTTAATACCATCAAGCTATAGAGGGGCAGAACCCATTTGTATTTCTGGGGTGACAGGGGGATCCCAAGAGTTGACTGTACTGGAGGCAGAAGTGAGCCTAACTGGGAATGAGTGGCAAAAGCATCCCATTGTGACTGGCCCAGAGGCTCCATGCATCCTTGGTATAGATTACCTCAGGAGAGGGCATTTTAAGGACCCAAAAGGGTACCGCTGGGCCTTTGGCATAGCTGCTTTGGAGACAGAGGAAGTTAAACAGTTGTCTGCCTTGCCTGGTCTCTCGGAGGATTCTTCTGTTGTGGGGTTGTTGAGGGTCAAAGAACAACAGGTGCCGATTGCTACCACAACGGTGCATCGGCGGCAGTATCGCACTAACCGAGACTCTCTGATTCCCATCCATGAGCTGATTCGTCAACTAGAGGTTCAAGGAGTGATCAGCAAGACTCGCTCACCCTTTAACAGTCCCATATGGCCGGTGCGAAAATCTAATGGAGAGTGGAGGCTAACTGTAGACTATCGTGGTCTGAATGAAGTCACGCCACCGCTGAGTGCTGCCGTGCCGGACATGCTAGAACTCCAGTACGAACTGGAGTCCAAGGCAGCCAAGTGGTATGCCACGATTGATATAGCGAATGCATTCTTCTCAATCCCTTTGGCAGCAGAGTGCAGGCCACAGTTTGCTTTCACTTGGAGGGGCGTCCAATACACCTGGAATCGACTGCCCCAGGGGTGGAAACACAGCCCCACCATTTGCCATGGACTGATCCAGACTGCACTGGAACAGGGTGAAGCTCCAGAACATCTGCAGTACATTGATGACATCATTGTATGGGGAAACACAGCAGAAGAAGTTTTTGAGAAAGGGAGTAAAATAGTCCAAATCCTTCTGAACGCTGGTTTTGCTATAAAGCGAAGTAAGGTTAAGGGACCTGCGCAGGAGATCCAGTTTTTAGGAATAAAATGGCAAGATGGACGCCGTCAGATCCCAATGGATGTGATCAACAAAATAGCAGCTGTGTCTCCACCAACTAGTAAAAAGGAAACACAGGCTTTCTTAGGTATTGTGGGTTTTTGGAGAATGCATATCCCAGATTACAGTCAAATTGTAAGCCCTCTGTATCAAGTAACCCGGAAGAAGAATGATTTTAAATGGGGTCCTGAGCAACGACAAGCTTTTGAACAAATCAAACAGGAAATAGTCCATGCAGTGGCCCTGGGGCCAGTCCGGGCAGGACAAGATGTTAAAAATGTGCTCTATACCGCAGCCGGGGAGAACGGCCCTACCTGGAGCCTCTGGCAGAAAGCACCAGGGGAGACTCGAGGTCGACCCCTAGGGTTTGGGAGTCGTGGATACAGAGGATCTGAAGCCCGCTACACTCCAACAGAAAAAGAGATATTGGCAGCATATGAAGGGGTTCGAGCTGCTTCGGAAGTAGTTGGTACAGAAGCACAGCTCCTCTTAGCACCTCGACTGCCGGTGCTGGGCTGGATGTTCAAAGAAAGGGTCCCCACCACACATCATGCAACCGATGCTACATGGAGTAAGTGGATTGCACTGATCACGCAGCGAACTCGAATGGGAAACCCCAGTCGCCCAGGAATTCTGGAAGTGATCATGGACTGGCCAGAAGGCAAGGATTTCGGAATGTCACCAGAGGAGGAGGTGACGCGTGCAGAAGAGGCCCCACCATATAATAAACTGCCAGAAAATGAGAAGAAATATGCCCTGTTCACTGATGGGTCCTGCCGTATTGTGGGAAAGCATCGAAAGTGGAAGGCTGCTGTGTGGAGTCCTACATGACGGGTTGCAGAAGCCAGTGAGGGACAGGGTGAATCGAGCCAGTTTGCAGAGGTGAAGGCTATTCAGCTGGCTTTGGACATTGCTGAGCGAGAAAAATGGCCAGTACTTTATCTCTACGCTGACTCATGGATGGTGGCAAATGCTCTGTGGGGGTGGTTACAGCAGTGGAAGCAGGGCAGCTGGCAGCGCAGAGGCAAACCCATCTGGGCTGCTGACCTATGGCAAGATATTGCTGCCCGGATAGAGAATCTGGTTGTGAAAGTACGCCATGTAGATGCCCACGTACCGAAGAATCGGGCCACGGAGGAACATCAGAACAACCAGCAGGTGGATCGGGCCGCTAGGATTGAAGTGGCTCAGGTGGATCTGGACTGGCAACGTAAGGGTGAACTATTCATAGCTCGGTGGGCCCATGACTCCTCAGGCCATCAAGGGAGAGATGCGACATATAGATGGGCTCGTGACCGAGGGGTGGACTTGACCATGGACACTATTGCACAGGTCATCCATGAATGTGAGACATGCGCTGCGATCAAACAAGCCAAGCGTTTGAAGCCTCTTTGGTATGGAGGGCGATGGCTGAAATACAAATCTGGGGAGGCCTGGCAGATTGATTATATCACACTGCCACAAACCCGTCAAGGCAAGCGCTATGTGCTCACAATGGTGGAAGCAACCGCTGGATGGCTGGAAACATACCCTGTGCCCCATGCCACTGCCCGGAACACTATCCTGGGCCTTGAAAAGCAAGTCCTGTGGTGACATGGTACCCCAGAGAGAATTGAGTCGGACAATGGGACTCATTTCCGAAACAGCCTCATAGACACCTGGGCCAAAGAGCATGGTATCGAGTGGGTGTGTCACATCCCCTATCACGCACCAGCCTCTGGGAAGATAGAACGATACAATGGACTGTTAAAAACTACACTGAGAGCAATGGGTGGTGGGACTTTAAAACACTGGGATACACATTTAGCAAAAGCTACCTGGCTAGTTAACACCAGGGGATCTAACAATCGGGCTGGCCCTGCCCAATCAAAACTTCCACGTACTGTAGAAGGGGATAAAGTCCCCGTAGTGCATATGAAGAATATGCTAGGGAAGACAGTCTGGGTTAGTCCTGCCTCAGGCAAAGGCAAACCCATCCGTGGGATTGCTTTTGCCCAAGGACCTGGGTGCACTTGGTGGGTGATGCGGCAGGATGGGGAAGTCCGATGTGTACCTCATGGGGATCTGATTTTGGGCGAGAATAGCCAATGAATCAGATTGTGTGCTGTTAATTGATAAGTAACACTGTCACTGTATGTCCTCATTGCTATAATTGCTATCAGTTGTACTACAAGTAAGGCACAGGGATGATGGGATAAGAACTGATCTCAGCAGCTGGCGCCCAGCAGTTTCCTCAAGATCTACATCTTCAGCCCACAGACTGCGTGCATGAGCCACACCAGGTGCACCAGTCACAAGCTCCGAAAAAATACAGCATGCAACAGACCAGCACCACCCAGCATCTCACCTGCCCTGAGAGACTGTTCTAACAAATGGAGCCCAAAGCCGTGGATTAAAAGAACTCAATGGACACTTTGGAGGGATGACCCATAAACTAAGGGCATTATATGTGTGTATATATATATATATAACAGGGGAAAGTGGTGGCAATTCATTGGAACCTGCTGGGCATGGCATAGATGGTATGGAATAAGGGGTGGATAATGTCCTGGTTCCGGTGGGGATAGGGTTAACTTTTCCTGGTATTCCATGCCATGTGAGCCACGCCCACCCTGAGCTGCCGGGGGAGGGGGCAGGAAGTTGCTGCTTAAAAGCGGGCTGGGGCGTCCCGGGTCCGGCCGGTCGGCGAGCGGCGGGGAGCGGCGGTTCCGTAATCGCGTTTGTATATTCCCCTATCCGTGTTGTTGTTGTTTGCCTGTTCCCTTTGCTGTTCTGTTAAACTGCCTTTGTCTCAACCCAAGAGTCTTGCCTTTTCTTACGATCCTTCCTGTATTAGGAAGGCACGTGCGAGCGGCACGTGGTTTTTTTGTTGCCATCTGAGGCTAAACCACGACAAGTTGTAGATGCCGCTTTGCATCGTACCCTTGTACGAGTTGTAGAATATGTTGCTCTAAAAACTATGTGTGTATCCATGAGAACCTGACCTTCGCAGAAGAAGATAACAAGAAGGGAAAAAATTTTCTGTAGGAAAATGAGAAACTTAAGGAAAAATGAGAAACTGAGCTCTTGTTGCAAAGGCAGACTTTTATGTCAGTCGTAAGTGATGGGAAAAAAAAAAGAAAAAAGAAAAAAAGAAAAAAGAAAAAGAAAAGAAAAAGAAAAAAAAGAGAAAAGGAAAAATAAAGAGGGGGAAAGAAAAACCAAACAGGAACAATTAGATGGGAAATGTGCCACGTTAGCACAAAAGTATGCCATACGCGCTACGAGAAAGCGTCAGAAAAAGAGAAATAGGACACCAGATTCAAAGCAGTACCATAGAGATATGTTTTTGTTTTTTTCCTATATGTGTATATGTTTTTGCATGCCTTGGTAAATTACTCTGTTATACCCTGTGAGACTAAATGAACCCCAGCAGAAGCGGTCTCTTGAGCAAGGGGGTGGAATATGGGAAAGCAACAGAAGATCGGCAAGGAAGATTGTAAATACACTCAAGGGACTCGCACCTGGGTGCTGGAAAACACATATATCACACCAAGTGTTATTCAGCCTCAGGTGCTGGCAAGAAAAACATTTGGATGACATAAGCCTGTGATGGACTCACAGACACCTTATCCAGCTGCTTGAGAATCTTGGCCTGTTGTGGAAGAAGATCAAAGCACAGTACCAGCAAGAACAGGGAGTCCGCATGCGCTCTAGCTAACAAGGACTCTTTTGCTGCCAAGGATTTGTGATAACAAGGACTCTCTTGCTGCCAAGGATAAGTTTAACAATGCTACTAGTACAGCTATTTCTGAGTTATTGCTAGATGTAGATAGTATTCGATATGCGACGCTGCAAAACAGAGCTGCTACTGATTTTTTACTTTCAGCTCACAGACATGGTTGTCAAGATTTTAAAGGACTGTATTGTATGAATCTAAGTGACCACTCCAAATCCATCCATGCCCAGCTGCAGGAACTGCACCGACCGAACCAGCAACTTGTGGAAACCACTGGGTGAAATCTCTTTGCTGGATGGACTTGGGGGTGGGGTTGGTTGAAGCAAATTATTGCCTGTGTGGAAGGAATTTGTCTGTTATGTTTAGTATGCTGTTTGCCATGTTTAATAAGCATTATACGATCAGTTGTAGATGCCGCTTTGCATCGTACCCTTGTACGAGTTGTAGAATATGTTGCTCTAAAAACTATGTGTGTATCCATGAGAACCTGACCTTCGCAGAAGAAGATAACAAGAAGGGATTACAACAATGTAGTCATGTATCAGACAGCCGCTGTTAGCAAAGCTGGATCATGAGTTTGGTGAGACTCGCTGCATATGCTGGCCACGCGTGCAGCGACTCTAGCCTGTACTTCTCCACTCAATCCAGTGCAGGATATAAGGGGGCTGTCTCGGGTCAGAGAGGGGGAGAGAGACATGAGTGCACTTTGAAGATACAGGGGATGCCCTGAAGCACTGTGTCTGCCGCCCCCCCTCATAAGTTCTACGTTCATTAACCCCAACAGCTCAGAAGGCATTACAGCACGCACATTGCAGATAAGATATAGTCTACTACTGCTGCAAGACGCATTGAACACCTTCCTACAAGAATTTCAACCTTATGCCCTGATAGGATGATGGGATGATGCACTCGCAAAGAGCCTGACTGCATTAGAGTGGGTATTTTTGCCACATACCTTTTCAAAAGCAGTAACTATGATGATTGAAATGTTACCACGATTGTTTTTCCAGGGTTGTTTGTGCTGTCAGCAGCTTTCTGGAATGGATCCAAGCCACATACATGTCCCCATCAAAAAAGGATGACCTTGACCCTTGGTTATCACAAAGTCTTAACCTACAAATTGCCTTAGTAGATTATATTGGGCAAATAAATTATTCTTTCCCCTGGCACAGACTATTACAGTCACTTTCACAAATTCCTTTACAGCTGCGCATCCTGCTAGCACCAAAGCCTCTTGCTGGCACCCGTACGGTGTTTGTAGATGGTTCAGGGACACAGTAAAGGCTTTTGACTTATTTCAACAGGAACTGTTAAATGTAGTGGCAGACTCTCAATATGTTACTGGTATTGTTCAAAGACTTGAAGGAGCATTTATAAAACAAGTAGAGAACCAATTGTTATTTAATCTCTTACTGCAATTAATGTTGCTTTTATGAAAAAGACAGTTTCCTTATTTTATTGTCCACATACGCTCTCATGTTTTAAATTTTCTAAACATGTCTTCTTTGTCATCCACAGCAGTAGAGCAACATTTCGTAAGAACTGTTGAATGGCCTGCACAACCGAAGGTGTATTATAAGCACCTTAAATCGGGGTGCATGCTAACCACAGATAATACTACAACAAATAGAAGTTGTGAGCAAGAAAATTCTGTAATGATTTGTACTTCTCATCCGTATGTTTGCTTCGGCTCAAAATGCAAGTATACAAGAATGTAATCAATCTTATTGTGTAAATTTAATGCGAGTAAGGTATAAAACAGCAGTAATATGGATAGGGGATCAGCAAAATGCATTAAAAACACATCTTTCTCTGTATTGTGATTGGGAGTACAACTCTCGAAAACTTTGTGTTACATCTCTCCCCTGGAATACGTTGCTACATGGCTAGCATGGTTAAACACCATCTCCAAGGTGCTTTTGACATGTTGTTGCAACAAAATATTCGTCCTTTACATGATCAACTAAAAGCTCAAATACTAAAGATTCAAGACTTAATGAACCGCAATGTATTTGAAATATTACAAAAGGATTTCTCGTGGGTAAATCCAAAGAAATTGGCTTTCTGGGCTAAATTTAGGAATCTGGGTATTTATTGCCTTAGAAGGGTTCTTTTTGATTCTGTTTTTAATTGTGTTTAGTATATAACCGGCTAAGAGCGTCACGACAAGTAGAAGCACAAGTCATGGCGACCTTGTTAATAAATGGTCTGGTGTTAAACAAAAAAGGGGGAGATGTGGCAGGTCTACGAGCAGAGGCCTGCATACGGCCAAAGATACAGTGAGCAGAGCACACAGTAACCACAGAGCCAAGAGAACAGTTCATACCTTCACTCCATCCTGTGACGACCATATAACATTCCCAAATCTCGGACAAAGAATAGGGCTAAGTATTCTTCCTTCGCTAGGAACAGCAACGGCATTAAATATGTTGAATAAAATAGGGTGTTGGCTGGCTAAACAGACCAATGCCACATCGTTAGCATTAAGTGGGTTATTAGCAGATGTAGATTCTATTCGGCATGCTACGCTTCAAAATAGAGCTGCCATTGATTTTTTGCTTTTAGCGTAAGGCCACGGGTGTGAAGATTTTGAGGGTATGTATGTGTTGTATGAATCTTTCTGACCACTCTGAGTCTATCCATAAAAGTATCCAGCAATTGAAAAAAGGGTTTAATCAGCTACAGATTGACAATGAATGGGACTGGCTAAACAACCTGCTGCGCAGTTGGGGTATTTCTGGATGGCTATCATCAATTGTAAAAGCTGGATTGTTGTTGCTATTCTTTGTGTGTGCCTTAATGCTTATTGTGCCCTGTATCTTAGGCTGCCTACAGAAAATAATGCAAAGAATGATTAATCAAGCTTTTGCAATAGAAAAACAAAAAGGGGGAATTGTGGGAATAGAGAGCAGCATAGGTCTGTTCGACCTTGATGAGATAAAGCTGCATCCTTGAGAGAGGGTTTGTGAGAACAGAAAACCAAGTAAGAATCAGTAAGAAACAGGACGTGAGAATGAAGTTGTTGCCCCTCGTGGGCAGACAGCAGAAACCAATCGGAAGAAGTAGAGAAGCGCGTGGCAGTCAACCTTCAACCTATCAGCAGAACACAACTTGCACGTGGAGAGTGTGTATAGCTATAAAGCCTGTCAGATTGTTGCAATAAAGGTCTTTGGTCTGTACCCCGCCAGAGTCCGTGAATCCATGCTCCACATTTTGGGTTGTACCAAGTGCATCTGTGATCAGCTGATGGTCTTTTTCACCCGTTTCTTCCCACTGAGGCAATATATTCCATAAAAGCCATTGGTGGTTTCCCAATGCTAATAGAGAGGACTGTAGGGGATGTCTTAATTTGTCTAGATCAGTAGTGGTTGTGACTAGTTCGTTGGCAAGTATCTCAGCATCTATACTATTTAAGACTCCCAGGCCTGTTCCTAAGATACCAGTCACATCCCTCTTCAGTCGTTGTGAAGTGGCAAGAGTTCGTCTGCGTAACCATGCTGACCATCCTGCATAAGATGTACTCAGGAATGGTAAGCAGGTGGGTTTGATCGCAGAGATATTAATCTGCATTGACAATTCTACTCGTTTGAGGGAATATGTGGGATTAAACAGTATCTGTTGTTGACCTGTGTGTTTAATAACATAAGGGCCAATGTTGAAAGTGTAAGGAGTTAGACTAATGGAGGGCTTAGAAGGTACACCTTTGAGAGTTTGTGGGGGTGTAGGTTCTGGATTCATTTCAGCAGGTTCAGGTGTATTTGAGTCAATCATCAATTCAAATAACAATTCTGTGCCCTTGTAGCCCCAAATACAATACACTACTATAGGTTTGATGAAAGTGAAATTGTGCCAGCAATCTGAATTTGGCTCCATAATTTTGTAACAATCAGTGTTTTATTTGTCCGGTTTGGTAGAGTCTACCTGGATGGCTTTAATTACAGTTGGCCTGTGGTGAGTAGACCCATTGATAAATCGGCAACCAATGTGTATTCTCTTTCCAAGGGTGGCCTCGATTTTAGCCATTTGAAGTGATTCGTTCCATCTCCATTTATCTCTGGAATACACTTCACTTCCTTGTATAACCAGAGTGGAGAGATTTAAACCCCTTTTGTTTTCTGGTGTTCCAGTGCTTGCAGTGTACCGTGACAATGCATTATCCCAAAGCTCAGGTGCTACGTCTACCTTGAATTCATATAGCAGTGCTATTTCATCCTGTTGCCAACGACAAGTTACAAGAGTGGGTTCCACAAGAGTAAAATTATACCAGCAATCCCACTCGCCGGTGACACAGTGCTTTGTTGTCATTGAGCGTGGGTTCTGAGGGTGAAATATCTCTATTCTCATGGCCTTCTCATGGTTTGAGCCGTTGATCATTCTACACCCTACTCGGATTTCCACCCCTGCCTTACCTTTCAGGACTGGGTACCAACTATTCCAGGTCCACTCATGTAACACCTCATTTTCCTGTAGAACTACAGTGGCCAAACCCAGTTCTCCCTTTCTTGTATCTGCCATCGCATTGTGTTTAACAAAAGCTTGAGACCATGGCCACTCTGGGTCTCTTTGACTACAAACAACAGGGAATATAAAGGTAAAACTGAATAGCATCAATTCCATCTGCCAATCCGTCATTTTAGAATTTGGGCCTCCAGGTAGCCATACATAATAAAAATAGTATTATTGCCAGGATCAACGTCAGGATTCCCTGGAGACACTCAAAGTTAGCGTAGGCCAATCTGTCTGTACAGTTCATCCAAGGTTCCTGTAAGACACAAAGGAAAAGAAAATCTGCTCGGTCTTATTCGGCCGACGGGGTTAAAAAGAAGGTGAGATCCACCAAGTGTTGATCTGGTGTATCTTCCCTGAACAGTCTTTGGCTTCCCATGCATGGGGATTTTTGGGAGTAGCTAGCACCATTGGCACCGTCCCAATTTGAGGCATTTTCACTAGCACAGGTTGCCCAGGGTGAAATCTTCCTGGGTATTTTCCTGGTTCATTGGGAGCTTTTGGAGAGATAATATTGGCAGATACACAGAAAGCTTTCATTTTAGGACAGCCATCTCCACTCCATCTGTTATTTTATTGATAGATGGCATCATCCAATCACAAATGCCAACCAGGTTCATGAGTTTTTGCAAAACGCTTAACCAATCCATTGGTGCGTTCAACAATGCCATTAGCCTGGGGATAATAGGGAGTATGAAATACCCATCGAATCCCTTCTTCTTTGGCCCAATCTTGTACCACCGTAGCGGTAAAGTGTGAACCGTTATCACTTTGGATTTCCTCGGGAAGGGGAAGTGTGCTGAGCCACCCTTTTAGGCCTTTCACTGTGTTGTCCCCGGTAGCTGCTTTGAAACTGCTGGCCATACTGAGGCTGGAGATAATCTCCACTCCTACCAGGACATATCTTTTCCCACCTGATGATCTCAAGGGCTCAATATAATCAATCTGCCATGAATGCCACAACGTTTTCTTGTCCCGAATGTGTAAGGGAGGCGCCTTACTTGGATGATCTTTACCGAGTCGTAGGCGACATTGTGAACAGGCAGTTACTACTTGTTCGCACAGCTTAACCGATACAGGCCACCCCCGGGCTAGACCTTCCTGATACAGGTCAGCACGGCCCGTGTGGCCACGCTTAACATGTAACCATTCGAGTAAGCGTTCCCATTCCCGACCATCGTCTACAATGTCAATTTGCTGCAGCCGCGTGAGGCTATCTACCTGTTGGCTGAACTGAGCAGTGATCGAGTTTGAACGATCATGGCCTTTTACCCAACCAATGTGCAACGTTCTCTGTCCTCCTATTTCTAACAGTTGCTTCCAAGTGTCCATCTCCAAAATCGGGACTCTATTCACCTGCCAATCGTTGGCTGCCCAGTGACCTATCCATTCAGTGGCTCCTTTAAAAACAGCATATGAGTCAGTGTAAATGGAGGTGGCCCCATGTTGTGCAGCTAGTAGGACAGCTCTGAGTTCCCCTACTTGTGCACTACCCTCCCCTGTTTCAATTGCTCTTTCTCCCGTTGCTACTTCCAGTGCTATGGCCTTGTATTTCCACTTATTGTTCTCACGGTGAGATGATGCATCAGTAAACCACACTCCTGTAAGATTACTGCCTTCCTTCAGAGGAGGTGCTTCTTGGATCGGAGATGGTCCGTTTGGTGGGGATTGGAACAATAGGGCACCATCTATATCCTTCTGGAGCTTGGATACTTTAACACTGCCTTCAGAGACTGGCATGATTTCATTAATGCCTTCTAAATAAGCATACCACTTTCAAACTGTGGGTTTCTGGGCAATGCCGGCTGGTGGTGCTGTCCCTTTACGGACCACATCTAGGAGGCGGAAAGGTCCCCAAATGATCACACTCTGTTCTCTTCTTATCTGCTCTGTTCGTTGCAACGCTCGCACTAGGGACAGTAAACCCTTCTCCAGGTCTGAATATCTGCTCTCAGTATCATTGAAGGAGCGAGAGCTAAATTCTAATGGTCTCTCCGGTCCTGCTGGTCCCTTCTGCCATAAATTACAATGGGAACCATGTTCACTGAACCCCCATTCTACATGGACAGGGTCAGTTGGATGTATAGGACCAAGCTGTTGGAATAACCTTAGCTCCTTTATTAGCAATTCCAGAGCATTAGTATGTTGTTCATTCCACTCCCAGGATTTACCCTTTTTGAGCAAACTATAAAGGGGGCGAGCAATGTTGGAAAAGCCAGGGATGTGTTTACGCCAATAACTTAAAGTTCCCAGAACTTGCTGTAACTCCTTCACGCGGGATGGATTCTGTCCATGCTCTATTTTTTCCAGGGTATCCTGAGGGACAGAAGCAGCTCCCTTAATCCACCAGACCCCCAGGAATTTAACTTCCTGTGCGGGTCCCTGACACTTTGAGTCTGGAATTTCCAATCCTAAATCAAGTAATGTTTTTCGGATGTTTTCCATCATGTCTTTTACACTTTCTTGGTTCTCTCCCCCTATTAGGATGTCATCAATATATTGGTATACCGTACATCCCTGTGAAACAGGAATCTCTGATAGCACTTTAGCTAAAGCATTATGAGCAATAGTGGGGGAATGTTTGTATCCTTGTGGAAGTCAGTTAAAGGTATATTGGACTCCTTTCCATGTGAATGCAAACCGCACTTTGTCCTGCTCAAGGAGGGGAATCATAAAAAACATGTCTTTAACATCTAAGGCAGCCATCCAAGGATGGGCAGCTCCTTTTATCATTGTCACAATTTCCACGATATTTGGAACCGCGGCGGTCAGGGGTGCAGCGTTGGCGTTCAACTTTCGGTAATCTACTGTGAAACGCCATTGCCCGGTTGGTTTCTTTACCGGCCACACCGGTGAATTATAAAGCGAGTGAGTCCTCTTAACGATGTCTCTTTTTTCTAAATCTGATACCACCCCGTCTGCTCCTGCAAGTGCAGCTGCAGGCAGTGGATACTGACGGACATTAGTGATTTTAGAGGGAGGTAAAGGTATGGAAGTTTCCAATAGACTCAATTTCACTGTGTCTATTCCTTTTTCGCGTCCTGCAAAACTCCACACAGTTCCATCTGGGAATTTCCACATTCGCCCACGCAGCACGTCAAATCCTAGGAGGTTAGTACGCGAGGCACCCACTAAGACTTCTGCCCTAGTCATTCGCTGCTCTCCCGGCAACCAGAGGTTAATTTTTGCAGTGGGGCATGTTTTTACCACACCATCAATTCCTGCGAAGTTGACTCTGCGTCTGGTGGGATTTATACCTAGAAGTTGTGCCGTTTCGTTAGTGATTGCAGACATTTGGGCTCCGGTATCAATAATAAAGTGGCGAGTCAATAATGTGTATCAATAATGTATCAATAATGTGTGGCGAGTTTCTTCTGAAGGAGGAGATAGAATTATGTTGAGTGAGGAAGAAGCAGGAGACTCTTGGGGACCAGGAGTGTTTTTAACTACAATGGACGGGGATCATAATTATTCCCTAACCGCTCGAGCAGCCTTTAGGGCAGGTGGTATGGATCCACGAGAGAGGGGAGAGCCATTAGAGATTAGAGCTACAGGCTACTCTGATCTGTTTGCGGCTGTACGGAAAGCAGCTTGTCTGCAAGCCATGTATGACAGAGAGGAATTTCAGAAATCCCCAATGTCAGCCGCTATCGACCCCAATTGATTAGCCCCTCTCATCCGTGGTCTTCCCGATTGCCTGAAACCGTTCGTTGTCCACACTCAAGATCGCATACGAGAGGCTCGGGATGCTCGTGGGCGGGGCCGGCGTCACTACATGCCCACCTGGAATGAATATGTACAGGAAATAGACCAATATGGGCGCCGAATGGGCTGGGCCAGCCTAACTAGCGAAAAATCCTACGAACACACCCGAAAGGTTCGCCAAGTCCGAACTCACACTCAAAACCCCAAACCGGTGGAAAGGTTTAAGCCTGATAAGGACCGGAACGAGTTGTGGCATAAAGCCCTACAATTAGGGGTACCCCGACAATTCTTGCATGGTGTCCCTACGGGAGATCTCCGTATGCTGGTCCAGTCTCTAACTAGAAAGAATAATTCAGCTGGGGAGAAAAGTCTAACCAGAGAATCCCCAAGCAGTGAGAAAATTGTGCCTTCTGCACCGGAGCGTAATTTGATTGATTTGTCAGAGCCCCAATCAAAAAACTCTTATCCCCGGGGAGGGCAGTGAGCCACCCTGTCCGGCAGGTACTAGCTATTCAATGACTCTCTCATAAAGATTCCGAACTTATTATTGCCATTCCTGTCAGACCCCGGAGGATGTCGGTAAACTTTATTATTGATACCGGAGCCCAAATGTCTGATATCACTAATGAAACGGCGCAACTTCCAGGATATAGATGGTGCCCTATTGTTCCAATCCCCACCAAACGGACCATCTCCGATCCAAGAAGCACCTCCTCTGAAGGAAGGCAGTAATCTTACAGGAGTGTGGTTTACTGATGCATCATCTCACCGTGAGAACAATAAGTGGAAATACAAGGCCATAGCACTGGAAGTAGCAACGGGAGAAAGAGCAATTGAAACAGGGGAGGGTAGTGCACAAGTAGGGGAACTCAGAGCTGTCCTACTAGCTGCACAACATGGGGCCACCTCCATTTACACTGACTCATATGCTGTTTTTAAAGGAGCCACTGAATGGATAGGTCACTGGGCAGCCAACGATTGGCAGGTGAATAGAGTCCCGATTTTGGAGATGGACACTTGGAAGCAACTGTTAGAAATAGGAGGACAGAGAACGTTGCACATTGGTTGGGTAAAAGGCCATGATCGTTCAAACTCGATCACTGCTCAGTTCAGCCAACAGGTAGATAGCCTCACGCGGCTGCAGCAAATTGACATTGTAGACGATGGTCGGGAATGGGAACGCTTACTCGAATGGTTACATGTTAAGCGTGGCCACACGGGCCGTGCTGACCTGTATCAGGAAGGTCTAGCCCGGGGGTGGCCTGTATCGGTTAAGCTGTGCGAACAAGTAGTAACTGCCTGTTCACAATGTCGCCTACGACTCGGTAAAGATCATCCAAGTAAGGCGCCTCCCTTACACATTCGGGACAAGAAAACGTTGTGGCATTCATGGCAGATTGATTATATTGAGCCCTTGAGATCATCAGGTGGGAAAAGATATGTCCTGGTAGGAGTGGAGATTATCTCCAGCCTCAGTATGGCCAGCAGTTTCAAAGCAGCTACCGGGGACAACACAGTGAAAGGCCTAAAAGGGTGGCTCAGCACACTTCCCCTTCCCGAGGAAATCCAAAGTGATAACGGTTCACACTTTACCGCTACGGTGGTACAAGATTGGGCCAAAGAAGAAGGGATTCGATGGGTATTTCATACTCCCTATTATCCCCAGGCTAATGGCATTGTTGAACGCACCAATGGATTGGTTAAGCGTTTTGCAAAAACTCATGAACCTGGTTGGCATTTGTGATTGGATGATGCCATCTATCAATAAAATAACAGATGGAGTGGAGATGGCTGTCCTAAAATGAAAGCTTTCTGTGTATCTGCCAATATTATCTCTCCAAAAGCTCCCAATGAACCAGGAAAATACCCAGGAAGATTTCACCCTGGGCAACCTGTGCTAGTGAAAATGCCTCAAATTGGGACGGTGCCAATGGTGCTAGCTACTCCCAAAAATCCCCATGCATGGGAAGCCAAAGACTGTTCAGGGAAGATACACCAGATCAACACTTGGTGGATCTCACCTTCTTTTTAACCCCGTCGGCCGAATAAGACCGAGCAGATTTTCTTTTCCTTTGTGTCTTACAGGAACCTTGGATGAACTGTACAGACAGATTGGCCTACGCTAACTTTGAGTGTCTCCAGGGAATCCTGACGTTGATCCTGGCAATAATACTATTTTTATTATGTATGGCTACCTGGAGGCCCAAATTCTAAAATGACGGATTGGCAGATGGAATTGATGCTATTCAGTTTTACCTTTATATTCCCTGTTGTTTGTAGTCAAAGAGACCCAGAGTGGCCATGGTCTCAAGCTTTTGTTAAACACAATGCGATGGCAGATACAAGAAAGGGAGAACTGGGTTTGGCCACTGTAGTTCTACAGGAAAATGAGGTGTTACATGAGTGGACCTGGAATAGTTGGTACCCAGTCCTGAAAGGTAAGGCAGGGGTGGAAATCCGAGTAGGGTGTAGAATGATCAACGGCTCAAACCATGAGAAGGCCATGAGAATAGAGATATTTCACCCTCAGAACCCACGCTCAATGACAACAAAGCACTGTGTCACCGGCGAGTGGGATTGCTGGTATAATTTTACTCTTGTGGAACCCACTCTTGTAACTTGTCGTTGGCAACAGGATGAAATAGCACTGCTATATGAATTCAAGGTAGACGTAGCACCTGAGCTTTGGGATAATGCATTGTCACGGTACACTGCAAGCACTGGAACACCAGAAAACAAAAGGGGTTTAAATCTCTCCACTCTGGTTATACAAGGAAGTGAAGTGTATTCCAGAGATAAATGGAGATGGAACGAATCACTTCAAATGGCTAAAATCGAGGCCACCCTTGGAAAGAGAATACACATTGGTTGCCGATTTATCAATGGGTCTACTCACCACAGGCCAACTGTAATTAAAGCCATCCAGGTAGACTCTACCAAACCGGACAAATAAAACACTGATTGTTACAAAATTATGGAGCCAAATTCAGATTGCTGGCACAATTTCACTTTCATCAAACCTATAGTAGTGTATTGTATTTGGGGCTACAAGGGCACAGAATTGTTATTTGAATTGATGATTGACTCAAATACACCTGAACCTGCTGAAATGAATCCAGAACCTACACCCCCACAAACTCTCAAAGGTGTACCTTCTAAGCCCTCCATTAGTCTAACTCCTTACACTTTCAACATTGGCCCTTATGTTATTAAACACACAGGTCAACAACAGATACTGTTTAATCCCACATATTCCCTCAAACGAGTAGAATTGTCAATGCAGATTAATATCTCTGCGATCAAACCCACCTGCTTACCATTCCTGAGTACATCTTATGCAGGATGGTCAGCATGGTTACGCAGACGAACTCTTGCCACTTCACAACGACTGAAGAGGGATGTGACTGGTATCTTAGGAACAGGCCTGGGAGTCTTAAATAGTATAGATGCTGAGATACTTGCCAACGAACTAGTCACAACCACTACTGATCTAGACAAATTAAGACATCCCCTACAGTCCTCTCTATTAGCATTGGGAAACCACCAATGGCTTTTATGGAATATATTGCCTCAGTGGGAAGAAACGGGTGAAAAAGACCATCAGCTGATCACAGATGCACTTGGTACAACCCAAAATGTGGAGCATGGATTCACGGACTCTGGCGGGGTACAGACCAAAGACCTTTATTGCAACAATCTGACAGGCTTTATAGCTATACACACTCTCCACGTGCAAGTTGTGTTCTGCTGATAGGTTGAAGGTTGACTGCCACGCGCTTCTCTACTTCTTCCGATTGGTTTCTGCTGTCTGCCCACGAGGGGCAACAACTTCATTCTCACGTCCTGTTTCTTACTGATTCTTACTTGGTTTTCTGTTCTCACAAACCCTCTCTCAAGGATGCAGCTTTATCTCATCAAGGTCGAACAGACCTATGCTGCTCTCTATTCCCACAATTCCCCCTTTTTGTTTTTCTATTGCAAAAGCTTGATTAATCATTCTTTGCATTATTTTCTGTAGGCAGCCTAAGATACAGGGCACAATAAGCATTAAGGCACACACAAAGAATAGCAACAACAATCCAGCTTTTACAATTGATGATAGCCATCCAGAAATACCCCAACTGCGCAGCAGGTTGTTTAGCCAGTCCCATTCATTGTCAATCTGTAGCTGATTAAACCCTTTTTTCAATTGCTGGATACTTTTATGGATAGACTCAGAGTGGTCAGAAAGATTCATACAACACATACATACCCTCAAAATCTTCACACCCGTGGCCTTACGCTAAAAGCAAAAAATCAATGGCAGCTCTATTTTGAAGCGTAGCATGCCGAATAGAATCTACATCTGCTAATAACCCACTTAATGCTAACGATGTGGCATTGGTCTGTTTAGCCAGCCAACACCCTATTTTATTCAACATATTTAATGCCGTTGCTGTTCCTAGCGAAGGAAGAATACTTAGCCCTATTCTTTGTCCGAGATTTGGGAATGTTATATGGTCGTCACAGGATGGAGTGAAGGTATGAACTGTTCTCTTGGCTCTGTGGTTACTGTGTGCTCTGCTCACTGTATCTTTGGCCGTATGCAGGCCTCTGCTCGTAGACCTGCCACATCTCCCCCTTTTTTGTTTAACACCAGACCATTTATTAACAAGGTCGCCATGACTTGTGCTTCTACTTGTCGTGACGCTCTTAGCCGGTTATATACTAAACACAATTAAAAACAGAATCAAAAAGAACCCTTCTAAGGCAATAAATACCCAGATTCCTAAATTTAGCCCAGAAAGCCAATTTCTTTGGATTTACCCACGAGAAATCCTTTTGTAATATTTCAAATACATTGCGGTTCATTAAGTCTTGAATCTTTAGTATTTGAGCTTTTAGTTGATCATGTAAAGGACGAATATTTTGTTGCAACAACATGTCAAAAGCACCTTGGAGATGGTGTTTAACCATGCTAGCCATGTAGCAACGTATTCCAGGGGAGAGATGTAACACAAAGTTTTCGAGAGTTGTACTCCCAATCACAATACAGAGAAAGATGTGTTTTTAATGCATTTTGCTGATCCCCTATCCATATTACTGCTGTTTTATACCTTACTCGCATTAAATTTACACAATAAGATTGATTACATTCTTGTATACTTGCATTTTGAGCCGAAGCAAACATACGGATGAGAAGTACAAATCATTACAGAATTTTCTTGCTCACAACTTCTATTTGTTGTAGTATTATCTGTGGTTAGCATGCACCCCGATTTAAGGTGCTTATAATACACCTTCGGTTGTGCAGGCCATTCAACAGTTCTTACGAAATGTTGCTCTACTGCTGTGGATGACAAAGAAGACATGTTTAGAAAATTTAAAACATGAGAGCGTATGTGGACAATAAAATAAGGAAACTGTCTTTTTCATAAAAGCAACATTAATTGCAGTAAGAGATTAAATAACAATTGGTTCTCTACTTGTTTTATAAATGCTCCTTCAAGTCTTTGAACAATACCAGTAACATATTGAGAGTCTGCCACTACATTTAACAGTTCCTGTTGAAATAAGTCAAAAGCCTTTACTGTGTCCCTGAACCATCTACAAACACCGTACGGGTGCCAGCAAGAGGCTTTGGTGCTAGCAGGATGCGCAGCTGTAAAGGAATTTGTGAAAGTGACTGTAATAGTCTGTGCCAGGGGAAAGAATAATTTATTTGCCCAATATAATCTACTAAGGCAATTTGTAGGTTAAGACTTTGTGATAACCAAGGGTCAAGGTCATCCTTTTTTGATGGGGACATGTATGTGGCTTGGATCCATTCCAGAAAGCTGCTGACAGCACAAACAACCCTGGAAAAACAATCGTGGTAACATTTCAATCATCATAGTTACTGCTTTTGAAAAGGTATGTGGCAAAAATACCCACTCTAATGCAGTCAGGCTCTTTGCGAGTGCATCATCCCATCATCCTATCAGGGCATAAGGTTGAAATTCTTGTAGGAAGGTGTTCAATGCGTCTTGCAGCAGTAGTAGACTATATCTTATCTGCAATGTGCGTGCTGTAATGCCTTCTGAGCTGTTGGGGTTAATGAACGTAGAACTTATGAGGGGGGGCGGCAGACACAGTGCTTCAGGGCATCCCCTGTATCTTCAAAGTGCACTCATGTCTCTCTCCCCCTCTCTGACCCGAGACAGCCCCCTTATATCCTGCACTGGATTGAGTGGAGAAGTACAGGCTAGAGTCGCTGCACGCGTGGCCAGCATATGCAGCGAGTCTCACCAAACTCATGATCCAGCTTTGCTAACAGCGGCTGTCTGATACATGACTACATTGTTGTAATCCCTTCTTGTTATCTTCTTCTGCGAAGGTCAGGTTCTCATGGATACACACATAGTTTTTAGAGCAACATATTCTACAACTCGTACAAGGGTACGATGCAAAGCGGCATCTACAACTGATCGTATAATGCTTATTAAACATGGCAAACAGCATACTAAACATAACAGACAAATTCCTTCCACACAGGCAATAATTTGCTTCAACCAACCCCACCCCCAAGTCCATCCAGCAAAGAGATTTCACCCAGTGGTTTCCACAAGTTGCTGGTTCGGTCGGTGCAGTTCCTGCAGCTGGGCATGGATGGATTTGGAGTGGTCACTTAGATTCATACAATACAGTCCTTTAAAATCTTGACAACCATGTCTGTGAGCTGAAAGTAAAAAATCAGTAGCAGCTCTGTTTTGCAGCGTCGCATATCGAATACTATCTACATCTAGCAATAACTCAGAAATAGCTGTACTAGTAGCATTGTTAAACTTATCCTTGGCAGCAAGAGAGTCCTTGTTATCACAAATCCTTGGCAGCAAAAGAGTCCTTGTTAGCTAGAGCGCATGCGGACTCCCTGTTCTTGCTGGTACTGTGCTTTGATCTTCTTCCACAACAGGCCAAGATTCTCAAGCAGCTGGATAAGGTGTCTGTGAGTCCATCACAGGCTTATGTCATCCAAATGTTTTTCTTGCCAGCACCTGAGGCTGAATAACACTTGGTGTGATATATGTGTTTTCCAGCACCCAGGTGCGAGTCCCTTGAGTGTATTTACAATCTTCCTTGCCGATCTTCTGTTGCTTTCCCATATTCCACCCCCTTGCTCAAGAGACCGCTTCTGCTGGGGTTCATTTAGTCTCACAGGGTATAACAGAGTAATTTACCAAGGCATGCAAAAACATATACACATATAGGAAAAAAACAAAAACATATCTCTATGGTACTGCTTTGAATCTGGTGTCCTATTTCTCTTTTTCTGACGCTTTCTCGTAGCGCGTATGGCATACTTTTGTGCTAACGTGGCACATTTCCCATCTAATTGTTCCTGTTTGGTTTTTCTTTCCCCCTCTTTATTTTTCCTTTTCTCTTTTTTTTCTTTTTCTTTTCTTTTTCTTTTTTCTTTTTTTCTTTTTTCTTTTTTTTTTCCCATCACTTACGACTGACATAAAAGTCTGCCTTTGCAACAAGAGCTCAGTTTCTCATTTTTCCTTAAGTTTCTCATTTTCCTACAGAAAATTTTTTCCCTTCTTGTTATCTTCTTCTGCGAAGGTCAGGTTCTCATGGATACACACATAGTTTTTAGAGCAACATATTCTACAACTCGTACAAGGGTACGATGCAAAGCGGCATCTACAACTTGTCGTGGTTTAGCCTCAGATGGCAACAAAAAAACCACGTGCCGCTCGCACGTGCCTTCCTAATACAGGAAGGATCGTAAGAAAAGGCAAGACTCTTGGGTTGGGACAAAGGCAGTTTAACAGAACAGCAAAGGGAACAGGCAAACAACAACAACACGGATAGGGGAATATACAAACGCGATTACGGAACCGCCGCTCCCCGCCGCTCGCCGACCGGCCGGACCCGGGACGCCCCAGCCCGCTTTTAAGCAGCAACTTCCTGCCCCCTCCCCCGGCAGCTCAGGGTGGGCGTGGCTCACATGGCATGGAATACCAGGAAAAATTAACCCTATCCCCACCGGAACCAGGACATTATCCACCCCTTATTCCATACCATCTATGCCATGCCCAGCAGGTTCCAATGAATTGCCACCACTTTCCCCTGTTATATATATATATATACACACATATAATGCCCTTAGTTTATGGGTCATCCCTCCAAAGTGTCCATTGAGTTCTTTTAATCCACGGCTTTGGGCTCCATTTGTTAGAACAGTCTCTCAGGGCAGGTGAGATGCTGGGTGGTGCTGGTCTGTTGCATGCTGTATTTTTTCGGAGCTTGTGACTGGTGCACCTGGTGTGGCTCATGCACGCAGTCTGTGGGCTGAAGATGTAGATCTTGAGGAAACTGCTGGGCGCCAGCTGCTGAGATCAGTTCTTATCCCATCATCCCTGTGCCTTACTTGTAGTACAACTGATAGCAATTATAGCAATGAGGACATACAGTGACAGTGTTACTTATCAATTAACAGCACACAATCTGATTCATTGGCTATTCTCGCCCAAAATCAGATCCCCATGAGGTACACATCGGACTTCCCCATCCTGCCGCATCACCCACCAAGTGCACCCAGGTCCTTGGGCAAAAGCAATCCCACGGATGGGTTTGCCTTTGCCTGAGGCAGGACTAACCCAGACTGTCTTCCCTAGCATATTCTTCATATGCACTACGGGGACTTTATCCCCTTCTACAGTACGTGGAAGTTTTGATTGGGCAGGGCCAGCCCCATTGTTAGATCCCCTGGTGTTAACTAGCCAGGTAGCTTTTGCTAAATGTGTATCCCAGTGTTTTAAAGTCCCACCACCCATTGCTCTCAGTGTAGTTTTTAACAGTCCATTGTATCGTTCTATCTTCCCAGAGGCTGGTGCGTGATAGGGGATGTGACACACCCACTCGATACCATGCTCTTTGGCCCAGGTGTCTATGAGGCTGTTTCGGAAATGAGTCCCATTGTCCGACTCAATTCTCTCTGGGGTACCATGTCGCCACAGGACTTGCTTTTCAAGGCCCAGGATAGTGTTCCGGGCAGTGGCATGGGGCACAGGGTATGTTTCCAGCCATCCAGCGGTTGCTTCCACCATTGTGAGCACATAGCGCTTGCCTTGACGGGTTTGTGGCAGTGTGATATAATCAATCTGCCAGGCCTCCCCAGATTTGTATTTCAGCCATCGCCCTCCATACCAAAGAGGCTTCAAACGCTTGGCTTGTTTGATCGCAGCGCATGTCTCACATTCATGGATGACCTGTGCAATAGTGTCCATGGTCAAGTCCACCCCTCGGTCACGAGCCCATCTATATGTTGCATCTCTCCCTTGATGGCCTGAGGAGTCATGGGCCCACCGAGCTATGAATAGTTCACCCTTACGTTGCCAGTCCAGATCCACCTGAGCCACTTCAATCCTAGCGGCCCGATCCACCTGCTGGTTGTTCTGATGTTCCTCCGTGGCCCGATTCTTCGGTACGTGGGCATCTACATGGCGTACTTTCACAACCAGATTCTCTATCCGGGCAGCAATATCTTGCCATAGGTCAGCAGCCCAGATGGGTTTGCCTCTGCGCTGCCAGCTGCCCTGCTTCCACTGCTGTAACCACCCCCACAGAGCATTTGCCACCATCCATGAGTCAGCGTAGAGATAAAGTACTGGCCATTTTTCTCGCTCAGCAATGTCCAAAGCCAGCTGAATAGCCTTCACCTCTGCAAACTGGCTCGATTCACCCTGTCCCTCACTGGCTTCTGCAACCCGTCATGTAGGACTCCACACAGCAGCCTTCCACTTTCGATGCTTTCCCACAATACGGCAGGACCCATCAGTGAACAGGGCATATTTCTTCTCATTTTCTGGCAGTTTATTATATGGTGGGGCCTCTTCTGCACGCGTCACCTCCTCCTCTGGTGACATTCCGAAATCCTTGCCTTCTGGCCAGTCCATGATCACTTCCAGAATTCCTGGGCGACTGGGGTTTCCCATTCGAGTTCGCTGCGTGATCAGTGCAATCCACTTACTCCATGTAGCATCGGTTGCATGATGTGTGGTGGGGACCCTTTCTTTGAACATCCAGCCCAGCACCGGCAGTCGAGGTGCTAAGAGGAGCTGTGCTTCTGTACCAACTACTTCCGAAGCAGCTCGAACCCCTTCATATGCTGCCAATATCTCTTTTTCTGTTGGAGTGTAGCGGGCTTCAGATCCTCTGTATCCACGACTCCCAAACCCTAGGGGTCGACCTCGAGTCTCCCCTGGTGCTTTCTGCCAGAGGCTCCAGGTAGGGCCGTTCTCCCCGGCTGCGGTATAGAGCACATTTTTAACATCTTGTCCTGCCCGGACTGGCCCCAGGGCCACTGCATGGACTATTTCCTGTTTGATTTGTTCAAAAGCTTGTCGTTGCTCAGGACCCCATTTAAAATCATTCTTCTTCCGGGTTACTTGATACAGAGGGCTTACAATTTGACTGTAATCTGGGATATGCATTCTCCAAAAACCCACAATACCTAAGAAAGCCTGTGTTTCCTTTTTACTAGTTGGTGGAGACACAGCTGCTATTTTGTTGATCACATCCATTGGGATCTGACGGCGTCCATCTTGCCATTTTATTCCTAAAAACTGGATCTCCTGCGCAGGTCCCTTAACCTTACTTCGCTTTATAGCAAAACCAGCGTTCAGAAGGATTTGGACTATTTTACTCCCTTTCTCAAAAACTTCTTCTGCTGTGTTTCCCCATACAATGATGTCATCAATGTACTGCAGATGTTCTGGAGCTTCACCCTGTTCCAGTGCAGTCTGGATCAGTCCATGGCAAATGGTGGGGCTGTGTTTCCACCCCTGGGGCAGTCGATTCCAGGTGTATTGGACGCCCCTCCAAGTGAAAGCAAACTGTGGCCTGCACTCTGCTGCCAAAGGGATTGAGAAGAATGCATTCGCTATATCAATCGTGGCATACCACTTGGCTGCCTTGGACTCCAGTTCGTACTGGAGTTCTAGCATGTCCGGCACGGCAGCACTCAGCGGTGGCGTGACTTCATTCAGACCACGATAGTCTACAGTTAGCCTCCACTCTCCATTAGATTTTCGCACCGGCCATATGGGACTGTTAAAGGGTGAGCGAGTCTTGCTGATCACTCCTTGAACCTCTAGTTGACGAATCAGCTCATGGATGGGAATCAGAGAGTCTCGGTTAGTGCGATACTGCCGCCGATGCACCGTTGTGGTAGCAATCGGCACCTGTTGTTCTTTGACCCTCAACAACCCCACAACAGAAGAATCCTCCGAGAGACCAGGCAAGGCAGACAACTGTTTAACTTCCTCTGTCTCCAAAGCAGCTATGCCAAAGGCCCAGCGGTACCCTTTTGGGTCCTTAAAATGCCCTCTCCTGAGGTAATCTATACCAAGGATGCATGGAGCCTCTGGGCCAGTCACAATGGGATGCTTTTGCCACTCATTCCCAGTTAGGCTCACTTCTGCCTCCAGTACAGTCAACTCTTGGGATCCCCCTGTCACCCCAGAAATACAAATGGGTTCTGCCCCTCTATAGCTTGATGGTATTAAAGTACACTGCGCACCCGTGTCCACTAGAGCCTTATACTCCTGTGGGTCTGATGTTCCAGGCCATCGAATCCACACCGTCCAATAAACCCGGTTGTCCCTTTCCTCCACCTGGCCGGAGGCAGGGCCCCCCTAATACTCGTCATAGTATCCATTACTCACTTCTTGCATAAATGACTTGGAAGTTCCTTCAAGAGGATCAGAAGCAAGATCAGGCCTTCTGCTCTGTCTGGGGAACGGCCCACTGGAAACTGGGGCGGCACTTTTCCTGGAGGGATCCCCTTTTGTGGTTGTCCTTCCTTGCAACTCCTGTACCCGTGTCCGCAGGATCGAAGTAGGTTGTCCATCCCACTTCCTCATGTCCTCTCCGTGGTCCCGCAGGTAGAACCACAGGGTGCCTCGTGGTGTGTATCCTCTGTACTCTCTCTCTTGAGTGGGGAAATGCCTGCTTCTAATAGCTGAGATGCTGGCCCGTGCAGGTGGGGAGTAGAACATATTCTCTTCAAGTTGCTGGACCTTCCGCGACAGTTTCTCCACAGCTGAGACAAGGGGGGAAGAGAGACTTCCTTCATATCGCCGGAGCCGGCCAGCTACCTCATCCACCGTTGGTCCCTCTTCACCTTTCCATTCCATTACTGCCAGGGAGTTGGCATATGACGATGGTGCGCTCCGTACAAACTTCCGCCACATGGGCCTTGTGCATCGCACCTCATCAGGGTCTGTGGGTAAGTCGGCATTGTCCAAGTCATAATAAATCATCTCCCGCACGGCTAATTCTCTCAGGTACTGGATACCTCTTTCCATGGTAGTCCACTTGCTTGGCTGACATACAACATCCTCACTGAAGGGGTACCTCTCCCTCACGCCTAACAGGAGTCGTTTCCAGAGGCTGAGGGCTTGGGTCTTTTTCCCAATCGCCTTGTCAATGCCGCCTTCCCTAGACAGGGATCCCAGCTGCCTGGCCTCCCTACCCTCTAATTCCAGGCTACTGGCCCCATTATCCCAGCACCGGAGCAGCCAGGTGACAATGTGCTCGCCTGAGAGTTGGCTGAAATCTTTTCGCATATCCCGCAGCTCACTCAAGGATAGGGATCGAGTAATTATCTCTGGTTCTGCCTCTTCCTCCTGCTCTCGTGATGGCCCTGGTTCATCATCATCTCTTACTAAGCGAACTGATTTCTTTGTGTACTACTTCTGTATGGGGGCAACTGATACCGGCACGGGTTGGTTCCCTGGTTCAGTGGCAGTGGCTACCACGGGGGTTGCAGTAACCGCAGTGTCTGCCACAGGGGTTGCAGTAGCCGCAGTGTCTGCCGCAGGGGTTGCAGTAGCCGCAGGGGCCGCCGCAGGGGTTGCAGTAGCCGCAGGGGCCGCCGCAGGGGCTGCAGCAGCCGCAGGGGCCGCCGGTCTGGTTTCCATCTCTTCCCCTTGAGGGTGCTGCATAATTCTGAGCAGTGCCTGGTAGATACTGGCCAGGGCCCAGCACAGCGCGGTGAGTTGTGCCTCTCTAGAATAGCCACAGCATTTTCCCTTCAAATATTCTACCACTTTATCAGGGTCCTGTAATTGTTCAGGGGTGAAGTCCCAGACCATTGGAGGTGAGTAGTTCTCTAGGTACCTGCCCATGCTCTCCCACATGCCATGCCACCCCTGACTATCCAGCCTCGGAGCAGATCTCCGGGTGGTAGTCTTAAATAGTCGCTTAACCCTAAACAAGACCTGGAACGTATTCAGGAGACATAGCACTAGGAACACACTAGTTTGAGTATCCCAAGGATATTCAAGATTCTCAAAAGCTGTCATACCTGACCCGAAGGAGAAAAGGGAGGCAAAAGGGCTGGGGAAACTATTAACAAATTCTGAGAGACGGTGTCCAATGTACGGACAGGACAACAAAACCACATAAACACCCCAAAATAGCCGTCTGAACAGTGATGTTATCATATCATAAACAGATATCGCACAGGACAGCAGAATGATAATCCTCATCCCTCTTCCAGACATGGTAAACAGCATCGCAGGGAGTACATAAGCCATATAGGAATTTATGTAACACAGCCATGAGAACAAACCAAGCAACATGATGACCAGTGACTACTTACCTAATAAAATAAATGCATACAAGAAAAAAAAAAAAAAAACCAAAACCGTTTTTTCCACGTTCTAGTTGGATTCTGTCGTTATCTCAACCCTTCAAGCCCCACGTTGGGCGCCAAAAAGGACTGTCGTGGTTTAGCCTCAGATGGCAACAAAAAAACCACGTGCCGCTCGCACGTGCCTTCCTAATACAGGAAGGACCGTAAGAAAAGGCAAGACTCTTGGGTTGGGACAAAGGCAGTTTAACAGAACAGCAAAGGGAACAGGCAAACAACAACAACAACAACAACACGGATAGGGGAATATACAAACGCGATTACGGAACCGGATAGGGGAATATACAAACGCGATTACGGAACCGCCGCTCCCCGCCGCTCGCCGACCGGCCGGACCCGGACCCGGGACGCCCCAGCCCGCTTTTAAGCAGCAACTTCCTGCCCCCTCCCCCGGCAGCTCAGGGTGGGCGTGGCTCACATGGCATGGAATACCAGGAAAAGTTAACCCTATCCCCACCGGAACCAGGACACAACTGATCGCATAATGCTTATTAAACATGGCAAACAGCATACTAAACATAACAGACAAATTCCTTCCACACAGGCAATAATTTGCTTCAACCAACCCCACCCCCAAGTCCATCCAGCAAAGAGATTTCACCCAGTGGTTTCCACAAGTTGCTGGTTCGGTCGGTGCAGTTCCTGCAGCTGGGCATGGATGGATTTGGAGTGGTCACTTAGATTCATACAATACAGTCCTTTAAAATCTTGACAACCATGTCTGTGAGCTGAAAGTAAAAAATCAGTAGCAGCTCTGTTTTGCAGCGTCGCATATCGAATACTATCTACATCTAGCAATAACTCAGAAATAGCTGTACTAGTAGCATTGTTAAACTTATCCTTGGCAGCAAGAGAGTCCTTGTTATCACAAATCCTTGGCAGCAAAAGAGTCCTTGTTAGCTAGAGCGCATGCGGACTCCCTGTTCTTGCTGGTACTGTGCTTTGATCTTCTTCCACAACAGGCCAAGATTCTCAAGCAGCTGGATAAGGTGTCTGTGAGTCCATCACAGGCTTATGTCATCCAAATGTTTTTCTTGCCAGCACCTGAGGCTGAATAACACTTGGTGTGATATATGTGTTTTCCAGCACCCAGGTGCGAGTCCCTTGAGTGTATTTACAATCTTCCTTGCCGATCTTCTGTTGCTTTCCCATATTCCACCCCCTTGCTCAAGAGACCGCTTCTGCTGGGGTTCATTTAGTCTCACAGGGTATAACAGAGTAATTTACCAAGGCATGCAAAAACATATACACATATAGGAAAAAAACAAAAACATATCTCTATGGTACTGCTTTGAATCTGGTGTCCTATTTCTCTTTTTCTGACGCTTTCTCGTAGCGCGTATGGCATACTTTTGTGCTAACGTGGCACATTTCCCATCTAATTGTTCCTGTTTGGTTTTTCTTTCCCCCTCTTTATTTTTCCTTTTCTCTTTTTTTTCTTTTTCTTTTCTTTTTCTTTTTTCTTTTTTTCTTTTTTCTTTTTTTTTTCCCATCACTTACGACTGACATAAAAGTCTGCCTTTGCAACAAGAGCTCAGTTTCTCATTTTTCCTTAAGTTTCTCATTTTCCTACAGAAAATTTTTTCCCTTCTTGTTATCTTCTTCTGCGAAGGTCAGGTTCTCATGGATACACACATAGTTTTTAGAGCAACATATTCTACAACTCGTACAAGGGTACGATGCAAAGCGGCATCTACAACTTGTCGTGGTTTAGCCTCAGATGGCAACAAAAAAACCACGTGCCGCTCGCACGTGCCTTCCTAATACAGGAAGGATCGTAAGAAAAGGCAAGACTCTTGGGTTGGGACAAAGGCAGTTTAACAGAACAGCAAAGGGAACAGGCAAACAACAACAACACGGATAGGGGAATATACAAACGCGATTACGGAACCGCCGCTCCCCGCCGCTCGCCGACCGGCCGGACCCGGGACGCCCCAGCCCGCTTTTAAGCAGCAACTTCCTGCCCCCTCCCCCGGCAGCTCAGGGTGGGCGTGGCTCACATGGCATGGAATACCCGGAAAAATTAACCCTATCCCCACCGGAACCAGGACATTATCCACCCCTTATTCCATACCTTCTATGCCATGCCCAGCAGGTTCCAATGAATTGCCACCACTTTCCCCTGTTATATATATATATATACACACATATAATGCCCTTAGTTTATGGGTCATCCCTCCAAAGTGTCCATTGAGTTCTTTTAATCCACGGCTTTGGGCTCCATTTGTTAGAACAGTCTCTCAGGGCAGGTGAGATGCTGGGTGGTGCTGGTCTGTTGCATGCTGTATTTTTTCGGAGCTTGTGACTGGTGCACCTGGTGTGGCTCATGCACGCAGTCTGTGGGCTGAAGATGTAGATCTTGAGGAAACTGCTGGGCGCCAGCTGCTGAGATCAGTTCTTATCCCATCATCCCTGTGCCTTACTTGTAGTACAACTGATAGCAATTATAGCAATGAGGACATACAGTGACAGTGTTACTTATCAATTAACAGCACACAATCTGATTCATTGGCTATTCTCGCCCAAAATCAGATCCCCATGAGGTACACATCGGACTTCCCCATCCTGCCGCATCACCCACCAAGTGCACCCAGGTCCTTGGGCAAAAGCAATCCCACGGATGGGTTTGCCTTTGCCTGAGGCAGGACTAACCCAGACTGTCTTCCCTAGCATATTCTTCATATGCACTACGGGGACTTTATCCCCTTCTACAGTACGTGGAAGTTTTGATTGGGCAGGGCCAGCCCCATTGTTAGATCCCCTGGTGTTAACTAGCCAGGTAGCTTTTGCTAAATGTGTATCCCAGTGTTTTAAAGTCCCACCACCCATTGCTCTCAGTGTAGTTTTTAACAGTCCATTGTATCGTTCTATCTTCCCAGAGGCTGGTGCGTGATAGGGGATGTGACACACCCACTCGATACCATGCTCTTTGGCCCAGGTGTCTATGAGGCTGTTTCGGAAATGAGTCCCATTGTCCGACTCAATTCTCTCTGGGGTACCATGTCGCCACAGGACTTGCTTTTCAAGGCCCAGGATAGTGTTCCGGGCAGTGGCATGGGGCACAGGGTATGTTTCCAGCCATCCAGCGGTTGCTTCCACCATTGTGAGCACATAGCGCTTGCCTTGACGGGTTTGTGGCAGTGTGATATAATCAATCTGCCAGGCCTCCCCAGATTTGTATTTCAGCCATCGCCCTCCATACCAAAGAGGCTTCAAACGCTTGGCTTGTTTGATCGCAGCGCATGTCTCACATTCATGGATGACCTGTGCAATAGTGTCCATGGTCAAGTCCACCCCTCGGTCACGAGCCCATCTATATGTTGCATCTCTCCCTTGATGGCCTGAGGAGTCATGGGCCCACCGAGCTATGAATAGTTCACCCTTACGTTGCCAGTCCAGATCCACCTGAGCCACTTCAATCCTAGCGGCCCGATCCACCTGCTGGTTGTTCTGATGTTCCTCCGTGGCCCGATTCTTCGGTACGTGGGCATCTACATGGCGTACTTTCACAACCAGATTCTCTATCCGGGCAGCAATATCTTGCCATAGGTCAGCAGCCCAGATGGGTTTGCCTCTGCGCTGCCAGCTGCCCTGCTTCCACTGCTGTAACCACCCCCACAGAGCATTTGCCACCATCCATGAGTCAGCGTAGAGATAAAGTACTGGCCATTTTTCTCGCTCAGCAATGTCCAAAGCCAGCTGAATAGCCTTCACCTCTGCAAACTGGCTCGATTCACCCTGTCCCTCACTGGCTTCTGCAACCCGTCATGTAGGACTCCACACAGCAGCCTTCCACTTTCGATGCTTTCCCACAATACGGCAGGACCCATCAGTGAACAGGGCATATTTCTTCTCATTTTCTGGCAGTTTATTATATGGTGGGGCCTCTTCTGCACGCGTCACCTCCTCCTCTGGTGACATTCCGAAATCCTTGCCTTCTGGCCAGTCCATGATCACTTCCAGAATTCCTGGGCGACTGGGGTTTCCCATTCGAGTTCGCTGCGTGATCAGTGCAATCCACTTACTCCATGTAGCATCGGTTGCATGATGTGTGGTGGGGACCCTTTCTTTGAACATCCAGCCCAGCACCGGCAGTCGAGGTGCTAAGAGGAGCTGTGCTTCTGTACCAACTACTTCCGAAGCAGCTCGAACCCCTTCATATGCTGCCAATATCTCTTTTTCTGTTGGAGTGTAGCGGGCTTCAGATCCTCTGTATCCACGACTCCCAAACCCTAGGGGTCGACCTCGAGTCTCCCCTGGTGCTTTCTGCCAGAGGCTCCAGGTAGGGCCGTTCTCCCCGGCTGCGGTATAGAGCACATTTTTAACATCTTGTCCTGCCCGGACTGGCCCCAGGGCCACTGCATGGACTATTTCCTGTTTGATTTGTTCAAAAGCTTGTCGTTGCTCAGGACCCCATTTAAAATCATTCTTCTTCCGGGTTACTTGATACAGAGGGCTTACAATTTGACTGTAATCTGGGATATGCATTCTCCAAAAACCCACAATACCTAAGAAAGCCTGTGTTTCCTTTTTACTAGTTGGTGGAGACACAGCTGCTATTTTGTTGATCACATCCATTGGGATCTGACGGCGTCCATCTTGCCATTTTATTCCTAAAAACTGGATCTCCTGCGCAGGTCCCTTAACCTTACTTCGCTTTATAGCAAAACCAGCGTTCAGAAGGATTTGGACTATTTTACTCCCTTTCTCAAAAACTTCTTCTGCTGTGTTTCCCCATACAATGATGTCATCAATGTACTGCAGATGTTCTGGAGCTTCACCCTGTTCCAGTGCAGTCTGGATCAGTCCATGGCAAATGGTGGGGCTGTGTTTCCACCCCTGGGGCAGTCGATTCCAGGTGTATTGGACGCCCCTCCAAGTGAAAGCAAACTGTGGCCTGCACTCTGCTGCCAAAGGGATTGAGAAGAATGCATTCGCTATATCAATCGTGGCATACCACTTGGCTGCCTTGGACTCCAGTTCGTACTGGAGTTCTAGCATGTCCGGCACGGCAGCACTCAGCGGTGGCGTGACTTCATTCAGACCACGATAGTCTACAGTTAGCCTCCACTCTCCATTAGATTTTCGCACCGGCCATATGGGACTGTTAAAGGGTGAGCGAGTCTTGCTGATCACTCCTTGAACCTCTAGTTGACGAATCAGCTCATGGATGGGAATCAGAGAGTCTCGGTTAGTGCGATACTGCCGCCGATGCACCGTTGTGGTAGCAATCGGCACCTGTTGTTCTTTGACCCTCAACAACCCCACAACAGAAGAATCCTCCGAGAGACCAGGCAAGGCAGACAACTGTTTAACTTCCTCTGTCTCCAAAGCAGCTATGCCAAAGGCCCAGCGGTACCCTTTTGGGTCCTTAAAATGCCCTCTCCTGAGGTAATCTATACCAAGGATGCATGGAGCCTCTGGGCCAGTCACAATGGGATGCTTTTGCCACTCATTCCCAGTTAGGCTCACTTCTGCCTCCAGTACAGTCAACTCTTGGGATCCCCCTGTCACCCCAGAAATACAAATGGGTTCTGCCCCTCTATAGCTTGATGGTATTAAAGTACACTGCGCACCCGTGTCCACTAGAGCCTTATACTCCTGTGGGTCTGATGTTCCAGGCCATCGAATCCACACCGTCCAATAAACCCGGTTGTCCCTTTCCTCCACCTGGCCGGAGGCAGGGCCCCCCTAATACTCGTCATAGTATCCATTACTCACTTCTTGCATAAATGACTTGGAAGTTCCTTCAAGAGGATCAGAAGCAAGATCAGGCCTTCTGCTCTGTCTGGGGAACGGCCCACTGGAAACTGGGGCGGCACTTTTCCTGGAGGGATCCCCTTTTGTGGTTGTCCTTCCTTGCAACTCCTGTACCCGTGTCCGCAGGATCGAAGTAGGTTGTCCATCCCACTTCCTCATGTCCTCTCCGTGGTCCCGCAGGTAGAACCACAGGGTGCCTCGTGGTGTGTATCCTCTGTACTCTCTCTCTTGAGTGGGGAAATGCCTGCTTCTAATAGCTGAGATGCTGGCCCGTGCAGGTGGGGAGTAGAACATATTCTCTTCAAGTTGCTGGACCTTCCGCGACAGTTTCTCCACAGCTGAGACAAGGGGGGAAGAGAGACTTCCTTCATATCGCCGGAGCCGGCCAGCTACCTCATCCACCGTTGGTCCCTCTTCACCTTTCCATTCCATTACTGCCAGGGAGTTGGCATATGACGATGGTGCGCTCCGTACAAACTTCCGCCACATGGGCCTTGTGCATCGCACCTCATCAGGGTCTGTGGGTAAGTCGGCATTGTCCAAGTCATAATAAATCATCTCCCGCACGGCTAATTCTCTCAGGTACTGGATACCTCTTTCCATGGTAGTCCACTTGCTTGGCTGACATACAACATCCTCACTGAAGGGGTACCTCTCCCTCACGCCTAACAGGAGTCGTTTCCAGAGGCTGAGGGCTTGGGTCTTTTTCCCAATCGCCTTGTCAATGCCGCCTTCCCTAGACAGGGATCCCAGCTGCCTGGCCTCCCTACCCTCTAATTCCAGGCTACTGGCCCCATTATCCCAGCACCGGAGCAGCCAGGTGACAATGTGCTCGCCTGAGAGTTGGCTGAAATCTTTTCGCATATCCCGCAGCTCACTCAAGGATAGGGATCGAGTAATTATCTCTGGTTCTGCCTCTTCCTCCTGCTCTCGTGATGGCCCTGGTTCATCATCATCTCTTACTAAGCGAACTGATTTCTTTGTGTACTACTTCTGTATGGGGGCAACTGATACCGGCACGGGTTGGTTCCCTGGTTCAGTGGCAGTGGCTACCACGGGGGTTGCAGTAACCGCAGTGTCTGCCACAGGGGTTGCAGTAGCCGCAGTGTCTGCCGCAGGGGTTGCAGTAGCCGCAGGGGCCGCCGCAGGGGTTGCAGTAGCCGCAGGGGCCGCCGCAGGGGCTGCAGCAGCCGCAGGGGCCGCCGGTCTGGTTTCCATCTCTTCCCCTTGAGGGTGCTGCATAATTCTGAGCAGTGCCTGGTAGATACTGGCCAGGGCCCAGCACAGCGCGGTGAGTTGTGCCTCTCTAGAATAGCCACAGCATTTTCCCTTCAAATATTCTACCACTTTATCAGGGTCCTGTAATTGTTCAGGGGTGAAGTCCCAGACCATTGGAGGTGAGTAGTTCTCTAGGTACCTGCCCATGCTCTCCCACATGCCATGCCACCCCTGACTATCCAGCCTCGGAGCAGATCTCCGGGTGGTAGTCTTAAATAGTCGCTTAACCCTAAACAAGACCTGGAACGTATTCAGGAGACATAGCACTAGGAACACACTAGTTTGAGTATCCCAAGGATATTCAAGATTCTCAAAAGCTGTCATACCTGACCCGAAGGAGAAAAGGGAGGCAAAAGGGCTGGGGAAACTATTAACAAATTCTGAGAGACGGTGTCCAATGTACGGACAGGACAACAAAACCACATAAACACCCCAAAATAGCCGTCTGAACAGTGATGTTATCATATCATAAACAGATATCGCACAGGACAGCAGAATGATAATCCTCATCCCTCTTCCAGACATGGTAAACAGCATCGCAGGGAGTACATAAGCCATATAGGAATTTATGTAACACAGCCATGAGAACAAACCAAGCAACATGATGACCAGTGACTACTTACCTAATAAAATAAATGCATACAAGAAAAAAAAAAAAAAAACCAAAACCGTTTTTTCCACGTTCTAGTTGGATTCTGTCGTTATCTCAACCCTTCAAGCCCCACGTTGGGCGCCAAAAAGGACTGTCGTGGTTTAGCCTCAGATGGCAACAAAAAAACCACGTGCCGCTCGCACGTGCCTTCCTAATACAGGAAGGACCGTAAGAAAAGGCAAGACTCTTGGGTTGGGACAAAGGCAGTTTAACAGAACAGCAAAGGGAACAGGCAAACAACAACAACAACAACAACACGGATAGGGGAATATACAAACGCGATTACGGAACCGGATAGGGGAATATACAAACGCGATTACGGAACCGCCGCTCCCCGCCGCTCGCCGACCGGCCGGACCCGGACCCGGGACGCCCCAGCCCGCTTTTAAGCAGCAACTTCCTGCCCCCTCCCCCGGCAGCTCAGGGTGGGCGTGGCTCACATGGCATGGAATACCAGGAAAAGTTAACCCTATCCCCACCGGAACCAGGACACAACTGATCGCATAATGCTTATTAAACATGGCAAACAGCATACTAAACATAACAGACAAATTCCTTCCACACAGGCAATAATTTGCTTCAACCAACCCCACCCCCAAGTCCATCCAGCAAAGAGATTTCACCCAGTGGTTTCCACAAGTTGCTGGTTCGGTCGGTGCAGTTCCTGCAGCTGGGCATGGATGGATTTGGAGTGGTCACTTAGATTCATACAATACAGTCCTTTAAAATCTTGACAACCATGTCTGTGAGCTGAAAGTAAAAAATCAGTAGCAGCTCTGTTTTGCAGCGTCGCATATCGAATACTATCTACATCTAGCAATAACTCAGAAATAGCTGTACTAGTAGCATTGTTAAACTTATCCTTGGCAGCAAGAGAGTCCTTGTTATCACAAATCCTTGGCAGCAAAAGAGTCCTTGTTAGCTAGAGCGCATGCGGACTCCCTGTTCTTGCTGGTACTGTGCTTTGATCTTCTTCCACAACAGGCCAAGATTCTCAAGCAGCTGGATAAGGTGTCTGTGAGTCCATCACAGGCTTATGTCATCCAAATGTTTTTCTTGCCAGCACCTGAGGCTGAATAACACTTGGTGTGATATATGTGTTTTCCAGCACCCAGGTGCGAGTCCCTTGAGTGTATTTACAATCTTCCTTGCCGATCTTCTGTTGCTTTCCCATATTCCACCCCCTTGCTCAAGAGACCGCTTCTGCTGGGGTTCATTTAGTCTCACAGGGTATAACAGAGTAATTTACCAAGGCATGCAAAAACATATACACATATAGGAAAAAAACAAAAACATATCTCTATGGTACTGCTTTGAATCTGGTGTCCTATTTCTCTTTTTCTGACGCTTTCTCGTAGCGCGTATGGCATACTTTTGTGCTAACGTGGCACATTTCCCATCTAATTGTTCCTGTTTGGTTTTTCTTTCCCCCTCTTTATTTTTCCTTTTCTCTTTTTTTTCTTTTTCTTTTCTTTTTCTTTTTTCTTTTTTTCTTTTTTCTTTTTTTTTTCCCATCACTTACGACTGACATAAAAGTCTGCCTTTGCAACAAGAGCTCAGTTTCTCATTTTTCCTTAAGTTTCTCATTTTCCTACAGAAAATTTTTTCCCTTCTTGTTATCTTCTTCTGCGAAGGTCAGGTTCTCATGGATACACACATAGTTTTTAGAGCAACATATTCTACAACTCGTACAAGGGTACGATGCAAAGCGGCATCTACAACTTGTCGTGGTTTAGCCTCAGATGGCAACAAAAAAACCACGTGCCGCTCGCACGTGCCTTCCTAATACAGGAAGGATCGTAAGAAAAGGCAAGACTCTTGGGTTGGGACAAAGGCAGTTTAACAGAACAGCAAAGGGAACAGGCAAACAACAACAACACGGATAGGGGAATATACAAACGCGATTACGGAACCGCCGCTCCCCGCCGCTCGCCGACCGGCCGGACCCGGGACGCCCCAGCCCGCTTTTAAGCAGCAACTTCCTGCCCCCTCCCCCGGCAGCTCAGGGTGGGCGTGGCTCACATGGCATGGAATACCAGGAAAAATTAACCCTATCCCCACCGGAACCAGGACATTATCCACCCCTTATTCCATACCATCTATGCCATGCCCAGCAGGTTCCAATGAATTGCCACCACTTTCCCCTGTTATATATATATATATACACACATATAATGCCCTTAGTTTATGGGTCATCCCTCCAAAGTGTCCATTGAGTTCTTTTAATCCACGGCTTTGGGCTCCATTTGTTAGAACAGTCTCTCAGGGCAGGTGAGATGCTGGGTGGTGCTGGTCTGTTGCATGCTGTATTTTTTCGGAGCTTGTGACTGGTGCACCTGGTGTGGCTCATGCACGCAGTCTGTGGGCTGAAGATGTAGATCTTGAGGAAACTGCTGGGCGCCAGCTGCTGAGATCAGTTCTTATCCCATCATCCCTGTGCCTTACTTGTAGTACAACTGATAGCAATTATAGCAATGAGGACATACAGTGACAGTGTTACTTATCAATTAACAGCACACAATCTGATTCATTGGCTATTCTCGCCCAAAATCAGATCCCCATGAGGTACACATCGGACTTCCCCATCCTGCCGCATCACCCACCAAGTGCACCCAGGTCCTTGGGCAAAAGCAATCCCACGGATGGGTTTGCCTTTGCCTGAGGCAGGACTAACCCAGACTGTCTTCCCTAGCATATTCTTCATATGCACTACGGGGACTTTATCCCCTTCTACAGTACGTGGAAGTTTTGATTGGGCAGGGCCAGCCCGATTGTTAGATCCCCTGGTGTTAACTAGCCAGGTAGCTTTTGCTAAATGTGTATCCCAGTGTTTTAAAGTCCCACCACCCATTGCTCTCAGTGTAGTTTTTAACAGTCCATTGTATCGTTCTATCTTCCCAGAGGCTGGTGCGTGATAGGGGATGTGACACACCCACTCGATACCATGCTCTTTGGCCCAGGTGTCTATGAGGCTGTTTCGGAAATGAGTCCCATTGTCCGACTCAATTCTCTCTGGGGTACCATGTCGCCACAGGACTTGCTTTTCAAGGCCCAGGATAGTGTTCCGGGCAGTGGCATGGGGCACAGGGTATGTTTCCAGCCATCCAGCGGTTGCTTCCACCATTGTGAGCACATAGCGCTTGCCTTGACGGGTTTGTGGCAGTGTGATATAATCAATCTGCCAGGCCTCCCCAGATTTGTATTTCAGCCATCGCCCTCCATACCAAAGAGGCTTCAAACGCTTGGCTTGTTTGATCGCAGCGCATGTCTCACATTCATGGATGACCTGTGCAATAGTGTCCATGGTCAAGTCCACCCCTCGGTCACGAGCCCATCTATATGTTGCATCTCTCCCTTGATGGCCTGAGGAGTCATGGGCCCACCGAGCTATGAATAGTTCACCCTTACGTTGCCAGTCCAGATCCACCTGAGCCACTTCAATCCTAGCGGCCCGATCCACCTGCTGGTTGTTCTGATGTTCCTCCGTGGCCCGATTCTTCGGTACGTGGGCATCTACATGGCGTACTTTCACAACCAGATTCTCTATCCGGGCAGCAATATCTTGCCATAGGTCAGCAGCCCAGATGGGTTTGCCTCTGCGCTGCCAGCTGCCCTGCTTCCACTGCTGTAACCACCCCCACAGAGCATTTGCCACCATCCATGAGTCAGCGTAGAGATAAAGTACTGGCCATTTTTCTCGCTCAGCAATGTCCAAAGCCAGCTGAATAGCCTTCACCTCTGCAAACTGGCTCGATTCACCCTGTCCCTCACTGGCTTCTGCAACCCGTCATGTAGGACTCCACACAGCAGCCTTCCACTTTCGATGCTTTCCCACAATACGGCAGGACCCATCAGTGAACAGGGCATATTTCTTCTCATTTTCTGGCAGTTTATTATATGGTGGGGCCTCTTCTGCACGCGTCACCTCCTCCTCTGGTGACATTCCGAAATCCTTGCCTTCTGGCCAGTCCATGATCACTTCCAGAATTCCTGGGCGACTGGGGTTTCCCATTCGAGTTCGCTGCGTGATCAGTGCAATCCACTTACTCCATGTAGCATCGGTTGCATGATGTGTGGTGGGGACCCTTTCTTTGAACATCCAGCCCAGCACCGGCAGTCGAGGTGCTAAGAGGAGCTGTGCTTCTGTACCAACTACTTCCGAAGCAGCTCGAACCCCTTCATATGCTGCCAATATCTCTTTTTCTGTTGGAGTGTAGCGGGCTTCAGATCCTCTGTATCCACGACTCCCAAACCCTAGGGGTCGACCTCGAGTCTCCCCTGGTGCTTTCTGCCAGAGGCTCCAGGTAGGGCCGTTCTCCCCGGCTGCGGTATAGAGCACATTTTTAACATCTTGTCCTGCCCGGACTGGCCCCAGGGCCACTGCATGGACTATTTCCTGTTTGATTTGTTCAAAAGCTTGTCGTTGCTCAGGACCCCATTTAAAATCATTCTTCTTCCGGGTTACTTGATACAGAGGGCTTACAATTTGACTGTAATCTGGGATATGCATTCTCCAAAAACCCACAATACCTAAGAAAGCCTGTGTTTCCTTTTTACTAGTTGGTGGAGACACAGCTGCTATTTTGTTGATCACATCCATTGGGATCTGACGGCGTCCATCTTGCCATTTTATTCCTAAAAACTGGATCTCCTGCGCAGGTCCCTTAACCTTACTTCGCTTTATAGCAAAACCAGCGTTCAGAAGGATTTGGACTATTTTACTCCCTTTCTCAAAAACTTCTTCTGCTGTGTTTCCCCATACAATGATGTCATCAATGTACTGCAGATGTTCTGGAGCTTCACCCTGTTCCAGTGCAGTCTGGATCAGTCCATGGCAAATGGTGGGGCTGTGTTTCCACCCCTGGGGCAGTCGATTCCAGGTGTATTGGACGCCCCTCCAAGTGAAAGCAAACTGTGGCCTGCACTCTGCTGCCAAAGGGATTGAGAAGAATGCATTCGCTATATCAATCGTGGCATACCACTTGGCTGCCTTGGACTCCAGTTCGTACTGGAGTTCTAGCATGTCCGGCACGGCAGCACTCAGCGGTGGCGTGACTTCATTCAGACCACGATAGTCTACAGTTAGCCTCCACTCTCCATTAGATTTTCGCACCGGCCATATGGGACTGTTAAAGGGTGAGCGAGTCTTGCTGATCACTCCTTGAACCTCTAGTTGACGAATCAGCTCATGGATGGGAATCAGAGAGTCTCGGTTAGTGCGATACTGCCGCCGATGCACCGTTGTGGTAGCAATCGGCACCTGTTGTTCTTTGACCCTCAACAACCCCACAACAGAAGAATCCTCCGAGAGACCAGGCAAGGCAGACAACTGTTTAACTTCCTCTGTCTCCAAAGCAGCTATGCCAAAGGCCCAGCGGTACCCTTTTGGGTCCTTAAAATGCCCTCTCCTGAGGTAATCTATACCAAGGATGCATGGAGCCTCTGGGCCAGTCACAATGGGATGCTTTTGCCACTCATTCCCAGTTAGGCTCACTTCTGCCTCCAGTACAGTCAACTCTTGGGATCCCCCTGTCACCCCAGAAATACAAATGGGTTCTGCCCCTCTATAGCTTGATGGTATTAAAGTACACTGCGCACCCGTGTCCACTAGAGCCTTATACTCCTGTGGGTCTGATGTTCCAGGCCATCGAATCCACACCGTCCAATAAACCCGGTTGTCCCTTTCCTCCACCTGGCCGGAGGCAGGGCCCCCCTAATACTCGTCATAGTATCCATTACTCACTTCTTGCATAAATGACTTGGAAGTTCCTTCAAGAGGATCAGAAGCAAGATCAGGCCTTCTGCTCTGTCTGGGGAACGGCCCACTGGAAACTGGGGCGGCACTTTTCCTGGAGGGATCCCCTTTTGTGGTTGTCCTTCCTTGCAACTCCTGTACCCGTGTCCGCAGGATCGAAGTAGGTTGTCCATCCCACTTCCTCATGTCCTCTCCGTGGTCCCGCAGGTAGAACCACAGGGTGCCTCGTGGTGTGTATCCTCTGTACTCTCTCTCTTGAGTGGGGAAATGCCTGCTTCTAATAGCTGAGATGCTGGCCCGTGCAGGTGGGGAGTAGAACATATTCTCTTCAAGTTGCTGGACCTTCCGCGACAGTTTCTCCACAGCTGAGACAAGGGGGGAAGAGAGACTTCCTTCATATCGCCGGAGCCGGCCAGCTACCTCATCCACCGTTGGTCCCTCTTCACCTTTCCATTCCATTACTGCCAGGGAGTTGGCATATGACGATGGTGCGCTCCGTACAAACTTCCGCCACATGGGCCTTGTGCATCGCACCTCATCAGGGTCTGTGGGTAAGTCTGCATTGTCCAAGTCATAATAAATCATCTCCCGCACGGCTAATTCTCTCAGGTACTGGATACCTCTTTCCATGGTAGTCCACTTGCTTGGCTGACATACAACATCCTCACTGAAGGGGTACCTCTCCCTCACGCCTGACAGGAGTCGTTTCCAGAGGCTGAGGGCTTGGGTCTTTTTCCCAATCGCCTTGTCAATGCCGCCTTCCCTAGACAGGGATCCCAGCTGCCTGGCCTCCCTACCCTCTAATTCCAGGCTACTGGCCCCATTATCCCAGCACCGGAGCAGCCAGGTGACAATGTGCTCGCCTGAGAGTTGGCTGAAATCTTTTCGCATATCCCGCAGCTCACTCAAGGATAGGGATCGAGTAATTATCTCTGGTTCTGCCTCTTCCTCCTGCTCTCGTGATGGCCCTGGTTCATCATCATCTCTTACTAAGCGAACTGATTTCTTTGTGTACTACTTCTGTATGGGGGCAACTGATACCGGCACGGGTTGGTTCCCTGGTTCAGTGGCAGTGGCTACCACGGGGGTTGCAGTAACCGCAGTGTCTGCCACAGGGGTTGCAGTAGCCGCAGTGTCTGCCGCAGGGGTTGCAGTAGCCGCAGGGGCCGCCGCAGGGGTTGCAGTAGCCGCAGGGGCCGCCGCAGGGGCTGCAGCAGCCGCAGGGGCCGCCGGTCTGGTTTCCATCTCTTCCCCTTGAGGGTGCTGCATAATTCTGAGCAGTGCCTGGTAGATACTGGCCAGGGCCCAGCACAGCGCGGTGAGTTGTGCCTCTCTAGAATAGCCACAGCATTTTCCCTTCAAATATTCTACCACTTTATCAGGGTCCTGTAATTGTTCAGGGGTGAAGTCCCAGACCATTGGAGGTGAGTAGTTCTCTAGGTACCTGCCCATGCTCTCCCACATGCCATGCCACCCCTGACTATCCAGCCTCGGAGCAGATCTCCGGGTGGTAGTCTTAAATAGTCGCTTAACCCTAAACAAGACCTGGAACGTATTCAGGAGACATAGCACTAGGAACACACTAGTTTGAGTATCCCAAGGATATTCAAGATTCTCAAAAGCTGTCATACCTGACCCGAAGGAGAAAAGGGAGGCAAAAGGGCTGGGGAAACTATTAACAAATTCTGAGAGACGGTGTCCAATGTACGGACAGGACAACAAAACCACATAAACACCCCAAAATAGCCGTCTGAACAGTGATGTTATCATATCATAAACAGATATCGCACAGGACAGCAGAATGATAATCCTCATCCCTCTTCCAGACATGGTAAACAGCATCGCAGGGAGTACATAAGCCATATAGGAATTTATGTAACACAGCCATGAGAACAAACCAAGCAACATGATGACCAGTGACTACTTACCTAATAAAATAAATGCATACAAGAAAAAAAAAAAAAAAACCAAAACCGTTTTTTCCACGTTCTAGTTGGATTCTGTCGTTATCTCAACCCTTCAAGCCCCACGTTGGGCGCCAAAAAGGACTGTCGTGGTTTAGCCTCAGATGGCAACAAAAAAACCACGTGCCGCTCGCACGTGCCTTCCTAATACAGGAAGGACCGTAAGAAAAGGCAAGACTCTTGGGTTGGGACAAAGGCAGTTTAACAGAACAGCAAAGGGAACAGGCAAACAACAACAACAACAACAACACGGATAGGGGAATATACAAACGCGATTACGGAACCGGATAGGGGAATATACAAACGCGATTACGGAACCGCCGCTCCCCGCCGCTCGCCGACCGGCCGGACCCGGACCCGGGACGCCCCAGCCCGCTTTTAAGCAGCAACTTCCTGCCCCCTCCCCCGGCAGCTCAGGGTGGGCGTGGCTCACATGGCATGGAATACCAGGAAAAGTTAACCCTATCCCCACCGGAACCAGGACACAACTGATCGTATAATGCTTATTAAACATGGCAAACAGCATACTAAACATAACAGACAAATTCCTTCCACACAGGCAATAATTTGCTTCAACCAACCCCACCCCCAAGTCCATCCAGCAAAGAGATTTCACCCAGTGGTTTCCACAAGTTGCTGGTTCGGTCGGTGCAGTTCCTGCAGCTGGGCATGGATGGATTTGGAGTGGTCACTTAGATTCATACAATACAGTCCTTTAAAATCTTGACAACCATGTCTGTGAGCTGAAAGCAAAAAATCAGTAGCAGCTCTGTTTTGCAGCGTCGCATATCGAATACTATCTACATCTAGCAATAACTCAGAAATAGCTGTACTAGTAGCATTGTTAAACTTATCCTTGGCAGCAAGAGAGTCCTTGTTATCACAAATCCTTGGCAGCAAAAGAGTCCTTGTTAGCTAGAGCGCATGCGGACTCCCTGTTCTTGCTGGTACTGTGCTTTGATCTTCTTCCACAACAGGCCAAGATTCTCAAGCAGCTGGATAAGGTGTCTGTGAGTCCATCACAGGCTTATGTCATCCAAATGTTTTTCTTGCCAGCACCTGAGGCTGAATAACACTTGGTGTGATATATGTGTTTTCCAGCACCCAGGTGCGAGTCCCTTGAGTGTATTTACAATCTTCCTTGCCGATCTTCTGTTGCTTTCCCATATTCCACCCCCTTGCTCAAGAGACCGCTTCTGCTGGGGTTCATTTAGTCTCACAGGGTATAACAGAGTAATTTACCAAGGCATGCAAAAACATATACACATATAGGAAAAAAACAAAAACATATCTCTATGGTACTGCTTTGAATCTGGTGTCCTATTTCTCTTTTTCTGACGCTTTCTCGTAGCGCGTATGGCATACTTTTGTGCTAACGTGGCACATTTCCCATCTAATTGTTCCTGTTTGGTTTTTCTTTCCCCCTCTTTATTTTTCCTTTTCTCTTTTTTTTCTTTTTCTTTTCTTTTTCTTTTTTCTTTTTTTCTTTTTTCTTTTTTTTTTCCCATCACTTACGACTGACATAAAAGTCTGCCTTTGCAACAAGAGCTCAGTTTCTCATTTTTCCTTAAGTTTCTCATTTTCCTACAGAGCATCCTATAGATTTTGGCTCAACTCCTTTTCCTGATGAACCGTGACCTTATAGGCAAACAACAAACAACCAGCCATACGCCCTGCACGGGCAAGCCGTTCTCAAGAGCGAAAACGTGTCGGCTCGTGAAAACTCCCCCAATATTTCAGGACTTCCATCGGTTCTACAGCCCATCCTGGTGTACCTACCTGGGGCGCGCTCGCCTTACGTCTAAACATGGTGTATATACGAACTTCTTCACTTGATGGAGTGTCAGCCCTAGTTACATACGAGAACAGTACCACCCCGGGCAGAACACCTGCTCCAGTGGAGTCACCTAACGACACTGCACACAACAAAAATCAAACAGTAGCACACATGCTGATCAGCAGGTATAAGCTGGCGCCCACACACACTTACACAGCAGACATACAAAAACATCACTTCTATCTCAGGGAGATGACTGGGGAGGGGAGGGGGCCAGGCGGGCGGTGGCGGGAGCAAAACAGCTCCGGCTCCGTCCTTCTCTGCTGACATTCTGACAATACACCGCAACACCCCAATTCTGGCTATGCACGTATAAGCAGTTGATAAGGAGGAACAGATGCAGTACCTGGCGCAAATGGAGAAGGGTTAAGAACGGAGGAGCACGATAACAACTTTCGTCGCTGTTGCTGTAAAATCTCCGCAGTTGGAGCAGATGCAGGCATAGCTTTAATTGGGGTTAAAGGTGGATATAAATCAGGTTCAGTCTCTGGATTTATTGGACCAGGATCAAAGGGGCTCCCAGGATCATCCTCAGGGCTATTACAGAATAGGGTAGAGTGAACTTGAGTGCCTCCTTTCCCTTCGGCTTGTTCTGATCTCGGCAAGACCAGGGGGCAATCGTCTGCTTTAAAATTAGGAGGTGCGGCAGTTGCCCCAGACGGAGCAGAATCGTTATTGCTCGCAGCTTGTCTGATATCCTCCTGTTTCCGTATCATCTCTAGAATTTGCCACCAATCGGTTTGATAAGAGATAGATCCCACTTGGTTGCAAGCTTCTATCATATCTATTAAGCCTGGATTCTTTAAGGCTTGTAATATACGCCTACCCATAAGAAGAACTCGCTGTGTTGGGGTAGAAATAACTTCGGCTAGCTGCTTGATATCGAATGGAGTTAGTATGTGTCCTTTCATAATGTTATTTAATAGTCCTTGTGCATAAGGGGAGGTTAGTCCATGCTGCATAATCGTTTTCCGCATTTCTCTAACCAGCTCCCACCTTATCGGTTCCCAGGTGTTTGTCCCATTTTGATTAAACAGTACCAGACAGGCGATGGCAGTAGTGGCTTCTATATCGCTGTCCTGTAATGCCTGTTTACGTAAATTCTGCCAGTGTTGAGCAGGATTATAAGTTGCAGTGACCGCCGGACTTGGTGACGGACTTGGCAAGGAATCGCCCCAACCCGGTAACACAGGAGAACGCGGCGGTATCAACGTCACATCTAGCGGGGGTGCTAATGGCGCAGCCGGACAGTTTGGGGGATCAGGTTTCCCCCCCTCTGTCTGAGTGGTAATCGGGCTGTCCGGTGCCACAGCTGCAACGGCGGCTGCTGTGGCATTTCGTTCGGATTTTACCTGCTGTTAAGTATCTTTAATCAACCTCCAGGTTGTCAAAACCTTTGTGGCAGTCGCATCCCCTTTTGTTTCAGCCTCAAATAAAGTTTCGCCCGCTTGCTCCCAACTTGATAATTGGAAAGCCGTTGTAGAATCAGCGGCAAGACCCTTGCTTTTTAGCCATGCCAGTAAAAGTTGAAAAGTTCCTTCATCGTATTGAATATCCCTTCTACTTAAAAACTTTCCTAATATACATACAATTGCCTTTTCCTCTGAGGAAATTTTCAATCCAATCCTCACACATCCCTGGCTGCTCACCTTTTCCTGGTGATTATTCGTCTGGACTGCAGCTCTCCTTCCCGCTGCCTTTTTTCTCGTTCAGCCAGGCTGCTCCACCGGTCGTACGTTCCTATGATTTTTGTCTCTGTTCGGGCACCATTTGTGGAGCATGGATTCATGGACTCTGGCGGGGTACAGACCAAAGACCTTTATTGCAACAATCTGACAGGCTTTATAGCTATACACACTCTCCACGTGCAAGTTGTGTTCTGCTGATAGGTTGAAGGTTGACTGCCACGCGCTTCTCTACTTCTTCCGATTGGTTTCTGCTGTCTGCCCACGAGGGGCAACAACTTCATTCTCACATCCTGTTTCTTACTGATTCTTACTTGGTTTTCTGTTCTCACAAACCCTCTCTCAAGGATGCAGCTTTATCTCATCAAGGTCGAACAGACCTATGCTGCTCTCTATTCCCACACCAAAACAATGTTCCCTTGGCTCTTAGTTGTATCCAAGCCCAATTGTGGATGCAATCTATGACAGCCACAATCATAAGGGAAGGTGAAGAAGGCACCTTGCCCACTGAAATTCGAAAAGTAATATGGGATAACGCAATTGAATTTGAGAAAAAATTTCAGTCCTGGTGGTATCTGGTTAATTTCACCTATGATCCCATTGAGAGCAAGGCCACAGCTTTTGTCCTAACGATACGCAATGCTTTGGTATACACCATATACCGAATCATTGCGCTGGGGTTGAATCACCAAGGAGCCATACTCTATCCAATAGAGCACAGAGTGTGGGCACAACAAAATGAGAATAAATGGCAAACTGTTGATGTTGACGCATGCATTTCACGAGACCAACAAGGATTCATTTGTGAGAGTAATACCTTCAAAGTGCAAGACATTTGTCTTGACACCAACCAGAATGTTTGTCACTTTGAGATACATCCCGATGAAACCCCAGAGACTGTGCTTGTATATATTGGGAAAGGGTGCGTTTCCATGAGGTCTCCCTGTAGTCTTGTATTCGTAGATGACATAGTGGTGGATATAAGTAATCACTCAAATCTTTGTGTTTATAACTTTACTAACATTATCGGATGTGACTTCAGTTATTCAGCTCCTGTTATGTCTTTTCAATTGCTACAATCTAATTATACGTTGATTGGAGATTTATTGCCTACCCCTATCAGAATGAATCTCTCGCCAGTGAAGAAGCTGCTACAACGCGATGAATTGAAGCGACTGTTGAAAGAGGCCCAAGAAAATGGACAGAGAACTTTGATTACCGTCCATCATGATGTTGAAGAACTACACCAAGTGCTGGAAAGAGTCAAGAGAGACGGAGGACATGAATGGGGAGACACTCTTTTTGGATGGTCGCCGACAGCTACAGGACTTTATAACAAGATGCTCCATCCTCTTGTTGTTCTACTAATACTCACTGTATTGTGCTTCGCTTTGACAATTGTTTTGTATGTTAGACTTTGGATTATGATGAAAAGTTTAACTCGTTTGATCACTCCACGAGATGTATTGGCACTTGATATCCCTCACCACAAGAACACATGTGATCTTTCCTATCAGTATTGATTATCGTGGAGCTTCAGTGACTGTCGTCACGGGGTGGATTATGTGGAATAAATACTAAATTGGCTAAAAATACAAAAGTACAGCATTGTTCACACAATAAGGAAAAGTATAAATCAATAGGCTTCTGAGGTAGAAAACAGCCGCAGCTGGCATGAAGAATACAACACCTGTGGTTCCCTGATAAGGATGCTTGTGAAGCTACATGAGGTACGGGGCGGGATGCAATTATTCCGCGGCTTTACCTTATGATGTATAGCAGATACGGGAATGGGATGGTACCATGAAACAGATAAGCTGCCAATTAGCTGCCCGCTCGATACTCAGAGCCAACATTTTGTCAAATTTTGATGAGATGCTGTCCTTTGTGCGAACTTTGCTCGTTATAATGTCATTATAATACCAAAACACACCTCCATCCCAAAGGCTACCCGCCTCCAAGGTGTGACCACTCCTTCTTGAGTCTGCGCCCTGAATTTCTCGTAAACTATACCTTTAATTGTGAAGCGAGAAAATTTTACACCAATCATGATAAAAGCATGTATGACTAAAGTCACTCAAACTCCACCTTGAAGATAACAAATAGTATAAAAATAGCCCGAGAGAGGGGGGATACCCAGGGAAGGCACCATCTCAAAGAATTCCATCACTGACTTCTGGGATTAGTCAACGGGCTGAGCCTCTCTTCCCCCTCATAGGGACGCCTTTGGGTAAGACTTCGATTACACCGAGTGCTTCCTCGGGAAACTTAGAAATTTCTCTAGACAATCTCTTTCCTACATTTATAGCCAGGCTGTATGGTTTATAACTTTGTTGCGCGTTTTGTATATGTAACAATACTTTCATTTGCACGTGCTTTGCAGACAGTGTATTTATCACCGGCAATCCTAAGAACCTATGTACCTGTTGTTTAAATAAACTGCACTGTTTAAGTAGCTAGTCGTTTCGGTTTCTCATTGAACGCGACCAAAGACTCGAGAGTGGCCGTGCTAGTTCATGAGCACAACTAGACTGAAGGTGCAGTCCACTATTAGTGTATCCAAATCGTAATAGTTTAATACATATTAAACGCGACTGGACTGATAGTGCTGAATTGGGCATCACTCAGAATTTAAACCTAGCCGCACCTGGCCTCCCACCTTGGTGAGGAGTGTTAGAACGCAAGGGGGTTTATTTTCTTCCAAAACCGCTTTGCCCCTTTCATGCAACACCCACTCAGCTGATGCAGCTGTCTATCTAAAACAGTCCCCTTTGTGTTAATTTCAGCTTCCTTTGCGATAGGTGTGGTCACTTCCTACATTCTTTTCTGAGCTTCATGAGCGCATCACCCTTGCCTATCTTCCCTGAGCCTTCTTCCACTGTAGGGGTTCGTTGATCGGTCACACCTTGGTTCCCAGTTCACCTTCCTTCATGGAGCAGTTCTCCTCTTGTTGCTCCTTGACAGCTCAGGCCTTGTTGAGCCCTGAGCTGAGCGCCACGGAGTCTGGCTCTCAGGCTGGGCAGGGACTTGCCCCCATGGCTCCCCCACAGCTCCAGGCTGACCTCCAAACCCTGCATGAAGCTGTAATCAGCATGCAGAGGCAGGTCACAGCCTGGATGACATCTTGTCTTTTTCAACTGCTCAAGAGGCTCACGTAGACTACATGCAGGAAGTCTCGAGTGACTTGCGACAGAAACATCTCTATGCCAAATTCAATAAATGCTCCTTTAAGAAACTGAAATGGGCATTCACTACAGCTCCATTCCTAGACTACCCAGACGGCCTTTCATTGTAGAAGTGGATGCCTTAGACGGATCCATAGGGGTCATCCTCTCTCAGAAGGTCAGCCCTAAGCAGGAACTCCACCCCTGTGCCTTTTTCTCTCAGCAGCTCGCTCCCACTGAGACAAATTACAATATCTGGGACAAGTTGCTCTTGGCAATCAAAGCTGCCTTTCACCTCCTCAAGGGGGCAAAAGATCCAACAGTGTTGCTAACCAACCACCATAGCCCGGAATATTACTGAGACATGACGTGTCTCTCTCTCAGCCTTGCCCTCTAGGCTTCTCTCTTTTTGCACTTTCACTTCATTCTCACCTAATGTCCAGGGCAGCAGAATGGCAAGGCCAATGCCTTGTCATGGAAGAGGGACTCAGACGCTTCGTCATCACCACAGCAGAGGATAATCTCACTGCAGTAGTTAGAGAAACCACTGCAAATTGGAGCACTTCTAGCAAAGCATTGTGCTGGCACGGCCTAACTTAGCCTGCAAAAACAGGACAGCTGCCCATATTGGGGGAAGAAGCTGTACGTCCTGAGGAGACTGCTGCAAGTACAGGTCCTCCATCAATGTCGCCATGTACCTGCAGCCAGATGCGTGGGCTGATGGAAGATACAACACCTGATTACCTGGACCTACTGGTGGTCCACAGTACAGGCCACAGTCCATGGACTTCATAGTAAACCTCCCCCCCCCTGCAGAGCAATAAAGCCATCCTAGTGAACACCTGTGTTCATACCAAAAGGCCTCTGCAAAGACCACAAGGTCTCTTGCAGACCCTCAGACCCTCCCCACTCCTGACCAGTCTTGGAAGTTGATGTCCATGGACTTCATAGTAGACCTGCCCCCCTCACAGGGCAACACAGCTGTCCTTGTGACTGTGGAACTCTTCACTGAGATGGCTCACTTTGTTCCCCCGGGAAATTGCCCACAGACTGCCTGACTTCCTAGAGCACATTTTCTGATGCCATAGCCTTTCCCAGACAGCATCATTACTGACTGGGGGAAGGGAGGGGGAAGCAGTTTACAGCCAGATTTTGGAAGGAGCTTGTAGGGCTCTTCCCCATACAAACTTGCCTCTTGCCCTCTCACCACCCCCAGACCAATGAGCAGACAGAGAGAGTGAATCAGATCCTGGAACAATATCTCTGGCATTACAGTAATTTTCTCCAAGATGACTGGGTCACCCTCCTCCCATTGGCAGAGTTTGCTTACAGCAATAACATCCTTGCATCTGAAGAGCAGACCCCATTCTTTGCTAACTTTGATTTCCACCCCCAGTCACCCAACCACAGCAGCTGCTTCACACACACCTGCAACTGGTGACCTGCTTGCACAATTCCAGCAAATTCACATCCTCCTCATAACCCAGCTGGACAAAACCAAAAGTGCCTACAAAAGGTAAGCAGGCAGATGGCATTGCCTGGCCACAGCCTTCTCCATTGGTCACTGGGTTTGACTTTCCAGCAAGCACATCCAGACTGCCTGACCATCTGCCAAGCTGGACCATCGTTATTTGGGGCCTTCCACCATGGCTGACCAAATCAACCCAATTACCTACTACCTGGAGCTCCCATGATCCTGGAAGATTCACCCACTTGTTCATGTCTCCCTCCTGAAGCCTCATCACACAGACCCCTTCCACTGCCAGCCTGTGACACAACCTGTTGTTATCACCACTCCTGCTGTGCTCACCCTCCTCATATACTGTGGGGATATATCCTGGTTGGTTAGGTCATTGCCCCTGCCTTTTCTGTAATTACCCTTTGTTTTTAACTTCCCCCCCCCCCCCCCAGAGCAGTTCTGCTCTTGCTTCTACTCGTCAATAACAGTGTGAGAAGTTACAGGCAGTGCCATGAACAGTGGGGAGAAAGAAGTAGGAACAAAGCAGGAATCAGTTTGATGCTGCCAAAAGTCACCCTACAGACAGAGCAGCCTCCCTGTGGGGCGCTATGAGTAGCCTGCATTCTAGCTAGTGCACTGATGGTACAGAGTGCATGCATCAGGTAGGGACCCACGCCTTCAGTGTGTGTACACAACCTCATGGGGTGCTCTCTCACCAGTAATGTAGGGAGCAGCATGGCTTCACATAAAGCTGGATCATCCACGTCTCCCACAGGAAGTGGGTGCAAGTAGAAATACCCACATTCCCAGGAGAGCGTGTGCATATAACTGTGTGAATGTGGGTGGGGGGGGATTAAAACTTCTTGGGGTTAGTTATAGAAGGGTGTTTAAAATTTTTTAAGTGTTTACTAATATTTTGTAAGTGTGTAGTATTGTGCTTTATCTGTTGAATTCCTGGTATTGATCCTGAATGTATTGTTTGCTCGCTGATTGCTGGCTAATTATGTCATTAATAAATCAATAAATCATTTGGATCCTGATTTGATTTAAACTACATGGGTTCACCAGCTTTTTTCCTGCAACAGAAGTATGAGGGCAGCGAAAAGGAGGGTGAAGACATGGGAAAAGGAATAATTTATGCAAATTATGGGATCAGGGCTGTCTGGAGGCACCTGCTGGACAGCCCTGCGCTGGATCACTGCAGCCTAAATCAAGACGTTAACAAAGCCTGTTGTTTTGACCATGCCATGCAAATCAAACCTTCTTCTGTGGTCAGAAGGATGGGAGGGAAGGGGGGCTGCTTTCCCTAGCTAGCAGGAGAACACTCTGACAGGATGGGTCAAGCATCCTGGTATTGCCATATCAGTGCCCATTCTAGTCATGATGGCATTTTGATAATCAGTGCCTAACATCTGACAGTCGTCAGGATCCTGATCTGAAGTCAGCAGACTAAATCAGTATGTCTGGGAAGGAGGGTCTGGTTACAGAGGGAAAAGGCCCTCTGGGGGAAGCAGATGGGTGCTTGGAACGGGTAGGGAAACTGATGGAAAGGCATGCATGGAAAGGGGGGGGGCAGCATGGACAGATCCTGAGCCATGATCCTCCCAGATGAAATGGAGAAATTGGATGGGAAACATAGTCACTAACTACTCTAAGAATGAGAAATTATGTAAGGCCACCCCAGGATTTCTGCATCACTGAAGCCCCCCCTGGTCCCACAGCCTGCAGCTCTGACTCCCTGGATTACTGATAGGATCTATTGCTGTCACCACACTGCCTCTAGTGCTGTGGGACCAGTGACCCTGTTGGTGAGGTCATTGCTTGACCTGTGTTGTGGCTGCCCTCAGCTTCTGGCTCGCCTTCCTTGAGGGGGTAGCCCTGCTCTTGCTGCTCCCTGACAGGCGTTTCAGTACCTAAGGTAGTCTTTTAAAGATTAAAAAGTGACCCCACTTGATGAGCAAGTAGTCTAAATGATCGTTTTAAAGTAGACAGGGCTTTAGCAATGATAAAGAATGCCTATTCATGTCATCATGCCATTACACACTAGCTTACATACATGACCAGTTCTGCTCCCTCTCGTTTGTTAACTGAGAGAGGCTACAGAATTCTCAGGGAACAGTAAGAGTGATTGCTTTGTGAGGGAGGGCAAGCTGGGAGACAAGGGTGACAGCAAGGCAGGCCAGGGCAGTGACCTCACTTACAAGGTGTATAGCCCCACTCTCAAGGTTCAGTGAGGGCTGGCTGCTCCCTAAGGGAAGAGGAGCCAGGAGCTGAGCATGATAACAAGGCCAGCAGAAGCAGTGACCTTGCCAGCAAAGGCCCAGTCCCACAGTACCTGAGTGAGACAATCAGGGCAGGCCCAGGGGACGATAGCCGGATTCAACCAAGAGTCCCAATTGCCAGGCAAGCGTGTAGTGATGAGGCAGGTTTAAGGCCAGGCTGGGAAGTCTGTCCCCAGGTCAAGGTCTGCATCAGTGGGGTCTATGGCCAGGTACAGGCATGGCCGTGGTGTAGTTGTAGCTCAGGTGGGGTCCAGCTGCTAGAGCCTCGGCTTAAAAGCAGCTTCCAAAGGAAGTGGGGGTGGGTCTGGCTGAGGCCTCCCAGCAGTGCTACCTGGGAGTGCTCTCCCCAAAGTCACCAGAGCAGGGGCGGGGGGGGGGGGAAGCACACTCTGCCCTCAGCTATGCTATATCTAAGTTAGCCCTGAGCCCAGGCAGCCAAACCTCCAGGAGGAGGGACTGCTCTCAGGGCCCTTAAACCCACAGTATCTACCTGGGTGAAGAGAGCAGAGCAGGTAACCAGGGCCAGACAACAGTCCAAATAGCCAGGCGAGTTCATAGTGATGGACTGGCTCATTTTTGAAGTCTAAAATATTGCAGTGCTTTACTGAACGTTGGATTGTTAAGAAAAATTTCCAAACTATTAAAGCCAAATCATATCATTACGTACAAAGGAAAGATTCCCAACAAAACCATACCAGGTGCTGGACAACGCTGCAATGAACACAGGTTATCTATGTGGATGCAGAAGATTAGCCATTACAAGAGAAATTAGTCAAATGTCTTGAAATGCTTTATCACCTACAGACTGATGATGAAGGTTCCTTTTTCACACAAACCATGATTAGCAAGGGCTTGAATGAAAGCTGAGAGGCAGAGGCTCAACCTAAATAAAATGGCAGTGATTCTGGGAACAGCAACCTAGGTGATAATAGGTATGATATCAATCCCTTCAGCTTCTCAGTCTGGGTCTGAGGAAGACAGTGTTTTAAGAATGAACATTTGGGGCATGTGTGTGCATTTGAGAAGATGAGAAAACAAGAACACTACACATAGTCAAAACCCTTCTTAAAATATCAAATTTCAAAACCACTTCCCGCTTCTTTCCCTAAATAGAACAAAGTACTCATTCTTCCTTCTACATTACTTGTCAAGTAAAGTAACTTCTAAAAGAAAGCTGTATCTTAGATTGCCAGAGCACATGAACAGCAGCCAATAATTTTCCCCTCAACAGCAAGAAAATGTTTTCCACAGCCAGGGAGCTCTAACAACCAAATAGATATTTACTGCACTTTATACACACACACAGAGAAAAAAACAAACCAAAACCAACTACTGCTGTAGAACAAGCATAAGAGAGTTCAACCAAAAGCCATCTAAAGAAAAAAGCAACAGATAAACAAAAACGGGAGGAAAGCAGCACCTCGACATCAGCATGTTCACATGAAGGGAGAGTCACTAGAAAATTTTTAAGACGCTCCCTGACATTTTGCATTCTTGTTTGAAGAGGAGGGAGTGTAGTCAGAGCATCCCTCCATGGTTTTGCAGCATTATCCTTCTCTCCTCTCTTCCAGGTAAGACATTCCAAATCATCTCCTTAAGAGTTACACTGAAAACATTCCTAACCCTTCCCCAGTCAGGCTTCTGACCAGCATGTGGTTGGGGATGGTTGCTGCCAGTAACTTTTGCCAGATGACCACCTTGCTGAGGGATAGGGCAGGATGACTCAGATTTGTGGCTCCCCCCTACATCTTGCATCTCATTCAGGTTTTCAACTCTATGTTTAGCTGACATGGTTCTATCGGAACTTCTGATATGAAGCAGACACCATATAATAAGACCTGATGAGAGGTTTTCAAGTGCAAGAATCTTGGGGAAAAAAAAGATCTAAAAACTTTTTCTCAGACAACATAGGTTAGAATGATTATGTGTGCACACAAGGTTAACATTGAGAAAAGGGGATATAAGGAGCACGAAAAGAAGAGCAAAAGCTTTTTTTTTAAAAAAAATCTAGCTCAGATTTTCCAAGGGTTTGTATATTCACAGTCACGCTTATTAGTAACCTGATAAAACATTATTCTTTCCAAGAAAAGAAGCAGGCAATATGTTTTAAGTAATTTTACCCTGGAATGAAATAGCCCACAGCACAAACAACACATTTTTGAGTGTCTGTGATACTACTTTAAGATAGGCATGAAAACATGTGTGTTGTAGCATCATTTCCAATATGGAAAAATAATGCAAACATAGAAAGGAAGTGTTAGGACATGGACTGAGCTAAAAAAATATAACTATCTATTCAACTACAAAGAGCAACTGAAGAGTTTTTAATATTGAATCCGAGTCACTTAGTTAAATATGTTTGCATTGTTGCTTTTAGACACAGGACAGCTACATTTTGCTGCATGTCATTGCATTTCACTGAATTGAGGCTGTACTGTACACTGAGTTATCGTGTCTGTTAGTCATTTTAACTGAGACAGGATTACCAGACATATCTTCACCATAAAAACTACAAGATGTTAGTCCTGAATTGCCTTTCAACTGCATATAGGCAAATCCAGGGCATTTTCAGTAGTGTTTGTCCACTGACGCCAACAGAAAAATCAGGACAGGGAAAGAGACGATGGTTTATGTGTGTGTATCTCCAATGTGTGTGTCTTCCTCTGTGCATCAGTGTATGTGTACACGCATGCATCTGAGTGTCTCCTTCTGTAGGGGTGTGCGCATGCGTGTCTCCCTGTGTGTGAGCATGTATCAGTAGCGTTAAGAAAGGCAGTTATTGTTTTTGCAATGGAGAAAAGCCGTTTCCATCAGAGGTGACATGATAAGGGAATGACTAAGACAAAGAGGCTCCAGCAAAGGCTTGTAGAACATCTCTTATCCCACAGACAAAAGGACAAAGCGATTCATACTGGATTAGTGTCTAGAAGGGGAGTCAAACATTTAACCAGGGCTAATGGCATTAAGCAATTTTTTTACCAAAAAGGAAAGAAATAAACTAGTCAGATAATCCCTTTAGGTGTAGCATAAAGAGAAGTAAACAAAGGCAAGACATCTGGGAAGGATTTTAGGCGCTCCAAACAGGCTGTGTACCCTGGAGTACCTAACCAATGGGAAACAGGGGAGGGAAAAATTCGGCCGGGATTAGGAAATAAATAGGTGTGTTTCAAGAACTGGAAGTGTGCCTACTTGCTAGGTCACCTGTTCTTGCAAGAATGTTCAAATAAAATGATGTGCTTCATATCGTTCACTGCCTGAGCCGTTGTTATTGGATAAGGAGCATTTCTCACAATAGCTACCAATGTGCATGTGTATTCACACACAAGTATCTCCCTGTGTCCACGTGCATACACTCATGACTGTCTCCCTGTATGTTTATGTTTATGCCTCCCTCTGTGTGCACACATCTCCCTGTCTTCCTGTCTGTGTGCATCTCCTTCTGCATGTGCATCTCCCTGCGTATGTGTGCATCCATGTCTCACTCTGTGTGCATGCTCTGTGTGTGCACATCTCCCCCTCTGAGTGTGTGCATCTCCCTCTGTGTCCATGTACATCTGTGTCCTCTGTGTGTGCATGGGGGGGGGGGGGAGGGGTGTCTCCCTCTATATCTGTATGAATCTAAGTGTCTCTGTGTGCGTGCACATATCTGTCCCTCTGTGTGTGTCAGCATCTCCACCTGTGCCTGTGAATGTGTCCGTGTGTCTCCCTCTGTGTAGGTGCATGACAGTTGCTCCCTCTCTGTTGCATGTGTGTCTCCCTTTGCATGTCTCTGTATACGGGTGTCTTCCTGTGTCAGCCTCTGTGAGCGTGCATGCACAAGTGCCTCTGCCTGCATGTGTGAGGGCATGTTTCTCCCTTCGTATGTGCATGAGTGTCCTCCTCTCCTACTGCATGTGCATTTGCTCAGTGGATGTGGGGAGAGCAGTGGATATCATCTACCTTGAATTTAGCAAGGTGTTTGACATGGTCTCCCACCCCATCCTTGTAGGCAAGTTGGTAAGATATGGACTAGACAGATGGACCATCTTGTGATGGGTAGAAAACTAGATAAACCGCTGAGCTGGAAATAGTCAAGACAGCTTAATGGGGTCCTGGATAACCTAATCTAAAACCCTGCTTTTAACAGAAGGTTGGACCAGATGATCTCCAGAGGACCCTTCCAACCTAGACTTTTTTATGAGGGAGACACACATGGACATATGTGTGCAGAGAGAAACATTAATCCATACATGCTCGCTTGCTACAAACATACCTATGGAAGCCTTTCTGGTTATTCTTGACATCTCTTGCCAGTTTGAACTCCAGCTGAGCTTTTGTCTTCCTAACTGCATCTCTGCATGCCCAAGCAATACTTCTATATTCTTTGGGAGTTTGTCCCCTTTTCCATCTCTCATATGCTTCCTTTTTTGCATTTGAGCTCTCTCAGTAGCTCACTGTTTACCAAGGCTGGTTTCTTGTTATGTCTACTCCTTTTCCTGCTCAGGAGGATGGACTGCTCTTGTGCTTTGAGGAGGCTGTCTCTGAAAATCTCCCAGGACTCCTGAGTTCCTTTGCCCTCCAAAGCAGACTCACATGGAATCCCTCATAACAGTTCCCTAAACAAGTTGAAATCAGCTCTTCTGAAGTCCAAGGTCTTTATTCTGCTACTTGTCTTCCTCATGCCCCTTAGGATCTCAAACTCTGTGATCTTATGGTCACTGCAGCCAAGGCTGCTACTGACAGTCACATCTCCAAACAAATCTTCCTTATTTGTAAGCAGTAGGTCCAGAAGAGCACCACTCCTAGTCAGCACATCCAGCAATTGCATTAGGAAGTTGTCTTCAATGCATTCAAGAAATCTCTTAGAATGCTTGTTCACCACTGTGGTGCTTTCCCAACAAATATCAGGGTAGTTGAAGTCCCCCATAATAACCAGGGCCTGCAGACCTGAGGCTTCTTTAAGTTGCCTGAAGTTGTTATTCTGTTTGCATGTATCTCCCTGTATGCACATACATCTCCTGTGTGCATGTGCAACTCTCCCTGTGTTTGTGTGCACAAGTGTCTCCATGTGTGAGCACATGAGCATTTCCCTCCCTGTGTATGGAGACACTCGTGCACACAAACACAGGGAGAGTTGCACATGCACACAGGAGATGTATGTGCATACAGGGAGATACATGCACATGTGTGCATGAGTGTCCTTCTCTGTGTGTGCATCTCCATCTATCTGTGTCTGTATACATCTCCCTCTGTGTGTTGGTGTGCACAAGTGTCCTCTTCTGTGTGCGTGTACATGAGTGTCTATGCGTTTCCACAACTACCTGATTGTAGGATACGGAGATGGAGTCAGTCTCTTCTTGGAGGTGTGCAGCAACAGGAAGACAGGCGATGGACACAAGTTGGAACATGGGAAGTTCCAATTAGGAAAAAAAAAAATTTCCCATGAAGGTGGTCAAATACTGGAACAGGTTGCCCAAAGAGGTTGCAGTATCTCCATCCTTGGAGGTGTTCAAGGCCCTGAGCAACCTGATCTAATTAGACTTGTTCTGAGCAGGAGGTTGAATTAGATGGCCTCTGAAGGTCCCTCTCAACCTAAATTATACTATGATTCTATGAGTGTATCTCTGTGTCTATCTCTGTGGGCACTGCTTGCAAAATATGTTTAGTTGTTACTGTTTAGTTACTCCCAAAATTTGAAGAGAGTTTAATAATATAGTTTTGATCCTTTTGGCAAAAACGGAAAACTTGTTTTCTTTATGACTAACAGGATTTTCAGCAACATCAAAAAAAAATAACTTCCTGATTCCACAAATAGGTGCACAACTCATTTTCTGGTAGCAAATATTTAAATGCACCAAATAGAGTTTCACCGATCCAAAATGGTCTTTTGCCAGGATAGGGAGTGGGATAGGAATAATTTCTTCTCCCCCATCTACACACCACCTGATTTGTTCTGTAAAATATCTACATTTTCTTAACACTAGAAGATTAATCACAGATTGTAATACATATACACTTTATATAAGTTTGAAATTATAACTAACAATGAACGTTCATCTGCTATGAGGATCCAAACACATTGTAAAACCTAACCATTTGATTTTGGTACCCAAAGGAGCTTAACTTTGAACAAACTGGTCCTAACTGTTCCAAGTGCCATAGTTGAAAACAAGCTTTTCTGACTGCAACATCACCTCCAACAGAGATTGCTCAAAAACTGTATGTTTAGCACAGGATCTGCATTAATGAACAACAAAACTTTTGAACAACCCCCCAAAGCTCCATCCCTTTTCAGAAGAAAGACAAGAAAGAAAGTGAACCCCCCCTAATCCAATGGCAAGATCTTGGTATGCAGTTACCAGGACTGTGATGAACTGAACAAGCAATAAAGGTTCTATTTCTTTACTGTACCTAAGAGTTCCCAAGTCACAGGTAACGTAAAACCTTTTCTTTCACAGTAATACACAAAGTCAATTTTATTATGAGATTATCAGAAGTGTGGGAGAGGATTTGGAATCAGACTTAAACCTGAGCCGTTCAACTACACCAAGAATGTCCAATTTCTAAACAGCAGAACTGAAACGAACTTTTGTCAAGTAAAACTTCCCTTTCTGAGATCACTTATATCTGGAGAAGATTTTTTTTTTCTGTTAAATATCATCTTTTGTGAAAGGCCCACATAACTGGGGAGGAGAGACAGCTATGTAAGAAGTGATCTCCAATACACATACAGAGATACTTCTTCAATATATAAACCAATTCAAATGTAAAAATTAAAATTTCTAAATTTTTAACATGGTATTCCTTTAAAACATTTCCAACCACAAATTCCAAGGGAAAGTGGTGAACCCTGTTGTGTATAAAATATATCTAATTTTAGAGTAAGATTTCTAACAGTGTAAACATCCATACTCCAGACTTCCATAAGTCATCTAAGTAACTCCCAAAGACATAAGCACAGTTACAAATATATTCTAGGAAAGGACTAATTAGTCTATTTCTCCATGCTCCAATCCCAAAGAATGATCTCTCATTGTTTGCTGTGCTCCCTGCACCAATGTATAATTACTGACTTCATATATATAAAACCTATGTTATAGATATGGTTATTATATGCAGTTATATAGTTATAGGGGTTTAATACATTATATATAATAGTTCTTATTGCCATATGCAAACAATGGTGAAAAAACATCTAAGACCCCAATCCTGAAAGCACAGTTGTGTTTAAAATTTAATCATTTGGGAAATCCCAATGCAGTCTAGAAGAGAACTCCCACGTTTAACAATAAACACATAAGCTTAAGTGTTGGGACCTCAGTCTTGAAAACATCATAGCTCCAAAATAAAAGTGAATTGAGTGATCAAAAGCTGTTCCTCAGAGGGATATCATCATGTAACCATTTTTAACAGGAAATGGACCTGACGCTTAAAAAGTCTCAGGTGTCAAATGGCCAATATACAGAGATTATTAGGAAGATAGGGTTTCCATAAGATGATGCTTTCACAGAATTTTGGAGTTACCAACATGTAAAAGAATTTAAGAAGCCATATCAATCTTAATAATAGTTTCAAAAGATGCTGACAATAAAGGAAAAAAGTAGTCAATCAGGTAGGGGACACTTTGGATTTATATACGCATGTAATTTTGGAACTGAATGCCACTCCTGAAGGACTGCAAGTTTCCCCACAAAATAAATATTCTAAAAATTAAACACCTGATGCTTACAAAAGTGTGTCAGTTCACTTTCCAATACCAATAAAGCCAAAGGACAGTAAGAAGGCAAGCAGCCAGCTACTCATTAAGGGAATTAAGTAAGAGTACATCACCCATACACTTATGCTATCTTTATCAACAGATCAGCTGCATTAGGGGGTTGTTTCTTTACCAAAGAACCATAGACAATCACTGAATCTCACATAATATTTTGGAGGATCAGCTAAACAGAATAACTACGATCAAAGTTACACAACCCTGGTATTATTCAGAATACAACAAAAGTTTATATGATAGTACAGACATATTTAAAGGCACAGTAAAAAAACAGTAATCTCAAATTAAAAAAAAAACCAAAAACGTTATATCAACAGACTAGGAAATATGAAGACAGCACAGATACTATATTAACAATTATTATACTAAGAACAAATGTGCCCTCTCAAATTTAATTACAGCATTTCTTCTCCAACAGCATAATTTATAATGCCACATCATAGAATCATAGAATCTTCATGGTTGGAAAGGACCTTTGAGATCATCGAGTCCAACCATACACACACACCCAAAAAAAAACCAAAAAAAAAAAAACAAAAAAAAAGAAATCTGATGCTAAGAAAAAAAAATATATGAAAGATCTCAAAGGATGGAATAACTTTAAATGCTTCTATCCTAACACCCAACTCGGGCTCTGTGGCAAGACCCATGCACCCCTTTGAGCCACATGGAGCAAGAGAGTTCAGAAACTTTCTCCAGCAGTCCAGTCCGCTCAACGATTCCAACACCAGAAATACAAGGAGAAAATACACAGAGAAGGAAATGGCTTCTCATCACAGTCCTGAAGACTCCACAAACCCCCGGTCTTGGTGAGTCTGTTTCTCTTAACCCCTGATACACTCCAAAGTTTCAGCTATTCGCCAGGAGGTACAAAACTTCAACAAGAGCCCCAACAAGTTTATTTGTTTTGGTATAACCCTAGCAGAGTTTTTGCTCAGTCCCTTTTCCGGGAGCCCCGATGTCTCCCCCGTGTGCACTGCTGCTCTCGTGTCACCCCCTGGGACTCAGCACCCTCCGGGCCACGAGGCGACCGCTCAAGAAGATCCCAAGCTCCCCAAAGAAGATGGAGGGCGATACCACGACTCTGGTCTCTCCCCCATCCCCGTGTGTTTTACCGCCTGGCGTCCAGACACCCATCGTGTCTCCCGTGGGGACACGTACCCGGCGGGGCGGGCATAACTCCACTGAAGTGTTGCGAAGGGTGTCAACTTCTGGGACCTTTGGGGGAGAAGATGAACAAAGGGGTAGTCCGGGGGGGGGGGGGGGGGAATAACCTTCCCCGCCCCAAAATACTTCTCCGCCTCACACGCACCGCTTACCTGACACGGGGGCTCTAGTGCCCAGGGCAGCGATGTGTCTGCCTCTGCCCTGAGTCTGGCTCTGAGTTCCTTGCTCCGGGAGGCTCGGCCTGTGTAGGGTTGGCGGCGGCTGCTGGCAGAGGGTGGGGGGAGGCGGCTGCTGGAAACGAGCAGCGCCCCCGTTCGTGGCGAAGCTGAGGAAGCTGGAGTGGATTCCGGGGGGCTCCAGGAGGAGGAAGGGAGCTGGGGGGGAGGCGACGGCTGCGGCAGTGATGGGGGAGGGGGAGGAGGAGAAGAAGGCGGAGGACAACAGCGCAGGAGGAGGGGGGAGGGAGACGGCGGAAGGAGCCACCAATCTGTTGGTGAGCTCAACTCCCCTACCCGCTTCTCCCACCTGGCGAAGGGGATCCGATCGATCTTCAACGCCGTCCTCCCCGGACTTTGCGGATTCCCGATCGTGGTTCCGCAGGCAGGCGGAAGGAAAGAGGCGGGAGCCGGGCTGCACAGCACAAGGTTGGGAGTTGGCGGCGATCAGCATCACTTCCCCCCGCCCGCCCCCAAGCAGTTGCAGCAGATGGGATCCCAACTGCCCAGACAGCGCACGAGGGGTGGTGGGCACGGCAACAAACTTCCTTTCGGTCTCCTCTCCCCTGCGAAGTAGCAGCGTTGGGGCAAGGGAGCTTCCACCGTTCGTTGACCCCCGGTACGGGCTCAGGGACACTGGGCGGGGGCTGAGACTGCTAGTTCGGCAGGAGAGGCGATTAGCCGTGCCTCACGACTCAAAGGGCTAGGGCTCAGTGCAAGAGAGAAAACGAAGGCAGCATAGAAGGCTATTATACCTTTCCCTCCCCCGCCTCCGCCCTGGAAAAAATAACAGCGCTACGCCAGGGGAGCGAAAGATACCCTTGTATCCGAATCAGTTAAGTCCATTCCCCCCCGTCTTTCCGTTTCGGGGACTTCCTCTGCCGTCTTGGCCCTCCTCGTACAAGACAGCAAGGTCCACTTCTTAATCCCGGCCCTGACCGGAAGAGGGGAGTGATTCCCTGCGGGTGCCTGTTCATGTATTAGATCCGCCTTTGTGTGTGTGTGCCTTCCCCTCTCCCTATGTAGGGAAGAGGCAAATCCTCTATCCCCTAACGCTGGTCTAGCTGCTCTCAGGGAAAAAGTTGCTTCCTTCCTCTTCTGCCATCGGCCTCACAAGCCCAGGATAAATTATACACGGTGAGAAAGAGTGCTCAACTCACAGCCAGCCCTGCATCTTCCCGCTTCCATACCAACTCTGTCCACTCAGATCCCAAGCCAGCAGAGAGGGCCAGTGCCTTTCTGGAATGCCAGCTCCCACACAGGACAGAACGTGACAACCAGGGGAGGGCCTCATCCTCACCAGACACACAAACTTTTCTCCCCTTGTTTTATTCTCTTCTCTCCTTCTTTTCTCCACTTTTTTTCCTTCCATCACACTTCTATTGCCAGCATTCAGCTGCACCATCAGGTCTCAGCCCAACCACCTTGGGTATCCCTTGGCCATGCTGGAAGGGGAAAGCTGTCCTGCATCATACAGCACTTGAGATGCTAGGGCATGTACTTCTCCCAGGCCTTGTTCCCTTCTTTCTTTCCACAGATTCTACTTGCCCCCACCCCCAGCAGTGGCAGTGACAGTTGTCTCAGCAGTCAAGAGCCTGGTGCTAAACTCAGGCAGAGCTCCGCTCGTCTTTATCTTTTTTCCCTTCTCCTTTAAAAAGCTTATAACCAAAGCATACAAGCAATGGAGGGAGGGCAGCCCCACACGGATTACTACATGTGCACACAGAAAACAGAAAGCTACTCACTAGCAGTACTGCCTGTACTACGTGGCATATACTGGAGCATCTCACATATAAGGCTGAGAGAGCTGGGGCTGTTCAGCCTAGAGAAGAGAAAGCTCAGGGGAATCTCATTGATGTATACAAATATCAGAAGGGAGGGTGCAAAGAAGACAGAGCCAGGCTCTTTCCAGTGGTGTCCAGTGACAGGAGAAGAGGCAACGGGCACAAAGTGAAACACAGGAGGTTCCACCTGAACATCAGGAAACACTACTGTGAGGGTGACCGACCACTGTGACAGGTTGCCCAGAGAGGGTGTAGAGTCTCCCTCCTTGGAGATAATGCAAAAGCCGTTTGGACATAGTCCTGGGCAACTGGCTCTCGGTGGCCCTGCTTGAGCAGGGGGGTTGGACCAGAAGACTTCCAGAGGTCCCTTCCAACCTCAGCCATTCTGGGAATCTGTGTATGTGTGCACACATGGCTATAAACTCAACAGGGAAGGCTTGAAAGGGTTTGGTAGACTTTTCCATCCCTGGCTCCTTGCCATCCATGCACTTTTGATTAAATGAGCCTTTGTCTTACCAGGGTGGCCCTGGTTCCTGGGAGATCTGCACAAAGCCAGGGAGTCTCTGCCTGCAATAAATATGCATCAATCAATTGTGTTGGAAAGCCCTGAGCAGACCAGATGCACCGAACTTGCAATCATCATTGTCCCCTTTGCGCTGCTTCCTTGATTGGGACTCAAGTGTGTCCTTTATGCTCCAGCTACCCCTAGATTGTCACATCGCTCCAATTCAGAAACACCTACAGGCATCTCCCCACATCTTACCCCCCTGGCCCTCCCGCATGCAGTGAGTTAGCAGAGAGCTGCAGGGAATATCTCTAATTGCAAAGGCCTTTCCAGCAACAGGACTGCCTTTGCAGTGATGTATTTCTCTCCCTTTCAGCCAAATGCTTTGCAGGCGGGGCGAGGCGAGGACCCGGGTGGGGGTGGGAGAAGAGGGAACTGCTGCGATCATTCGATTGGACAGCCGGGCTATTGCACGGGGCTCTGCGCCAGCTGCAGGGCCGGCTCTTCATCCATTACATGCAAGCGCTTGCAGGGCACAATGGCGGGTACAGGAATCAATTATTCACAAAAAACAAAGGTACCTGGGGCTTGTGGCAAGGTTTTGGTAGCAGGGTGAGGTGGGGGGGTGGGGCTGCAGAGGTGGCTTCTGTGAGAGACACCAGAAGCTGCCCCCATGTCGGACGGAGACAGTTTCAGCTGGCTCCAAGACAGACCCACCGCTGGCCAAAGCTGAGCCAATCATCGACAGTGGTAGCGCCTCTGAGATAACACATTTAAGAAAGGGTAAAAAAATGCTGTGCAACAGCAGCTGGGAGAGAGGAATGAGAATATGTGAGAGAAACAACTCTGCAGACACCAAGGTCAGTGAAGAAGGAGGGGGAGGAGGTGCTCCAGGCGCCAGAGCAGAGATTCCACTGCAGCCTGTGGTGAAGACCATGGTGATGATGCAAGTTGTCCCCCTGCAGCCCGTGGAGGACCATGGTGGAGCAGATATCTACCCTGCAGCCCACGGAGAACCCCATGCTGGAGCAGGTGGACGTACCCTGAAGGAAGCTGCAGCTTGTGGAGAGGAGCCCGTGCAGGACCAAGTTTTCTGGCAGGATCTGTGGTACTTGGGGGACTCACACTGGATGGAGCAGTTCATTCCTGAAGGACTGCATCCCATGGAAAGGACCCATACTGGAGCAGTTCTTGAAGAACTTCAGCCCATGGGAAGGACCCATGTTGGAGAAGTTTGTGAAGGACTGTATCCTGTGGGTGGGACCCAGCACTGGAGCAGGGGAAGAGTGTGAGAAAGAAGGAATGGCAGAGATGAAGCATTATGAACTGTTCGCAACCCCCATTCCCTGGCCCCCTGCACCACTCAGTAGGAGGAGGTAGAAGAGTTGGGAGTGAAGTTGAGTCTAGAGAAAAAGGGAGGGGTGGGGGAAGGTGTTTTTAGTTTTGTTTTATTTCTCACTATCCTACTCTGTTACAATTAATTGGCAATAAATTACATTAATTTCCCCAAGTCGAGTCTGTTTTGCCTATGACAGTAATTGGTAAGTAATCTCCCTGTCCTTATCTCGACCCATGAGCTTTTCATTGCATTTTCTCCCCCTGTCCTGTTGATGGAGGAGGAGTGATAGAGCGGCTTGGTGGGCAGCTGGTGGCCAGCCAAGGTCAACCCACCACATCACCTTTTGCCAGGCATGTGCTTTTTCACCTCCTGCAGCTCCACCAGCCTCAGTCTCATATACCCCTTATGTGCACAGGTTTCTTTCCCCAGTGCTCAATCTCCCCTTCACTTTCTTTCCACCCCTTTTTCCCCAGATCTCCCTGTATTTCACAGGCCTGTCACAGGGAGCAAAAGCTAAAGTCTGTATCTTCAGCTTTCCCATCACGTGGCATGTGCAGAAAAGTCACTGTCATATTGACTGCATGAGATTGGGAAGTAGGCATTATGGTGGTCATGGTGCAAGGCACATGTGTGCATTCCTCAGCCTGGCACCTTTAGAAACTTTTCCCTCGGCTTTATTTCCCCTCCTGAGACTGTGAAGCAGAGATGCTATGGGCATAATTGGTTGGTAATTTGTGACCATATTGCCTGACAAAAAAATTACTTCCCTTCAAAGAAAGCGGCAAGCTCTAATCCTTGGAGAATCCACTGGGACCTTCATGGCTTCCCAGGGTTACATGCAACCAGGGTTACATGGCCCCTTGCATGAAGATTAATTATAATTTAAAAATTCCAGATATTTGATTAGTGTAGTGATACCCAGATCTACTGTCAAGATCAATCAGAAGAGGTGTCTGGAAAGATAAAAAGTTAATTTTAATTAGGGACAAGAAATGGACAGGTGCGGCAGGGTGACAGACTTTTCAGTTACTTCGATTTACTTCAAAAATACTTCAGTTAACATTTAAAGGGGTAAAATTTTCTAGACGTGTAGCTTGCAGTTTCTTGGTGCAAGCAATTACACTGACCTTAGCATTTTATAGAGAGTTTGATATATAAGTAAACTTAAATTTGACACAATGGCTACAGCATATTATTTTGGTAACATATCTGGTAAGCATTTTTAATTTCAACAATTTTACATTAAAAGATACTAAGAATGCAGCTAGGACATTTTCTCACAAGAATTAAAAATGTGTGTGTATTAAAATAAATACCTACATTTGTTAAAATAAATTGAGTTTTAGTTTTCAGGAAGAGTAAATTTACATGTACATAACCAAAGAAAAGGTCTTTACTCAGCAAGATTTACTACCTAAAAGGTGATATGTGGTGTCACTTGTTGAAGAAGAATTATGTGAGCTTTAATGTATAGATGGAAAATTCATTTACTTCTAAATATCACAGTAGTGCCATGTTCTCCACACAACCCCAAATACAATTTAATTGATGGGAAAGGTTCCTTCTGTTTATTCTTTTACAACTGTAATAGTTAATGCCCATCTGTCATGCCCCACTCAGAAAAGAGGGGGGGCAAGTGACTCAGATTTGCAAATCCCCGGTAGCGCGGACTAAGGTGAGACAACTCTCAAGGTCTGTATACAAACATTTATTAGATTCCCACAGTGATTAGTATAGGTCTTAACTAGGTCCACGATAATTGGTTAGGTATAAAGCAAATTATGGCAAGCAGTAAGGTACACCTTGCGTTACTTAGCAACAGATATATAACAAATTATGGCAAGCAGTACTTAACAACAGATATACAATGAATTATGACAAGCAGTATGGTATGCCTTGTGTTACTTAACTTGAAAAGAAAAGGGAAAAAAGAAAAGGGAAAAAAGAAAAGGGAAAAGAAACAGAGGGATAGAGAAGGAGAGACAGAGAGAGAGAGAGACAGATTAAGAGATCACCGGTCCTGGTTCCAGCATTGGTCCAGCCAGTGCAGGGGGTCTTTGATTCATAGGAGCGCTCTTCTGTGTATCCCCCCAGGGAAAAATCTCTTCAGGGAAAATCTTCTTCCTAGGGGCACTTATTTTCCCCTTTTATGTTTGCCCTATCAGTACGACCCACCCCACTCCTAGGTGCAGTTTCGTCTCAGGTTTCTCCCCCCTACATGTAGCATGATTTGGGTGGGGAGACAAGAGCTACAGTCATATATGCATTTCGCGGATAATGAGGCAAAGGTCATTCATTGGGCACAGTAGCCTTTCGAAGAAACAGAGAACTATGAAGATTCCTGTTATCTTGTCCTTGCTGAAGAAAAGCAGGGCTGTTCTGTTTCTCTAAGACTCATCCTGGTGCCTCCCATGAATCACACAAGAGATAAGGATAAGCAGGTGTTAGCCTTGTCAGTTCTTTGAGCCTGGTACTTTCAAGTGTTTGAGACATTCCTATGGAAGGCTCAGAGGGCCTCCTCTCTGCTTTGTTTAGGGGAAATTACCGGTCGTCTCTTACACCATCCCCAAAGACAGTCCTTCATCACAGAAAGCTTTCCAGATTTCATGAGATTTTCAATGTCACCTACCTGCATCACCCCTTTTTCTCATTCCTAAATTTGGTTTGGTTTGGATTTTCACCTAATGTAAGAAGAGGTCACCATGCCACCTCCAAAGAGGTGATACCACTGGGCCTTGTAGCCTTGTGCTGAAAATCATGGAATGTCTTCAAGCAATTATCTAAGGCCATTTGAGGCCTTTCTAGGTTAGTTTGCTAAATTTCACAAACCTAAACACCCCACAGAGGGCAAGTAACCTCTAGCTAGCCACCTTGTAGAATATAAGGGTCAAAAGCACTTTTCCTTGCTGTTGCATGAAAGGGGCAAAGCGGTTTTGGAAGAAAATAAACCCCCTTGCGTTCTAACACTCCTCACCAAGGTGGGAGGCCAGGTGCGGCTAGGTTTAAATTCTGAGTGATGCCCAATTCAGCACTATCAGTCCAGTCGCGTTTAATATGTATTAAACTATTACGATTTGGATACACTAATAGTGGACTGCACCTTCAGTCTAGTTGTGCTCATGAACTAGCACGGCCACTCTCGAGTCTTTGGTCGCGTTCAATGAGAAACCGAAACGACTAGCTACTTAAACAGTGCAGTTTATTTAAACAACAGGTACATAGGTTCTTAGGATTGCCGGTGATAAATACACTGTCTGCAAAGCACGTGCAAATGAAAGTATTGTTACATATACAAAACGCGCAACAAAGTTATAAACCATACAGCCTGGCTATAAATGTAGGAAAGAGATTGTCTAGAGAAATTTCTAAGTTTCCCGAGGAAGCACTCGGTATAATCAAAGTCTTACCCAAAGGCGTCCCTATGAGGGGGAAGAGAGGCTCAGCCCGTTGACTGATCCCAGAAGTCAGTGATGTAATTCTTTGAGATGGTGCCTTCCCTGGGTATCCCCCCTCTCTCGGGCTATTTTTATACTATTTGTTATCTTCAAGGTGGAGTTTGAGTGACTTTAGTCATACATACTTTTATCATGATTGGTGTAACATTCTCTCGCTTCACATTTAAAGGTACAGTTTATGAGAAATTCAGGGCGCAGACTCAAGAAGGAGTGGTCGCACCTTGGAGGCGGGTAGCCTTCGGGATGGAGGTGTGTTTTGGTATTATAATGACATTATAATGAGCAAAGTTTGCACAAAGGACAGCATTTCATCAAAATTTGACAAAATGTTGGCTCAGGGTGGCAAGTAGGCGGCTTATATGTTTCATAGTAAGCAAGTAGGCAGCTTATCTGTTTCATAGTACCATCTCGTTCCCGTATCTGCTATACATCACCAGGCAAGGCCACGGAGGTTACATTCCATCCCATCCCTCATGTAGCTTCGCAAGCAACCATGTACAGGGAACTGCAGATGTTGCATTCTTCGCATGCCAGTTGTGGCTGTATCCTACCTCAGAAGCCTTTTGATTTTATACCTTTCCTTAATATGTGAACAATGCTGTATTTTTGGCCATTTTAGGAATTATTCCACACCTCTTTGGTGACCTTTAAGACGTAAAACTGCTATTTCACTTGGTAATAATATATTAGCTAACACCTTCTTTATAAGTTCTTCATATAAAAGTTCTTTCCCTTTTGCTATTTATTAGTCCTCGTTCTTCCCAAATTTTACCAAAGGTATACACTACCCCAAAGGCATAACAAGAGTTTGTATAAATTGTTCCTTCCCCTTTCTCCAATTAAAGTGCCTGGTTTAAGGTATACATCTCACATATTTGAGCGGACCATGCACTAGGTAATTTTTCAGATGCTTTTACTTGTTGGCTCACTCCATCCACCACCGCATATCCATTACACCTCTTTCCTTCTATCACTCTTGAAGAACCGTCTACAAACAAATGAAGACCCCCCAGATAGGGGTTCTTCCCTTAAGTCAGGTCGTATCTTAGTCTGGTACTTAATTACATCTATGCATTCGTGTGTAAGTTCTTCATTCTTCGCCTCTACTTTTCCTTTCCACAAAAAGCTCACTGGGTTAAGGCAAGAGCTGGTAGTTAAAAATCAAATCATCCTTTTCAATTAAAATTGCTTCATACTTCAGTACTCTTGAATCAGTTAGCCGTTTTCCGGTGGTTTAGGCCAAAATGGTTTTTACTTGGTGAGGGGTGCTAACTTCTATCATTCCCCTGAAGGTAAGCTTCCTACTTTCTTCTACTAATAAAGCAGTTGCAGCTACCGCCTGCACACATTCAGGCCATCCTCGAGAAACTGGGTCTAGGAGCTTTGACAAATATGCTACTGGCTGTTGTTTATCCCTCCATTCTTGAGTTAATATTCCTAACACAGCCCCTTTGTCTACAGTTACAAATAGTTGAAAAGGTTTCTCCAAAGAAGGTAAGGCTAAAACTGGAGCTCTAATTAGGCTCTGTTTTAAATCTTCCACTAAATTCTTCTCTTCTTCTGTCCAAACCAATACATTTGGTTCTTCAGCTAACAGTTTGGAATATAGTCCTTTAGTCTTTTTGAGCATACCCCTCTATCCACAGTCTACAGTACCCAGTCAGCCCCAAAAATTTTCTCAGTTCCCTCTTGGTCTCTGGCAGAGGTAAGTCTGCTATTCCTTTGATCCTTTCAGGATTTATTTTTCAACTCCCTTCACTGACTGCAACAGGGTAGGTTTAGACTGGACATTAGGAAAAAATTCTTCCCAGAAAGAGTGGTCAGACACTGGAATAGGCTGCCCAGGCAGGTGGTGGAGTCACCATCCCTGGATGTGTTTAAGACTCATTTAGATGTGGTGTTGGAGGATATGGTGTAGGGGAGAACTTTGTAGAGTGGGGTTGATGGTTGGACTTGATGATCCCAAGGGTCCTTTCCAACCTGAATGATTCTATGATTCTATGATTCTATGACTAGATGTCCCAAGTACTTCACTTCTGTTTCCACATATTGTAATTTTGTTTTTGAGACCCTCAAACCTTACTGCCCCAAAAAGTTCAGTAACTCATTCGTGGCTTCTTTTACCCTGCCTTCTTCCTCCCCAATAAGTCATCCACATACTGAAGCAGGACTACTGTTGGAGGTTTGAATTGTTCAAGCACTTGTTTTAACACTTGCCCAAACAAATTAGGGGATTCTGTAAATCCTTGTGGTAGTACACTCCATCGATACTGCTGCTTCCTTCCCATGTCTGGATCCTCCCATTCAAATGCAAAGATGTCCCTACTTCCCTCATCTAGGAGACAAGCCCAAAATGCATCTTTCAAATCAACCACACTGAACCATTTGTGTTGGTAAGGAATTTTACTCATGAGGGTATAAGGATTTGGAACCACTGGATGTCATGTCTGCACTATTTCATTAATTTTTCTCAAGTCTTGTACTAGGCGGGAGGAGCCATCTGCTTTTCGTACTGGCAGGATCAGAGTGTTAAAAGGGGACATACAGGGTTCTATTAACCCATCTTTGGCTAGTACTTGTATTACTGGTTGCAGCCCTCACCTTCCCTCAAGGGGAATTGGGTACTGCTTTTATTGAATCACACTCAAGTGCAGATTGAGTTTTACCTTGAGGGGTTCTATTTTTAATCCCCCTCGGTTCCCTTCACTCACCCATTATCTTTTGCTCACCCTGTTCTGTTAAAAACTTCATAGATACCACTATCTGTCCTCTTAAAGTTTCTATCTTTAATTCTAAACTAGTAATAAGATCCCTACCCAGGAGGTTACTCCCAGCTTCTGGTATATACAACAGAGTTCCCATCACTTTCTCAGTTTCACTTCCCACAGTCATGGGTTCAAAAACAGGGACTGAGAGACCTTCACCCCTTATTCCTGACACAACTACTCACTGATTAGACAATCTTGCCCCTTGGGGTATAAAATTCAAAGAAGTTCTGGAAGTCCCAGTATTGACTAAGACCACTTCCTCTTCCTGAGGTCCCACCTTTAAATTTATCAAGGGTTCCCAGTGGGACCTCGAGCTGGGGAACCCCTGACTTCCCTATGCTACATTATCAAAATTCATCAACAACAACACTCGTTCTTCCTTTCTCAAATCAGGGCACTCCCGCTTAAAACGGCCTGTTTTCCCACAATGGTAACACCCTGCCGGTGAACCTTGAGCTACTGGGAGGGGTGTTTGGGGCAGCCCTCTTCCCCATCCTCTTCCCCTGTTATTCACCCCTCTTCCTCGCCCCCAAGTTTCTTGCCTTTGGGTTATTACAGGATCAATCCTTTGTTTTACCGCTTGATCCACAGTAGATACCATAATTTTTGCTTTCTGCTTCTGTTTTTCCTCCTCCCTTTTGACATATACCTTCTGGGCCTCCCTCAGCAAATCTTCTATGGGTCTCTCGCTCCACCCTTCCATTTTCTGTAATTTCCTTTGTATATCCGGCCAGGCCTTCATGACAAAGTGAACTTTTAATAACGCCTGTGCTACTAGGTCATCAGGGTTCATGCCTGAATATTTTGTAATTTGATCCCTCAGTCTTTGTAAAAAGGCGGAGGGTGTCTCATCTTTTCCTTGTTGTATTTCAAAAGCTTTAATAAGATTTTGCGACTCTAGGAATGGCTTCTCTAATGCCCGCAATTACCATTTCCCTCAGGTCTTTCATATTTGTTCTGTCATCAGGATTATTATTATCCCACTGGGGATCCACATTCGGGAATTTCTGTTTGGCTGGCACTACACCATGGCCAGGTGGATTTCATCTCTCCCACTCTTGCATAGCAGCTCTCCTAATCATTCCTCTCTCATCTCCCGTAAATAAGATGGTCATTATTGACATCATCTCACCCCAGGAGTAAAAACTTGGTCCTAAAAATTGATCCAATTGTTCTGACACCCCGATAGGATCTTCAATTAGAGACTTCATTTCCTTCTTAAATGTCCTCACTTCAGTACTACTAATTGGAGTGCTTACATACCCCTCATATCCTACTGCTATAGGAACTTCTCTCAAAGGATACGCAGTCACCCTTTTCTCTTTCCCTTCTGACTGCCCTTTTCTTGGAGGAAAGGGGAGATTTTCTATATCCCAGTGGCACTGGTCTATTTCTTTTCGTAATCTGAAGTACTTCTGGGGGGGGGGACACTGGCAGTTTCTTCTCGTAATACTTCTTGTGGGGGTGTCACCTTTCTCTCTGCTATTACTTCCATTCTAGGATGTAAATTCTTCGTATCTGGTGGGTCTTGAGGGTAATTGGGGGGGGGGTACATAGTCTAAGGGGTCCCCACTTAGGGGATTCAACTTCTTTGTCGGTTGAAACATCACCGACAGTATGAGCTGAGAACATATAAAATGGATTTGGGTGTTCCCAAATCCTGAATCTATTCATCTTGACCCAGCAAAAAACATATTCACTCTCTTCTAATGAGGGTGGTTTCTCTTTCTTATTATCCCCTTTTTCATCCCTAGGCCTAGAATTCTTATTTCCCATTCTAAACAGAGAATACTCCTTCCTTTCGTTTCATCCTTCTCTGGCTGCACCCCTTGTGGGACTACAGAACCGTGGATCCGGACTCCACACTCACTTCATACCGCAGTACGTCTCAGTCACTCACACACACCAGGTCTCTTAGAATGTCCCTGACCACCAAGGTAATACTCAGACAATCCAACTTTCTTACCTTAGTCCGTGCACGGAGTTGCCTGGTCATACTCTCTGTGCCTACTTTTCCCCCCCCCTTGTGGTTCATATGGTCTGCCACTTAATGAGTCTTGGGATCCTGGTCGATTCCCTTCGGAGTTCCAGGCGACTATACATGAGACCGTTGAAATCAACGGGATGTGTCTTCCCGTCCTTCGGCGACAAGGACCCCTGAAGGGGATGACTTCTGAACCCGGACGAGCCCCCAAATTGTGAAAAACGCTCAGGCAGTGATCTATACGAAGCATATTTTATTTAAACATTCTTGCAAGAACAGGTGACCTAGCAGGTGGGCACCCCTGAGGTCCCGAAATAACTTTTTATTCCCTATTCCCATCCAAAAATTCCCTCCCCTGTTTCCCCATTGACTAGGTACTTCAGGGTTTACAGCCTATCCAATTCGCCTAAAACTACTTCCGTTTGCTCTGCCTCTGTTTACTTCTCCCCACCCTCCTAACCTGTTTATTTCTTCCCCTTTTTGGTAGTATTGCCCACAGGTAGCTGGTCTCAGTTAAGCATTCATCCTCCTGTTAAGCCGCCGATCCAGCATAGACTGGTTTCTCCTTTGTCTAAGGGATGAGCATTCTTGCATGTGTCCTGATAAGCCTTTGTGTTGTTAATCATTCTCTAGCTACATCATTGCAGACTGGCCAAGTTGTTCTTCTGCAAAAACAATACTTAAATTTTTCTTACATTTGTAAACAATCACGTGCTAATTCTTCTCCTTCATGTATGGGTAACAGAGATGCTGGATTTAAGGCACTAGATACCTTCATTATGATGTCTTCTTGTTCAAGCAGTATTGCTTGGTATTGTACCATTCTGTTCGGGGATAGAACAGAAAGGACATCATTGGCTAACACTGCTGCAACAGCATGTGACACATAAACAGTGATTTCCTGTCCCAAAGTCAATTTTCATGCCTTCTGTATCAACAGTACAGCAGCTGCCACTGCCCTCAGGCATCCTGGCCACTCGGAACTTACTTTATCTAATTGGTTTGAAAAGTAAGCTACCAGTCTTTTCCAGTTTCCTAGTGTCTGTACAAGTATTCCCAACACCTGATATTCCGTTTCTTGTACATATAGTTCGAAGGGCTTTGTCAGATTCGGAAGGCCTAAAGCTGGGGCACTCATGAGAGCAATTTTTATTGCATCAATTCCTTTTCATCAGTCTGAAGTCCATTCTAATAGCTCTCCTGGCCTCTTAACAGCTTCATACAAGGGTTTGGCCATTAACCCAAAATTAGGAATCCACAGGCAACACGAGCTGGCCATTCCTAAAAACGCTCTAAGTTCTCTCTTTGATCTAGGAGGTGCAATTTGACTTATTGCTGCTTTTCTTTCAATCCCTAATTTCCTTTCTGCTTGGGATATTTCAAACCCTAGATAGGTCACAGTTGTCTGAATGACTTGCTCCTTCTTCCATGACACTCTATATCCTGCTAGCCCCCCAAAATTCAATAGAATCATAGAATCATAGAATGTGTTGGGTTGGAGGGGACCTTTAAAGGTCATTTAGTCCAACCCTCCTGCAGTAAGCAGGGACATCTTCAACTAGATCAGGTTGCTCAGAGCCTCATCAAGCCTGGTCTTGAATGTCTCCAGGGATGGGGCCTCCACCACCTCTCTGGGCAACCTGTTCCATAGACTTATGGTTGCCTTTTTACATTCTTCATCTGTGTCCGCCCCCAGCAGTATATCATCTGCATACTGTAACAAGGTAATATTAGCTTCCTTACCTTGCCACTGTTTCAGTTCCTTCACAAATTACCAGAAATCATGGGGCTATTCTTGAATCCTTGGGAAAGCACTGTCCAGCATAGCTGCATTTTCCGTCCCGTTGTGGGGCTTTCCCATTCAAAAGCAAACAACTTCTGGCTTTGTTCTTCTAAGGGAATGGTAAAGAAAGCATCCTTCGAGTCTAACACTGTAAAATAAAATTGGAGTCAATTATGGTAGTTAACAAAGTATAGGGATTAGGTGCTACCGGATGGACATCCACTACTATTTGACTGATAGCACTCAAATCTTGTACCAATCTGTATTCCTGTGAATGTGGCTTCTTAACAGGTAGAATTGGGGTATTATATTCCAACTGGCGTTCCCATAATAGTCCATATTTGAGGAAATTGCTTATGATAGTTTCCAGTCCAATATCATAGGATACTGGTTTTGTCTTCCTGGTTTAACTCCTGGCTTCAATTCTATTTTTATCAGCTCGGCTGATTTAGCTCTTCCAGGCTTCTTGGTTGCCCATACAAAAGGGGTTACAGCATCCTTTATCTCAGAGAGAGAGTTGATTGGTACTTCTTTTCCTCCATTTTCTGTTGTCTTCAGTAATTCCTGTAATACATATACCTGTGCTTCCCAGACATTACTTTGTGGAATATGAACTCTAATTTTGTTTTTATCAAAGGATATTTGCACCCCTAGTTTACTTAACAAATACCTTCCCATTAGAGGTATAGGGTATTTTGGCATGTATAAAAATTCATGTACAAACATTTTATTACCAATTTTGCCTTTAATCGGTTGAAAAAAAGGTCTAACCTCATGTTTTCCCGTTGCACCAACTACAGCCATAGAATGTTTACTCATAGGTCCCTTACAGCTATTTAATACAGAATAGGTTGCCCCCATGTCAACTAGAAATTTAACTATATCGTTCCCCAGCTTAACATCAACCAGGGGTTCAGCTGGGGGTTACACTCTCTCAGCCCCTGGTCTGCATCAATCTGAGTCCTCATTGACAACCCCGATTAGTTCTTCTGGTATCAGGGCTGTGGCTGGGACAGGAGTCTGATCAGATGGTCCCTTTGGACACTCATTTTTCCAGTGCCCTTTCTCTTTACAAAGGGCACATTGATCCCTCCCTAGTGGGATTCTAGTTCCTAAGTTCCTTCCTATTCCTCGACCTCTTCCTCGTCCTCTTGGAAAACCTTGGGAGGAGGCTTGAGCCCATGCAAAAGCAGCTGCCAGGATTATTTCACAGAATCACAGAATGGTTTGAGTTGGAAGGCACCCCAACGATCATCTAGTTCCAACCCCCCTGCCCTGGGCAGGGACACCTCCCACTAGACCAGGCTGCTCAAAGCCCCATCCAGCCTGGCCTTCAACACTTCCAGAGATGAGGCATCCACAACTTCCCTGGGCAACCTGTTCCAGTGCCTCACCACCCTTACTGTAAAGAATTTCTTCCTGATATCCAATCTAAATCTACCCTCTTTCAGTTTGAGGCCGTTACCCCGTGTCCACTCAGACAGTTTCTCTGTATTCCTCCCAGTCTACCTGTTCTTGCTTCCACCTTCTGTAGGACTCCTTTTTGCTTTTGAGCTTGTCCAGGAGCTCCTTGTTCATCCATGCAGGCCTCCTTTTTTTTGTGCCTGACTTCTTCTTTCTTGGGATGCACCGCTCCTGAGCTTGGAGGAGGTGATCCTTAGCTTGGAGGAGGTGATACTTATGATCACCCTATACATCATGATTATAATGTATAGGGGAACCTTGTAATGCCTTGGACCAAAATCATACAGGTTCTTTCTGATTTTTCATCCCAGTCATCTGCCACAATCCCGAGACTGTATCGTCTGGAATTGTTACTTCTCATTCAAAAGGATATCCTTGCTTAGCAGTGTATAATTGTGCATGCTCAATCAAAGCATTTTTGCAGTCACCAAAGGCTTCTTGTTGCTGCTCGGTCCCCTGCCAGACAACTTTCTTCCTAGTTAATTTCTGCAGAAGACACATTAATATCACTAAATGTGGGATAAAAACCCTACAATACCCTAAAAGTCCCCAAAAGATCTGTAACTGTTTTACTGTTATTGGTAAAAGAAATCGCTGGACTGTTTGCTGTACCTGATTTGATATTTCTCTAATCTGTCCATGCCAAACTATTCCCCAAAATTGTACAGTAGCACTAGGGCCCTGTATTTTCTTTGTATTAATTGCCTGGCCTTGGTCCTGCAAATGCACTTTCAGCAATTTGGCAGCTGCTTCACTTTCTTGTTGTGACTCTGCCATAATCAATAGATCGTCAGTATAATAGTAAACAGTAACGGTACCCGACCATACTGCTAAACCAGCTGCTATCATTAGGTGGCAAATGGAGGGACTGTGTTTGTATCCCTGAGGCAATACTTGTAAAGTATATTGCTTTGGTTGCTGGGTCACGTCTTGCATTGAGGTGGCAGGCAGGGCGGAGGGGGGGCGTGGAGTTGGTGGTGGAGCTGGGGGCGGTCGGCTTTTTTGCATAAATGCTAACTTTTGCCACTGGGGAAACATTTCTGATGTTGTGATCCCATCTATTTCTGATCGTGAGATAACAGCTTGTACAAAATCATTCCACTTTTGTTTCTTTGTCACCCATGCTGTACCTCCTTTCTGTTTTGTCGGCTTTCCTTTATTGACCACCCACACAGATGGTCCCAAAATCACAGCCTGAGTTTCCCTCAAGGTATTTCCTAGGGCACCTACATTACCCATAGCATTTGTCACTGCTGGTATAATCAAGGGATTTAGTGAGGCAGGCGCTCCTCTCAAAATCTGCATTTTGATACTTCTCGTCACTTCTACAGTGTCCAGATTGCATCCTGTAACCAACACATGAGCCATCCCCATCTGCTGCACCAAATTAATACCTTTCTTGGTTGCACACTGGTTTCTGAGGGACAACACTAATTTAACAAGTTCTGTATATGCTGTTAAAACTGCTGCACAGAACCACTGATACAACACAGGTGCAATAATGTCTTGCCCGTCAGGACCTCTGACATTTTGCAGCTGAGCAGCTCCTCGTATCTGATCACAAATGGGGATAGGGCTTAATAAATCTTTTTCACTGTCTGATAAAAGGATAGATGCAGCTCCACTATCCCAAGCTGGCAGAATCCATGCCAGTATACCTTCCCCACTCTTTTGCTGATAAATCTCTAAAAATTCCCTTATCTCTTTCAGAGTGTCAGTACACGTGATCTGCACTCCCCTGCCTGCTCGTTCCCGCTCCCCCCTCATTTGAATGAGGGGTCGTGCTACCACCACCTCACTGCTTCTTAAGTCCGCATCAAATTCAAACTCAGTCTCAGAGCCAGAGGGTTCACTCCAAATATTTTCATCCCATTCCTCGGGATCACATGACAATTTTGTGGTGAGAGCACAAACTTGGGAAATTGAAAGCTTACTTTTACCATGTTTCTCCCTTTGTTTATTAACAATACACGCTACCAACTGGTCTACATTATCTTGCAGCTCATGGCACCGCTCTGCTTGAACAGTAATTACTTCTTGCGTGATTACCTTTTCATCCTGTAAACTCCTGTTTTCCTTTTCCAACTCTCTCACTTTACTATGTAATGCAACAACTTCACGATTAAGAGCTCTAAGTCCAGTAGCTAACAGACATCCCAATCTCCCTGCTAATTCACACAAAGAACGCGATGCCGTTTTCCACGGCAACTGACGCATAGCTGTTTCAATTGCCTGGGGGGGTAATCACTGCTCCGTCATCTAATTCAGGCCATGCCTGCGGCAGAGTCAATTGAGCCAGAAAAGCAGCAACAGGAGTCCAGTATTGAGTACTGGACCATCCCGAAATATAGGAAGACATCTCAGTTTCCCCCCCAACCCACTGTTTTTTCCTCAGCCATGGCATTGTTGTTCCTGGAGCTGCTGACTACGCCAAATACGTGAGCCGATGCAGGCAGGATGCAGGAAAAAACACAAACCACGGATGGAAAGCAAAGAAAAAATTTAACCTCGATACCTCACAGATCAGGGAATCTCTGAACCAACACCCAGGCAGAGGCACGCAAGCAGGGGACGTGGGCACCGTGGTGCAAGAGAGAGTTCTCGTTAGCGAGAGTCCTTGTTAGCAAGAGCACGCGTGGACTCCCTGTTCTTGCTGGTATTTCAAGGGTTCAAGCAGGCCTAGTTTTCCCACTGTGCTTTGATCTTCTTCAACAACAGGCCAGGATTCTCAAGCGGCTAGATAAGGTGTCCCTGAGTCCATCGCAGACTTCTGTTATCTAAGTGCAAGTGTTTTTCTTGCAAGCACCTGAGACTGAATAATGATCAGTGTGATATATGTGTTTTCCAGTACCCCAGGTGCGAGTCACTTGAGTGTATTTACAATCCTCCTCGCAAATCTTCCGTTGTTTTCCCACAGGAGAGACTGTCCTGCCAGCTCCAGCATTTGAAAAGATTCTCTCTTCCTTCTATTGTGTGTGGGCCAGCCTCTCGACTGTATGAGCACCCCACAGAGTTAGTCTCCCCCTGCTGGAGGGAAAGGGAGCCACAGGCACATGCTGCATTCCACCCTCTGGTTCTCCCTGTGTGACTAAGAAGGATATGAGGAAGTGGGACGGTGAGCCTACCTCAAAGCTAGAAGCCTATGCATGTAACATGTAGGGGAAGACAGCTGTTAAGAAGGACCGTCCAAGAAGGCTGTTGCTCCAGTTGTTACTGAGATGATGGAAGGCAACCAGCAATCCCCCTGATTAGATGCAGGCGTAAAATAAACTCTCATCTTGACTTTTGGTGTAGAGACAGCTGGTCTGACTCCAATGAGGAACAGAGGGTCCCTATCTTAGGCCAGGCAGAGGAAAGGGATGACCCAATTTACTGGACTGTGTGGATTTGATGGCCTGGCACATCAGACCCACAGGAGTATAAGGTTTGGTGGACACTTGGGGCACAGCATACCGTAATGCCATCAGGGCGCAAAGAGGTGGAATCCATCTGGATTTCTGGAGTGTCGAGGGGTCCCCAACAGTTGTCTGTGTTGGAGGCCAAGGTGAGCCTAATAGGGGACAAGTGGCAGAAGTATCCTACTGTGACAGGCCTGGAGGCCCTGTGAATCCTCAGCATAGACTACCTCAGGAGAAGGTTTCTCAGAGACCCAAAAGGGTATTGGTGGACTTTGGTGTAGCCACTGTGGACACAGAGAAGATTAAAGAACTGTATACCTTGCCCAGTCACTTAGAGGTTCCCTCTGTTGTGGGGTTGCTGTGGGTCAAAGAACAGCAGGAGGTGATTGCTACCATGATGGTGCACTGACAGCAGTATTGCACCAAGACTCCCTGGTTCCTATCTATGAGCTGATAGATTGACTGGAGAGCCAAGGAGTGATCAGCAAGACTTACTCACTCTTTAATAATCCCAAATGGCCAGTGGAAAAGTCTTGACAGAAGGTGGAGGCTAACAGTAGACTATCATGGCCTGAACAAAGTCATGCCATCACTGAGTATTGCTGTACTGGACATGCTAGAGCTCCAATATAAATTGGAGTCCAAATCAGCCAAGTGGTATGCTACATTTGATGTTGCCAATGTGTTCTTCTCAATTCCTTTGGCAGCAGAGCACAGGCCACAGTTTGCTTTCACTTGGAGGGGTGTCCAGTGCACCTGGCATTGACTGCCCCAGGGGTGGAAGCACAGCCCTACAATTTTTCATGGACTGATCCAGACTGCACTGGAACAGGGTGAAGCTCCTGAACACCTGCAATATATTGATGATGACATCATCGTGTGGGGTGACACAGCAGAGGAAGTGTTTGAGAAAGAGGAAAAGAATAATCCAGATACTTCTGAAAGCTGGTATTGCTGTGAAAAAAACCACGGTCAGAGGACCTGCACAGGGGTTCTAGGGTTTTTTTTAGGAATAAAATGGCAAGAAGGGTGTCAGCACATCCCAAGGGATGTGATCAATAACAACTATGCCTCCATGTCATGGTTTAACCCCAGCTGGCATCTAGAACCATGCAGCCACTGGCTCACCCCATCCCCCCCAAGTTGGGATGGGGGAGAGAATCGGAAGAGTAGAAGTGAGGGAAAAACTCATGGTTTGAGGTAAAGACAGTTTAATAGGTAGAGCAAAAGCCACACAGGCAAGCAATGCAAAACAAGGAATTCATTCACTGCTTCCCATCATTAGGCAGATATTCAGCTATCTCCAGGAAAGCAGGGCTCCATCATGAGTAACAGTTACTTGGGAAGACAAACATAATGCCAAACATCCCTCCTTCCCCCAGCTTTATATACTGAGCATGACATCACATGGTATGTAATACTTCTTTGGTCAGTTGTGGTCAGCTGTTTTGGCTGTATCCACTCCCAACTTCTTATGCACCCCCAGCCTACTCATTGGCGGGGGGATATGAGGAGCAGAAAAGGCCTTGACTGCCTAGAAACAACTAAAAACACCAGTGTGCTATCAAAAGTATTTCTCGTCCCAAATCCAAAACATAGCACTGTACCAACTGCTAGTAAAAAAGTTAACTATCCCAACTAAAACCACGACACCGCACCAGATAACAAAAAAGAAACCCAGGCTTTCCTAGGAGTTGTGGGTTCCTGGAGAATGCATATTCCAGGTTACAGTCAGCTTGTGAGCCCTCTCTATTGAGTGACCCGAAAGAAGAACTATTTTGTGGGGGGCCCTAAGGAGCTCCAAGCCTTTGAACAGATTAGACAGGAGATAGCTCATGTGGTAGCCCCTGGGCCTGTCCTAACAGGACAAGATGACAAAAATGCACTTCACACTGCAGCCAGGGAGCATAGCCTCACCTGGAGTCTCTGGCAGAAAGCACTCTGTGAGACCTGAGGTTGACCTCTAGGGTTTTGGAGCTCAGGGTATAAAGGATCCAAGGCCCACCACACCCTGACCAGAAAAGAGATACTAGCAGCATATGAGGGGGTTAAAGCTCCTTCAGAAGTAGTTTGTACTGAAGCACAGCTCCTCTTGGCAGTGCGGTTGCTTGTGCTACACTGGATGTTCAAAGGGAGGGTCTCCTCTACCCATCATATGACACATGCTACGTGGAATAAGTGGGTAGTGTTGATCATAAAGTGGGCTTAAATGGGTGTGGTGGGTTAACCTTGGCTGGCTGCCAGGTGCCCACCTGCAGGTGAAAACCTGCTTCACCATGGTCTTCACCACAGGCTGCAGGGGAATCTCTGCTCTGGCACCTGGAGCACCTCCTCTTCCCTAACCTTGGTGTCTGCGTAGTTGTTTCTCTCACATATTATCATTCCTCTCTCCCAGCTGCAGTTTTTACACCTTCTTAAATATGTTAGCACAGAGGTGCTACCACCGTCACTGATTGGGTCAGCTTTGGGTGGTGGCGGGTCCATCTTGGATTTGTGTCAGACATGGGGCAGCTTCTGCCATCTTCTCACAGAAGCCAACCCATGCAGATCCCCCCTGCTACCAAAACCTTGCTACGTAAACCCAATACAGTGTGCAACCACAACTCCCCTGGAATCCTTGAAGAGTTTGTGGACTGGCCAGAAGGCAGAGATTTTGGTGGATTGCTGAAGTAGGTGACTTATGCCCTGGAGCTGCCACCATATGATGAGTTAACAGAAGGTGAAAAGCATTATACTCCATTTTCCGAAAGATCCTGTTCTGTTGTAGGAAACCATAGGAAGTGGAAAGCTGCTCTGTGGAGTCCAATGCAACAAGTCAGCAAAGCTGTCAAAAGAGAAGGTGAGTTAAGTCAGTGTGCAGAAGTGAAAGCCACCCTAACTTTCTAATATCTCCTTGTGGCAGATCTACAAGCAGAGGCCTGCGTACGGCCAAAGATACAGTGAGCAGAGCACACAGTAACCACAGAGCCAAGAGAACAGTTCATACCTTCACTCCGTCCTGTGACGACCATATAACATTTTCGAATCTCAGACAAAGAATAGGGCTAAGTATTCTTCCTTCGCTAGGAACAGCAACGGCATTAAATATGTTGAATAAGATAGGGTGTTGGGCAAGTAAACAGATAAACCTTACAACTGAAATCCTATCTAGCTTGCTTACTGATGCTGATAGCATTCGGCATGCTATGTTGCAAAATTGAGCGGCTATTGACTTTTTGCTGTTAGCTCAGGGTCATGGATGTGAAGATTTTGAAGGTATGTGTTGTATGAACCTTTCCGACCACTCATCATCTATTCATAAGCAGTTACGGGATCTGAAGGATAACATGTCCAAATTAAAAGCGGTTAAAAATGGTTTCGATGATTGGTTAAGCTCATGGGGTATAATGGGATGGTTATCAGACTTCCTAAAACGAGGGTTCATGCTACTGTTGGTTATATTATTATTGATTATGGTAGCCTCATGTGTTCTCCGCAAAGTGACTGACATGATAGAAAATGCCATGCATAAGGTCTAGCTGGCTCAAGAAGAAAAAGGGGGTATTGTAGGAATGTGTCTGAGAGAAAATGGTCACGTGAGCCAGCCTCCCTACTATGAGAGATTAGATTAAGGGCAAAACAGGTGGTAGAAGATGGAATTAGTACATGGGAAAAACGGGAACTGAGAAGGTAGAAAACATGTTGTGCTAATGACTAAGTAATTTACTATGTGAATTCTTGTAACCAATCTGATCTGTGAATGAACTGCATGGACAGTGCGTGAACAGAGACTGTAAGCCAATCATATAGCTGCCGCTAGCGCGTGCTCTTATTGCCTGTCTCTATATACTCTGTGAAAACTTGAATAAAGGGAGAATGATCATACTCATATTGAGATTCCATCGTTACTCCGGGTCCGTCTCCCACTCCGACATCTGGTAGCAGAGGATGGTTCAGCGCGACTGAGTTCTCCGAGACTGCGGTAAGCAGCTAGAGGAGGGGAGTGGGAAACTTCGGCTGGGAGACGTGCTGCTTGGGCGCATCAGCGGGAGCAGACAACGGCGTGAGGTCGCTCCTCACCTCCCAGGCGCAGCTACGGAAACAGAAGCTGCGGCCACGCTTCTCGCTGGGATCCTCTCTAAGAGAGGGATTGAAACACCAGCGAAAATGTTGCTCAAACTGATTAAGCCGGGGCAGGAGATGGGGCAACAAGTAACAAAAGAAGAAGGGGCTATATTAAGACTTCTCCTGCATATCCTCTCTAAGAGAGGGGTGAAATACGATGAGCGTATGCTCCGAAGGTTGTTAACCTGGTGCAGAGAGAACGGATTCGCACCAGAGCCCCAGACAGCTTTTAAACCAGAAATATGGGAGGCTGTTGGGAAAAAACTGTGGGAAGTGATAAGTAAAGGAGACAAAGAGGCATCACCGTTAGCGATGACATGGCGGTTGGTGTTATCGACCTTACAAGATATGAAGGCGGAGCGAGCCATGGCAGCCGGGGCTTTTGCAGCATTACAACCCACGGGAGGGGGATCGAACAGGCCAGGTCCGAAGGTCTGGGACGATCCCCTGCTGAGCCCCTCTGCTCCACCTGAGGCTGATGGAGGAGGCAGAATGTCAGCAGAGACGGACAGAGCCGGAGCTGTTTGCTCCTGCCATTGCCCGCCTCGCCCCCTCCCCTCCCCAGTTGTCTCCCTGAGATAGAAGTGCTGGTTTTGTATGTCTGCTGTGTAAGTGTGTGTGGGCGCCAGCTTATACCTGCTGATCAGCATGTGTGCTACTGTTTGATTTTTGTTGTGTGCCGTGTCGTTAGGTGACTCCACTTGAGCAGGTGTTCTGCCCAGTGTGGTACTGTTCTCGTATGCATCTAGGGCTGACACTCCGTCAAGTGAAGAAGTTTGTATATACACAATGTTTAGACGTAAGGCGAGCGCGCCCCAGGCAGATACACCAGGATGGGCTGTAGAACCGATGGAAGTCCTGAAATATTGGGGGAGTTTTCACGAGCCGACACGTTTACACTCTCGGGAATGGCTCGCCCGTGCAGGGCATATCGCTGGTTGTTTGTTATTTGTCTATAAGATCATGGTTGATTGGGAAAAGGAGTTGAGACAAAGTCTATAGGATGCTCTGTAGGAAAATGAGAAACTTAAGGAAAAATGAGAAACTGAGCTCTTGTTGCAAAGGCAGACTTTTATGTCAGTCGTAAGTGATGGGAAAAAAAAAAGAAAAAAGAAAAAAAAAAGAAGAAGAAAAAGGAAAAAAAAAAGAAAAAAAGAGAGAAAAAGAAAAAAAAAAAAAAGAAAAGAAACCAAACAGGAACAATTAGATGGGAAATGTGCCACGTTAGTACAAAAGTGTGCCATACGCATTACGAGAAAGCATCAGAAAAAGAGAAATAGGACACCTGATTCAAAGCAGTACCATAGAGATATGTTTTTGGTTTTTTCCTATATGTGTCTATGTTATTGCATGCCTTAGTAGATTGCTCTGTGTTATACCCTGTGAGACTAAAATGAACCCAGCAGAAGCGGTCTCTTGAGCAAGGGGGTGGAATATGGGAAAGCAACGGCAGATCAGCGAGGAGGACTGTAAATACACTCAAGGGACTCGCACCTGGGTGCTGGAAAACACATATATCACACCAATTGTTATTCAGTCTCGGGTGCTTGCAAGCAAAACATTTGGATGATATAAGCCTGTAATGGATTCACAGACACCTTATCCAGCTGCTTGAGAATCTTGGCCTGTTGTGGAAGAAGATCAAAGCACAGTACCAGCAAGAACAGGGAGTCCGCATGCGCTCTAGCTAACAAGGACTCTTTTGCTGCCAAGGATTCTTGCTAACAAGGACTAGGGCTTTCCCTGCCGCAACCCCGGGGGCTAGCAAGGATGTTACAACCGTAGTGGGAAGATCCCAAAACTGGACTTCTTCATTACATGTCGAATCAAGGGTCACGACAGATCGTTTCTACCGTGCATGCTGATTCGTCACGTTCCACACTGTGGTGTTCAATAGATCTTTCAGTGACGGCTTAAACATTGTCAATTTACCTATATAACATGGTCCTCCCACAGGTCGCACAGGAACACCTTACCAGGCGCGATCACCACAAATCAAAAATAATCCTGGGGGTAAGGCCTTTGCCGAATCGTTGTTCCAATGATTCCCCACCCCTGTGGTGTCTCCACAAAAGTTCACTAGGGTCGTGTTAAATGTTGGGTAAACTGAATTGAATCCTGCTGTATTAAAAGAAGCCGAAATACCAAGGGTTCTTAATTTTGTGCTCAGCTGCAGTGCTTTGCTCCCAAAGAAGACACAAGACCCGTTACGTGGAATGGAACCGAGCAAATCAAGTTCTTGTGGTGGAACAGGGGCAGTGACGTTAAGTGAATTAATAATTAGACCGGTCAACACCACCAGTCCTATAAATTTCGTACTATTGTGCTGACAGAGCATGTTGTATACGGCTGGGATGGACACCTTGTTGGTCTGATTACAAGCTTGTTCTAACGTCAATTTCAACACAGACGCATTCCAAACATACCCAGAAAAAACTTGGGGGTCATATATGGGGACTCCTATTAAACATGTTTGAAAAGGATCCCTGGGGTTGCCATAGACAGGCAAAAAGAATCTTGCCCCGTCTGATTAGCTATTGTCACCCATATGTTTTCTCGGGGCGTGATAGGTACTGCAGGATGGCAGCTGCAACTTCCAATCACAAGGATAAGCCCGACACTAATTCCCAGTGGCATCGTCAAATATCAGTACCCTTGCCCTTCTTTCTGCGCTGTAGATGACCGAACCTGTTGCTACAGTGACGTACTACCTGTTCCCACTAGCCCTCCGGAACCGACCAAACCTCTGGCAGTAGCACTGTGTAACAGCACTGTATGCCACACCTTGACCAATCCTTGTGAATGGTAGACTTCCCTAATCTCCTGTCGTTCAGCCAGCTCGTGTTGAGGTGAACCTGACTCTATGTACTCTATTGCAATAGCTAAACGAATTAAACCCGTCACCTTACTTAGTTCCTTATTAAAACACACAGCACACCGGAATTAAAATGCACAGCACACCCCGTCACCTTACTTAATTCCTTATTAAAACACATAGCACACCAGAATTAAAACACACAGCACACCAGATTAAAACACACAGCACACCCCGTCACCTTACTTAATTCCTTATTAAAACACACAGCACACCGGGCTGCAGCACGTGGTCTTTCAAACCACCACCGGCCTCGACAATCCTCACAAGGCACAAGGATCTATGGGTCACAGTTCCACACCTAGGGCACTGCACTTCTTCAGCCCTCATCGTCGTTGTTGGTATTGTGGGGTAACTCATTCGAATCTGTCTGCTCAAACCAGGGCTTTATCCACTTGGCTGGTACCCATCTGGTTCCGGCATCTGTAACGACACAGGCATATCCTCGACCCCAGGTTAATAATCTACACGGTCCTTCCCACTTCCCCGTCACACTGTTTTTAACTGCTACCATGCCATTTTCCTGCCTAAAATCTCCCAGGTCTCTCTGTAGACCTGTGCCTTGCCGCACGATTGGAGGTACAAGGCAGTGTTGAGGGAGGCGTAGGAAGTTCAGGACGTAAACGGCTTTGTTCAGTCAATCTAAAGGACTCAGCCCTTGCTCTCCCCCTTTTTGTTTTTGAAGCAAATTTTTTAAAGACTGGTTCATGCGTTCCACTATGGCTTGAGCCATCGGAGAGTGTGGTGTGCCAGTCACATGTGTAATGCCCCACAGCTGTAGAAATACCTCTGTTGAACGGGCTACGTACCCTGGGCCATTATCAGTCTTTATCACACGCGGTACACCTAAGGCCGCAAACGCAGATCGCAAATGCTTTTGTACATGTTTACTGGATTCACCAGTCTGCGCAGTTGCCCAAATTGCAGTTGAATAACAGTCTACACTCAGGTGTATAAATTTCATTTTTCCAAATTCTGACACATGGGTTACATCAGTCTGCCAGAACTCCAAAGGTCCATGCCCTTGGGGACTGACGCCTGGCTTGAAGTTAGGTATAAATGGTTGACAATCAGCACACGTTTGCACTATACCTCGGGCATCAGACTCCGAGATCCCGAATTGTCTGTGCAGCATTCGTGCAGATTGATGGAAGAATGTATGAGATGCCCGTGCCTGTACAAACTTATCTGGAGGTGGTGTGGCCCATGCAGGAGCCACAAGTTTATCAGCTCGTCTATTGCCCTCAGCTAAACCTTCTGGGAGCCCCGAATGGCTGCGAATATGGGTGATGAAATAAGGATGAATACAGGAATGCACGGATCGGGATCAAAGGCAGATGAACAGAGTCCTCCTTGGACTTTGGCCACTGAAGAAAGGGAGAGCTGACCCTTTGATCCCTCAGCTTTTATACTGAACGTGGGTCAGATGAGATTGAATACCCTGTTGGTCAGTTTTGGGTCACCTGTCCTGTCCGCTCCTCCCTGCAGGTGGGACCCCTCTACGTTTTTCTGCTTCTGACCCTCCAACAGGGCGAATAACAAAGTTAGCTGACCTTGGTTGCTATAGCAACAAGTATAAGCAGGAGCCTCTCTGCATACCATTCCTTGGGATAAATTATAAACATCAGGTCTTATCCATGCTAGAAGGAGATACTGTCTGAAAACTACGCCGTTAATTTCAGAGAGTTCAGTTAGGTAGAAGAGGCTTAGCTGCAAAATAAAATTACTGAACAGAAAATTGGTTCTGTTTTACCTCAGACCAAGACATTCCACCCCTTATTCCATATCATTTGCGTCATGCTCAGATCACTATTACTTTTTATCTCCAAATATATACACATATATACATACAGATCACTAATTTATGATTTATCTTTATACACAAAAGTTCTTTAAGTTCATTTAATTCATAATTGCAGGATTTCATCTATCATAGCAGACTCTCAGGGCAGGAAAGACGGTATGAAATTCATTGTGGTTCATGACCATGGGTAGCATGTCCACCTTGAAGAGTTTGCTGGATGCCACTTTATGAACCTAGCTCAGGTTTCATCACCGCTATGTTATTCTGAAAACACTTATTGAACACTGTTAGTATTATATAACAATTAACATCATACAGGTCAAAATTTAGGTTAAAATTGAGGTTAAATTTCCTTGAGGTACACATTGGACTTCTCCATTCTTCAGCATCACCCACCAAATACATCCAGGTCCTTGAGTAAAAGCTGTCTCACAAATGGGTTTGCCTTTGCCTGAAATAGGAAAAACCCAAACATTTTTCCCCAACATATTCCTTTCATGCACCATAGGGATTTTATCCCCTGCTACAGTACATAAATGTCTGATTGAGCAGGACCAGCTCGACTGATGGATTCCCTGGAGTTGATTAGCAATGTAGCTTGTGCTAAATGCTTGTCCCAATCTTTAAAAGTTCCGCCACTCATTGCTTTCAGGGTAGTTTTTAACAGTCCATTGTATCATTCAATTTTCACAGATGCTGGTGCATGATAGGGTATATGATATACCCACTCAATGCCATATTCTTTGGCTCAATTACTTATAAGATTGTTTTTGAAATGAGTCCCACTGTCTGACTTAATTCTTTCTGGAGTGCCATGTCACCACAAGACTTTCCTTTCAATGCCCAGGATGGTATTCCGGCAGTAGCATGGGGCATGGCATAGGTTTCCAACCATCCAGTGCTTGTTTCCACCATTGTAAGCACATAGCGCTTACTCTGGTGGGTTTGAAGGAGTGTGATAGAGTAAATTTGCCAGGCCTCCCCATACTTATATTTCAGCCATCGTCCCCCATACCACAATGATTTTAACCGTTTAGCTTGCTTGATTTCGGCGCAAGTTTCACAGTCATGGATAACCTGTGCAATAGTGTCCATGGTTGAATCCACCCCTTGGTCATGGGCCCTTCCTTGATGACCTGAAATGTCATGGGCCCACCGAGCTAAAAATAGTTCACCTTTATGTTCCCAGTCCAAATATGTCTGGAAAATGTTAGCGGCCTGATCCACTTGTTGTTTTGATGTTCCTCATTGGCCCGACTCATGGGTACATGGGCATCTACATGACGTACCTTCACGACTAGTTTCCCTAGCCGGTCAGCAATATGCCACAGTTCAGCAGCCCAGATGGGTTTACCTCTGCACTGCCAGTTGCTTTGCTTCCACTGCTTTAACCATCCCCACAGAGCATTTGCCGCCATCCGTGAACCAGTAATACAGTATTGGCCACTGGAGTATGGACTCCACACAGCAGCTTTCCACCTTTGATGCTTTCCTACAATATGACAAGATCCATCAGTGAACAAGGCATACAGTTTTTCATCACCTGAGAGTTCATTATGCGGTGGGGCTTCCTCAGCGCAAGTCACCACCTCCTCTGGTGGCATTAGGAAGTCTTTGCCTTCGGGCCAGTTTGTGATCACTTGTACAATTCCTGGATGATTTGGGTTTCCTATTTGAGCTTGTTGTGTGATTAAGGCAACCCACTTACTCCAGGCAGCATCGGTGACGTGATGAGTAGAAGGAACTTTACCCTTGAACATCCAGCCCAGCACTGGTAATCAGGGCACCAGGAGGAGCTATGCTTCAGTACCAATTACTTCTAAAGCAGCTCTACCTCTTTCATATGCTGCCAATCTTTCCTTCTCAGTTGGAGTATAGTTGTCCTTGGAGCCTTTGTATCCTCGGCTCCAGAATCCTAGGGGTCGACCTTGAGTCTCCCCTGGTGCTTTCTGCCAGAGGCTCCAGATAGGCCCATTGTCCCCGGCTGTAGTGTAGAGCACATTTCTAATGTCCCGTCCTGTTTGGACTGGTCCAAGGGCTACTGCATGCACAATCTCTTGTTTAATTTGTTGAAAGGCTCGTCGTTGCTCAGGGCCCCACGTAAAATAATTTTTCTTTCGAGTCACTTCATAGAGAGGTTTCACAATCTGACTATAACCTGGAATATGCATTCTCCAGAAACTCACAACCCCTAAGAAGGCTTGTGTTTCCTTTTTGTTAGTTGGTGGGGACATAGATGTTATTTTGTTAATCATGTCCATTGGAATCTGGCAACGCCCATCTTGCCATTTAATTCCCAAGAACTGGATCTCTCGTGCAGGTCCCTTGACCTTACCTCTTTCTACAGCAAAACCTGCTTTCAGAAGAATCTTGATTCTTCTTTGCAGATGGCAAAGGCTGGGGCTATGAGAAAGAAGAACCGCCCACTTAGGACAAGATCAAGTTCGAGACCATCTGAGGAACCTGAAGGTACATAAGTCCATGGGACCGGATGAAATCCATCCACGGGTCCTGAGGGAGCTGGCAGATGAAGTCGCCAAGCCACTTTCCGTTATATTTCAAAAGTCATGGCAGTCTGGTGAAGTTCCCACTGACTGGAAAAGGGGAAACATAACCCCCATTTTCAAAAAGGGAAAAAAGGAAGACCCAGGGAACTGCAGGCCAGTCAGTCTCACCTCTGTGCCTGCCAAGATCATGGAGCAGATCCTCCTGGAATCTCTGCTAAGGCACATCGAAAATAAAGAGGTGATTTGCAACAGCCAACATGGCTTCACCAAAGACAAATCATGCCTGATGAAATTGGTGGCCTTCTATGATGTTGCCACAGCATTGGTAGATAAGGGGAGAGCAACTGATGTCATCTACCTGGGCTTATGCAAAGCGTTTAACACTGTCCCACACAACATCCTTGTCTCTAAATTGGAAAGGCATGGATTCGATGGATGGACCACTTGGTGGATAAGGAACTGGCTAGATGGCCGCACTCAAAGGGTTGCAGTCAATGGCTCAACGTCCACATGGAAACCGGTGACGAGTGGCATTCCTCAGGGGTCAGTACTGGGACCAGTGGTGTTTAACATCTTTGTCGGGGACATGGACACTGAGACTGAGTGCACCCTCAGCAAGTATGCTGATGACACCAAGCTGTGTGGCATGGTCGACACACTGGAGGGAAAGGATGCCATCCAGAGGGACCTGGACAGGCTTGAGAGGTGGGCCTCTGTGAACCTCAGGAAGTTCAACCAGGCCAAGTGCAAGGTCCTGCACCTGGGTCATGGCAATCCCAAGCACAAATACAGGCTGGGCGGAGAATGGCTTGAGAGTAGCCCTGAGGAGAAGGACTTGGGGGTGCTGGTGGATGAGAAGCTCAACATGAGCCGGCAATGCGCACTTGCAGCCCAGAAAGCCAACAGCATCCTGGGCTGCATCAAAAGAAGCATGGCCAGCAGGTCGAGGGAGGTGATTCTGCCCCTCCACTCTGCTCTGGTGAGACCCCACCTGGAGTACTGAGTCCAGCTCTGGAGTCCTCAACACAAGAAGGACATGGACCTGTTGTAACGGGTCCAGTGGAGGGCCACAAAGATGATCCGAGGGCTGGAGCCCCTCTGCTATGAGGACAGGGTGAGAGAACTGGGGTTGTTCATCCTGGAGAAGAGAAGGCTCCGGGGAGACCTTATAGCAGCCTTCCAGCACCTGAAGGGGGCCTACAGGAAAGATGGGGAGGGACTCTTTATGAGGGAGTGTAGTGATAGGGCGAGGGGTAATGGTTTCAAACTGGAAGAAGGGAGATTTAGATTAGATATTGGGAAGAAATTCTTTCCTGTGAGGGTGGTGAGAAACTGTCCCGGGTTGTCCAGGGAAGTTGTGTATGCCTCATCTCTGGAAGTGTTGAAGGCCAGGCTGGATGATGCTTTGAGCAGCCTGGTCTAGTGGGAGGTGCCCCTGGCCATGGTAGGGGTGTTGGAACTGGATGATCTTTAAGGTCCCTTCCAACTCTAACCATTCTATTATTCTATGATATACGTTATATAGAATATCCTGCCAGGCTACTCCAAGGCCCATCACAGGGGCCATCAGTTCATAGAATCATAGAATCATAGGGTTGGAAGGGACCTCTGGAGATCATCTAGTCCAACCCCCCTGCCAGAGCAGGGTCACCTAGAGCAGGCTGGACAGGAATGCGTCCAGGCGAGTTTTGAATGTCTCCAGAGATGGGGACTCCACCACCTCTCTGGGCAGCCTGTTCCAGTGCTCTGCCACCCTCAAAGTAAAGAAGTGCCTCCTCATGTTTAGGTGGAACTTCCTATGCTCAAGTTTGTGCCTGTTACCTCTTGTCCTGTCCCCAGGCACCACTGAAAAGAGCCTGGCCCCATCCTCCTGACACCCACCCTTTAAGTATTTAGAAGTGTTGATAAGGTCCCCCCTCAGTCGTCTTTTTTCCAGACTGAAGAGACCCAAATCCCTCAGCCTTTCTTCATAAGAGAGGTGTTCCAGTCCCCTAATCATCTTGGTAGCCCTTTGCTGCACCGTCTCCAGCAGTTCCCTGTCCTTCTTGAACCGGGGAGCCCAGAACTGGACACAGTACTCCAGGTGCAGCCTCACCAAGGCAGAATAGAGGGGGAGGATGACCTCCCTGGACCTGCTGGCCACACTCTTCTTGATGCAGCCCAGGATGCCATTGGCCTTCTTGGCCACGAGGGCACATTGCTGGCTCATGGTCATCCTGTTGTCCCCCAGGACTCCCAGGTCTCTTTCCACCGAGCTGCTCTCCAGCAGGTCAGCCCCCAACCTGTCCTGGTGCAGGGGGTTATCCCTCCCCAGGTGCAGCACCCTACACTTGCCCTTATTGAATTTCATAAGGTTCGTCTTTGCCCAGATCTCCAGCCTGTCCAGGTCTCTCTGTATGGCAGCACAGCCTTCTGGTGTGTCAGCCACCCCTCCCAGTTTTGTGTCATCAGCAAACTTGCTGAGGGTGCACTCTATCCCTTCATCCAGGTCATTGATGAATATATTGAACAGGACTGGACCCAGTACTGACCCCTGGGGAACACCACTTGTCACTGACCTCCAACTAGACTCTGTGCCCCTAATCACTACCCTCTGAGCTCTGTCTTTCAACCAGTTATCTATCCACCTTACTGTCCATTCATCTAACCCACACTTCCTAAGATTCCCTATGAGGATGCTGTGGGAGACCGTGTCGAATGCCTTGCTGAAGTCAAGGTAGACCACATCCACCGCCCTCCCCTCATCTCTCCATCCAGTCATGCCATCATAGAAGGCTATCAGATTAATCAGACATGATTTCCCCTTGGTGAATCCATGTTGAGTACTCCTGATAGCTTTCTTTTCCTTCACATGCCTTGAAATGACGCCCAGAACGAGCTGTTCCATCATCTTTCCAGGGATGGAGGTGAGGCTGACCGGCCTGTAGTTCCCTGGGTCCTCCTTCTTGCCCTTTTTGAAGACTGGCATGACATTGTCTTTCCTCCAGTCCTCAGGCACCTCTCCTGTTCCCCAGGACCTTTCAAAGATGATGGAGAGCGGCCCAGCAATGATGGAGAGCGGCCCAGCAATGACTTCCGCCAGCTCCCTCAGCACTCTCGGGTGCATCCCATTGGGGCCCATGGACTTATGAATATCTAATTGATCTAACTGATCCCTCACTCGATCCTCCTCAACCCAAGGGAAGTCTTCCTCTTTCCCTGTTAATTCCCCGAATGCCTGGGACTCCTGAGGGCTGGGCCAAGCAGTAAAGACTGAAGCAAAGAAGGCATTCAGTAACTCCGCCTTCTCCACATCCTCCATCACCATGGCTCCTGTCTCATTCAACAGTGGGCCCACAACTTCTCTGGTCTTCCTTTTGCTTCCAATATACTTGTAGAAGCCCTCCCTATTGAGCTTGACATCCCTGGCCAGGTTTAATTCCAAGGTGGCCTTGGCTTTCCTTGTTTCATCCCTGCACGCTCTGGCAGCATTCTTGTAATCCTCCCAAGGGGTCAGTCCCTTCTTCCACTTATTGTAAACTTCCTTCTTCCGCTTGAGCTTTTTCAGAAGCTCCCTGCTCAACCATGCAGATCTCCTGCATCCCTTGCCCGATTTCTTTCTCTTCGGGATGCACCGATCCTGAGCTTGGAGAAAGTGGTCTTTGAATACCAACCAGCTCTCTTGAGCCCCTTTGCCTTCCAGAGCCCTAGCCCACAGGATGTCTCCAAGCAGTTTCCTGAAGAGGTCAAAGTTAGCCCTCCTGAAATCCAAGGTTGTAATTTTACTTCTTGTTGTTTTGTGCGTGGTACCCATGATCCTGAACTCTATCATTTCATGATCACTACAACCTAGGGTGCCCCCAACCTTCATGTCCTCCACCAGTCCCTCTGTGTTTGTCAGTACCAGGTCCAGAAGTGCTCCTCTCCTTGTTGGCTCCTGCACCACCTGTGTCAAAAAGTTATCATCAATGCACTGGAGGAGCCTCCTGGACTGTGCGTGCCTGGCTGTGTGGTCTTCCCAGCAGACATCGGGGTGATTGAAGTCCCCCATGAGAACCAAGGCCTGCGATTGCAAGGCTACCTTCAGCTGTCTGTAGAAAGCCTCATCAGCTTCCCCATCCTGATCAGGTGGCCTGTAATAAACACCCACAACAGTGTCCCTCATATTTGCCTGCCCCTTAATCCTTACCCATAAGCTCTCGACCCTCTCATCATCTGCCCCTAGTGAGAGCTCGATGCATTCGAAATGCGCTCTCACATAGAGTGCAATAGAGTTGATCAATAGCCCATCTCCACAAGCTCAGAGGAGCACAGGGGCACATGATGGCAGGCAGGAACCCAAATTAAGGACTCCCAAGGAAGGAACAACTGTTCTGGGCCTCTCCCAGGGCTGTCCCAGCTAAGCCATCGGCTCCATTATCCAGGTGTGAAACACATCAGGAGGAGTCATCAGGAACAGCTCTTCTCAGATCATCTTTCAGACTAAAGGGGGGGGTTGCCGCCCTAGGTGTTGGACACATTATGGGATGCTGTGGGAAAGCAAGGGAAGATCAGCGAGGAGGATTGTAAATGCGCTCAAGTGACTTGCACCTGGGGTGCTGGGAAATGCATATATCACACTAATTGTTGTTCAGTCTCGGGCGCTTGCAAGAAAAACACTTGCACTTAGATAACAGAAGTCTGCGATGGACTCAGGGATACCTTATCTAGCCGCTTGAGAATCCTGGCCTGTTGTTGAAGAAGATCAAAGCACAGTGGGAAAACTATGCCTGTTTGAACCCTTTAAATACCAGCGAGAACAGGGAGTCCACGCGTGCTCTTGCTAACAAGGACTCTTTTGCTGCCAAGGACTCTTGCTAACGAGAACTCTCTCTTGCGCCACGGTGCCCATGCTGTGGCGGTTTGCTCTTCCCTTTTCCCCCCCCGGCTCCTGCTCAAGCCATGGCCATCAGCGGGAGTTGTGATGAGTTGCACTTGAACTGTGGGAGATGGCTGGCAACATAACCAAAACACTGTCTGGAGTGGGAACCTAGGTATCTTGTTCCCATGAGAATATAACTATAGGTCAATTATCTTACTCCATAAATAGTGGACAGCCCAAGAGCCCTTTGAGCTCTCCTGCACGGCAGCGAGCTGCACGGCAGGATCTCCCCTTGAGTGGGGACGCTCGCTTAAGGTTCTTCTCCTCAAGGCTGAGAGATTCCTTGCCGCAACAGATTCTCGGTAAGTGACTGAGAGCATGCTAAACTTTGAAACCTTAGCTGAGTGATATAAGGATTGATTGCGCATATATAATCCTTTAGACATAAACCGTTGACCAAGTCTGGGACTAGGAGTGGATCCAGCTGCAGCTAGACTCCTCTCTGAGAAGGAGTTTAGAAAGCAAGGGGGTCCTTTCTGAACCTCATGACTCAACGGGAGAGTCTCCCTGACAGCTTGTCTGACCCTGGCCTCTATGCAGTAAATAATCAAGTGTACCTTGCCATCGAATCTCGTAAAACACTGTCGCATTCACTACTAACTTTGTTAAATCACTGTTTTATGTTAATAAACATTTCACTACTCTCTTAGAAGTGAAGTTATTCACTCCGCCCGCGACACATGTCCCCTGCTTGCGTGCCTCTGCCTGGGTGTTGCTTCAGAGATTTCCCGGTCTGTCAGGTATTGAGATTAAATTTTTTCTTTGCTTTCCATCCGTGGTTTGTGGTTGTGCCTGCATCATGCCTCACACAGATGCAGTGGAAAAGCACTAAGGGATTGCAAAGGACTTATTATGGGATGTTTATGGGAAAAACCAAAGGTGGAAAAAGGGATGGGTCTGCCCTTTATGAGCACCTTTGTAAGGTGGCTCAGAAGTGGATGGCTCTCAATCCAGAAGAGGAGCCTAATCAGAGGATGTTTAATATGTTTTATATTGGCCAATCAGCCCCAGACATTAGAAGGAAATTACAGAAAACCGAATGAGCAGTGGGAATCATAGAATCATAGAATCATAGGGTTGGAAGGGACCTCTGGAGATCATCTAGACCAACCCCCCTGCCAGAGCAGGGTCACCTAGAGCAGGTTGCACAGGAATGCGTCCAGGAGGGTTTTGAATGTCTCCAGAGATGGAGACTCCACCACCTCTCTGGGCAGCCTGTTCCAGTGCTCTGCCACCCTCAAAGTAAAGAAGTTCCTCCTCATGTTTAGGTGGAACTTCCTATGCTCAAGTTTGTGCCCATTACCCCTTGTCCTGTCCCCAGGCACCACTGAAAAGGTCCTGGCCCCATCCTCCTGACACCCACCCTTTAAGTATTTATAAGCCTTGATAAGATCCCCCCTCAGTCGTCTTTTTTCCAGACTGAAGAGACCCAAATCCCTCAGCCTTTCTTCATAAGAGTGGTGTTCCAGTCCCCTCATCATCTTGGTAGCCCTTTGCTGCACCCTCTCCAGCAGTTCCCTGTCCCTCTTGAACCGGGGAGCCCAGAACTGGACACAGTACTCCAGGTGCGGTGTCATCAAGGCAGAATGAATTTTTCCCAGTTAAGAGAAATTGCATATGAAGTATATAATAATCAAGATGAAAAAGAGAAAAGCAGAATTGGATCAAGTTACAAGCGTCATTGTTAGCCACAGCACTGAATGGAAATAGTATGAGAGGCAAGGGCAGAGGGAAAATAAGAATGAGAGGAGGCACCTCCAGAGGAAGAGGGAGCCCAAGGGTTGTTGTTGACAATAAACCACCTTAGAGCCCCAACCAGTGTGCCTATTGCAAATAGGAGGGACATTAGAAAAATGCATGTCCTGAGTTAAAGAAGAAAGAACCAATGATGAGGAGACCAATCTCATAATGGTGGAAGATTCAGACTGAGGAGGACTGTGGGAAAATATTACTGTTTCGCAGCCAATCCCATGGTTCCATTCAAGTTGAGGAATGAAATTATAAAGTTTTTAGTGGATAGTGGAGCTACCCATTCTGTGTTAACTAGTCACACATGTCCACTAAGTAAAAATATAATTCCTATTGTTGGGGCAACGGGAAAACAAACTGTAGGGCCATTTTTGAAACCAACAGAATGTATAATTGGAAATACTAAATTAATACATGAGTTTATATGCTAAAATGCCCATTGCCTCTACTGGGATGGATTTGTTATGTAAATTGAATGCTCAAGTAACGTTTTCTAAAGATTCTGTGTAGTTACACATTCCCAAGGACGCAGCTTGGAAAACTCCAATTTGTTTAGTGACGGGACTCCAAGTGTCAGAAACTCCTAAGAATATTTTACCAGATGAAGTAATGAATGCAGTGATTCCTTTAGTGTGGACGACAAAAAAAACCTGAAAGAGAGAAAGGAGCGAGTCCCTTGAAAATTGAATTAAAACCTGGAACATGACCAGTAAGAAAAAAACAATATCCCATTAAATTGGAAGCACCAAAAGGATTAGAATCATTAATTAATACTTTTCTGGAATACGGACTATTGCGGGAATGTCAGTCTGAATATAATACTCCCATTTTACTAGTGAGAAAACCAAAACCACAGGAATATCAATTGGTACAAGATTTAAGAGCAATAAACAAGATAACGTTAGATCTGCACCCGGTGGTACCCAATCCATATACTCTTCTCACAACAACACCTTAAAGTAATATTTGTTTTACAGTATTACATTTGAAAGATGCCTTCTTCTGTATCCCGATAGATAAACAAAGCCAGAAGCTGTTTGCCTGCAAGTGGGAAAATCCATCAGAATGTGAAGTCAGATTTAACAATATCAAGGAACAATTAATGAATGTTCCTGCATTAGGTCTACCAAATCTAAACAAATCCTTTCAATTATATGTACATGAGAGACAAAAAGTGGCGCTGGGAGTGCTAACCCAATTACTTGGTGTTGCGTGAAAAGGGCAAAGCGGTTTTGGCAGAAAATAAACCCCCTTGCGTTCTAACACTCCTCACCAAGGTGGGAGGCTAGGTTTAAATTCTGAGTGATGCCCAATTCAGCACTATCAGTCCAGTCGCATTTAATATGGATTAAACTATTACGATTTGGATACACTAATAGTGGACTGCACCTTCAGTCTAGTCGTGCTCATGAACTAGCACGGCCACTCTCGAGTCTTTGGTCACATTCAGTGAGAAACCAAAACGACTAGCTACTGAAACAGTGCAGTTTATTTGAACAACAGGTACATAGGTTCTTAGGATTGCCAGCGATAAATACACTGTCTGCAAAGCACGTGCAAATGAAAGTATCGTTACATATACAAAACATGTGACAAAGTTATAAACGATACAGCCTGGCTATAAATGTAGGAAAGAGATTCTCTAGAGAAATTTCTAAGTTTCCCGAGAAAGCACTCGGTATAATCAAAGTCTTACCCAAAGGCGTCCCTATGAGGGGGAAGAAAGGCTCAGCCCGTTGACTAATCCCAGAAGTCAGTGATGGAATTCTTCGCGATGGTGCCTTCCCTGGGTATCCCCCCTCTCTCGGGCTATTTTTATACTATTTGTTATCTTCAAGGTGGAGTTTGAGTGACTTTAGTCATACATACTTTTATTATGATTGGTGTAAAATTCTCTCGCTTTCTCGGGAAACTTAGAAATTTCTCTAGAAATCCCTAGAAATTTCTCTAGAAGTCCCAGAGACTTCTAGAGCCAAGGTAGAGGCACGCATTCAGACTGATAATGCTGAATTGGGCATCACTCAGAATTTAAACCTAGCCGCACCTAGCCTCCCACCTTGGTGAGGAGTGTTAGAACGCAAGGGGGTTTATTTTCTACTAAAACTGCTTTGCCCCTTTCACACAACACCACCTCTCTACAACCTCCTTTCAGGTAGTTGTAGAGAGCAATAAGGTCTCCCCTCAGCCTCCTCTTCTCCAAACTAAACATGCCCAGCTCCCTCAGCCTCTCCTCATATGACCTGGTCTCCAGACCCCTCACCAGCCTGGTAGCTCTCCTCTGGACACGCTCCAGCACTTCAATGTCCCTCTTGTACAGAGGGGCCCAGAACTGAACACAGTACTCGAGGTGAGGCCTCACCAGTGCCGAGTACAGAGGCACCATCACTTCCCTACTCCTGCTGGCCATGCTATTCCTGATACAAGCCAGAATGCTGTTGGCCTTCTTGGCCACTTGGTCACACTGCTGGCTCATGTTAAGCTGGCCGTCCACCAGCACCCCCAGGTCCTTTTCTGCTGGGCAGCTTTCTATCCACTCTTCCCCAAGCCTGTAGCATTGCTTGGGGTTGTTGTGACCGAAATGCAGGACCCAGCACTTGGCCTTATTAAACCTCATACGGTTGGCCTTGGCCCATCGATCCAGCCTGTCCGGATCCCTCTGTAGAGCCTTCCTACCCTCAAGCAGATCAACATTCCCACCTAGCTTGGTGTCCTCTGCAAACTTACTGAGGGTGCACTCAGTCCCCTCATCCAGATCATCATGGAAGGAACAGACACATCCAGTCCATTAATACATGGCTCTGTGGCTGGTGTCGTTGCCAGAGTTTTGAGTTTTTTGATAATGGGATGGCCTACATGGCACCGGGCTTATTAGCATCAAATGGGAAACACCTTTCTCAAAGGGGGAAGAGGGTCTTCGCCCAAGAGATTGTGGGGCTGATTGATAGGGCTTTAAACTAGATGTGAAGGGGGAGGGGGATGATAATATTAGGCTTGTCTGTGACAAGCTGTGGGTCAACATGTCAGGGATAGAGGGACAGCGTGCTAGTAAGGACCATCGACCTGTTGCCCTGAGGCATGCTGGGGATGCTACATCACAGCCATAGTCTTACAGAGATGAGCCAGGGGCTCCTGAGGTAGTCCAAGTCAACAGGGAAACATCTGTGAAACACCATGTCACATCCCACTCTCAGGAAAGAGGGGGGGCAAGTGACTTCAGATTCATAAATTCCCAACGGCGTGGATTAAGGTGAGATAAATCTCAAGGCCCATATAGAAACATTTATTAGCTTCCCAAAATGGTTAGCATAGGTCTTAACAAGTCCATGATAATTGGTTAGGTATATAACAAATTATGGCAAACGGTGAGGTATGCATCGTGTTACTTAACAACAGGTATAGGACAACTTATGGCAAGTGGTATTTAAGGTTATACTTAAGGTCATTACTTAACAACTCTAACCATTACTTAACAATTCTTAGAGAAAAGAGAAACTGAGTGATAGACAAAGGAAAAGACAGAAAAAAAGACAGAGAGAAAGAGATCACCAGTCCTGATTCCAGCGTCTTTTTCAGGGAATCTTCCCAGGCATAATCTTCTTCTTTCTTGGGAAGAATCTTCCCAGGCACTATCTTCTTCTTTTGTTTCTTCTTTGTTTCCCCCTAGGGGCACTTATTTTCCCCTTTTATGTTTGCTGAATTAGCATGGTCCACCTCCCTTGTCGAGGACAGCCTCCTCTCAGGTTTCTCCCTTCTCCCAGGTGACGTGTAGCATGATTTGGGTGGAGAGACGAGTGCCATAGTCATACATGTTTAGCATGATCTCTATAATCTTCATTAGCATATGCAGGGTTGTGCGCTTTCATATGCATTTCGCAGATAATGAAGCAAAGGTCACTTATCGGACACAATGGCCTCGAGAACTGAGAACTAGCAAGCACATCACACGAGTGGCAGAACTGTCCTGTCTTCACAAGACAGTTCTCCCACACTTTCAGGCACCAGAAGTGTTAGCCTTATCAGTTCTTTGAAGGCCAAGCCTGCATTTTTTATTTCCTTGCGAGTGTTTGAGGCATTCCATTGAAGGTTTGTAGGGCCTTCTGCCCCTCGTCAGGGAATTTACAGTCTGTCTCTTACACACCCCAAGGGGTGCTCCTCTAAGAAGGCGTCACTGCCAACAGCCGGCTGAAGTGCCTCTACACGAATGCACACAGCATGGGCAACAAACAGGAGGAGTTGGAAGCTACCATGCTGCTGGAAAGCTACGACATAGCGGCCATTACTGAAATCTGGTGGGACAAATCCTATGACTGGAATGTGGCTATCGATGGCTACAGGCTGTTCAGAAGGGACAGGCGAGGAAGGAGGGGGGGAGGTGTTGCCCTCTATGTTAAGGAATGGCTAGAGTGTGAAGAGATGTCCCTAAAGAACAGCCAAGAAGAAGTTGAGAGCTTATGGGTAGGAATTAGAGGCCGAGGCAACAAGGGCAACCTTGTGGTTGGTGTCTACTACAGGCCGCCTGATCAAGGGGAACCTACTGATGAAGCCTTCTTCCTCCAGCTACAGGAGGCATTGTGCTCAAAGGCTCTCGTCCTGCTGGGGGATTTCAACCACCCCAACATCTGCTGGAAAATAACACGGCAAGCTGTAGATGATCCAGGAGTTTCCTGCAGTGCCTTGATGATAACTTCCTAAGACACGAAACAGACAGCCCTACCAGAGGGGATGCCATGCTGGACCTCATAGTCACCAATGCCAGTGAGCTCATCAGGGATGTCAAGATTGGAGGCAGCCTGGGCTGCAGTGACCACGCACTGGTGGAGTTCACGGTCCTGAGGGATACGTGTCAGACGAGGAGCCTAGTCAGGACCCTGAATTTTAGGAAAGCAAACCTCCGGCTCTTCAAGGAGTTAGTCAATAGGACCCCCTGGGAAATGGTCCTCAGGGACACGGGGGCAGAACAGAGCTGGCAGATCTTCAAGGATGCTTTCCATAGAGCACAAGAGCTCTCGATGCCCAGGTGTAAGAAATCAAGCAAGACAGGCAAGAGACCAGCATGGCTGAGTTGGGACCTGCTGGTCAAACTAAAAGGCAAGAAGGAACTGCACAGGCAGTTCAAGCAGGATTAGGTATCCTGGGAAGAGTATAGGGATGCTGCCCAGGTATGTAGGGATGAGGTCAGGAAGGCCAAGGCGTGGCTGGAGCTGAACTTGGCAAGGGATGCTAAGAATAACAAGAAGGGCTTCTACAGGTATGTCAACCAGAAAAGGAAGGTCAAAGAAAGCATGCCCTCCCTGATGACTGAGAATGGCAAACTGGTAACAACAGACAAGGAGAAGGCTGAGGTTCTCAACAACTTTTTCACCTTGGTCTTCACTGCCAGCCTCTCTCCTCATGCCTCCCAAGTTGAAGAATTTCAAGATGGGGATCTGGGGGACAAAGTCCCTCCCACTGTAAGTGCAGACAAGGTTTGTGACCACCTGAGGAACCTGAATATACATAAGTCTATGGGACCTGATGAGATGCACCCCAGAGTCCTGAGGGGATTGGCTGATGTAGTTGCCAAGCCACTCTCCATGATATTTGAAAAGTCATGGCAGTCAGGTGAAGACCCTGGTGACTGGAAAAAGGGACACATTGCACCCATTTCTAAAAGGGGTAGAAAGGAGGATCCTGGGAATGACCACCCTGTCAGCCTCACCTCTGTGCCTGGGACGATCATGGAACAGATCCTCCTAGAAGCTATGCTAAGGCACATGGAGGACAGGGAGGGGATTCGAGACAGCCAGCATGGCTTCACCAGGGGCAAGTCCTGCCTGACCAACCTGGTGGCTTTCTACAGTGGAGTGACTGCGTCAGTGGACAAGGGGAGAGCTACGGCTATCATCTATCTGGACTTCTGCAAGGCCTTTGACACGGTCTCTCCCCAACATCCTTCTCTCTAAGTTGGAGAGATACGGATTTGATGTGTGGACTGCTCGGTGGATAAGGAACATGAGCCAACAATGTGTGCTTGCAGCCCAGAAGGCAAATCGCATCCTGGGCTGCATCAAAAGAAGTGTGGCCGGCAGATCCAGAGAGGTGATTCTCCCCCTCTACTCTGCTCTCATGAGACCCCACCTGGAGTACTATGTCTAGCTCTGGAGTCCTCAGCACAAGAAGGACATGGACCTGTTGGAGCGGGTCCAGAGGAGGGCCACGAAGATGATCCGAGGGCTGGAGCACCTATGCCACGAGGACAGGCTGAGAGAGTTGGGGTTGTTCAGCCTGGAGAAGAGAAGGCTCCAGGGACACCTTATAGTGGCCTTCCAGTACCTGAATGGGGCCCATAAGAAAGCTGTGGAGGGGCTGTTTGCGAGGGCATGTAGGGATAAGACAAGGGGCAATGGCTTTAAACTAGAGCAGGGCAGGTTTAGATTAGCCATGAGGAAGAAGTTCTTTACTGTGAGGGTGGTGAGACACTGGCCCAGGTTGCCCAGAGAGGTGGTGGAGGCCCCATCCCTGGAGACATTCAAGGCCAGGCTTGATGAGGCTCTGAGCAACCTGATCTAGTTGAAGATATCCCTGCTTGCTGCATGGGGGTTGGACTAGATGACCTTTAAAGGTCCCTTCCAACCTAACACATTCTATGATTCTATAAGTGATGATGGCCCATACATATTAATTCCAGTTGGTCCTCGAAGACTATTAGTAAAGTTTTTAATAGATACGGGAGCACAAATTTCGATATTAACACAAGATGCCAAGGAGCTGGGCGTGCGAGCCGGACTGCAAAGAGTTAGAATTACAGGTGTGAACGTGGTAACTCATGTATGTCAAACTGCTAAGATTAGTTTATGGCTCCCGGGCGAGAAGCGCATGTCGTCTACTTGCTTTGAAATTAAAGTTCATCATGAAAATATTTTATGTTTTGATATTTTAAACGGCTGAACCTGATGCCTGCCAGGCAGCAGTGTGTGGTCCTTTGGCTCAAACACCGACCTTAACCCGTGCAGAAACCAGGAAGCTGCAGGCTACTCTTACGAGTGAAGTTAATCACTCCGTCCACGACACAAGGCTACCCTTGAGCTTGACATTCCCCACCAGCCCCTCCTTGTTGGTAAGGACAAGGTCCAGCATAGTTCCTCTCCTCATTGGCTCCTCTACCATTTGAAGAAGAAAGTTGTCATCGACACATTCCAAGAACTTCCTGGATTTCTTGTGCCCCGCTGTGTTGTCCTTCCAACAGATATCGGGGTGGTTGAAGTCTCCCACGAGGACCAGGGTCTGTGAGCGCGATGCTGCTCCTATCTGTCTATGGAGGGCCTCATCCACTCCGTCGTCCTGGTCAGCAGACCCCTGCTGTAATGTCCCCTGCCCCTGTGTTCCCTTTAATCTTGACCCATAAGCTCTCCATTGGGTCTTCATCCATCCCCAGGTGGAGCTCCATGCACTCCAGCTGGTCATTGACATAGAGGGCAACACCCCCTCCTTGTCTTCCCAGCCTGTCCTTCCTGAAGAGTCTGTATCCCTCCATTTCAACACTCCAATCATAAGAGCCATCCCACCATGTCTCTGTGATGCCAATAAGATCATAGCCCTGGAGGCATGTGCACATCTCTAACTCCTCTTGCTTGTTTCCCATGCTGCGTGCATTTGCATAAATGCACTTCATCTGGGCGCCTGATGAAGCTGACCTACTAGCTGGAGTGGCTGCATTTCCTTCATGCTGCTCTTCAGGTGGTCTTCCTTTGGGGTGTTTTATCTGTGACTCCCCAGTTCCTATTGCCTCAGGAGCACCTGCCTCGTCCCCATAAGACTTCAAGTGTGCTGCAGCATACCCAGCATATCTTGGAGCAACAGATTGAGGGCATTCACTAATGACCCATCCCTCAGATGAGCAAGCCAGGTAATATCCCCCTCCCCCAACAAGCCTAGTTTAAAGCTTGGTCAATGAGACCTGCTAGCTCATGAGCAAACACCCTCTTCCCCCTTGCAGAAAGATGAGCCCCATCCGATGCCAACAAGCCTGGTGCCATGTAGGCCATCCCATTGTCGAAAACCCAAAATTGTGGCGGTGACACCAGCCACGGTGCCATGTATTGACAGACTGCACACGTCTGTTTCTTTCAGAGTCACTGCTTGTAACTGGGAGAACAGAAGAAAAGATAACCTGCACCCCAGACTCCCTTATTAACCTTCCCAAGGCCCTGAAGTCTCTTTTGATTTCTCTTGGGCTATGTATTGCCACCTCATTGCCACCCATGTGAAAGAGCAACAGTGGGTAGTAGTCCGAGGGCCGAACCAGGCTGGGAAGTTTCCTGGTGATGTTCCTGACCCGGGCCCCAGGGAGGCAGCATACTTCCCTAAGAAGTGGGTCTGCCCAGCATATTGGACCCTCTGTTCCCTTCAGAAGGGAGTCACCTACTACTATAACCTGCCTCTTCTTCCTTGTGGAGGTGGTTTTTAAATTGGGGGATAGGCCTTACTGGTCCTGGCAGCTCTTCTGGTGTAGCCATACCATCTTCCATATCATCCATGGGCTGGCCTACCTCCTTGAGAGCCTCATACCTATTATACAGAGGCACCTGGTTAGGGGATGTGGGTAAGGAGGGGGGTTGCTTGCCATCCCTAGTACAGACTAGCCTCCATTCACAGTTCTCCTTTTGGCCACTGCCTTCGGTCTGGCAGGGGGAAGGTACCAGATCTCCTTCAGCTTGGGGTTTTTTTGGTGGCTTTTCTGTTTTTTTTCTCAGGGAGTTCAGAGCCTGATTCCACCAATCTATTTCTTTCTCACTCTCCCTGATGCTCCACAGCCTTTCTACTTCCTCTTTTAGCTCTGCTACTAGGCTGAGTAGATCATCCACCTGGTTGCACCTCACACAGCTGTCACCTCTTCTACCATCCACTAGCTGTGAGAGGTTAAGGCACTCCCTGCAGCCAGAGACCTGGGTGGATGCATGCTTCCATGGCAGCTCTGTTTGTATGGCTACATCTGCTCTGGCAAGTGCAGAAGGCACAGGAAGCTGTGTCTTTCGGGTAGAGACCATGACTGAACTCCCCTCTTGAGCTTTCCATGCCCTTCTCGCACGGCCTTCTGCATGAACTGCTTTGCAAACTTCCTGGCTCTGCTGCTGACGTGCCAGCACCAGAGTGGTTTGTCTCGACAAGCGACCATTGGTGTCAGTTACGCCTTGTTTAAATCTGCCACTGCTGCTGCAGGCTCTGCCCCTGCCTTGTCAGCCACCCTCGTGCGAGCTGCGGGCTCCCTGCGGGTCCCTGCCACTGCCCAGGCTTGTCCTGGTCTCAGAAAAGCCGGGGAAAAGCCCCTTTTAGCCACGATCCCCTGGCTCTGCTGCGTATGTGCCAGCAGTGGAGCTGTTTGTCTCTGCGAGTGACATGAAGATGAGCAAGATGAAGATAGGTGATTTTCTGGGACGTTGTGTTGCCTGCTGGGGCTTTGTGAAAGCTCTCTGTTCTCGCGTAGCCCAGGGCTAAGCTCATGGCCATGAAGAGGGAGACTTTTTGGAGCACGGGGGACATGATAATCCAGGAGGCAGGGTCGATGAAATGGGCATTGTCGATGACAAATATGCTAAAATCTCCTCCAAGGGTCTGAAAAAAGCAGGTTGCTCTGAGGGGAATCCAGGGTTGGAAGGGACCTCTGGAGATCATCTAGTCCAACCCCCCTGCCAGAGCAGGGTCACCCAGAGCAGATTACACAGGAACGCATCCAGGAGGGTTTTGAATGTCTCCAGAGACAGAGACTCCACCACCTCTCTGGGCAGCCTGTGCCAGGGCTCTGCCACCCTCAAAGTAAAGAAGTGCCTCCTCATGTTTAGGTGGAACTTCCTATGCTCAAGTTTGTGCCCATGACCTCCTGTCCTGTCCCCGGGCACCACTGAAAAGAGCCTGGCCCCATCCTCCTGACACCCACCCTTTAAGTATTTAGAAGTGTTGATAAGGTCCCCCCTCAGTCGTCTTTTTTCCAGACTGAAAAGACCCAAATCCCTCAGCCTTTCTTCATAAGAGAGGTGTTCCAGTCCCCTCATCATCTTGGTAGCCCTTTGCTGCACCCTCTCCAGCAGTTCCCTGTCCTTCTTGAACCGGGGAGCCCAGAACTGGACACAGTACTCCAGGTGCAGCCTCACCAAGGCAGAGTAGAGGGGGAGGATGACCTCCCTCCACCTGCTTGCCACACTCTTCTTGATGCAGCCCAGGATGCCATTGGCCTTCTTGGCCACGAGGGCACATTGCTGGCTCATGGTCATCCTGTTGTCCACCAGGACTCCCAGGTCTCTTTCCACCAAGCTGCTCTCCAGCAGGTCAGCCCCCAACCTGTACTGGTGCATGGGGTTATTCCTCCCCAGGTGCAGCACCCTACACTTGCCCTTGTTGAATTTCATAAGGCTTCTCTCCGCCCAACTCTCCAGCCTGTCCAGGTCTCTCTGTATGGCAGCACAGCCTTCTGGTGTGTCAGCCACCCCTCCCAGTTTTGTGTCATCAGCAAACTTGCTGAGGGTGCACTCTATCCCTTCATCCAGGTCGTTGATGAATGTATTGAAGAGGACTGGGCCCAGTACTGACCCCTGGGGGACACCACTCATCACTGACCTCCAACTAGACTCTGTGCCCCTAATCACTACCCTCTGAGCTCTGTCTTTCAACCAGTTATCTATCCCCCCCACTGCCCATTCATCTAACCCCCACTTCCTAAGCTTCCCTATGAGGATGCTGTGGGAGACCATGTCAAACACCTTGCTGAAGTCAGTCAAAAGCCTTGCTTTCACACAAGTCGAGTGAAATTCCATTTTTGTTTGAGTTTTATGCATCTCGCGAGCCTTGTCCGAAATGGGAAGCTGGCCAGAAAAGCAGAGTCAGGGAGAAACATGGCTTCGGGGCTCGGCACACCTCTGCAGCACACAAGCCTGCAGAGCCCACCGCCTCTGCTGACCTCAGCACCTGACCTCTCCCCAGCACAGCAGCAGGGAGCCACAGTGGGGACTCCACCCCGAGCATAAGGCAAAGGCCCTCTGTTGAGGGTCTCTGCAGAACTGGGGCTTGGGCTGGGCTGAAGAGCTGGTTCTCTGGCTGTGGGAATCTTGGTCTGGCTGGAGCAGACCCCTCACACAGTGGCAACCTCAGCACGAGGTCAGTAACAGCCTCTCTCCAATGACACTTCCAGGGTGCTGAACAAGGCACCAGGCACTGCAGATGCAGTGTGTGACATGAACTCCTCACAGACAGGGAGCCCCCCGGGCCCAGGAATGGGAAATGTGTGCTGTGACCCCCGCGATTCCCACCCTGGAGCTGAGGCACTCCCAGCAGCGTGCCCACACAATGTCAGACCCAGACAAGCTCAGAAGGCCTTCTCCTGGGCCAGAGGGGCCTCTGTCTCTCACCTCGACACAGAAAATGTCTTTGAGGAGGCAATAGATGCTCTCTTCGATTGTCCATTGCAGCTTTGTCTTCAGCATGCGCTGCCTGTCGCTGCATGATTCACAGTCCTAGAGGCCCAGGGCCCTGGACATCAGCGTGTGGATGGCAGAGAAGGACTGCCTCACGTTGACCTCTAGCAGTTCCATGGCAACTACCCTGCTGTGCAAAAGCAAAAGGCACTGACATCCTCAACAGCCCGAGCCTTCTAAGACAAGAGGGGTGGAAGTGCCCTTTGGGGGGAGCTCTTTAGCCACCCATCTCCAAGTGCTTCCCAGAGAAGGCCAAGCTTTTCACTCCTCATACAAGAAATGGCACAGAGGGGCAGTTGCTGCCAAGCCACCGGGAGAGCTGGGTCCAGACCCTGTGTCTCCGCAGCACTGGCCCAGGTCTTGCTACATGCCCCCTGCAGAGGAACTCACGGGGCTAAGAGGCAAGGATGGAGCAAGTGGTGTGTTTTCCCTTGGGCTCCAGACCTTAGCAGTCCACCTGCCAGACCACAGGTCCTCGTGGTCCTTCTGGCAAACAGGTCCAGGGCAAGCAGGGCTTCTGAGACAGGCAGCCCTGCTGCCTCTTGGGTCCAGAGTCGGATGAAAAGCACCGAGCTTGGGCTCTTTCCTTCTATCTGTGCCTGACCCAGAGGTGAAGGAGGAAAGGTGAAAAAGCCATGGCTCAAGAAGCCACCTCCAACTCCCCAAAGCAGTAGAGGCGGGAGCAGCAGCCGCCACAGCTGACCCCAACTGCCCAAAGGCTTATTCCAGACCATCTTGCTCAGTAAGAAAATCTGGGGGAAAGAAGGAGGAAGGGGAGACATTCAGAGTTATGGCATTTGTCTTCCCAAGTCACTGTCACACATGATGAATCCCTGCTTTCCTGGAAATGGCTAGACGCCTGCCTGCCCATGGGAAACGGTGAATGAATGCCGGATTTTGCTTTGCGCGTATGTGCAGCTTTTGCTTCCCCTATTAAGGTGTCTGTATCTCAGTGCACCAGTGTTCTCACTTTTACCCTTCCGATTCTCTTCCCCGTCCCACTGTGGGGAGTGAGTGGCTCTGTGGGGATGAGCTGCCAACCGGGGTTAACCCACAACAGGGCCCAAAGCATTCGTCAAGGCACCGAGTGATTAAAGGCATCCCATGTGTCCTGACATTTCCATGTCTATGTCCAGATGCTGCCAAGAAAAGAGCTCTGAGGAGTACAAGGAGGAGAACCCACCGCCAAAACTCTCCATTGGTTTGGCAGAAGGAAATCTCTTTCCTGATCCCAAAGACAGGGATCAGTTTAGCCCCCAGGGTGTGAACAGCTCCACAGTTGAAAGGAACCTTTGTACCAGGTCTGGAGCATGGTAGGGAGCAGCAGGTGCCTCACCTCACTTTCTACCCCAAAGATATCAAGCAAGCAGAGACCAAGACAGGCAACACTTCCTTAGGGCTGCTGCAGGCAACACCATCCCTGGTAAAAGCCTCCCCCTTCCCAGCGAGGCACTAAAAGTTACCAAGGGGAAGAACCTGGGGTTCAGAAGAGCAAGGCGTTCTCCACCTACCCAGCAAGGGGATGTACTCCGACCTCTTCTTGGTAAGACCCATGCCAAAGATGCTAGACACAAGTCAATTAGCTGGTGAGAAGCCAGGGGACCTAGAGAAGCAGCCTGGTGTGGCGGGGAAGGATGTGCTCCTTGGGTATCACGGAATCACGGAATCTTCAGAGTTGGAAGGGACCTCTAGAGATCATCTAGTCCAACTGCCCTGCCAAAGCAGGATTGCCCAGAGCACATCCCTCAGGGCTGCATCCAGGCAGGTCTTGAAAATCTCCAGAGAAGGGGACTCCACAACCTCCCTGGGCAGCCTGTTCCAGTGCTCTGTCACCCTCACTGTAAAGAAGTTTTTCCGTGTATTTGAACGGAACTTCCTATGTTCTAGCTTGTGCCCATTGCCCCTTGTCCTGTCACTGGGAACCATTGAAAAGAGCCTGGCTCCGTCCTCCTTAAACCCACCCTTTAGATACTTGTAAACATTAATCAGGTCCCCCCTCAACCTTCTCTTCTCCAGGCTAAAGAGTCCCAGCTCTTTCAGCCTTTCCTCATAAGGGAGGTGCTCCAGTCCCATAATCATCTTGGTTGCCCTTCGCTGGACTCGCTCCAGTAGTTCCCTGTCCCTCTTGAACTGGGGAGCCCAAAACTGGATGCAGTATTCCAGTTGTGGCCTCACCAGTGCAGAGTAGAGGGGGAGAATGACCTCCCTCGACCTACTGGCCACACTCTTCCCTATGCAGCCCAGGATGCCATTGGCCTTCTTGGCGACAAGGGCACACTGCTGGCTCATGGATAATTTGCTGTCTACTAGGACCCCCAGGTCCTTCTCCTCAGAACTACTTCCCAGCATGTCCGCCCCTAACCTATACTAGTGCTTAGCATTCTTCCTTCCCAGGTGCAGGACCTTGCACTTGCTTTTGTTGAACCTCATTTGGTTCTTCTCTGCCCAGCTCTCCAGCCTGTCCAGGTCATGCTGGATGGCAGCACGGCCCTCTGGAGTGTTGGCCACCCCTCCCAGCTTGGTATCATCAGCAAACTTGCTGTCCCCTCATCCAGGTCATTAATGAATATATTGAACAAAATTGGACCAAGTATTGACCCCTGGGGGACACCACTGGTTACAGGCCTCCAACTGGACTCTGTGCCGCTGACCACAACCTTCTGAGTTCTGTCACTCAGCCAGCTCTCGATCCACCTCACTGTCATCTCATCTAGCCCATACTTCCTCAGCTTCCTAATGAGGATGTTATGGGAGACAGTGTCAAAAGCCTTGCTAAAGTCAAGGTAGATGACATCCACGGCTCTCCCCTCATCCAGCCAACCCGTTATAACATCATAGAAAGCTATCAGATTGGTCAAGCATGATTTGCCCTTGGTAAATCCATGCTGACCACTTCCAATAACTTCCTGTTCCTCTATGTGTTTGGAGATGACATCCAGGATGAGTCACTCCATTACCTTCCCAGGGACAGAGGTGAGACTAACCGGCCTGTAGTTCCCTGGGTCCTCCTTCTTGCCTTTTTTGAAGATTGGAGTGATGTCAGCCTTCCTCCAGTCCTCAGGCACCTCTCCCGTTCCCCATGACCTTGCAAAGACAATGGAGAGTGGTCTAGCGATAACATCTGCCAGCTCTCTCAGCACTCGCGGGTGCATCCCATCAGGGCCCATGGACTTATGAATGTCCAGCTTAGCCAAGTGGTCTCTGACCCGGTCCTCCTCAACTAAGGGAAAATCTTCCTCTCTCCCGACCTTCCCCCTTGCCTCCAGGGTATGGGATACCTGCTTTTCTTTTGAGGAGCGTGTTATCCCCTGCATGCTTCCCCAGCCAAAGTTCAAGCTGACACGCTACGACAGCTTCAAGCGTAAAGAAGCCCAACAGCCATGGTGGGACAGGAGAACATATCAAGAATCCATCACCAGAAGCCAAACCCAGAGAAATTGGAGAAGACATGTGAAAGAAGCCAGGGTGTGCTGTTGGCTAACAGACAGCTTTACCACGTTGGCCAAGAACACCAAGTGTCTTTGAAAGGAGGACTTGTGTCCCTGAATGTGTTGGGATGCCAAGCACGTGGCACCTTTGTCTCAAGTCTTCCCACGGTTTCAAAGAGATGGCAATGATAATCTTGAAACCATCATCCAAAGAGAAGGTCAAATCCTGGCCTAGAAGAAGAGCTGAGATTTCTGCAGGAAGACATGAGGAAGTGTCCCGATGGTCCACATTTCCCCATGGGGACCAAACAGGCCCAAAGCTTCCTGCTTAGAAGCAGCTGGGACAAAAACCTCCTTGGGTCAGAATTACCAGGGCACGTGGTGGAGCAAGCACAGCATGGAAAGCACAGTCAAAAGCCATTTAGACATAGCCCACAAGGCCAGGTTGTGTCTACCAAGACAGACAAACCTTCCCCATCCCTGCAGTTTCACTCCCGCTCTTCTCAGCAGCCGGAGACAGCAGGGAGAGAGGCAAAAAGCCTGCCACGCCCGGGCTTCTGATCATCTCAGCCACAGGGAAGGAAGTCTCCCTCTGCAGAACTCCTCTTTGCTGGCTAAGGCTGCATCCTTGGTGTTACCATCCCCTCATCCAGCCCTCTCAGAAGACACTCACCTCTCCTCGGTGATCCCCATGTATTGATATACAGGGCCAGGCTGGCTGAGGCCTCTCATCTCTCTCTCCGTCAGCTCCTTGAAGTAGTAAGGGGGCAGCTGAGAGGCAGCGTAGGTCACTGCATCACAGGACACCAGCCCAGGGTAGTGCACCATCATCCGGGCGGCCAAGTTCACCTTCTGGCCAATGACTGCCAGAGAGAGAGCACACATTAGAGAGAGAGAGCATGCGTTGGTGTGCCTGTGCCACCAGCCCCATGGCACCCTTCCAGGCCAATGGCTGCTCTGGCAGGGACACAGGTATTCCATCCCATGTGAGCCATGCCCAGTCTGTAGCTGGGAGCTGCCAGGGGAGGGGGCAGGAAGTCACCATTTGGGAGCAGGCTGGGGCTGGGGCGTCCTGGGTCCAGTCAGTGAGCGGTGGTTCCGTAATCGTGTTTGTATATTCCTCTATCCATGTTATTGTTGTTGTTTTCTTGTTCCCTTTGTTCTGTTAAACTGCCTTTGTCTCAACCCACGAGTTCTGCCTTTTTCTTCTGATTCTTCCCCGGGGGGGGGGGGGGGGGGGGGGGGGGGGGGGGGAGTTCAAGAGAGCAGCACGTGGTTCTTTGTTGCCATCTGAGGCTAAACCACGACAACAGCCACTTGAGATCAGGTGTCTGGGCCCCATCCCTGTTCATAGGCCAGTGGCCCAGAAGGGCCTGCCTCTGTCACCAAGGGCCTCTGGCACTTGCAAGGGCTCGTTCCAGCATGGTGGCCAGCAGAGTGTGCTTGGAAGGACACTGTCTGGCTGCCGTGGGCTAAACCCAGGGGTTGCCTGTCACCTCTCAGGGCACTGCCTCCTTTCTGCCAGGGACAAGGGAGAAGGGAGGGCAAGCTAGAAGGCACATCTCTTTCTGGTAAGCCCCCTTGCGCTGTCCCAGGCAGCAGCACTGGTGCCCCTGGGCTCAGTTTCGCCGCGTTGTCGTTCCAGGGTGTGTTTTCTTTTATTTGTCTGTTCCCGTGAGAACTCCATCTCTGCAATGCGCCACTTCTTCCGCCCTCCAAAAAATGCAGCCCCCAGCAGCAGTGGCCTTGCCATACCTTTCCGAGAGCAGTGTCTGGCATGTACTTCCTAAGCACCTTCTCCACGTTAGGATCACTGGGCAAGAGAATAGCAGGCCTCATGGCACCTGAGGAGAGAAAATGCAGGTGGTTGCTGGGCTGATGGGACTATGAGCTGTTGCAAAGTAGGGCCTGGTCCTGGAAACGGGTGAGAAAGTCTTCTGTGTTTGCTCATGTTGCCACCTCCAGATGCTGAGGGCAGAGCTGCCCCCTGGAAGGAGGAGGCAGCAGCAGCCACTGCCCCAGGAGGCCCAAAAGCATGAGTACTAACTGACAGGGGGAAGAGGGAGAAGGTGGTTCCTCTCTGGCCCCTGAAGCAGCCAGGCCCCACCTTTCGGGACAATCACAGAACAAGGGGAAGTTGGCACTCACCTTCCCCTTCCGAGCGGTGGCTCATTGGGTCCTGGATAAGCTTGTGTAAGGCATCTTGCGTAAGGCGTAAGGCATTCTGACCAAGACATCGGATCCATGCCCATAACCTGAAGGCACACAGAATGAAAGCACTGTCACTGGCCTCCCCAGGAGTCCCAGGGGACAGAGGCTGCCCTCCACCATCACTGCCCAGAAAAGGGGAGAACAAGCCTACCTGGTTGGATGGGAGAGCAGTGCTTCCTCAGAAGCACCAGAGCTGGGCAGCCATTCTCCAAGCATCCCCCAGCTGTCAACCACAGCTCCATGGCCCACAGAGGACATTGCTGGTGGGGCTCAAACCCTCCCAGTGCCTCCCAACCCCTCAAACCAAGCAACCCCAGCCCACAGTTACCCCTGAGATGGGAGGACAAGAGCTTCAGCTGTCTGACCACTTTCCCACCTACAACTCTCTCCACATTCATCTCCTCAGCCTTCTGACACCTCCGTCCTTCACATCCAGGCCCAGGTCCTCAGAATGGCTCTAGAGGCCATCCCATCCACCTGCCTGCTCAGCTCTTGCGCCTGGCAAGACACTTGGTCCTGAGACGATGCTGCTCACAGAGCTCCCAGCAGGTGGCTGAGAGGATAACTTCACCTGCACCTGCAAGCTGTTCGGCCTCGCGAACTTCAGACAGGCACGGGCCAAAAACGCGGAAGTGTTACCACCTCCCGTCTCCGAAAATCGGGAGGCTCATGGACCCTGCAGAGATCCCTGGTGAGAGGGAGAGAGAGAAGCAGAACTGACACAGGGAACATTTGGAACCCTACAGCCCCCAGCATCTCAGCTCTTCAGAAGCTAATCTGAAGCCCAGTGGGGAGACGGGCATTATGAAGGGGTAGAGCATCCTCCATCCCACTCTGGGGGGATACCGACACAGGTCCCTGAAATGGGTGTCTAGAAATAGACAAACGAAGTCGACATTGAGAATGCATTGAGAGTGCCGGGCGTCTTATGCGGCTGCCTGCCCCAGAAGCCCAGCAAACCAGCGGCCTTGATCACTGCCTGCTCCGTTTACACTCAGGCAGGTTGTAGCTGTCTGCTTGAGACTACACAACAGCATGCAAAAGCCCTTCTTGCAGGCATAAGCAAAGCAGTTCCCCTTTACCCTTTGTGAAAGGTAGGGGAGAATCCAGCAGGGGAAAGGATGCAAAGCTGCCCCCACCTGAAAAAACGAAAGGATAATTACCTCCTGCAGACATCTGCGCTAAAGCAAACAAGGACCCTAAGACTTGATCTGACACCTGCTCTGCCTTTAAGCTTCCTCTGCATCTGCAGACGCACGCAAACCCAGCAGTCCTGGTCTCCCATCCCCACTCCGACTACAGTTGGGCCCTCAAACGCTCGCAGGAGATGCTTTCCTTTGGCACTAGCCCCAGTAGGGATCCCCACATTCCCTGCTGGTGAGAAGCACCCTGTGGCACGGGAGAGTGCCACAGATCTGCATCTGACCCATTGCCCATACCTATCTTCAGTTGGACCTCCTGACCCACGTGTGTGTCACACTTTCTGTACTACTTCTGGATCTGCTGGCTACATTGCAGCACCAGGCTGATGGTCCTCGCCAGCTCCTGGTGTGGTGTTCTCCACAGCACCAGCACAGCATCACCTGGGGAAAGGGAGGGAAGGTAAAGGCTTTGCTGAGACCCGACTCTCCCTGACCTACGCTCAGTGGCAGGGACAGCAGAAACCAGCTGACGTGCAGAGGAAGATGGGCTTGTGGGAGGACCACATCCTGGGCACCAGGACACCTCTCCTCTCCTGGGCCAGCCACAGCAGCAGCTGGCCAGCAGTGGTGGCACCCCCTGCCCCGAGTGCTCCTCTGCAGCTGCAGCACACCAGGGATGACTCTTCCCCTCGCAGCCTGGCAGCCCCAGCTCTGCCATCACCAGGGCCTCCCTGCCCCTCACCACCACCCCAACACACACCTTTGGCTGTGCTTTTTTGGGGGTCTCCTCCTCTGGGTGCTTCTTTGCCCCCCCGCCAGCCCAGGGCCCTACAAGTGGGGACAAAGGGAAGGGAGCCACAGCCCTTGCTAAAGCCAAACCGCAGGCTCGCCCTGGGGGGAAAGAGATGCCTGGAGAGAGGGCACTGCAGGGGTGGGGTGCATGCGTGGCCAAAGAGCTGGCTCAAGGTGCTGCACAGAGCCTCTTGAGGAGAGCAAAGCGAATGTCCGCCACGAGTTAAGTGCTGCACGAGGTCATCGTCGTCCCAAGTACCTACTGGCAAACTTCAAGATGTCTCCTCCAAAAATTAGGAACTCTGCGGACAGAGGGAAGAAAAGGAAGAGTCATGTGGACACCTTCTTCCAGAAGCCACAGAGCAAGGCCCTCTGCCCAGAGAGGAGCACCTGGGCAAGGGTGCACCATGGGGCACAGCTCAGGAAAGCACCACTTTCTCTGGCCTCTCTCCCAGGCTCACAGTGGCCACAGCACTGGTAGCCACACAGCAGGCAGGGAGGCAGGGCCTCCAGGTGCCACCAAACCTCATAAAGGTGGAGGCTGAAAGGGACCTCTGGGGTCCATCTGGTCCAACTCCGCTGCTCAAACTGGGCTGCACAGAGCCAGCTGCCCAGGATGGTGGCTGATCGTTTCTGAATAGCTCTAAGGAAGGAGACTCCACAACCTCCCTGGACAACCTCTGCCAGTGCTCAGTCACCCTCACAGTCAAAAAGTGTTTCCTGACATACAGAGGGACCCTCCTGTTTTTCAGTGTGTGCCCATGGCATGGCCTCTGTTCCTGACACTGGGCACCACTGTGAAGAACCTGGCTCTGTCCTCTTTGCACCCCCTCTTCAGGTTGTAGGCACATTACTAAGGTACCCCCTCAAACCTTCTCTTCTCTAGGCTAACCAGTCCCAGCTCTCTCAGCCTTTCCTCATAGCACAGATGCTCCAGACCCTTCATTGTCTGTGAGGACTCTCTTGCTTTGCTCTAATTGTGCTGCCAAAGGGGTGGCCACAATGTGCTCACAGTCAGCTCAGAAGGGTCCAGATTTTCCCTGTGGAAAGGGGCTCTTGAGGGTCACACACACACACGTCAGAGCCAGCATCCTCAGGTCACTGGCGCGCTGGCACTTGCTGGATGCCCTCAGCCTGCTCTGGGCCCTAACACGGCACTGAGCCAGCTGTTCACGCCAGAGACACCGAGGTGGCTGCTGAGAAAGCGGGTGCCTCCTCGGCCACGGTGGGGAGCAGAAAGGACTCGTACTGGTCCTGACCCACCAGCAGACCCTGGCTGCTCTCGCTGTTCCTCACAGAAAGCCCCAGCCTTTCCAAGGAGGCAGGACCAGGCTGCCCAGCATGTCTGCCTCCAGCCTCCACCATCACAGCCCGATACCAGACAGTCCTGCAGCACGGCTCCTTGCCCTCCAAAACGTCACACAGGTACTGTTGCAGGCGGAGTGATTAACTTCACTCGTAAGAGAGAAGTAGTGAAATATTTATTAATATAAAACAGTGATTTAACAAAGTCAGTAGTGAATGCGACAGTGTTTTACGAGATCCGATGCCAGGGCACACCTGATTATTTACTGCATAGAGGCCGGGGTCAGACAAGCTCTCAGGGAGACCCTCCCGTTGAGTCACGAGGTTCAGAAAGGACCCCCTGGCTTTCTAAACTCCTTCTCAGAGAGGAGTCTGGCTGCGGCTGGATCCAATCCTAGTCCCAGACTTGGTCAACGGTTTATGTCTAAAGGATTCTATATGCGCAATCAATCCTTAGATCCCTTAGCTAAGATTTCAAAGTTTAGCATGCTATTAGTCACTTACCGAGAATCTGTTGCGGCAAGGAATCTCTCGGCCTCGAGGAGAAGAACCTTAAGCGAGCGTCCCCACTCAAGAGGAGACCCTGTCGTGCAGCCGCTGCTGTGCGGGAGAGCTCAAAGGGCTCTTGGGCTGTCCACTGTTTATGGAGTAAGAGAATTGACCTACAGTCATATTCTCATGGGAACAAGATACCCAGGTTCCCACTCCAGACAGGGTTTTGGTTATGTTGCCAGCCATCTCCCACAGTTCAAGTGCGACTCATCACAACTCCCGCTGATGGCCATGGCTTGAGCAGGAGCCGGGGGGGGGAAAAAAGGGAAGAGCACACCGCCACATCTGCCCTTAATGCCTTCTGGCACTGGCAGGGTTTTGGCTCTGCACAGGCACGGCGAGAGGTGGGGAGGAGCTTTTCAGTGGCTCCTGCTGACTCTCGGCATGGCATTGCCAGGGGTGAGGCTGGTCTTCAGGTCACCAAACTTCAGAACCCGTTTTGGCACCGATTCTGGGTGACTGCCCAGCAATAGGGGCATTGTCCTTATCGGGAGGCTGCGTCCCTCCAGTGCTGGGGTTCAGGGTTAAAGCAACCAGGTCTGTTAGCAACCGGATCATTTTAAATCCTTGTTGGGATCCGGTGCCATGAAACCAATTAAACCTTGCAGTGGATAAGGGAAGTTGGGATAAAGCAAAGATGGACCCTCCGGGCTGTGATCCTGCGTGGCTTCCTTAACGAGAGGAACCCAAATTAATACCAGACAAGTTGATTTTTTCATTGCTGCTGTTGGATAAAGTTTAGCTGGGAGGAGTTTTAAACCTTAAAACGGACGTCTTCAGGTCTGGGCTAAATTATGCCTCCACAGGCTGTCATTATTTCATGACAGGAGCAGGTTAAAGCTCAGCACCGGAGGCGGTTTTGTGCAGCAGCCCTAAATTTTCGGGAGGGTAGAGGCTTGGTTTGACACATCTGACTGCCATCACCTTCGCTGTAGAGCCACAGGGCCATACAACAGGGTACCGGTGGCTCTATTGTACTGAACACAAACCTCTCCTTGGTTTTTTCTTTGCTTTGTTTTTGTTCTTTTCTTTCTTCTAGTGAGCTGCTGCGGGGAGCCGTAGCTACCAACTTCATCTTCCTGCCTAAACACACGGCAAATTCCTACAGATAAGGCTGAGGAGGCCCTTTCCCGTGGTGTCGTCTCAAGAGGAGGCGTTAGGACGATGCGTGTCGAGGAACGGGGTTGTTCAGCTGCGCTCTGAAATGAAATGAAAGTTTTATGTTTTTTAGAAGTTGCCTTCACACCCCCAGCATCGGTCCCTGCCACAAGTTACACAGCAGATGGTCTCACACGATCTTGCAGCCAGAGGTGCCTCGCTAACAGAGAGCAATCTGTTTAATGAACAGGATACAGGCCAGGAGGGATCTCTGGCCTCCAGCTCACGGCAGTTGTTCCGGCTCCCCCACGCCACACGCTGTTCACGTAGCGGGAGCGAGAGGCCTCTGTTCCTACCAGGGTGTTCTTGGTAGAGCCAAATCCTCCCCAGTGCCAGGAGGGGATGAACTAACCCAGTCCCTGGGGTCCTGCAGAGCACAGAGAGACCCAGCATCTCATCATCGGATGTTGTGCAGAATCCTGGCCTTTTCTGGGAGCATGCAGCGGTGGGTACCGTCTCCTCCCGGTGTCACGCACCCAGGGGAAGTGCAGCCCCCTCCGAGGGGGACCCAGAGCTGCTTGTTTCCCAATGAGGAGACTAAAAGACCCGAGAGCAGGATTTGAGGGAGGGCTGGGCAGGGGAGCGTGCCACCAAGGGATGCTGCGTGACCTTCCCTCGCACCCTCCAGGTCCCTGTTCCTGTCTCTGCGTCACTCCAGGCAGCGCAGCACAGGCGACAGTCACAGAGGCATTTGCTGTGTGGCACAAGGAGGCTGCGGGTGCAGCTTCATCCCCACAAAGCTCGGCTGAACCAACTTGGTCCTTTCGCCCCCTGAAAAATACTGTTGAAAGCAAAAAGCACTTGCACACAGTGCCCCTGGTGGGATCCGGGGACACCCAGCCCCCCCGAGCCCCTTCCCTCCCCAGCAGGAGCTGGGGGGGCTGTTGGGGGGGCTGTTGGGAGGGGGCGGAGCACAGGGAGCCCCAACATTCCATCCTGGAGACGCCAAACAGTCCTTAGCAGCCGAGAGACTGAGGGGACCCACCATGGCGCTGCCACCTCGGTGGCTCCCACTGCGCGGCCCCCGTGCCCCCCTGGCGCCCCAGAGCCATCAGGCATTTGTGCTCCCACAAACCTTCTACCCCCAAGGCAGGGACAGACCCCGACCCACAGCCCGGGGACGCTCTCGGGGCCAAGGGTGCAGGAGGTGACCATGGCTCCTGTCTTTCTTCCAGGCGCAGCCACCCTGTTCCCACCGCCCGGGCAGCAGCTGCTCTTCCCCACGGCCTGGGTACCCCCAGCAGGGGCGGCCCCACAGGCCCCACCACCAGGTATGGCACCCCTGTCCCCTCGGCCACCCCAACACCTTTTGGCACCCAAGAACCCTGGGCACCTTCAGCCTCCCCCTCCCCTCTCCACGGTCACCTTCATCGTCCCACCTCCCCTGTTCCCCCACAGCAGTTCTGGCACGGGGGCCCAGCAAGCCCAGCTGAGTGTCCCTGCCTTCGCCTGCCCAGTGAATTCCAGTTCCTGAGAATTCCCACAATACTTGGGGCCACCTCTCGGGGACGAGAGCGCAGGAGGTGACCGCCGGCCATGGCTCCTGTGTATCTTCCAGGCGCAGCCACCCTGTTCCCAACCACCGGGCAGCAGCAGCCATTCCCTGCAGCCTGAGCACCCCCACTGGGGGCAGCCCCACAGGCCCCACCACCAGGTATGGCACCCCTGTCCCCTCTTCCACCCTGACGGCCATGGGGGGCGGCTCAGCGGGTTCCCCGGGAGGTGCCTACGGCCCAGCACAGCTCCATTCTACCCACACAGGGCTGCACAGGGCCCCATGCGGAGGCTACGGCGTCAACCCAAGCTTCGTCCACATCGAGTGGACGGTCAACAATGTGCCTGCGCCGGCCACTGCCACCCTCAGCCATGGCACCGCTGCTCTGCCAGGCGCTGCCCTGTGGGGCCCCAGGGGCTGTGGGACCCTCCCGGCCTGGGCAGCCCCTGGCACCCCCCAGGGACAACACCCACTGCCCCACATGACGCAGCTCCCACCCTACGGCCACCAGGGCACAGCGGTGCCCGCAGCCCCCACGCTGCTGCTCACCTCCATCCCCGGACGCCAGCACCTCAAGGAACAGCCTGCAGGCACCAACAGCTCCGGCACGGCCATACCTGTGCAGACACCCCCTGCCAGCCGCATCCCCACGGGCACCTGCATCTCCTCCAGACCCATTGCAGCCCCACACAAAGAAGCTCCTATCGACCTGGATGCCAACATTGAAGTGACCGAGGAGATGCTCCTGCAAGACGCCCTCAGGCTCTTTGGTTCCTCCCCAGACGCAGTGCGGGTCGGCCAGGACCCTGACACCGCTGTCCCCACACCTGGGGAACGTGGCGGCGCCGGCAGAGAGGGGAGAGCGGTGGCCCCAGCACCCACCCAGCTGCCAACCTCCATCCCTGCCTCTGAAAACACCGAGGAATGCTCTTCAGTGACCAACAGCTCCAGCAGGGCCTCCCCCACGCAGACACCCCTGGGCAGCAACATCTCCTCGAACACCACCATCAACCCAAAGAGCAACATCTCCTCAGAAAGCGACACCTCCTCAGAGCATGACATCTCCCCAAAAAGCAACATCTTCTCAGCATTCTATATCTCCCCAGAGCGTGACATCTCCCCTAAGAGCAACATCTCCTTTGAGAGTGAAATCTCCTCAGGGCGCAACATCTCTCCAAAGAGTGACACCTCCTCGGGGCGCAACATCTCTCCAGAGCGCAACACCTCCTCCGAGAGTGACATCTCCCCACAACGCAGTTTATCCCCAAAGAGCGACATCTCCCCAAAGAGCAACATCTTCTCTGCGTTCAACACCTCCCCAAAGAGCAACATCTCCTTTGAGAGTGAAATCTCCTCAGGGCACAACATCTCTCCAAAGAGTGACACCTCCTCGGGGCGCGACATCTCCGCAGAGCGTAACACCTCCTCCAAGAGCGACACCTCCCCAGAGCACAATTTCTCCCCAAAAAGCGACATCTCCTCAGAAGACAACAGCTCAGACCACAACATCATCTCCCTAAAGAGTGACACCTTCTGGAGCAGCGACAACCTCTCCGAGAGTGACATCTCCTGGGAGAAAGATGTCCCCAGCAGCGCCTCTGCTGTCCCCCACAGCCAAGCCCTCGGGGACAAGGACGGCCACCTTGCAGTGCCCCAGAAGGTGCCTTTCGAGTACTACAGCGTGGAGGAGACCCTGGAGGCCATCCGCATCCTAGAAGAATCCCTCTATGGGACGGAGTCCCAGGAGCCGTGGGGGGACGTGGGGATGGAGCTACCACCGGCCCAGCCCACCGTGGTGGAGAAGCGGGGGACAAAGCGGGGGCCGAGCCCCCCCGTCGCCACCACCCAGCAAGCGCAGGGCTCTGGCAGGCTGCCCGGGGGGTGGCAGGGGGGAAGAGACCCCCCCAGTGAGGAGACAGAGATGATGGGGGGCAGAGGGGGGGTGCATTTGGGGGGTGGGGGAGGGTTGTATTTAGGGGAGGGGGGTAGGGACAGATTTAAGGGAGGGAATTGTATCTGGGGGTGGTGTATTTGGGGGAGGGTGGTGCATTTGGAGGTGGGGTAATGCATTTTGAGAGATGGGGGGGGATGTGTTTAGGGGTGGGGGGCTTAGAGTAGCTTCGATAGGGCCTTTTCTCTCCTGTTTTTCCATTACAAGTTGTAGCGGGCAGTGTACCTGGGGGGCACGGGGAGGGATGTGTTTAGAGGACCAGCGTGTATTTGGGGGGGCGGGAGGGAGTGTATTTGGGGAGGGTGGGGGGAGGGATGTGTTTAGGGGAGGGGGACTTAGAGTGGCTTTGTTAGGACATTTTCTCTTGTGTTTTTCCATTAAAAGCTCTTTCTCCAGCCCCGCTCTGTGCCTGTCTGGGAGGGGAGGGAGCGCGGGGGGGGTCAGCGGGAATGGGCCCCCACCAGGTGCCATAGCCCCACTGAAGGGGGATTTTCATTCATACCTGTCCCTTGTTTAACTTGGACATTCAAGCAGCTCAACTTTTTCTGACTTACGTCTCCCTGTATATATATATATCACACTTTCCTGCAATCAGCCTTTCCTGTTCTCCTGACTTGGCCTTTCCCAGCGAGTTCTTGGCTAGTGGTTTTCTTCAAAGCTGCTTTAGTGCTGCTGAAGGATGTTGAAGCGACAGCTCTGGCGATCCAAGCACTGTACTCGCCCATGAAAGCCTTCCAGCTCAGGCAGCCGCAACGCAGGATTCACAGCTCCTCGCTCCCCTGGACACGCTTCCAACCTCCGTATGACCCGATTCTATGACTATGGAGCTGGAGAGGCTGCAACCAGGGTCCCAAACACATGGGGAAGATGGGGCAGCTATAGGGGAGGAAGCAGAGGTCAGCAGATGCCATCTCACACCAAACACCCCACACTTGTCACCTCACTTTGTCTTTCAGTCTGAACTCCCACCCACACACCAGACACAAGGACAGGCTTTGCACTCCGGCCACTCTCATGAGCACCAGCCCTTGCTCGCTGCATTAGCAGCACAGCCTCCTTCATACACCCACCAGGAACGTGTGGCAGCACCAAACATCTGCAGTGAGCTTTGTGCTGGCTACAGCCCATGTCAGAGAATGACCCTGGCCCCCAGAGGGAAGGTGACTTTGTCCCATGGCTCCTCCATCCATCCTGCAGCCTGCCCACAGCAGGAAGAAGGCACAACAGCCTGCGACAAAGGAGGAGCAAAAAACAGTTCCTCCCATGGGCCACCAGCAGCCGAAACACAAAGCCCTCTCACACCTCTGCTGGGCTGAGCTTGAAAACGCTTCCAAAGGGTAATGTGGAAAACCCTGTTGCCGGAGCAGCACCAACAGAGTTCTGCCCACGGGACAGCTTCAAGCAGATTTACACCTTTGTGCAATGGGAGACGGCTGAGCCCTGAGCAACCAGGCCTTGCATTTACTGCTTAAAAAAACCCCACATTAAAAAAGCCCACACCCAGCGCCCTGCATCTCTGCAGAGAACTCCACCTTCTCCAGCTGACAGCCAGCAGGAGGCAGAAGAGCCAAAGCCCCAAAGCACAGAACCCCTCAGAGGTCACCAGATGGGGGCCTCTAGGGGGGTTGTTCTGTCCCTCGAGCCAGGATGAGCCCTGCTCCCCCGGCACAGCAGCTGCTGCTCATCCCGAACGCCTCACAGGTCAGCACCCAGGAGGTGCCTCAAAACACAGGCCCTCAGGAGCCACAACACGGGACGACACCTCTCCCCGGTGCAAGGCCCACGCACCGGCCGCCCCGCGCCGCCCCTCCCCACACGGACAGCCCCTCCCCCGGGGGTCCTGCCCCCACGGCCAGGCCCTTCCTGAGGGCCGCCCCCAGCCCACAGGCCCTGCTCCCCCGCAGAGCGCTCAGAGCCTCCCACAGCCGGACGGACACTGACCTCAGCGGCGCTGCGACCCCTCACACAGCCCGCCCGGCCGCCGCCGCCGCCGCCGCCCCCGGCCCGGGCACACACAAGCCCCGGCCCCGCCGCCGCTCTGAGGCAGCCTGGCCGCCGCCGGGCCTTTTATACCCGCCCCGCACACGCGCCCCCGTCACGTGGCCCGCCCGGCCCCTGCCCTCATCCCCGCGTGCGGCAGCATGGCGGCGGCGGCTCCCGCTGAGTGCGGGCCCACGACGGCCCCGGCCCCGGCCCCGGCCCCCCGGTACGTGCCCGGGCCCCCTCCTAACCCCCCTCGGTACGTGCCAGGCCCCCCCCCCAACGCCCACAGTACATGCGCAGACCTCCCCATAACCCCCCGGGTACAGGTATGGCCCTTCCATAACCCCCCTGGTAGGGGCCAGGGCCCTCCATAACCCCCCCACTACGTGTACGGCCCCCCCATAACCCCCTCCCGGTACATGCCAAGCCTCTGCACTGCCCCCCCAGTACATGCCCGGCCCCGTTGTCCCCCCAGCAGCCCCCTGTCCCCCATGGCCCTGTCACACCGCTCCCCCCATGGCTGGGGTGACAGGGGTGTGATGTTTCTGTAGGTTCCTCGCCTCCAAGGAGCAGTTCCGTGCCTACCTGCGGGCCCGGGGCGAGCCCAGCGGCGGGGGCGAGGAGGAGGAGGAGGAGGAGGTCGGCAGCTGCCAGAGTGAGCCCCCCGCCAAACGGGTGAAGTCAGAGGATCTCGGTCAGGATGGGGAAAGCCGAGAGGATGCGGGAGCAGCAGAGAAGGAGCCCATGGAGCGGAAGCGGGCCCGGGGGCAGAAGAAGAGCAGGCCGTGTATGAAGCCCAAGCGCTACGAGCAGAGCAGGCTGTGCCCGTGGGTAACGCAGGTAGGGTGCGGGGGCCCTGCTCTGCGGTGCTCTGGGGTGGGGGATTTGGGACCCCGGTGATCCCTCCAGGGCTGCATTGATTTGGAAGTCTAGGGAAGCACACTGAAGAGAGAGCCGCACCAGGGCAGGCTCCCAGCAGGGAGCGCGTAGCAGGGGGCTGCGCCGGCAAAACCAGCTCCATTGGCTGCCTGGGAGAGGGTGAAGCAGGATGAGCTGAGCGGGACAAGTAAAGCTTCAGCTTCCCTGAAGCGCTAGTGCTAAAATGTCCCCTCAAGTGGGTACGTCACCGCCCTTCTGCGGCACGTTACAGCAGTCGGCTTCCTGGGAGCGTTTCGTGGGGCACCCAACATCACCCGGGGAGCGACGGGTGCTTGGAGCAGTTCTGGCCCCTCTCTGCGTTCATCCGTTAGCCAGTCTTGCATCCCTCTAGATCTGTAACTGCTTTGAGTTTTCTCCAAGCCGAGCACTGAAAACAAACGGAGCGGTTCCAGTTTCTGGTTCTTTTCTCCAAGTGATACATTCTCTTGGAATAGTTGGGGTTCTCGAAGAAAAACCAGTGATTTCCTGGGTTTCCCACTGACATTTAGCCAAGGCAAGTGCTACAATTGCTACCTGGAATATCCTTCTGTTTAACCACTGCTGCTTCAGCTCTCCTAACGTGCTCCTCCATCCTTCTTGTTTTCCAGCTGGAAATCCAAGGCAAGCTCTACTTGGCTCCGCTGACCACGGTAGGTGGATAATTCTCTCCTTTTGTCCAAATTTGCCATTGCCACACCTGGAACAGAGCAAATCTCCTGACAAACCATCTCTCTGCTGTCTCTTTCAGGGCGGTAACCTCCCTTTCCGAAGGCGATGCGAGCGCTTTGGGGCAGACGTCACCTGTGGAGAGACGGCTGCGTGCACAAACCTGCTTCAGGGCTAGTCCTCCCAGTGGGCTCTCCTCAAACGGCATCACACCGAAGGTAATTTTTGGGGTGCGGGTGGGTGCTGTCATCTTGAGAACCAAAGAAATGATAACTTGCTTCTGAGGAGAAAAGCTGCTGCTTGAATTCATGCAACCTGTCCCCCTCTGGTAGCCGGAGGGAGCGTTTCCAGACACGATGACCAAATGCGCAGAGCTCCCGAACCAGACAACTGAAGTGGACTTTGTGGACATCAATGTCGGGTGTCGCATTGACCTGGTCTACAAGAAGGTAAGAAGACGTTCTGAAGCGCATTTTCCCTCCTTTAATAGATGCTTGTCTTTTGCCTCATCTCCTGTTACCCGATCTGCTCCTGCCAGTCTGATCCAGAGCTCCCGGTTCATTTATGGGCAGTACACCTCAGCGAGAAGGCAAATAAGCTGATCAAGGAGCAGGGAATGGTGAGCTGAGTCTCCCTGGCAGCAGGCAGAAGTTGGAAGGGAAGGGGCTGTGGGGTTTTTTTTTGAGTCCCTTTTCTGCAAGTCTTGAGGTGCTGCAAGTCTTGAGATGCCAAGCAAGAAGCGGTGCCCATCCCCAGGTTAGGAGAGCTGAGCATTTTCCCCATTTTTCATTACCCGATTTCTGAGTTCACACAACACAGTGCAGGAAACTGGTTTTCTCCACTCCTACAAGTCCTCAGGCACTGGCTTGAAATGACTTTGCAAGCTCAAAGGCAGCTAAAAGGAGAGCTGGATCAGCCAGCTGCTATTTCCCATCTCACAGAAACAGAGATTAGCAGAAATAGAGCATGGCTACGGCCTTCTCTGGTTTTGCCAATCCTCATCCCTTTGGTCAGTGCTGGCAACAGCTGCCTGAAACCACGTTACCAGTACGTCGAGTGGGATCCGAATTCTTAAATGTCATTTTCCAAGCGGAACCCGCCTGCATTAGGCTGCACGAAGCTTTGTAACCTGCGGTCTTTACAGTGCCGGGTAACAGACATTTATAGCCGTAAGAACTCAACATTTCAAAGCAATTTAGGTTTATTCCTTAACTCTCATTTGAAGGAGACGCTAACCAGGAGCAGGGTTCTCTGAGCACACTCCATTTCTGCTTTTGGGCTGTAGATTCAGGCCCTGCTGGGCCACTCTCTCTCTGACATGTCTTACAGAAAGTTGTAGTGATGCTGTGTTGAAGCAGCCTCCAGGAAATAAGGTAAGCCTCCTTGACTGTAAAGAAAATGGCTCTGCACTGAAAATACAATGTGTGTTCCAAAGGGTGAAATAGCTGAAGTCTTAAGGAAGGATAGATCTGATCCCAATGGAACTGGCAAACATCATTTTAGGATCTGCTGTCGCGGGCAGAGTGAATAACTTCACTTCTAAGAGAGTAGTGAAATGTTTATTAACATAAAACAGTGATTTAACAAAGTTAGCAGTGAATGCGACAGTGTTTTACGAGATTCGATGCCAGGGCACACTTGGTTATTTACTGCATAGAGGCCGGGGTCAGACAAGCTCTCAGGGAGACCCTCCCGTTGAGTCCCGAGGTTCAGAAAGGACCCCCTGGCTTTCTAAACTCCTTCTCAGAGAGGAGTCTGGCTGCGGCTGGATCCAATCCTAGTCCCAGACTTGGTCAACGGTTTATGTCTAAAGGATTATAGATGCGCAATCAATCCTTAGATCCCTTAGCTAAGATTTCAAAGTTTAGCATGCTATTAGTCACTTACCGAGAATCTGTTGCGACAAGGAATCTCTCGGCCTCGAGGAGAAGAACCTTAAGCGAGCGTCCCCACTCAAGAGGAGACCCTGTTGTGCAGCCGCTGCTGTGCGGGAGAGCTCAAAGGGCTCTTGGGCTGTCCACTGTTTATGGAGTAAGAGAATTGACCTACAGTCATATTCTCATGGGAACAAGATACCCAGGTTCCCACTCCAGACAGGGTTTTGGTTATGTTGCCAGCCATCTCCCACAGTTCAAGTGCGACTCATCACAACTCCCGCTGATGGCCATGGCTTGAGCAGGAGCCGGGGGGGGGGAAAAAAGGGAAGAGCACACCGCCACATCTGCCCTTAATGCCTTCTGGCACTGGCAGGGTTTTGGCTCTGCACAGGCACGGCGAGAGGTGGGGAGGAGCTTTTCAGTGGCTCCTGCTGACTCTCGGCATGGCATTGCCAGGGGTGAGGCTGGTCTTCAGGTCACCAAACTTCAGAACCCGTTTTGGCACCGATTCTGGGTGACTGCCCAGCAATAGGGGCATTGTCCTTATCGGGAGGCTGCGTCCCTCCAGTGCTGGGGTTCAGGGTTAAAGCAACCAGGTCTGTTAGCAACCGGATCATTTTAAATCCTTGTTGGGATCCGGTGCCATGAAACCAATTAAACCTTGCAGTGGATAAGGGAAGTTGGGATAAAGCAAAGATGGACCCTCCGGGCTGTGATCCTGCGTGGCTTCCTTAACGAGAGGAACCCAAATTAATACCAGACAAGTTGATTTTTTCATTGCTGCTGTTGGATAAAGTTTAGCTGGGAGGAGTTTTAAACCTTAAAAGAGATGCCTTCAGGTCAGGGCTAAATTATGCCTCCACAGGCTGTCATTATATCATGACAGGAGCAGGTTAAAGCTCAGCACCGGAGGCGGTTTTATGCAGCAGCCCTAAATTTTCAGGAGGGTAGAGGCTTGGTTTGACACATCTGACTGCCATCACCTTCGCTGTAGAGCCACAGGGCCATACAACAGGGTACCGGTGGCTCTATTGTACTGAACACAAACCTCTCCTTGGTTTTTTTCTTTGCTTTGTTTTTGTTCTTTTCTTTCTTCTAGTGAGCTGCTGCGGGGAGCCGTAGCTATCAACTTCACCTTCCTGCCTAAACACATGGCAAATTCCTACAGATAGGGCTGAGGAGGCCCTTTCCCATGGCGTCGGGTCAAGAGGAGGCGTTAGGACGATGCGTGTCGAGGAACAGGTTTGTTCAGCTGCGCTCTGAAATGAAATGAATCACAGAATCACAGAAACTTCGGAGTTGGAAGGGACCTCTAGAGATCATCTAGTCCAACTCCCCTGCCAAAGCAGGATTGCCCAGAGCACATCCCTCAGGGCTGCATCCAGGTGAGTCTTGAAAATCTCCAGAGAAGGGGACTCCACAACCTCCCTGGGCAGCCTGTTCCAGTGCTCTGTCACCCTAACTGTAAAGAAGTTTTTCCGTGTATTTGAACGGAACTTCCTATGTTCCAACTTGTGCCCGTTGCCCCTTGTCCTGTCACTGGGAACCAATGAAAAGAGGCTGGCACCATCCTCCTTCAACCCACCCTTTAGATACTTATATGCCATAATAAGGTCCCCCCTCAACCTTCTCTTCTCCAGGCTAAAGAGTCCCAGCTCTCTCAGCCTTTCCTCATAAGGGAGATGCTCCAGTCCTTCAATGATCTTAGTTGCCCTACGCTGGACCCGCTCCAGTAGTTCCCTGTCCCTCTTGAACTGGGGAGCCCAAAACTGGATGCAGTATTCCAGTTGTGGCTTCACCAGTGCAGAGTAGAGGGGGAGAATGACCTCCCTCGACCTACTGGCCACAGTCTTCCCTATGCAGCCCAGGATGCCATTGGCCTTCTTGGCGACAAGGGCACATTGTTGGCTCATGGATAATTTACTGTCTACCAGGACCCCCAGATCCTTCTCCTCAGAACTACTTCCCAGCACGTCCACCCCTAACCTATACTGGTGCTTAGCATTCTTCCTCCCCAGGTGGAGGACCTTGCACTTGCTTTTGTTGAACCTCATTAGGTTTTTCTCTGCCCAGCTCTCCAGCCTGTCCAGGTCATGCTGGATGGCAGCACGGCCCTCTGGAGTGTCAGCCACCCCTCCCAGCTTGGTATCATCAGCAAACTTGCTGAGGATACACTCTGTCCCATCATCCAGGTCATTAATGAATATACTGAACAAAATTGGACCAAGTATTGACCCCTGGGGGACACCACTGGTTACAGGCCTCCAACTGGACTCTGTGCCGCTGATCACAACCTTCTGAGTTCTGTCACACAGCCAGCTCTCGATCCACCTCACCGTCACCTCATCTAGCCCTTACTTCCTCAGCTTCCTAATGAGGATGTTATGGGAGACAGTGTCAAAAGCCTTGCTAAAGTCAAGGTAGATGACATCCACGGCTCTCCCCTCATCCAGCCAACCCGTTATAACATCATAGAAAGCTATCAGATTGGTCAAGCATGATTTACCCTTGGTAAATCCATGCTGACCACTTCCAATAACTTCCTGTTCCTCAACGTGTTTGGGGATGACATCCAGGATGAGTCGCTCCATTACCTTCCCAGGGACAGAGGTGAGACTAACCGGCCTGTAGTTCCCTGGGTCCTCCTTCTTGCCTTTTTTAAAGATTGGAGCGATGTCAGCCTTCCTCCAGTCCTCAGGCACCTCTCCTGTTCCCCATGACCTTGCAAAGACAATGGAGAGTGGTCTAGCAATAACATCTGCCAGCTCTCTCAGCACTCGTGGGTGCATCCCATCAGGGCCCATGGACTTATGAATGTCCAGATTGGCCAAGTGGTCTCTGACCCGGTCCTCCTCAACTGAAGGAAAATCTTCCTCTCTCCCGACCTTCCCCCTTGCCTCCAGGGTATGGGATTCGTGAGAGGCAGCTTTAGCAGTGAAGACCGAAGAAAAGAAGGCATTCAGTAGCTCTGCCTTCTCTGTGTCTTCCACCACTAGGGCACCTGTCTCATTCATCAGTGGGCCTACATTTTCCCTAGTCTTCCTTTTTCTATTGATATACTGAAAGAATCTCTTATTGTCTTTAACTGCAGTGGCGAAGCTGAGTTCTGATTGAGCTTTGGCCCTTCTAATTTCCCCCTACATAGCTTTGTTATATCTTGATAATCCTCATAAGTTGCCAATCCCTTTTTCCAGAGAATGTAAGCTTTCCTTTTTTTCCTGAGGTCCAGCCAGAGCTCTCTATTTAGCCAGGCTGGTCTTCTTCCCCGTCGGCTCATTTTTTGAGACATGGGGATGGCCTTCTCCTGTGCTTCTAAGAGCACCTGCTTGAAGTATGACCAGCCTTCCTGGGCACCTTTGCTCTTCCACACTGCCTCCCAAGGGACACTCTCAACCATGCTCCTAAACAGGCTAAAGTCTGCCCTTCGGAAATCCAAGGTGGCAGTTCTACTGGCTCCCCGCCTTGCCTCTCCAAGAACTGAAAATTCTACCATTTCATGGTCACTGTGCCCAAGACGACCTCCAACCTTTACATCCCCCACAAGACCTTCTCTGTTAACAAACAGTAGGTCCAGTAGGGCACTTCCCCTAGTTGGTTCCTTCACCAGCTGTGTTAGGAAGTTGTCTTCCACACACTGCAGGAACCTCCGGGACTGTTCCCTCTCTGCTGCGTAGTATTTCCAGCAGACGTCTGGGAAGTTGAAGTCCCCCACAAGAACAAGGGCAAATGATCGTGAGACCTCTGCCAGCTACTTACAGAATACTTCATCAGATTCTACATCCTGATTAGGGGGTCTATAACTGTCGTGGTTTAGCCTCAGATGGCAACAAAGAACCATGTGCCGCTCGCACGTGCCTTCCTAATACAGGAAGGATCGTAAGAAAAGGCAAGACTCTTGGGTTGGGACAAAGGCAGTTTAACAGAACAGCAAAGGGAACATGCAAACAACAACACCACCACCACCACGGATAGGGGAATATACAAACGCGATTACGGAACCGCCGCTCCCCGCCGCTCGCCGACCGGCCGGACCCGGGACGCCCCAGCCCGCTTTTAAGCAGCAGCCTCCTGCCCCCTCCCCCGGCAGCTCAGGGTGGGCGTGGCTCACATGGCATGGAATACCAGGAAAAGTTAACCCTATCCCCACCGGAACCAGGACAATAACAAACTCCCATCACGATGTCACGATGAAAGTTTTATGTTTTTTAGAAGTTGCCTTCACACCCCCAGCATCGGTCCCTGCCACAAGTTACACAGCAGATGGTCTCACACGATCTTGCAGCCAGAGGTGCCTCGCTAACAGAGAGCAATCTGTTTAATGAACAGGATACAGGCCAGGAGGGATCTCTGGCCTCCAGCTCACGGCAGTTGTTCCGGCTCCCCCACGCCACACGCTGTTCACGTAGCGGGAGCGAGAGGCCTCTGTTCCTACCAGGGTGTTCTTGGTAGAGCCAAATCCTCCCCAGTGCCAGGAGGGGATGAACTAACCCAGTCCCTGGGGTCCTGCAGAGCACAGAGAGACCCAGCATCTCATCATCGGATGTTGTGCAGAATCCTGGCCTTTTCTGGGAGCATGCAGCGGTGGGTACCGTCTCCTCCCGGTGTCACGCACCCAGGGGAAGTGCAGCCCCCTCCGAGGGGGACCCAGAGCTGCTTGTTTCCCAATGAGGAGACTAAAAGACCCGAGAGCAGGATTTGAGGGAGGGCTGGGCAGGGGAGCGTGCCACCAAGGGATGCTGCGTGACCTTCCCTCGCACCCTCCAGGTCCCTGTTCCTGTCTCTGCGTCACTCCAGGCAGCGCAGCACAGGCGACAGTCACAGAGGCATTTGCTGTGTGGCACAAGGAGGCTGCGGGTGCAGCTTCATCCCCACAAAGCTCGGCTGAACCAACTTGGTCCTTTCGCCCCCTGAAAAATACTGTTGAAAGCAAAAAGCACTTGCACACAGTGCCCCTGGTGGGATCCGGGGACACCCAGCCCCCCCGAGCCCCTTCCCTCCCCAGCAGGAGCTGGGGGGGCTGTTGGGGGGGCTGTTGGGAGGGGGCGGAGCACAGGGAGCCCCAACATTCCATCCTGGAGACGCCAAACAGTCCTTAGCAGCCGAGAGACTGAGGGGACCCACCATGGCGCTGCCACCTCGGTGGCTCCCACTGCGCGGCCCCCGTGCCCCCCTGGCGCCCCAGAGCCATCAGGCATTTGTGCTCCCACAAACCTTCTACCCCCAAGGCAGGGACAGACCCCGACCCACAGCCCGGGGACGCTCTCGGGGCCAAGGGTGCAGGAGGTGACCATGGCTCCTGTCTTTCTTCCAGGCGCAGCCACCCTGTTCCCACCGCCCGGGCAGCAGCTGCTCTTCCCCACGGCCTGGGTACCCCCAGCAGGGGCGGCCCCACAGGCCCCACCACCAGGTATGGCACCCCTGTCCCCTCGGCCACCCCAACACCTTTTGGCACCCAAGAACCCTGGGCACCTTCAGCCTCCCCCTCCCCTCTCCACGGTCACCTTCATCGTCCCACCTCCCCTGTTCCCCCACAGCAGTTCTGGCACGGGGGCCCAGCAAGCCCAGCTGAGTGTCCCTGCCTTCGCCTGCCCAGTGAATTCCAGTTCCTGAGAATTCCCACAATACTTGGGGCCACCTCTCGGGGACGAGAGCGCAGGAGGTGACCGCCGGCCATGGCTCCTGTGTATCTTCCAGGCGCAGCCACCCTGTTCCCAACCACCGGGCAGCAGCAGCCATTCCCTGCAGCCTGAGCACCCCCACTGGGGGCAGCCCCACAGGCCCCACCACCAGGTATGGCACCCCTGTCCCCTCTTCCACCCTGACGGCCATGGGGGGCGGCTCAGCGGGTTCCCCGGGAGGTGCCTACGGCCCAGCACAGCTCCATTCTACCCACACAGGGCTGCACAGGGCCCCATGCGGTGGCTACAGCGTCAACCCAAGCTTCGTCCACATCGAGTGGACGGTCAACAATGTGCCTGCGCCGGCCACTGCCACCCTCAGCCATGGCACCGCTGCTCTGCCAGGCGCTGCCCTGTGGGGCCCCAGGGGCTGTGGGACCCTCCCGGCCTGGGCAGCCCCTGGCACCCCCCAGGGACAACACCCACTGCCCCACATGACGCAGCTCCCACCCTACGGCCACCAGGGCACAGCGGTGCCCGCAGCCCCCATGCTGCTGCTCACCTCCATCCCCGGACGCCAGCACCTCAAGGAACAGCCTGCAGGCACCAACAGCTCCGGCACGGCCATACCTGTGCAGACACCCCCTGCCAGCCGCATCCCCACGGGCACCTGCATCTCCTCCAGACCCATTGCAGCCCCACACAAAGAAGCTCCTATCGACCTGGATGCCAACATTGAAGTGACCGAGGAGATGCTCCTGCAAGACGCCCTCAGGCTCTTTGGTTCCTCCCCAGACGCAGTGCGGGTCGGCCAGGACCCTGACACCGCTGTCCCCACACCTGGGGAACGTGGCGGCGCCGGCAGAGAGGGGAGAGCGGTGGCCCCAGCACCCACCCAGCTGCCAACCTCCATCCCTGCCTCTGAAAACACCAAGGAATGCTCTTCAGTGACCAACAGCTCCAGCAGGGCCTCCCCCACGCAGACACCCCTGGGCAGCAACATCTCCTCGAACACCACCATCAACCCAAAGAGCAACATCTCCTCAGAAAGCGACACCTCCTCAGAGCATGACATCTCCCCAAAAAGCAACATCTTCTCAGCATTCTATATCTCCCTAGAGCGTGACATCTCCCCTAAGAGCAACATCTCCTTTGAGAGTGAAATCTCCTCAGGGCGCAACATCTCTCCAAAGAGTGACACCTCCTCGGGGCGCAACATCTCTCCAGAGCGCAACACCTCCTCCGAGAGTGACATCTCCCCACAACGCAGTTTATCCCCAAAGAGCGACATCTCCCCAAAGAGCAACATCTTCTCTGCGTTCAACACCTCCCCAAAGAGCAACATCTCCTTTGAGAGTGAAATCTCCTCAGGGCACAACATCTCTCCAAAGAGTGACACCTCCTCGGGGCGCGACATCTCCGCAGAGCGTAACACCTCCTCCAAGAGCGACACCTCCCCAGAGCACAATTTCTCCCCAAAAAGCGACATCTCCTCAGAAGACAACAGCTCAGACCACAACATCATCTCCCTAAAGAGTGACACCTTCTGGAGCAGCGACAACCTCTCCGAGAGTGACATCTCCTGGGAGAAAGATGTCCCCAGCAGCGCCTCTGCTGTCCCCCACAGCCAAGCCCTCGGGGACAAGGACGGCCACCTTGCAGTGCCCCAGAAGGTGCCTTTCGAGTACTACAGCGTGGAGGAGACCCTGGAGGCCATCCGCATCCTAGAAGAATCCCTCTATGGGACGGAGTCCCAGGAGCCGTGGGGGGACGTGGGGATGGAGCTACCACCGGCCCAGCCCACCGTGGTGGAGAAGCGGGGGACAAAGCGGGGGCCGAGCCCCCCCGTTGCCACCACCCAGCAAGCGCAGGGCTCTGGCAGGCTGCCCGGGGGGTGGCAGGGGGGAAGAGACCCCCCCAGTGAGGAGACAGAGATGATGGGGAGCAGAGGGGGGGTGCATTTGGGGGGTGGGGGAGGGTTGTATTTAGGGGAGGGGGATGGGGACAGATTTAAGGGAGGGAATTGTATCTGGGGGTGGTGTATTTGGGGGAGGGTGGTGCATTTGGAGGTGGGGTAATGCATTTTGAGAGATGGGGGGGGATGTGTTTAGGGGTGGGGGGCTTAGAGTAGCTTCGATAGGGCCTTTTCTCTCCTGTTTTTCCATTACAAGTTGTAGCGGGCAGTGTACCTGGGGGGCACGGGGAGGGATGTGTTTAGAGGACCAGCGTGTATTTGGGGGGGCGGGAGGGAGTGTATTTGGGGAGGGTGGGGGGAGGGATGTGTTTAGGGGAGGGGGACTTAGAGTGGCTTTGTTAGGACATTTTCTCTTGTGTTTTTCCATTAAAAGCTCTTTCTCCAGCCCCGCTCTGTGCCTGTCTGGGAGGGGAGGGAGCGCGGGGGGGGTCAGCGGGAATGGGCCCCCACCAGGTGCCATAGCCCCACTGAAGGGGGATTTTCATTCATACCTGTCCCTTGTTTAACTTGGACATTCAAGCAGCTCAACTTTTTCTGACTTACGTCTCCCTGTATATATATATATATCACACTTTCCTGCAATCAGCCTTTCCTGTTCTCCTGACTTGGCCTTTCCCAGCGAGTTCTTGGCTAGTGGTTTTCTTCAAAGCTGCTTTAGTGCTGCTGAAGGATGTTGAAGCGACAGCTCTGGCGATCCAAGCACTGTACTCGCCCATGAAAGCCTTCCAGCTCAGGCAGCCGCAACGCAGGATTCACAGTTCCTCGCTCCCCTGGACACGCTTCCAACCTCCGTATGACCTGATTCTATGACTATGGAGCTGGAGAGGCTGCAACCAGGGTCCCAAACACATGGGGAAGATGGGGCAGCTATAGGGGAGGAAGCAGAGGTCAGCAGATGCCATCTCACACCAAACACCCCACACTTGTCACCTCACTTTGTCTTTCAGTCTGAACTCCCACCCACACACCAGACACAAGGACAGGCTTTGCACTCCGGCCACTCTCATGAGCACCAGCCCTTGCTCGCTGCATTAGCAGCACAGCCTCCTTCATACACCCACCAGGAACGTGTGGCAGCACCAAACATCTGCAGTGAGCTTTGTGCTGGCTACAGCCCATGTCAGAGAACGACCCCGGCCCCCAGAGGGAAGGTGACTTTGTCCCATGGCTCCTCCATCCATCCTGCAGCCTGCCCACAGCAGGAAGAAGGCACAACAGCCTGCGACAAAGGAGGAGCAAAAAACAGTTCCTCCCATGGGCCACCAGCAGCCGAAACACAAAGCCCTCTCACACCTCTGCTGGGCTGAGCTTGAAAACGCTTCCAAAGGGTAATGTGGAAAACCCTGTTGCCGGAGCAGCACCAGAGTTCTGCCCACGGGACAGCTTCAAGCAGATTTACACCTTTGTGCAATGGGAGACGGCTGAGCCCTGAGCAACCAGGCCTTGCATTTACTGCTTCAAAAAACCCCACATTAAAAAAGCCCACACCCAGCGCCCTGCATCTCTGCAGAGAACTCCACCTTCTCCAGCTGACAGCCAGCAGGAGGCAGAAGAGCCAAAGCCCCAAAGCACAGAACCCCTCAGAGGTCACCAGATGGGGGCCTCTAGGGGGGTTGTTCTGTCCCTCGAGCCAGGATGAGCCCTGCTCCCCCGGCACAGCAGCTGCTGCTCATCCCGAACGCCTCACAGGTCAGCACCCAGGAGGTGCCCCAAAACACAGGCCCTCAGGAGCCACAACACGGGACGACACCTCTCCCCGGTGCAAGGCCCACGCACCGGCCGCCCCGCGCCGCCCCTCCCCACACGGACAGCCCCTCCCCCGGGGGTCCTGCCCCCACGGCCAGGCCCTTCCTGAGGGCCGCCCCCAGCCCACAGGCCCTGCTCCCCCGCAGAGCGCTCAGAGCCTCCCACAGCCGGACGGACACTGACCTCAGCGGCGCTGCGACCCCTCACACAGCCCGCCCGGCCGCCGCCGCCGCCGCCGCCGCCGCCGCCGCCGCCGCCGCCGCCGCCGCCGCCGCCGCCGCCGCCGCCGCCCCCGGCCCGGGCACACACAAGCCCCGGCCCCGCCGCCGCTCTGAGGCGGCCTGGCCGCCGCCGGGCCTTTTATACCCGCCCCGCACACGCGCCCCCGTCACGTGGCCCGCCCGGCCCCTGCCCTCATCCCCGCGTGCGGCAGCATGGCGGCGGCGGCTCCCGCTGAGTGCGGGCCCACGACGGCCCCGGCCCCGGCCCCGGCCCCGGCCCCCCGGTACGTGCCCGGGCCCCCTCCTAACCCCCCTCGGTACGTGCCAGGCCCCCCCCCCAACGCCCACAGTACATGCGCAGACCTCCTCATAACCCCCCGGGTACAGGTATGGCCCTTCCATAACCCCCCTGGTAGGGGCCAGGGCCCTCCATAACCCCCCCACTACGTGTACGGCCCCCCCATAACCCCCTCCCGGTACATGCCAAGCCTCTGCACTGCCCCCCCAGTACATGCCCGGCCCCGTTGTCCCCCCAGCAGCCCCCTGTCCCCCATGGCCCTGTCACACCGCTCCCCCCATGGCTGGGGTGACAGGGGTGTGATGTTTCTGTAGGTTCCTCGCCTCCAAGGAGCAGTTCCATGCCTACCTGCGGGCCCGGGGCGAGCCCAGCGGCGGGGGCGAGGAGGAGGAGGAGGAGGAGGAGGAGGAAGAGAAGGTCGAGGAGGAGGAGGAGGTCGGCAGCTGCCAGAGCGAGCCCCCCGCCAAACGGGTGAAGTCAGAGGATCTCGGTCAGGATGGGGAAAGCCGAGAGGATGCGGGAGCAGCAGAGAAGGAGCCCATGGAGCGGAAGCGGGCCCGGGGGCAGAAGAAGAGCAGGCCGTGTATGAAGCCCAAGCGCTACGAGCAGAGCAGGCTGTGCCCGTGGGTAACGCAGGTAGGGTGCGGGGGCCCTGCTCTGCGGTGCTCTGGGGTGGGGGATTTGGGACCCCGGTGATCCCTCCAGGGCTGCATTGATTTGGAAGTCTAGGGAAGCACACTGAAGAGAGAGCCGCACCAGGGCAGGCTCCCAGCAGGGAGCGCGTAGCAGGGGGCTGCGCCGGCAAAACCAGCTCCATTGGCTGCCTGGGAGAGGGTGAAGCAGGATGAGCTGAGCGGGACAAGTAAAGCTTCAGCTTCCCTGAAGCGCTAGTGCTAAAATGTCCCCTCAAGTGGGTACGTCACCGCCCTTCTGCGGCACGTTACAGCAGTCGGCTTCCTGGGAGCGTTTCGTGGGGCACCCAACATCACCCGGGGAGCGACGGGTGCTTGGAGCAGTTCTGGCCCCTCTCTGCGTTCATCCGTTAGCCAGTCTTGCATCCCTCTAGATCTGTAACTGCTTTGAGTTTTCTCCAAGCCGAGCACTGAAAACAAACGGAGCGGTTCCAGTTTCTGGTTCTTTTCTCCAAGTGATACATTCTCTTGGAATAGTTGGGGTTCTCGAAGAAAAACCAGTGATTTCCTGGGTTTCCCACTGACATTTAGCCAAGGCAAGTGCTACAATTGCTACCTGGAATATCCTTCTGTTTAACCACTGCTGCTTCAGCTCTCCTAACGTGCTCCTCCATCCTTCTTGTTTTCCAGCTGGAAATCCAAGGCAAGCTCTACTTGGCTCCGCTGACCACGGTAGGTGGATAATTCTCTCCTTTTGTCCAAATTTGCCATTGCCACACCTGGAACAGAGCAAATCTCCTGACAAACCATCTCTCTGCTGTCTCTTTCAGGGCGGTAACCTCCCTTTCCGAAGGCGATGCGAGCGCTTTGGGGCAGACGTCACCTGTGGAGAGACGGCTGCGTGCACAAACCTGCTTCAGGGCTAGTCCTCCCAGTGGGCTCTCCTCAAACGGCATCACACCGAAGGTAATTTTTGGGGTGCGGGTGGGTGCTGTCATCTTGAGAACCAAAGAAATGATAACTTGCTTCTGAGGAGAAAAGCTGCTGCTTGAATTCATGCAACCTGTCCCCCTCTGGTAGCCGGAGGGAGCGTTTCCAGACACGATGACCAAATGCGCAGAGCTCCCGAACCAGACAACTGAAGTGGACTTTGTGGACATCAATGTCGGGTGTCGCATTGACCTGGTCTACAAGAAGGTAAGAAGACGTTCTGAAGCGCATTTTCCCTCCTTTAATAGATGCTTGTCTTTTGCCTCATCTCCTGTTACCCGATCTGCTCCTGCCAGTCTGATCCAGAGCTCCCGGTTCATTTATGGGCAGTACACCTCAGCGAGAAGGCAAATAAGCTGATCAAGGAGCAGGGAATGGTGAGCTGAGTCTCCCTGGCAGCAGGCAGAAGTTGGAAGGGAAGGGGCTGTGGGGTTTTTTTTTGAGTCCCTTTTCTGCAAGTCTTGAGGTGCTGCAAGTCTTGAGATGCCAAGCAAGAAGCGGTGCCCATCCCCAGGTTAGGAGAGCTGAGCATTTTCCCCATTTTTCATTACCCGATTTCTGAGTTCACACAACACAGTGCAGGAAACTGGTTTTCTCCACTCCTACAAGTCCTCAGGCACTGGCTTGAAATGACTTTGCAAGCTCAAAGGCAGCTAAAAGGAGAGCTGGATCAGCCAGCTGCTATTTCCCATCTCACAGAAACAGAGATTAGCAGAAATAGAGCATGGCTACGGCCTTCTCTGGTTTTGCCAATCCTCATCCCTTTGGTCAGTGCTGGCAACAGCTGCCTGAAACCACGTTACCAGTACGTCGAGTGGGATCCGAATTCTTAAATGTCATTTTCCAAGCGGAACCCGCCTGCATTAGGCTGCACGAAGCTTTGTAACCTGCGGTCTTTACAGTGCCGGGTAACAGACATTTATAGCCGTAAGAACTCAACATTTCAAAGCAATTTAGGTTTATTCCTTAACTCTCATTTGAAGGAGACGCTAACCAGGAGCAGGGTTCTCTGAGCACACTCCATTTCTGCTTTTGGGCTGTAGATTCAGGCCCTGCTGGGCCACTCTCTCTCTGACATGTCTTACAGAAAGTTGTAGTGATGCTGTGTTGAAGCAGCCTCCAGGAAATAAGGTAAGCCTCCTTGACTGTAAAGAAAATGGCTCTGCACTGAAAATACAATGTGTGTTCCAAAGGGTGAAATAGCTGAAGTCTTAAGGAAGGATAGATCTGATCCCAATGGAACTGGCAAACATCATTTTAGGATCTGCTGTCGCGGGCAGAGTGAATAACTTCACTTCTAAGAGAGTAGTGAAATGTTTATTAACATAAAACAGTGATTTAACAAAGTTAGCAGTGAATGCGACAGTGTTTTACGAGATTCGATGCCAGGGCACACTTGGTTATTTACTGCATAGAGGCCGGGGTCAGACAAGCTCTCAGGGAGACCCTCCCGTTGAGTCCCGAGGTTCAGAAAGGACCCCCTGGCTTTCTAAACTCCTTCTCAGAGAGGAGTCTGGCTGCGGCTGGATCCAATCCTAGTCCCAGACTTGGTCAACGGTTTATGTCTAAAGGATTATAGATGCGCAATCAATCCTTAGATCCCTTAGCTAAGATTTCAAAGTTTAGCATGCTATTAGTCACTTACCGAGAATCTGTTGCGGCAAGGAATCTCTCGGCCTCGAGGAGAAGAACCTTAAGCGAGCGTCCCCACTCAAGAGGAGACCCTGTTGTGCAGCCGCTGCTGTGCGGGAGAGCTCAAAGGGCTCTTGGGCTGTCCACTGTTTATGGAGTAAGAGAATTGACCTACAGTCATATTCTCATGGGAACAAGATACCCAGGTTCCCACTCCAGACAGGGTTTTGGTTATGTTGCCAGCCATCTCCCACAGTTCAAGTGCGACTCATCACAACTCCCGCTGATGGCCATGGCTTGAGCAGGAGCCGGGGGGGGGAAAAAAGGGAAGAGCACACCGCCACATCTGCCCTTAATGCCTTCTGGCACTGGCAGGGTTTTGGCTCTGCACAGGCACGGCGAGAGGTGGGGAGGAGCTTTTCAGTGGCTCCTGCTGACTCTCGGCATGGCATTGCCAGGGGTGAGGCTGGTCTTCAGGTCACCAAACTTCAGAACCCGTTTTGGCACCGATTCTGGGTGACTGCCCAGCAATAGGGGCATTGTCCTTATCGGGAGGCTGCGTCCCTCCAGTGCTGGGGTTCAGGGTTAAAGCAACCAGGTCTGTTAGCAACCGGATCATTTTAAATCCTTGTTGGGATCCGGTGCCATGAAACCAATTAAACCTTGCAGTGGATAAGGGAAGTTGGGATAAAGCAAAGATGGACCCTCCGGGCTGTGATCCTGCGTGGCTTCCTTAACGAGAGGAACCCAAATTAATACCAGACAAGTTGATTTTTTCATTGCTGCTGTTGGATAAAGTTTAGCTGGGAGGAGTTTTAAACCTTAAAAGAGATGCCTTCAGGTCAGGGCTAAATTATGCCTCCACAGGCTGTCATTATATCATGACAGGAGCAGGTTAAAGCTCAGCACCGGAGGCGGTTTTATGCAGCAGCCCTAAATTTTCAGGAGGGTAGAGGCTTGGTTTGACACATCTGACTGCCATCACCTTCGCTGTAGAGCCACAGGGCCATACAACAGGGTACCGGTGGCTCTATTGTACTGAACACAAACCTCTCCTTGGTTTTTTCTTTGCTTTGTTTTTGTTCTTTTCTTTCTTCTAGTGAGCTGCTGCGGGGAGCCGTAGCTATCAACTTCACCTTCCTGCCTAAACACATGGCAAATTCCTACAGATAGGGCTGAGGAGGCCCTTTCCCATGGCGTCGGGTCAAGAGGAGGCGTTAGGACGATGCGTGTCGAGGAACAGGTTTGTTCAGCTGCGCTCTGAAATGAAATGAATCACAGAATCACAGAAACTTCGGAGTTGGAAGGGACCTCTAGAGATCATCTAGTCCAACTCCCCTGCCAAAGCAGGATTGCCCAGAGCACATCCCTCAGGGCTGCATCCAGGTGAGTCTTGAAAATCTCCAGAGAAGGGGACTCCACAACCTCCCTGGGCAGCCTGTTCCAGTGCTCTGTCACCCTAACTGTAAAGAAGTTTTTCCGTGTATTTGAACGGAACTTCCTATGTTCCAACTTGTGCCCGTTGCCCCTTGTCCTGTCACTGGGAACCAATGAAAAGAGGCTGGCACCATCCTCCTTCAACCCACCCTTTAGATACTTATATGCCATAATAAGGTCCCCCCTCAACCTTCTCTTCTCCAGGCTAAAGAGTCCCAGCTCTCTCAGCCTTTCCTCATAAGGGAGATGCTCCAGTCCTTCAATGATCTTAGTTGCCCTACGCTGGACCCGCTCCAGTAGTTCCCTGTCCCTCTTGAACTGGGGAGCCCAAAACTGGATGCAGTATTCCAGTTGTGGCTTCACCAGTGCAGAGTAGAGGGGGAGAATGACCTCCCTCGACCTACTGGCCACAGTCTTCCCTATGCAGCCCAGGATGCCATTGGCCTTCTTGGCGACAAGGGCACATTGTTGGCTCATGGATAATTTACTGTCTACCAGGACCCCCAGATCCTTCTCCTCAGAACTACTTCCCAGCACGTCCACCCCTAACCTATACTGGTGCTTAGCATTCTTCCTCCCCAGGTGGAGGACCTTGCACTTGCTTTTGTTGAACCTCATTAGGTTTTTCTCTGCCCAGCTCTCCAGCCTGTCCAGGTCATGCTGGATGGCAGCACGGCCCTCTGGAGTGTCAGCCACCCCTCCCAGCTTGGTATCATCAGCAAACTTGCTGAGGATACACTCTGTCCCATCATCCAGGTCATTAATGAATATACTGAACAAAATTGGACCAAGTATTGACCCCTGGGGGACACCACTGGTTACAGGCCTCCAACTGGACTCTGTGCCGCTGATCACAACCTTCTGAGTTCTGTCACACAGCCAGCTCTCGATCCACCTCACCGTCACCTCATCTAGCCCTTACTTCCTCAGCTTCCTAATGAGGATGTTATGGGAGACAGTGTCAAAAGCCTTGCTAAAGTCAAGGTAGATGACATCCACGGCTCTCCCCTCATCCAGCCAACCCGTTATAACATCATAGAAAGCTATCAGATTGGTCAAGCATGATTTACCCTTGGTAAATCCATGCTGACCACTTCCAATAACTTCCTGTTCCTCAACGTGTTTGGGGATGACATCCAGGATGAGTCGCTCCATTACCTTCCCAGGGACAGAGGTGAGACTAACCGGCCTGTAGTTCCCTGGGTCCTCCTTCTTGCCTTTTTTAAAGATTGGAGCGATGTCAGCCTTCCTCCAGTCCTCAGGCACCTCTCCTGTTCCCCATGACCTTGCAAAGACAATGGAGAGTGGTCTAGCAATAACATCTGCCAGCTCTCTCAGCACTCGCGGGTGCATCCCATCAGGGCCCATGGACTTATGAATGTCCAGATTGGCCAAGTGGTCTCTGACCCGGTCCTCCTCAACTGAAGGAAAATCTTCCTCTCTCCCGACCTTCCCCCTTGCCTCCAGGGTATGGGATTCGTGAGAGGCAGCTTTAGCAGTGAAGACCGAAGAAAAGAAGGCATTCAGTAGCTCTGCCTTCTCTGTGTCTTCCACCACTAGGGCACCTGTCTCATTCATCAGTGGGCCTACATTTTCCCTAGTCTTCCTTTTTCTATTGATATACTGAAAGAATCTCTTATTGTCTTTAACTGCAGTGGCGAAGCTGAGTTCTGATTGAGCTTTGGCCCTTCTAATTTCCCCCTACATAGCTTTGTTATATCTTGATAATCCTCATAAGTTGCCGATCCCTTTTTCCAGAGAATGTAAGCTTTCCTTTTTTTCCTGAGGTCCAGCCAGAGCTCTCTATTTAGCCAGGCTGGTCTTCTTCCCCGTCGGCTCATTTTTCGAGACATGGGGATGGCCTTCTCCTGTGCTTCTAAGAGCACCTGCTTGAAGTATGACCAGCCTTCCTGGGCACCTTTGCTCTTCCACACTGCCTCCCAAGGGACGCTCTTGACCATGCTCCTAAACAGACTAAAGTCTGCCCTTCGGAAATCCAAGGTGGCAGTTCTACTGGCTCCCCGCCTTGCCTCACCAAGAATTGAAAATTCTACCATTTCATGGTCACTGTGCCCAAGACGACCTCCAACCTTTAAATCCCCCACAAGACCTTCTCTGTTAACAAACAGTAGGTCCAGTAGGGCACTTCCCCTAGTTGGTTCCTTCACCAGCTGTGTTAGGAAGTTGTCTTCCACACACTGCAGGAACCTCCGGGACTGTTCCCTCTCTGCTGTGTTATATTTCCAGCAGACGTCTGGGAAGTTGAAGTCCCCCACAAGAACAAGGGCAAATGATCGTGAGACCTCTGCCAGCTACTTACAGAATACTTCATCAGATTCTACATCCTGATTAGGGGGTCTATAACTGTCGTGGTTTAGCCTCAGATGGCAACAAAGAACCATGTGCCGCTCGCACGTGCCTTCCTAATACAGGAAGGATCGTAAGAAAAGGCAAGACTCTTGGGTTGGGACAAAGGCAGTTTAACAGAACAGCAAAGGGAACATGCAAAAAACAACAACACCACCACCACCACCACGGATAGGGGAATATACAAACGCGATTACGGAACCGCCGCTCCCCGCCGCTCGCCGACCGGCCGGACCCGGGACGCCCCAGCCCGCTTTTAAGCAGCAGCCTCCTGCCCCCTCCCCCGGCAGCTCAGGGTGGGCGTGGCTCACATGGCATGGAATACCAGGAAAAGTTAACCCTATCCCCACCGGAACCAGGACAATAACAAACTCCCATCACGATGTCACGATGAAAGTTTTATGTTTTTTAGAAGTTGCCTTCACACCCCCAGCATCGGTCCCTGCCACAAGTTACACAGCAGATGGTCTCACACGATCTTGCAGCCAGAGGTGCCTCGCTAACAGAGAGCAATCTGTTTAATTAACCGGATACAGGCCAGGAGGGATCTCTGGCCTCCAGCTCACGGCAGTTGTCCCGGCTCCCCCACGCCACACGCTGTTCACGTAGCGGGAGCGAGAGGCCTCTGTTCCTACCAGGGTGTCCTTGGTAGTGCCAAATCCTCCCCAGTGCCAGGAGGGGATGAACTAACCCAGTCCCTGGGGTCCTGCAGAGCACAGAGAGACCCAGCATCTCATCATCGGATGTTGTGCAGAATCCCGGCCTTTTCTGGGAGCATGCAGCGGTGGGTACCGTCTCCTCCCGGTGTCACGCACCCAGGGAAGGTACAGCCCCCTCCAAGGGGGGCCCAGAGCTGCTTGTTTCCCAATGAGGAGACTAAAAGACCCGAGAGCAGGATTTGAGGGAGGGCTGGGCAGGGGAGCGTGCCACCGAGGGGTGCTGCGTGACCTTCCCTCGCACCCTCCAGGTCCTTGTTCCTGTCTCTGCGTCACTCCAGGCAGCGCAGCACAGGCGACAGTCACAGAGGCATTTGCTGTGTGGCACAAGGAGGCTGCGGGTGCAGCTTCGTCCCCACAAAGCTCGGCTGAACCAACTTGGTCCTTTCGCCCCCTGAAAAATACTGTTGAAAGCAAAAAGCACTTGCACACAGAGCCCCTGGTGGGATCTGGGGACACCCAGCCCCCCCGAGCCCCTTCCCTCCCCAGCAGGAGCTGGGGGGGCTGTTGGGGGGGCCGTTGGGAGGGGGCGGAGCACAGGGAGCCCCAACATTCCATCCTGGAGACGCCAAACAGTCCTTAGCAGCCGAGAGACTGAGGGGACCCACCATGGCGCTGCCACCTCGGTGGCTCCCACTGCGCGGCCCCCGTGCCCCCCTGGCGCCCCAGAGCCTTCAGGCTTTTGTGCTCCCACAAACCTTCTACCCCCAAGGCAGGGAACGACCCTGACCCACAGCCCGGGGACGCTCTCGGGGCCAAGGGTGCAGGAGGTGACCATGGCTCCTGTCTTTCTTCCAGGCGCAGCCACCCTGTTCCCACCGCCCGGGCAGCAGCTGCTCTTCCCCACGGCCTGGGCACCCCCAGTGGGGGCGGCCCCACAGGTCCCACAGGCCCCACCACCAGGTATGGCACCCCTGTCCCCTCTGCCACCCTGACACCACCAGCACCCTGATGGCCATGGGGGGCAGCTCGGCGGGTGCCCTGGAGGGTGCCCCCGGCCCAGCACGGCTCCCTCCCACCCACACAGGGCTGCACAGGGCCCCATGCGGCTGCTGCTGCGTTCACCCGCACTTCTTCCACGTCGAGTGGACCGTCACCAACGTGCCTGCGCCGGCCACTGCCACCCTCAGCCATGGCGCCGCTGCTCCACCAGGCTCTGCCCTGTGGGGCCCCAGGGGCTGCAGGACCCTCCCGGCCTGGGCAGCCCCTGGCACCCCCCAGGGACAACCACCACCTTCCCACATGACGCAGCTCCCAGACTACGGCCACCAGGGCACAGCGGTGCCCGCAACTCCCCCACTGCTGCTCACCTCCATCCCCGGACACCAGCACCTCAAGGTCACCTACGCGGGGGCACCCCCTGCCAGCCGTGTCCCCACGGGCACCTACTTCCCCCCCAGCCCTGCTGCTGCCCCCCACAAAGAAGCTCCTGGTGACCTGGATGCCAACATTGAAGTCACCGAGGACATGATCCTCCAAGAGCCCCTCTGGCTCTTTGGTTCCTCCTTGGACAAGGTGGAGGTCTCCCATGACCCCGACACCAGCATCACCACACCTGGGGACCCCGGTGGCATCATCAGAGAGGGGAGAGCGGTGGCCCCAGCACCCACCCAGCTGCCAACATCCATCCCTGCCTTCGAGAACACCAAGGAATGGTCCTCAGAGACCAACAGCTCCAGCAGGGCCTCCCCCGCGCAGACACCCCTGAGCAGCAACATCTCCTGGAGCACCATCAGCTCCCCAAAGAGCAACATCTCTCCCTGGAGTGACATCTCCCCAGAGCTCACCTTCTCCCCAAAGAACATCACCTACTCAGAGCAGGACATCTCAGAGTATGACATCATCTCCCTAAAGAGTGACACCTCCTCGAGCAGCGACAACTCCTCCGAGAGCAACGTCCCCCACAGCCAAGCCCTCGGGGACGCGGCCGGCCACCTTGCCGTGCCCCACGAGGTGTCCCTCAAGGAGGCCCTGAGGCTCTTGGACTGTGACCCCGGTGGCACCAGCGAAGCCGCCCCCCTCTGCGACGTCGACTCCCTCTCGCTGCCCGAGGAGCTGCTGATGCTCGATTACAGCATGGAGGAGCTCCTGGAGGGTGCCCGCATCCTGGAAGAATTCCTCTATGGGCCAGAGAGCAATGTCCCCAACAGCCAAGCCCTCGGGGACGCGGCCGGCCACCTTGAGAGCGATGTCCCCAGGAGCCCCTCTGCTGTCCCCCACAGCCAAGCCCTCGGGGACACAGCCGGCCACCTTGCAGTGCCCCAGGAGGTGCCCGTCAACTACTTTGGCGTGGAGGTGACCCGGAAGGCCTTCGTCGTCCTGGAAGATATCTTCTCCAGGATGAAGTCCCAGGAGTCGTGTAGGGACACGGGGATGGAGCTGCCACCGGCCCAGTTCACCATGGCAGAGAAGCGGGGGACGAAGCAGGGGACAAAGCGGGGGACGAGCTCCCTGTCGCTGTCACCCAGGAAGCGCAGGGCTCTGGTGGACAGGCTGGGGGTGGCAGGGGGGAAGAGACGCCCCCCAGCGAGGAGACGGAGATGATGGGGGGCAGAGGGGGGGTGCATTTGGGGGGTGGGTTGTATTTGGGGGGGGGGGGGGCAGATTTAAGGGAGGGGACTGTATCTGGGGGGGTGGGGACAGGGACATGTTTAGGGGAGGGGGGGGTTAGAGTAGCTTCGATAAGGCCTTTTCTCTCCTGTTTTTCCCTTAAAAGTTGTAGCGGGCAGTGTGTTTGGGGAGGTGGGTGTGTTTAGGGGAGGGAAGTATATTTAAAGGGGGGGGTAGTGTGTTTTGAGAGATGGGGGGGTGAGTTTAGGGGACGGATCAGAGTAGCTTTGATAGGACCTTTTCTCCTATGTTTTTCCATTTAAGGTTGCGGCGGGCAGTGTATTTGGGGGGAGGGATGTGTTTAGGGGAGGGGGGCGCATTTGAGGGACGGGGGGTTAGAGTAGCTTTGATAGGACCTTTTCTCTCGTGTTTTTCCATTAAAATTTGTTTCTCCAGCCCCGCTCCGTGCCTGTCTGGGGGGGGAGGGAGCACGGGGGACAGCGGGAATCGGCCCCCACCAGGTGCCACAGCCCCACATGGGACCCCGAAGGGCACCGAGCTGCCCCCAGGGCCGAGTCACCACCAGCGGGGTGGCAGTAGTGGGGGGGGACTCCCCTGTCCCCTTCCCCAGGGGCAGCCAGGGCAGACGGGTCCCCGCCGGACCCATGGACACGGCCCCACGCAGAAAGCAGCACGGAGCCCCTGGGACAAGGACAGACCTTGGGGAGCGGGAGGGGATGGACACACACGACCACAAGGGCTGCCAGGCCTTCGGCTGGACCCCGGCCAGCGTCCCCTCCCGCGGGGACAGGGCTCGGGGCAAAGCCCCCAAAGCCTCGGCACAATCACCCCCGTCCGCGGCTCCACAGCCCGGCTTTGCCTCCCTGCGCTGCCCCATCACCCCAAATCACCCCCACAACGGCCAGGGGGGAGCTGCCGGCCAGGCAGGGACCCTCCTCCCCTCCTCGGCCTGCGCCTTGGACAGCCCCGACAGCAGCCGGGGAGGGGGGAAATAAGGAAAGAAATAAACAAAGAAATCACAGCAGGGGCCAAAAGTGCCTGGAAACCCCAGCTCTGTATTGCCCGTTCCCCCTCCCAGATCCACAGCCCGGGGCCAACGCAGCCAAGGGCGCCTTCGGGCAGCGGCCGCCCCTCTGCGGGTCCGGCGCGCAGAAGGTGCCGGGGGAGGTCCCCGGTCCCCGTCGGGGCACCCCCGGCATCGGGGTCTGAGCCCCTGCCCCAGGGCAGCCCCAGGGACGCCGCCGGGGCGGGGGGAGCCGCTGCAGGCCCCGGGCGGGCGCAGTCCCCTTGGCCTCGGCAGGGCCCGGCGCAGCTCCCGGCACCGCTGCTGCTCCACGTCCGGCCTCCCAACCCCCCGCCCCGAGCACCCTCCTGCACCCAAAACTCCCGTCCCCTGCAGCAGCTGCACCGCCACCGCCTGCAGCTCTCGGGGGCCGCGGGGAGCTGCTCTGCGCCAGACAAGGAGGAAAAGGGAAGAGAAAGACCAGAACCCAAACTGCAGGGCTGACCACGAGTTAACTGCAGGGCTGCCCAGCACCGCACACAGTGCTCCAGGTGAAGCCACGCCAGCGCTGAACACAGTGGGACAATCCCCTCCCTTGGCTGCCTGCTTCTACTGTCTTTGATGCCCCCCACGATGCGCTGTCCCTCTTGGTGCCAGGGGACACTGCTGGCTCCTCCTGAGCTGCTCACCACCCCCACACCCCTTTCTGCAGGGCTCCTCCCCAGACACCCCCTCCCCATTCCCACTGGTGCCGCCGTTACTCCCTCCCTCCCACCTGCAGAACGCGGCACTTGGACTGCTTCAATTTCACGCCGCTCAGGATTGCCCAACACTCCAAGCCATCTAGAGCCTTCTGCAAGGCCTCTTGGCCCTCAACAGACTCAACAGCACCTCCCAGTTTGGGATCACCAGCAACCTTCCTAATGGGGCATTCACCTCCCAAAATCCAGGGGAGCAACTCTGCCCACCCTTTTTCTGACAATTTGAAACTCAACCATTTCATGATGTCTGCAGCTGAGACCTTCCCATCTCCCACGAGTCCTTCTCTGCTCACAACCACCATGTCTCGCAGGGCATCTTTCCTCGCTGGACCCCGAGCGCTGCAGACAAGAAGTTCCCATCTCCCACAAACTGCAGGAACTGCCCAGCCCTGCTCCTCACAGCACCAGGGGCTTCCCACATGCTGTCTGGGAAGATGAAATCTGCCAGAAGGAGAAGGGCTCCTGACACAGAGGTGTTGGGGGCGGCTAGCAGAAAAGTACAAGTATGCAAGAAATTCGAGGGTATGCCGACCTTGCAGACCTGAGACAAATAAATCTGAGGAGCCAGGGAACAACTGGCCTTGCAGGTCTGAGATAAATAACCTTGAAGAAGTAGGGAGTAGGCAACAAGTTATCACTGTAGCTTTTAGCACATTCCAAAACTGTAGCTTCTAGCATGTAGCGAAACCGCAGGTAGGAGGGATTATTGTAATGAAACATTTAGAGCTAAGCCAATTAGAAATGATAGAATTTGTGTAATTTATGTAACTGTTAAGTAGCTGTATAAAAGCTTTCCGACGCGTCTAATAAACTGACATCTTGCTTGCATCAAGCAGCGTCCCGTCTCTCAATCGCGGCAAATTGGTGACCCCGACGTGATGGGGTGGTGAACCGCCTAGCTGAGCGGCTTGCTGCGAGTCCCACGGAACTTTGAATGAGCTGCTGAAAGGAAGCAGGAACTGGCCAGGAATCCCTCTGGATTTAAGAGGTGAGCTGTGGGAAACATGGGGAATCAGATGTCCCCCGCAGAGAGAGACGTATATGAAGTTATGAAAACGCTCCTCCGGAAACATAAAAAAGATATTTCCGGGCAGGACTTAAAGATTATGCTTAAGTGGGTACAAATGAAGATCCCCACTGTTACAGCCTCCAGTATTTTTACCCGGGAACTTTGGGACGATGTGGGGGTAAAGTTGTGGGACTTAGCGACGTCAGGGAATGCCGAGGCTCAGCGTTTGCTTCCGTGGTGGAGAAATATCTTTGAGGCTATTAAGGCACAGAAAAAGGGCCATAAAGACTCTCCAGATACTAAGGGGGAACCTTCATCAGCTCAGCCTTTGCTTCCCCCTCCGCTACCTCCGCGACGTGCTAAGTCGCCCGGACCCTTAAAGGTCTGTGCCGCAGGCTACCCTCCTGAGGAAGATCCGCTTGACCCGGGGCCCGTTGATCCTGATAAAGAGCCTGACTTGTACCCCCCTGACCCTCATGATACGTGGGCGAATATTAGACGTCAAGCTTTAAAAGAAGGTGACTTGGAAATAGCGCGAACGATAGTCGCCCCTGTTATTTATCAAGGCCGGGGAGTGCAGTGGGAGGCTTTGTCCTTCCCGGTGATTAAAGAGCTGCGCCGTACCATCACAGAACACGGGCTCTCTTCCCCATATTTTGCGAGCCTGCTGTCTTCTGTCTTTGATACGTATGTTATGACTCCCCATGATTTAAAATCGCTAGCGCAATTGTTATTAACCCCTTCCCAGTATTCCCTGTGGGAGTCACATTGGAGGGGGGGCCTTCAAACTCTCCTCACCAGCTACGTGGGTCATAATAATGTTGCTCTTGCCGCACTGACCATGGAGCACCTTATGGGTACGGGTCAGCACTCTAATCCAGCGGCACAGGCTCGAGATTGTCCACGAAAGGCCCTGGAAGCGATCCGCGAAGAAGCAAAAAAGGCTTTACTTAAAATACCCGATTCCAGTAAACCTCAAAAGGCATTCACCTCTATTACGCAGGAACCTCGGGAGCCGTACATGCAATTCATTGATAGACTTAAGCAAGCTTTAGAACGCCAAATAGATAATACCGAAGCTCGAGAAATTTTGCTATTAAAATTAGCAGTTGAAAATGCTAACGCCGACTGTAAAAAATTACTTAAATCTCTCCCTAACCCAGCTCCGACTTTGGTTGAAATGGTAGAGGCTTGTAATCGTATTGGTACTGTGGACCATAAATTTGAAGCGATGGCAGCTGCTTTCGCAGCTATGAGAGGCATGTCTGGGGGAGGAAATTGTTACGGTTGTGGTAAACCAGGCCATATCAAACGAAATTGTCTCGCTTCTAATGGGGGGCTAAAGCTCAAGCCCCTGGGATCTGTCCCCGATGCAGGAAGGGGCGTCATTATGCTAATCAATGTCGTTCTAAGTATAATTTTCAAGGGCAGCCGATACAGGGAAACCGCTTGCGGAGCGCGGGGCAGCGACGCGCACAGACACAAGTATCGTCGCCGGTGGATCGAGCCATGCAGATGGGTGTGACCTCGCCACAAGTCTTCGCCCAGCAACAGCCGGTAGCGCCGGATTGGACCTGGCAACCTCACACGCAGTAACGTTGCTTGATTCCTCTGTTCATTTATTAGCAACTAATGTTTCAGGTCCTTTACCCCCGAAAACACAAGGGCTACTATTAGGGAGATCATCGGTTACCTTAGCTGGACTTTTTGTATTGCCTGGAGTCATTGATGCGGATACCGTTGGGGAAATTAAAATCATGGCCTGGACCCCATTTCCCCCTTGCACAGTACCCAAAGGAAGCCGCATTGCACAATTACTACTGATCCCGCAGAACGCAAGCTCTCTTTCGCGTCACCCACCTCCGCAGCAAAGACAAGGAGGTTTTGGATCTACTGGGGATCCACAGATTCTCTGGGTACAGTCCATTTCCCAGAAGCGACCACTTTGTCAATGTACTCTTATTCACGGCACTCAGCAAGTAATCCTAAATGGGATTATTGACACCGGGGCCGATGTTACCGTAATTTCACAGGCGAAGTGGCCTCCACAATGGCCTTTGGCAGCCGTGCCTCAGGCACTAGCCGGAATCGGAGGAGTTGGTAGAAGCCACCAATCCTCGGAATTGATCCAAATCAAAGGCCCAGAAGGACGAGTGGCTTCCGTCAAGCCTTTTGTGCTGCCTGTTCCTATGGTCTTATGGGGACGTGATGTGCTATCACAATGGGGAACTTCCATTCAGTCGCATTTTTAGGGGGGGCCATTGAGGTGCGCGACACCCTGAAACTGACTTGGAAAACTCAGACACCCATTTGGGTAGATCAATGGCCCCTACCACTCGAAAAGCTTCGCGCTCTCCAAGAACTGGTTACGGAACAATTAGCAAAAGGACATATAGTACCTACTACTAGTCCTTGGAATTCACCTGTCTTTGTTATTAAGAAGCAATCTGGCAAGTGGCGCCTGCTCCATGATCTCAGAAAAATCAATGATGCTATGGTAGATATGGGAGCTCTGCAGCCAGGGCTCCCTTCTCCAACTATGATCCCCCGCAATTGGCATCTCACCGTTATTGACCTTAAGGATTGCTTTTTTAACATTCCACTACACCCTGATGACGCTGCCAAATTTGCTTTTTCAGTCCCAAGTGTCAATATGCAAGCCCCTGTGCAACGATATCAGTGGGTTGTACTGCCACAGGGAATGAAAAATAGCCCGACAATTTGTCAATGGTATGTCGCTAAGGTACTTAGCCCTGTCAGGGTTGCGTTGCCTCAAGTTCTGTTATATCATTATATGGATGATATCTTGATGGCTGCGCCTCACCTTGAGCTCATGGAAAAGGCCGTAGCCCTTGTCACGGCCGCTGTCAATTCGGCAGGCCTCTGTATTGCGCCTGAAAAAGTCCAGAAAATGCCCCCTTGGACCTACTTGGGTTGGCGCATCAGGACCCAGACGATAGTTCCCCAACCTGTGCATATACAGGCGGACATTAAAAATTTGCACGATGTTCAAAAATTATTAGGGACCATTACTTGGGTCCGACCCTTGCTAGGAATCTCCAATTCAGACTTAAGCCCTTTGTTTGAACTCCTCAAGGGAGATTCCGATTTATGCTCCCCTTGTCGACTTGGTCCTGAAGCCGCTGCCTCATTACAAAAAGTAGCGGAAGCCATCGCCTTACGGCAAGCACACCGCTGTGCGCCTGAATTGCCCTTCAATTTAATTATTTTGAACCCTGCACGTCAGCCATATGCTTTGATTTTTCAATGGGACCCTAACAATCCTGATCCCTTATTAATCATTGAGTGGGTCTTTTTACCCAACCAGCCCACTAAAACAATTTGGACACAACATGAAATGTTTGCTTCCTTGATAATTAAAGCACGGCAGCGCTTGCTTGCCCTGTCAGGGATGGACTTTGCTTCTATCTGTTTACCTGTAACTAATATGTACCTACAATGGTTATTCCAACAGTCTGATGCTTTCGTGTTTGCCTTAACAGATTATACGGGTCAACTAACCTCACATCCTCCGTCCCACAAGCTTCTACATGCTCATTTTAACTTAATATCCATACCAAAGAGATGTCACCAGCCCCTCCAAGGCCTTACTGTGTTCACCGATGGGTCTGGAAAAACACACAAGTCGGTGATTGTCTGGTGGGATGACTGCTCTCAACAATGGGAGTCGGACGTTGAGACAGTATCCGGGTCCCCTCAAATCATAGAGCTTGCCGCTGTTGTTCGAGCTTTTCGTAAGTGGTCTAAACCACTGAATCTTATTACTGATTCTGCTTATGTTGCAGGCGTCGTCGAACGGGCAGAGGCCTCGGTGCTGCGTCATACTTCGCATGCTGATTTGTTTGCTTTGTTGCAGGAACTTGTTTTCCTTTTAACCTCTCGAACACATCCCTATTTTATTTTACATGTTAGATCGCACACCTCTTTACCTGGGTTTATTGCAGAAGGCAATCGACGGGCCGATATGCTCACTCTGCCGGTACAAGTTTTACCTGACCGTATTGCACAAGCTAAGCTTAGTCATTCCTTTTTCCATCAGAATGCAGGGGGCCTCAAATGTCAGTTTGGCCTCACTTCTCAGCAAGCGGCGAACATTATCGCTGTCTGCCCTGATTGTCAAAAACATTCTTTTCCTACGGCACCAGGTGGGGTTAATCCCAGAGGCTTACAAAGCCTGCAATTATGGCAGACGGATGTCACACACTATCCAGAATTTGGGAGATTAAAATACGTCCATTCCTCTATTGACACCTTTTCAGGTGCTCTATTTGCCTCCTGCCATGTGGGGGAGGCGGCGAAAGATGTTCGCAGGCATCTGCTGCGTGCTTTTGCTACCTTAGGCATCCCTGCACAAATCAAAACAGACAATGGCCCTGCTTATATCTCGGCTGCACTTAAAACCTTTTTTATCTCTTGGGGGATCACTCACATCACTGGGATCCCGCATTCCCCTACGGGCCAGTCCTTGATTGAACGCTCTCATCAGTCTTTAAAGCGCTTGTTACAACAACAGAAAGGGGGAGTAGGGACAGCCACCCCTGAAGAACATCTACAGAAAGCCTTGTATGTTTTTAACTTTTTAAATTGTTCTTTAATAGATAACAACCCTCCGATCGTTCGCCACTTTAACACAAACACTTCTTTCGAAGCCAGCATAAAAGCTCCAGTCCTGATCCGCGACCCTGAGACAGGTAAGGTCTTAGGGCCATACCCCCTTGTCACATGGGGCAGAGGCTATGCTTGTGTTTCCACAGAACGAGGCCCCAGGTGGATCCCAGCGAAGAGCGTGCGACCTTTCCGTGAACCCCTACCACAATCGGACGGCCACAACACCAATCCACAGCTAGATCATTCCCCTGAACAGCATACCGAAAAACATTCGGAGGATTGATGCAGTGCTCTTATGGACAATAGAGCAGAGACTCCAGTAGAACATATTCATTGCGTTGCCTGTGGTAATTGTGACCCTTAGGTTTTATGTGACTGCTATCGCTGTGGTAAGAGATGGTAGCGATGGTTAACATTGGCCAATAGATGGTGTGACAGTTGCCTAATATATGAAGTTAGCATTGTAAGAATTTAGCATTGCAAAAAAAAAAAAAAAAAAAAAAGGGGGTGGGGGGAAGAGTCCGTCAAACATTATGATCCTGTTAACACTTTTTTGTATATGTGCGGCCTGGACACATGCCAATCCTTTGCCAGGGTATCACCCTCACCTTTTTGACCCCCGTCAAAATGTCTGGGTTACTCTGTCCAGGTCGCTCAATACAACTAGCTTTTGTGCCAGTCTTGCTACACCCAGCTCGCCCTTCACCACCTGCTTAGTAGGGGTACCACTGAATAACTCGACCTTTTTACTGTTTAATAACTCTATGACAACCTTACGGAAGCAGTACAATATTTCTGGAAGGCTTCCTTTTTCATGGAAAAATCTTAAGGACCTTTTTGAAAAATACGATAATTGGGATGATAAATTACCAATAGGGCCCGAGCCGCAGGAAATTGACTTAGTAGATTCTCTTAATGCTTCTCACTGTTTGTTTATTGGCCTTAGGTCATGGTCGGGGGCCCGAAAAGAGGGGCGCTTAGTAAAGGATTCTCCACCAACCGTCATCTCACCTATTGGTAATGCTACCCTCTGGCAACAACAATGGTGTTTGAGCATTGCTCGAGACGCCACTCACTCAGCCCCCGGTACCATGCTCCCTAGGCGGCTCCCCTTGGGGTTCTTTTTTATTTGTGGAAATAGAGCTTGGTCTGGGATCCCTTCTAACCCTAGAGGAGGCCCGTGTACTATTGGACAGCTTAGTCTTGGCACTCCTCACTATCATCCAAGCCCAAAACAGCGGTTACGTTTTACTCGTGACACAATACAAGCATTAGATAATACCTGTGACGATAATGTTAAGCTATGGAATCGCTGGGAGGTTTTTTTCACCTCGCTATTTACCCCTGGGGTGGCAGCAGCGAGAGCCCACAGAAACTTAGATGCAATTGCCTGTTGGGTTATTAAGCAAGCAAATGCTACCAGCCGCATACTATCTGAGATGGCTGAAGACTTGTCTACGGTACAACATGCAGTCCTACAAAACAGAGCCACTATTGACTTCTTGCTACTAGCCCATGGACATGGCTGTGAGGATTTTGACGGAATGTGCTGCATGGACTTAGAGGACCACTCTTCTTCGATACATAAGCAAATTACACAACTCCTTGTGCATTCACAAAAGGTGCAATCTGATACGGACTTCTTCGGATTGGGTACTTTGGGTGGTTGGTTTGGGCTAAAGGGCTAGCTTAGGAGCCTGGTACAATCTGCTGTACTCATATTAGTTATTATATTGGTAGGCCTTTTGATTCTAAGCTGCGCTCTTTCCTGTGTTAGGTCTATGGTGACTAAAGTTGTTCGACATACATGGTTTATTCAAAACGGCGATATTCCGAAGATTTACGCTAGTGTTAGTTCTGTCCAGCTCACTGAGTATGATGACTTTTAAACCCGCGCCTCAGTTCTTCCTTTAAAGAAACAAAAAAGGGGGAGATGTTGGGGGCGGCTAGCAGAAAAGTACAAGTATGCAAGAAATTCGAGGGTATGCCGACCTTGCAGACCTGAGACAAATAAATCTGAGGAGCCAGGGAACAACTGGCCTTGCAGGTCTGAGATAAATAACCTTGAAGAAGTAGGGAGTAGGCAACAAGTTATCACTGTAGCTTTTAGCACATTCCAAAACTGTAGCTTCTAGCATGTAGCGAAACCGCAGGTAGGAGGGATTATTGTAATGAAACATTTAGAGCTAAGCCAATTAGAAATGATAGAATTTGTGTAATTTATGTAACTGTTAAGTAGCTGTATAAAAGCTTTCCGACGCGTCTAATAAACTGACATCTTGCTTGCATCAAGCAGCGTCCCGTCTCTCAATCGCGGCACAGAGGTGTCTCCTCATCCCCTAGAGATTCAGAGACTCACGGCCTCAGTGCCGGCATCCTGGCTGGGCGATGGGTCGCAGACCCCCACTGCACCATCGTGGCTGAACCATCAAACCTCTCCCTTGGGGACGGTGCGACCCCTCCACGTCTGCTCCGCCACCCCCCCGCACAGCCCGGCACCTCCAGTGCAGCCCCCCACCCCTGGGACCGTCCCACCGAGCCCCACTCACCCCAAGGACACCCCAGCTCTGGGAACGCACCAAGGCTCCAGCCAAAGGCACTTGCACTCACAGCCCCTGGTTGCCACCGGTAGGGGCTGCAGGCCCTCAGCCCCCCCGAGCCCCTTCCCTCCCCAGCAGGAGCTGGGGGGGCTGTTGGGGGGGCTGTTGGGAGGGGGCGGAGCACAGGGAGCCCCAACATTCCATCCTGGAGACGCCAAACAGTCCTTAGCAGCCGAGAGACTGAGGGGACCCACCATGGCGCTGCCACCTCGGTGGCTCCCATTGTGCGGCCCCCGCACCCCCCCGGCGTCCCAGAGCCTTCAGGCTTTCATGCTCCCGCAAACCTTCTACCCCCAAGGCAGGGACAGACTCCGACCCACAGCCCAGGGACGCTCTTGGGGCCAAGAGCGCAGGAGGTGACCATGGCTCTTGTCTCTCTTCCAGGCGCAGCCACCCTGTTCCCACCGCCTGGGCAGCAGCTGCTCTTCCCCACGGCCTGGGTACCCCCAGCAGGGGCGGCCCCACAGGCCCCACCACCAGGTATGGCACCCCTGTCCCCTCGGCCACCCCGACACCATTGGTGTTCAAGAACCCTGGGCACCTTCAGCCTCCCCCTCCCCTCTCCACGGTCACCTTCACCATCCCACCTCCCCTGTTCCCCCCCCCGGCAGTTCTGGCACGGGGGCTCAGCAAGCCCGGCTGAGTGTCCCTGCCTTCGCCTGCCCAGTGAATCCCAGTTCCTGAGAATTTCCCCAATACTTGGGGCCACCTCTTGGGGACGAGAGCGCAGGAGGTGACCACCGGCCATGGCTCCTGTGTATCTTCCAGGAGCAGCCACCCTGTTCCCACCGCCCGGGCAGCAGCAGCCATTCCCTGCAGCCTGGGCACCCCCAGTGGGGGCAGCCCCACAGGTCCCACAGGCCCCACCACCAGGTATGGCACCCCTGTCCCCTCTGCCACCCTGACACCACCAGCACCCTGATGGCCATGGGGGGCAGCTCGACAGGTGCCCTGGAGGGTGCCCCCGGCCCAGCACGGCTCCCTCCCACCCACACAGGGCTGCGCAGGGCCCCATGCGGCTGCTGCTGCTTCGACCCACTCTTCGGGTCCATCGAGTGGACCGTCACCAACGTGCCTGTGCCAGCCAACGCCACCCTCGGCCACGACGCTGCTGCTTCGTCAGGCGCTGCCCTGTGGGGCCCCGGGGGCTGCAGGACCCTCCCGGCCTGGGCAGCCCCTGGCACCCCCCAGGGACAACACCCACCGCCCCAACTGATGCAGCTCCCAGACCACGGCCACCAGGGCACAGCGGTGCCTGCAGTCCCCCCACTGCTGTTCAACTCCATCCCCGGACACCAGCACCTCAAGGCCACCTCCGCGGGAGCACCCCCTGCCAGCCGCGTCCCCACGGGCACCTACTTCCCCCCCAGCCCTGCTGCTGCCCCCCACAAAGAAGCTCCTGGTGACCTGGATGCCAACATTGAAGTCACCGAGGATATGCTCCTCCAAGAGCCCCTCTGGCTCTTGTTTTCCTCCTTGGACACGGTGGAGGTCTCCCAGGACCCCAACACCACCATCACCACACCTGGGGACCCCGGTGGCATCATCAGAGAGGGGAGAGCGGTGGCCCCAGCACCCACCCAGCTGCCAACATCCATCCCTGCCTTCGAGAACACCAAGGAATGGTCCTCAGAGACCAACAGCTCCAGCAGGGCCTCCCCCGCGCAGACACCCCTGGGCAGCGACATCTCCTGGAGCACCATCAGCTCCCCAAAGAGCAACATCTCTCCCTGGAGTGACATCTCCTCCAAGAGCGACATCTCGCCAGAGCTCACCTTCTCCCCAAAGAACATCACCTACTCAGAGCAGGACATCTCAGAGTATGACATCATCTCCCTAAAGAGTGACACCTCCTCGAGCAGCGACAACTCCTCCGAGAGCAACGTCCCCCACAGCCAAGCCCTCGGGGACACGGCCGGCCACCTTGCCGTGCCCCACGAGGTGTCCCTCAAGGAGGCCCTGAGGCTCTTGGACTGTGACCCCGGTGGCACCAGCGAAGCCGCCCCCCTCTGCGACGTCGACTCCCTCTCGCTGCCCGAGGAGCTGCTGATGCTCGATTACAGCATGGAGGAGCTCCTGGAGGGTGCCCGCATCCTGGAAGGATTCCTCTACGGGACAGAGAGCGACGTCCCCAGCAGCTCCTCTGCTGTCCCCAACAGCCAAGCACTCGGGGACGCGGCCGGCCACCTTGAGAGTGATGTCCCCAGGAGCCCCTCTGCTGTCCCCCACAGCCAAGCCCTTGGGGACACAGCTGGCCACCTTGCAGTGCCCCAGGAGGTGCCTGTGAACTACTTTGGCGTGGAGGTGACCCGGAAGGCCATCGTCGTCCTGGAAGATATCTTCTCCAGGACAAAGTCCCAGGAGTCGTGCGGGGACACGGGGATGGAGCTGCCGCCAGCCCAGCCTGCCATGGCAGAGAAGCGGGGGACAAAGCAGGGGATGAAGCGGGGAACGAAGCGCAGGACGAATTCCCCATCGCTGCCACCCAGGAAGCGCAGGGCTCTGGTGGACAGGCTGGGGGTGGCAGGGGGGAAGAGACGCCCCCCAGCGAGGAGATGCAGATGAAGGGGCGCGGGGGGGGGTGTGTGCATTTGGGGGGTGGGGAGAAGGCTGTATTTAGGGGAGGGGGGGCAGATTTAAGGGAGGGGACTGTATCTGGGGGGGGTGGTGGGGAGAGGGACGTGTTTAGGGGAGGGGGGGTTAGAGTAGCTTCGATAGGGCCTTTTCTCTCCTGTTTTTCCCTTAAAAGTTGTAGCGGGCAGTGTGTTTGGGGAGGCGGGTGTGTTTAGGGGAGGCAGGTATATTTAAAGAGGGTGTAGTGTATTTTGAGAGATGGGGGTGAGTTTAGGGGAGAGGGGTGCATTTGAGGGGGGGTCAGAGTAGCTTCGATAGGACCTTTTCTCCTGTGTTTTTCCATTAAAGTTGCGGTGGGCAGTGTAGTTGGGGGGAGGGATGTGTTTAAAGGAGGGGGGGTTAGAGTGGCTTCGATAGGACCTTTTCTCTCATGTTTTTCCATTAAAAGTTGTTTCTCCAGCCCCGCTCCGTGCCTGTCTGGGAGGGGAGGGAGCGCGGGGGACAGCGGGAATGGGCCCCCACCAGGTGCCACAGCCCCGCTGAAGGGGGATTTTCGTTAATACTTGGCCCTTGTTTAACTTGGACATTCAAGCAGCTCAACTTTTTCTGACTTACTTCTCCCTGTATACACATCACACTCTCCTGCAATCAGCCTTTCCTTTTCTCCTGACTTGGCCTTTCCCAGCGAGTTCTTGGCTAGTGGTTTTCTTCAAAGCTGCTTTAGTGCTGCTGAAGGATGTTGAAGCGACAGCTCTGGCGATCCAAGCACTGTACTCGCCCATGAAAGCCTTCCAGCTCAGGCAGCCGCAACGCAGGATTCACAGTTCCTCGCTCCCCTGGACACGCTTCCAACCTCCGTATGACCTGATTCTATGACTATGGAGCTGGAGAGGCTGCAACCAGGGTCCCAAACACATGGGGAAGATGGGGCAGCTATAGGGGAGGAAGCAGAGGTCAGCAGATGCCATCTCACACCAAACACCCCACACTTGTCACCTCACTTTGTCTTTCAGTCTGAACTCCCACCCACACACCAGACACAAGGACAGGCTTTGCACTCCGGCCACTCTCATGAGCACCAGCCCTTGCTCGCTGCATTAGCAGCACAGCCTCCTTCATACACCCACCAGGAACGTGTGGCAGCACCAAACATCTGCAGTGAGCTTTGTGCTGGCTACAGCCCATGTCAGAGAACGACCCCGGCCCCCAGAGGGAAGGTGACTTTGTCCCATGGCTCCTCCATCCATCCTGCAGCCTGCCCACAGCAGGAAGAAGGCACAACAGCCTGCGACAAAGGAGGAGCAAAAAACAGTTCCTCCCATGGGCCACCAGCAGCCGAAACACAAAGCCCTCTCACACCTCTGCTGGGCTGAGCTTGAAAACGCTTCCAAAGGGTAATGTGGAAAACCCTGTTGCCGGAGCAGCACCAACAGAGTTCTGCCCACGGGACAGCTTCAAGCAGATTTACACCTTTGTGCAATGGGAGACGGCTGAGCCCTGAGCAACCAGGCCTTGCATTTACTGCTTCAAAAAACCCCACATTAAAAAAGCCCACACCCAGCGCCCTGCATCTCTGCAGAGAGCTCCACCTTCTCCAGCTGACAGCCAGCAGGAGGCAGAAGAGCCAAAGCCCCAAAGCACAGAACCCCTCAGAGGTCACCAGATGGGGGCCTCTAGGGGGGTTGTTCTGTCCCTCGAGCCAGGATGAGCCCTGCTCCCCCGGCACAGCAGCTGCTGCTCATCCCGAACGCCTCACAGGTCAGCACCCAGGAGGTGCCTCAAAACACAGGCCCTCAGGAGCCACAACACGGGACGACACCTCTCCCCGGTGCAAGGCCCACGCACCGGCCGCCCCGCGCCGCCCCTCCCCACACGGACAGCCCCTCCCCCGGGGGTCCTGCCCCCACGGCCAGGCCCTTCCTGAGGGCCGCCCCCAGCCCACAGGCCCTGCTCCCCCGCAGAGCGCTCAGAGCCTCCCACAGCCGGACGGACACTGACCTCAGCGGCGCTGCGACCCCTCACACAGCCCGCCCGGCCGCCGCCCCCGGCCCGGGCACACACAAGCCCCGGCCCCGCCGCCGCTCTGAGGCGGCCTGGCCGCCGCCGGGCCTTTTATACCCGCCCCGCACACGCGCCCCCGTCACGTGGCCCGCCCGGCCCCTGCCCTCATCCCCGCGTGCGGCAGCATGGCGGCGGCCCCCGCTGAGTGCGGGCCCACGACGGCCCCGGCCCCGCCCCGCCAGCCCCCCGGTACGTGCCCGGGCCCCCCCAACCCCCACAGTACATGCGCAGACCTCCCCATAACCCCCCGGGTACAGGTATGGCCCTTCCATAACCCCCCTGGTAGGGGCCAGGGCCCTCCATAACCCCCCCACTACGTGTACGGCCCCCCCATAACCCCCTCCCGGTACATGCCAAGCCTCTGCACTGCCCCCCCAGTACATGCCCGGCCCCGCTGTCCCCCCAGCAGCCCCCTGTCCCCCATGGCCCTGTCACACCGCTCCCCCCATGGCTGGGGTGACAGGGGTGTGATGTTTCTGTAGGTTCCTCGCCTCCAAGGAGCAGTTCCATGCCTACCTGCGGGCCCGGGGCGAGCCCAGCGGCGGGGGCGAGGAGGAGGAGGAGGAGGAGGAGGAGGTCGGCAGCTGCCAGAGCGAGCTCCCCGCCAAACGGGTTGTAATAGCCAGATTCCTTAAAGAGAAATGGCACTTACTTTATTATAGGGACAAAGTCAATAAAGCAAAAGCACAGCGCTGGGTGCATGACTCAAGTCAGAGGCACACCAGCTAACACTTCAACCATGTCTTATATACATTCAATATTGCATACGTATTCCCTCTTTTAGACAGAGTAATTGTTGATAAGGATTGATTATTATTAGTCCTTTTTCTCTTCTATGTGTGTGTTTCCTTCTGAATTGTTTCTGAGTGTTATAGTTGAATTTAAAATAAATCAAGTCCGAAATAGATTCAATAAATATTTATTGAGGTAGGAAGGCAAAAGCAGCGCTGGGCGGCCGGGGAGTCGCAGCTCCACCAAAGGCTCGCAAATTCAAGCAAGCTGAGCAGCTCTTTGTATCTTCACGGAGGTCGGGTTTCGACATCTTTGGTACGCCCCTCCGTAGCTTCTTGCTTGAGGTAGTTTAGATAAAATGTTGGTCACAGAATCAGCTCAAAACAATACATTCTGATAACATTGTGGTTAAGCTTTTTGTCAAACAGGAGTTCCCATGTTGGTGTAGCAAGATAACGTTGTGGACATGTCTCTTCTGGTAAAACAGGGAGTTCTCAAGACTGCCACAATGGGTTCGTTCCTCTTGCTTAACTTGTTCGATCAGCAAATCACCTTTAGTTACTTATTACAATCCCCCCCTTCTTTTATTTATAAGTGATTTGCTGATCAAACCTAGACAATACCTCACAAGCTGCTTCTAATTCAGGATTTTCGTTCGGTATAAGTTTCATTGCCAGTTCTGATTGCTTCATCACCATTAGCTGCACTTTTTCTAACCTGCTTTCAACAAAGGTTACAAATTTGTTAATGACACAGGGTCCAAGAGTCAGAGCCAATAGCAACATCATGAGGGGTCCCGCCAAAGTAGAAATTAAGGTACTCAGCCATGGTGACTGATTAAACCAAGATTCATACCAGGAGGACTGAGCCTCTTGCTCTCGTTTTCTTTTCTCTAATCCCTCTCTCAGTTTAGCTAACGAATCTCTTACTACCCCTGTATGGTCAGCATAAAAGCAACATTCTTCACCTAGGGCAGCACATAATCCTCTGTTTTGCAAGAACAAAAGGTCCAATCCTCTTCAATTCTGTAAAACTACTTCCGACAATGAGGTCAATGATTTCTCTAAATAGGAAATAGATTTTTCTATTCGGGCCAAATCTTCGTCTACTGCAGCTCTTAGAGATGTTAGACTCTGCTGTTGTTGCACCAAGGAGGTTATGCCAGTGGCGGTCCCAGCGACCCCTAAAGCAAGTAGAGTAGCTATAGTAATTGTAGATATTGGCTCTCGTTTGTTGATTTTATGTCCTAAATTGCTCCAGTGTAAATACATAGTTTCTTCCCCATGTAAGAGGATTCTAGGTACCACAGTAACCTGTACACAAAATTCTGAGATACTTTTCTTGAGAACAGCAGTGGACAAACACGGTGTTAATCCGGTTATGGAGCAGACCCACCATGCCCCAGGACTGGGCAGAACCCATTTAGTATTAGATGTAAAGTTTTGAGTCTGGTTGGTACATAGAGTTCTTCTCTCGTTCGTTACCTTCCCTATACACCAACCACTCCCTCTGACCTGTTGGAGAGTAATCCCCGCCTTCCGTTCCTTCCAATTACATCTGGAGGGATTGTCCTCGGTAGAGGTATTAAAAGGAGATGACACAGCTATCCCCTCATAAAAAGGGGGCTTTATGTCATAACATAACCAACAGGAAATGGTAAAATTTGGATTTGTTGTATTTAAAGCTTGATAGGCTGCCTGCATTACAGCCCATAAGGGTTCATTGTCTTTGGGTATTTTCTCCACTTTATTTGTAGAGGTTAGGTATGTCCCTGGGGTGACTGAGGCTGTGGAGTTTCCTACCTTTGGCTTCTTCTTTTTCCCTTTTTGCTTTGTGATGACTCGATTGGGCCCTACCGCTTGTGGCATTTTAACTTCCCGTTTTTGAATGAATATTAGTCCTCCTCTATCAGTTCCAGATTCCCAATATCGCATTCCCCAGGTTCGTCCCAATAACCATCTGTGGTCATTAGGCTGCAGGATTTCTAGTATAACATGCTTACAGTTGCCAAGGTGGGGGCCCTCTATGTGTCCATCCCAGCTAGGAGCTGGCGGGTTGCATCCTCTGGGTCCCCATGTTATAGTTAAAAATCTATCTTTAATGGCTACGTCCCAGTTTGAAGCTATGGTTTCACATCCCCAATATGCACAGTAATAGTGATTAGGGAAATTGCAATAGCTTTTCCCTGGATTCGAACTGGGGCAGAGATAAAAAGGTTTTATTGCTCTTTCTCGTCGGCCAGGTGGGTCTAGTTCATAAAAGACTAAATCTTCCAATTTAACTTGGAATTCTGGGGGTCCGGCTGTCACATTATACCGAACTTCCATTGAATCTTCCCATCGACCCAAGGTCCAATTGAAGGGTTGATGTTCATTTTCTAAAGTCATGGTAATCAATACCATTAATAGGATACCAGCTTTCATTTCCCCACTGTTTAGTACCTCTCTGCCTTCCTCGTCTACTCCTTTGCAGAGAGCAACGGGATATCAAGATCTTCTCGGCAGCAGCAGATAGTCTTCAGGGGAATTTTGCTGTTATTCTGTCAATAATTTCCAAGGTCTAAAGAGTTAGTTATCTCTCAAATATATTTCCACCTATGTGGTTGTTGTGCCCGTTTCCAGGCGAATCTTATAGCACACTGTCTTAAAACTCTATACCAGTCTGTTTCATATACTTCCCAAAGTTCAGGTACTGACAGTTCCCATCCACAAAATAATTTACGGATTTCCACTGGATCCTCTGGTCCCCTGGCACGTATCAAATCATTGCGACATTTCATACAGTAGGGTTGTCTCTTAAATGAAACACAGGACCAATCTCTATTACAATTTAGACATCGGCAAACAACCCAACATAAATGTCCGGAAGTAGGGTGTTTTAAGCAGGGTATTCCCCAGAGATCTCCTATTCCGGGTGATTCGGGTATCTCCGTCTCTGTTTCGCAACAAAATGGAAAAACCTGGGGAGTTCCTGTTAGTTTGTATAATCCACCCCCCCACTGTTTGGTCCGGTATCCTTTCTTCACTCCAGGGTGCAAAATATACCTTTCGTAGAGTATTTCCTGGTGGTATTTGGAACCATCGATATAAACTATCTCTTACGTCCCTTCTGGAGTGGTTCATTTACCGGTCTCACTTTTCCTTATCTTTACTCGAAGATCTCCTGGTTCCGACGTCACAGTCCACTTCTCTGGGAAGATAGGTCCCTTAATCCTACTAGCGTGAGTCCATCCTTTTTCTGCTGTCCGTACAGCCGTATCTGTGGTAAGTAAAACAACAAAGGGTCCTTCCCAACGGGGTGTTAGGGAGGTTTCTTTCCAGGTTTTGATTAGTACCTGGTCTCCGGGCTGGATTCGGTGTATGGAAATGTCCAAGGGAGGTCTTTGTACTACCAAGCCCTTCTTTCTTAGTTCCTGTCTTCTTTTTGTAAGTTCTAAAATATATTCTGTTAAAAGTTTATCCTCGACTTTTGGGTGTTCCACGAATAACCCAAAGTCATAAGGCATTCCATACAACATTTCAAAGGGGGATATACCAGTATCTGTTCTTGGCTGAGTTCTAATGTAAAGCAAAGCCAATGGTAAACATTTAACCCAATTCATTTTTGTTTCCACCATAAGTTTGGTTAGGTGTTTCTTTATCTCCCCATTCATTCTTTCTACTTTCCCAGAACTCTGTGGGTGCCAGGGAGTATGGTATTCCCATTTTGTACCAAACAATTCAGTTGTCTCTTTAATTACTTTGGATGTGAAATGTGGACCTCGGTCTGAGTCAATTACCACAACAGTCCCATATCTTGGAATAATTTCTTCCAAAAGAATCTTAATAACTGTCTTTGCAGTAGCTCTTACCACTGGAAAGGCTTCTACAAAGTGCGTAAGGTGATCAACCAAGACCAATAAATACTGATATCTCCCCACCTTTGGCAATTCGGTAAAATCCACCTGTATTTTCTCAAAGGGTCTTTTAGCCAATTCACGACCTCCTTGAACCTTTTCCCTAAGTTGTCATTTATTCACTTTGTGACAGGTTAAACATCCCTCTAAAATCCTTTTAGCTAGACCGTATATTCCGACACAGGCATAGTTTGTCTCAAACTGATCCACTAAAGCTTGAATTCCCCAATGAGTTTTATGGTGTAATTTATTCAGTATTCCCCGAGCTAATCCTTTTGGAAGAATTTCCCTGCCATCTGGTAGCAGCCATTTATCGCCATCTCTTTTTGCTCCAATTTGTTGTAGCTTATCCAATTCTTGGAGAGTGAAAGTTTTATCTAATTTTAGCCTTTCAGGTTCCTCTCTCAAGGTCTGAACCATTAATAATGCAGCCCGTTTTGCCTCCGCGTCGGCTAGATTGTTTCCTCTTACAGTATGGGTTAGTCCCTTCTGGTGTCCTTTTACATGGACTATGGCTATCTTTAGTGGACCTCTTAATGCCTTTAAAACTTCTAAGATTAGCTTTTCATGGACTAATCCTTTTCCCTGGGTGTTAAGTAAGCCTCTCTCTTCCCAAATGTTTCCAAAAGTATGTACCACCCCAAAGGTATACTTTGAATCTGTATAAATAGTTCCAACTTTATTTTCTAAGAGCTTTAATGCCCTTAGCATAGCATATAACTCACACGCTTGTGCAGACCAGGCTTTACTTAATGGTCCTGATTCTTTTATCTTAAAAGTATACCCATCCACAATAGCATAACCTGATTTCCGTTGTCCTTCAACCACTCGTGAGGAGCCGTCCATAAATAATTTTTCTCCTTCGTCTAATTCATCGTCTTCTAAGTCCTCCCTTATTTTAGTCTGCAAATTTATTAGTTGGAGGCAGTCATGTGTCAAATCTTCTTTAGGTTCTCCGTATAAAAATTGGGCAGGATTCTGAATAGAAGTGGTTTCCATTTCTAGTCGAGGGGAGTTAATTAAAATTCCCTCATATTTTAGCAGTCGACTATCTGTAAGCCACTTATCAGCCTGTTGTTGCAATACTCCTCGAATGTTATGGGGGGTGTATACTTTTAGTTCACCTCCCAAGGTGACTTTTCCAACTTCTTCCACTACTAATGCAGTGGCCACTATTGCTTGCAAGCAGGTGGGCCACCCGCGGCTTACAGGATCCAGTATTTTAGAATAATATCCTACAGGCTTTCTCTGCCCTGCCCATCCTTGGGTCAGAACCCCATAAGCTGTCCCGTTATCTACGTTGATAAAGAGTTGAAAGGGTTTACGGATATCGGGTAAACTGAGGACAGGTGCTTCTACCAGATCTCTTTTTATATTTTCCCAACGATTCTCATCTTCAGGGGACCATTTTACCAACCCGTTTTTAGTTAATTTTTCGTACAAGAATTTTACTTTACTGCTGTAATTTTCTATCCACTGTCGACAATACCCTAATAATCCCAATAACTGTCTTATCTGTCTTTTATTAGTGGGCGCTGTTAGAGACAAAATTCCTTTTACTCTTTCGGGATCTAATTTCTTGTGTCCCTTTATGAGCCAATGCCCCAAATATTTTACCTCTTCTTCAGTAAACTGTAATTTGGACTTAGAAACCTTTAATCCCTTGAGGCCTAAAATGTTCAATAATTTGATGCTCTCATTTCTGACTTCTTCTTGAGTTCTTCCAGCGATCAATAAATCATCCACGTATTGTATTAGAATTAGTCCCTGACTTAATTCATAAGATTCCAGTAACTGTTCCAGAGCTTGTCCAAACAAGTTCGGAGACTCTGTAAATCCCTGGGGCAAAACGGTCCACCGTAATTGTTGTTTTCTATGGGTCTTGGGGTTCTCCCACTCGAAAGCAAAATAGTCCCTACATTTTCCTTCTAAGGGACAAGCCCAAAAAGCATCTTTTAAATCTATAACACTATACCATTTATAATCTGGACTTAACTGGTTAAGTATAGTGTGCGGGTTAGCCACCACAGGGAACCGGGTAATGGTTCGTTCATTTACGGCTCTCAGATCTTGTACTAAACGATAGGACCCATCCGGCTTCTTTACGGGCAATATGGGAGTATTGTGGGGAGACATACAGGGTTCCAAAAGCCCTTGGGCCAAAAGTCTCTCAATTACTGGCTGCAACCCTTCTCTCCCCTCTCTAGAGATGGGATACTGTTTTATCCTAATTGGCTGGTCTGGGTCTTTTATGGAGACCGTGATCGGTTTGATATTTAATTTTCCCACCGACCCTGGGCTATACCAAGTTTCTGGATTAATCTTGGCTTCATCTTCTGCAGTTAATAAGCATAATCTTACTTTTAATTTCTCTTGCTCTACTTCCAAATTGATTCCTAATTCCACCATCAGGTCTCGTCCCAAGAGGTTATACTCAGCTTCTGGGACCAATAAAAATGTTCCCACTCCATATTTATTTGGGGCTTCTATTGTTACATTCCTTATCAGGGGCACCTTAAAAGGTTCCCCCTTTGCACCAACTACTTGGAGTTTATCCTTTGATTCAACACATCCAGATGGTAACTTTTGGACTGTTGATCTTTCGGCACCCGAGTCCACAAGGAACTCGAACACTTCGTGCTGAGGACCCAATTTCAATTTTATCAAGGGCTCGGTAACCTTAGGGGTCCCCAGCAAATAGAGCCCCTGACCCCCCTAATCTTCCTTAAAAATCTCCTCATCCTGCCTTCTTTTCTGACAATTTCTCTGTAGATGTCCCTTCTTGCGACAATAAAAACATTCTATGTCCTGCGAACTAAATCTTCTTCTTCTCGGTTCTACTGGGCCCTTCCGGGGACTTTCTCCTCTCCTGCCCTGATTTTGTCCTTCCCTTACAGCTGCCATCAGGATTCTGGCTTGTTTCTTCTGATTTTCTTCCTCCCTTCTCACATACACCTTCTGAGCTTCTCGTAATAATTCATCTAACCCCCTTCCCTGCCAGTCTTCTACTTTCTCTAACTTTCTCCTTATATCTGTCCAAGATTTAGCTACAAATTGAGTTTTCAGCAGGGCTTGACCCACTTGGCTATCGGGGTCTAACCCAGAATATAGCTGTAAACTTTTTCTCAATCTTTCCAGCCATTCAGTGGGGGTTTCATCTTTCTTTTGTTGTTCATTAAAGGCCTTATTAATATTTTGCCCTCTGGGTACAGAATCTCTAATCCCCTGAATTATCATATCCCGGAGATCAATCATGTTATTTCTATGTGCGGGGTCTTGATTGTCCCAATTGGGCCGCTGTAAGGGCCATTTTACATCTCCGGCGGGACCATGCTGATGCCTCTGATCCCAATGCCTCATGCCTGCCGTTCTGATCATTCCTCGTTCTTCGTTTGTGAACAAGATCTTTAAAATAGACTCCATCTCGTCCCAAGTATAAATGTTAGGCCCGAGGAATTGATCAAAACGTTCTGCTACCCCTAATGGGTCCTCTAACAAGTGTCCCATTTCTTTCTTAAATTCCCTCACATCCCCGGAGCTGAGGGGTACAGATACAAATCCAACTCCGGGTTGTGGTCCCCCCATAGCAGTCTCCCTTAAGGGATACAACAAGTTTTCCTCCCTTCTTTCTCTAGTTTGACTTCTAGTTATTCTTTGATTAGAAGGAGGAGCCTCTTCCCCAGGTTCTGTGGGGGCTGTTGGAGGGAGATCTTGCTCAGGACCTTGCGGAGGGGGGACATAGGGTGGGGGAGACGCTGGAGGTTCGTCTACATCCCACCTTTTCTTTTTATCATTTTTCTTTTCTTTTAATGGAAACAAATTAGCGGCCTGAGCCGTGCCCAGGATCCATAAAAAGGCGTATTCACTCTCCTCCTTATTAAATGGTCGTTTGTTGTTACCATATATGTTTAATTGTTGGCATATCCAATCCTCTAAGGATCCATGAATTGGCCAATATAAATCTTTTCTTACCTGTTTTCTTCCCCATACCTCCATACAATAATAGACCAATTTCTCCTTGGACTTCCCTTTTCGAGAAGGGGAACTATCCCAATATCTAATCATTAGGCCTAACGGGCTATCTTGGGGTATATCGGGGAGCCCACCCCCACCCCGTATCTCCTGCATGGAACCAGAAGTCCTACTTTTCTTCTGTCCCATCTTCCGAAAGTGCCTTCTTTCACTCAAAATTCACTCACTTCCCTCCGTTCGTGGCCCACGCCCTCGCGGACAATGGGAACCGCACTATTAGGAGGTCCACACTCACTTCGTCCGGTGGGCTACTAAGCCCAGTGGACGTCTCAGTCACTCGCACCCGGGTACCCAATCCCCGACCGAACGGAACCGCAATATACTTACTCACTCCCGAGTCTTCGTCCGGATCTTCGTGCACAAAAATTATGGGGAACTGCAGTATCTCCTTTCTCTTTTCTTTTTGCTTTCCTATCTCAGTTCGGAAAATCCAGCTGAGCTAAGTCGGAATCTCCTCCGGGACCATCCGAAGATGGGGCGCCCTCCCAGAGTTGAATTCCGAGTCGGCTGTCTGGATCCGAGTCACGGCACCAAATTTGTTATAGTTGAATTTAAAATAAATCAAGTCCGAAATAGATTCAATAAATATTTATTGAGGTAGGAAGGCAAAAGCAGCGCTGGGCGGCCGGGGAGTCGCAGCTCCACCAAAGGCTCGCAAATTCAAGCAAGCTGAGCAGCTCTTTGTATCTTCACGGAGGTCGGGTTTCGACATCTTTGGTACGCCCCTCCGTAGCTTCTTGCTTGAGGTAGTTTAGATAAAATGTTGGTCACAGAATCAGCTCAAAACAATACATTCTGATAACATTGTGGTTAAGCTTTTTGTCAAACAGGAGTTCCCATGTTGGTGTAGCAAGATAACGTTGTGGACATGTCTCTTTGGTAAAACAGGGAGTTCTCAAGACTGCCACAATGGGTTCGTTCCTCTTGCTTAACTTGTTCGATCAGCAAATCACCTTTAGTTACTTATTACATGAGGATCCATGATCTTCAGTTCCCCTTTCCCATGCAGCTGTTTCCTTCTGGTAGGATCAGCTCCCTTTTCCCATGCATGTGTTTCCTTCTGGTAGGATCGATTATCATCAGCTCCCTTCTCCTCTGCATCTGTTTCCTTCTGTTAGTCACTTGTGGAGTCTTTTGGAGAAGTTCTCTTTTGTTTCTCTCGGATGTTTTTCTTCATGATGTTTTTCTTCACAGTTGCTGTTAGTTGTTATCTTTGAGGTTTCTCATGTTTCCTAATTTACTAAAGGTTAGTTATCCTTATAAGTCAAAGATTTATAGCTGTGTTATTATGGCAAAAGCCAACAACACCTTCACTATTTTTCACACCGGCTTAACATGATTCGGTCGCCGCCAGTTAAGCATACTCGCCACAAGGATTCAGTTTCAGTGTCACCGGGGTTTCTGCTATATCTCTCTTGCAAATTTGTCGCTTGCAGCGGACCCCAGGGACTGGTTCACGTGGTGTGCCGTGGATTAGCACCCCGAGGTCCCGCAGTTCCTTCTGTTTTAACAATGGGTCTGGCTTCATATTCGGGAGGATTTGTGGGGAAAAAAGGAACGTCATCTTCTGACTCGCTATCATCGGGATCACCCCAAATGTTTCCGTCCCAATCTTCAGGGGATACTATCAGTTTCCTAATTTGTACGATGTCAGGGGGGTGGGGAGCCTGCATAAGCATCATTTCGACCTTTTCTCCCAATTTCCGCCTTTTCTCCTTCTCTTCCTGCAATCGTTTTTGCAGCTGTTCATTTTTAAAAAGTATCAGTAACTCAGCTGCCTTCCTGCTCTCTATTTCCTTCTCTAATTCCTGCTCTCTCCTATTCCTATTCTCCCTGTCTTGGTACGCGGCTTCTAAACAAGTGCCTAACATTTTACAGAGGACTCCCTTATCTTTTCCATCCTTTGTAGGGCCCCTAATGGCTTTCAAGTACTCTTCAACGACTTCCCAATTGGACCAATTATCACCAGCCCATTCCTCTGAGAATTTGGGGCTCGGGTTCACTCCATGCCTCCCTAAATAATCAGTGATAACTCCTGACATCCTGCCGACTAGGCCAGGTGTCACGGGCCGAGCCCAGTGAATAACTTCACTTGTAAGAGAGTAGTGAAATGTTTATTAACATAAAACAGTGATTTAACAAAGTTAGCAGTGAATGCGACAGTGTTTTACGAGATTCGATGCCAGGGCACACCTGATTATTTACTGCATAGAGGCCGGGGTCAGACAAGCTCTCAGGGAGACCCTCCCGTTGAGTCACGAGGTTCAGAAAGGACCCCCTGGCTTTCTAAACTCCTTCTCAGAGAGGAGTCTGGCTGCGGCTGGATCCAATCCTAGTCCCAGACTTGGTCAACGGTTTATGTCTAAAGGATTATAGATGCGCAATCAATCCTTAGATCCCTTAGCTAAGATTTCAAAGTTTAGCATGCTATTAGTCACTTACCGAGAATCTGTTGCGGCAAGGAATCTCTCGGCCTTGAGGAGAAGAACCTTAAGCGAGCGTCCCCACTCAAGAGGAGACCCTGTTGTGCAGCCGCTGCTGTGCGGGAGAGCTCAAAGGGCTCTTGGGCTGTCCACTGTTTATGGAGTAAGAGAATTGACCTACAGTCATATTCTCATGGGAACAAGATACCCAGGTTCCCACTCCAGACAGGGTTTTGGTTATGTTGCCAGCCATCTCCCACAGTTCAAGTGCGACTCATCACAACTCCCGCTGATGGCCATGGCTTGAGCAGGAGCCGGGGGGGGAAAAAAGGGAAGAGCACACCGCCACATCTGCCCTTAATGCCTTCTGGCACTGGCAGGGTTTTGGCTCTGCACAGGCACGGCGAGAGGTGGGGAGGAGCTTTTCAGTGGCTCCTGCTGACTCTCGGCATGGCATTGCCAGGGGTGAGGCTGGTCTTCAGGTCACCAAACTTCAGAACCCGTTTTGGCACCGATTCTGGGTGACTGCCCAGCAATAGGGGCATTGTCCTTATCGGGAGGCTGCGTCCCTCCAGTGCTGGGGTTCAGGGTTAAAGCAACCAGGTCTGTTAGCAACCGGATCATTTTAAATCCTTGTTGGGATCCGGTGCCATGAAACCAATTAAACCTTGCAGTGGATAAGGGAAGTTGGGATAAAGCAAAGATGGACCCTCCGGGCTGTGATCCTGCAGGGCTTCCTTAACGAGAGGAACCCAAATTAATACCAGACAAGTTAATTTTTTCATTGCTGCTGTTGGATAAAGTTTAGCTGGGAGGACTTTTTAACCTTAAAACGGACGTCTTCAGGTCTGGGCTAAATTATGCCTCCGCAGGCTGTCATTATATCATGACAGGAGCAGGTCAAAGCTCAGCACCGGAGGCGGTTTTGTGCAGCAGCCCTAAATTTTCGGGAGGGTAGAGGCTTGGTTTGACACATCTGACTGCCATAACCTTCGCTGTAGAGCCACAGGGCCATGCAACAGGGTACCGTTGGCTCTATTGTACTGGACACAAACCTCTGCTTGGTTAATTTTTTGCTTTTTGTTCTTTTCTTTCTTCTAGTCAGCTGCTTCTGGGAGCCGTAGCTATCAACTTCACCTTCCTGCCTAAACACATGGCAAATTCCTACAGATAGGGCTAAGGAGGCCCTATGCGGATCCATTCTGCAGATGTTGTGCAGAATCCCGGCCTTTTCTGGGAGCATGCAGCGGTGGGTACCGTCTCCTCCCAGTGTCACGCACCCAGGGAAGGTACAGCCCCCTCCGAGGGGGACCCAGAGCTGCTTGTTTCCCAATGAGGAGACTAAAAGACCCGAGAGCAGGATTTGAGGGAGGGCTGGGCAGGGGAGCGTGCCACCGAGGGGTGCTGCGTGACCTTCCCTCGCACCCTCCAGGTCCTTGTTCCTGTCTCTGCGTCACTCCAGGCAGCGCAGCACAGGCGACAGTCACAGAGGCATTTGCTGTGTGGCACAAGGAGGCTGCGGGTGCAGCTTCGTCCCCACAAAGCTCGGCTGAACCAACTTGGTCCTTTCGCCCCCTGAAAAATACTGTTGAAAGCAAAAAGCACTTGCACACAGAGCCCCTGGTGGGATCTGGGGACACCCAGCCCCCCCGAGCCCCTTCCCTCCCCAGCAGGAGCTGGGGGGGCTGTTGGGGGGGCCGTTGGGAGGGGGCGGAGCACAGGGAGCCCCAACATTCCATCCTGGAGACGCCAAACAGTCCTTAGCAGCCGAGAGACTGAGGGGACCCACCATGGCGCTGCCACCTCGGTGGCTCCCACTGCGTGGCCCCCGCGCTCCCCCGGTGCCCCAGAGCCATCAGGCTTTTGTGCTCCCACAAACCTTCTACCCCCAAGGCAGGGAACGACCCTGACCCACAGCCCGGGGACGCTCTCGGGGCCAAGAGCGCAGGAGGTGACCATGGCTCTTGTCTCTCTTCCAGGCGCAGCCACCCTGTTCCCACCGCCCGGGCAGCAGCTGCTCTTCCCCACGGCCTGGGCACCCCCAGTGGGGGCGGCCCCACAGGCCCCACCACCAGGTATGGCACCCCTGTCCCCTCTGCCACCCTGACACCATCAGCACCCTGATGGCCATGGGGGCCGGATCGGAGGGTGCCCCGGAGAGTGCCCCCGGCCCAGCATGGCTCCATTCTACCCACACAGGGCTGCGCAGGGCCCCATGCGGCTGCTGGTGCTTCGACTGGACCGTCACCAACGTGTCTGCGCCGGCCACCACCACCCTCAGCCATGGTGCCGCTGCTCCACCAGGCTCTGCCCTGTGGGGCCCCGGGGGCTGCGGGACCCTCCCGGCCTGGGCAGCCCCTGGCACACCCCAGGGACAACACCCACTGCCCCACATGACGCAGCACCCAGCCTACGGCCACCAGGGCACAGCAGTGCCCACAGCTCCCCCACTGCTGCTCACCTCCATCCCCAGCCACCAGCACATGAAGGGACAGCCTGCAGGCACCAAAATCTCTGGCACGGCCACCCCCGTGGGGCTACCACCTGCCAGCCACGTACCCATGGGCGCCTCCGTCCCCCCCAGACCCATTGCAGCCCCCCACAAAGAAGCTCCTGGTGACATGGATTCCAACACTGAAGTCACTGAGGACATGCTCCTCCAAGAGCCCCTCTGGCTCTTTTTTTCCTCCTTGGACAAGGTGGAGGTCTCCCAGGACCCCGACACCAGCATCGCCACACCTGGGGACCCCGTTGGCACCGTCAGAGAGGGGAGAGCGGTGGCCCCAGCACCCACCCAGCTGCCAACATCCATCCCTGCCTTCGAGAACACCAAGGAATGGTCCTCAGAGACCAACAGCTCCAGCAGGGCCTCCCCCGCGCAGACACCCCTGGGCAGCAACATCTCCTGGAGCACCATCAGCTCCCCAAAGAGCAACATCTCTCCCTGGAGCGACATCTCCTCCAAGAGCGACATCTCGCCAGAGCTCACCTTCTCCCCAAAGAACATCACTTACTCAGAGCAGGACATCTCAGAGTATGACATCATCTCCCTAAAGAGTGACACCTCCTCGAGCAGCGACAACACCTGGGAGAGCGACGTCCCCCACAGCCAAGCCCTCGGGGACGCGGCCAGCCACCTTGCCGTGCCCCACGAGGTGTCCCTCAAGGAGGCCCTGAGGCTCTTGGACTGTGACCACGGTGGCACTGGCGAAGCTGCCCCCCTCTGCGACGTCGACTCCCTCTCGCTGCCCGAGGAGCTGCTGATGCTCGATTACAGCATGGAGGAGCTCCTGGAGGGTGCGAGAATCCTGGAAGAATTCCTCTATAGGCCAGAAAGCAATGTCCCCAGCAGCTCCTCTGCTGTCCCCAACAGCCAAGCACTCGGGGACGCGGCCGGCCACCTTGAGAGTGATGTCCCCAGGAGCCCCTCTGCTGTCCCCCACAGCCAAGCCCTTGGGGACACGGCCAGCCACCTTGCAGTGCCCCAGGAGGTGCCCGTCAACTACTTTGGTGTGGAGGTGACCCGGAAGGCTGTCGTCGTCCTGGAAGATATCTTCTCCAGGACAAAGTCCCAGGAGTCGTGCGGGGACACGTGGATGGAGCTTCCGCCAGCCCAGCCCACCATGGCGGAGAAGCGGTGGACGAAGCAGGGGACAAAGCTCGGGATGAACTCCCCGTCGCTGCCACCCAGGAAGCGCAGGGCTCTGGCGGACAGGCCGGGGACGGCAGGGGGGAAGAGACAGAAGAGACGCCCCCCAGCGAGGAGACGGAGATGATGGGGGGCAGAGGGGGGGTGCATTTAGGGGGTGGGGGGAGGGTTGTATTTAGGGGAGGGGGGTGGGAGGGTAGATTTAAGGGAGGGGACTGGATCTGGGGGGATGGTGTGTTTGGGGGAGTGGGGAGAGGGACGTGTTTAGGGGAGGGGGGGTGTCCTGGTTCCGGTGGGGATAGGGTTAATTTTTCCTGGTATTCCATGCCATGTGAGCCACGCCCACCCTGAGCTGCCGGGGGAGGGGGCAGGAAGTTGCTGCTTAAAAGCGGGCTGGGGCGTCCCGGGTCTGGCCGGCGAGCAGCGGGGAGCGGCGGTTCCGTAATCGCGTTTGTATATTCCCCTATCGTGGTGGTGTTGTTGTTGTTTCCCTGTTCCCTTTGCTGTCCTGTTAAACTGCCTTTGTCTCAACCCAAGAGTCTTGCCTTTTCTTACGATTCTTCCTGTATTAGGAAGGCGCGAGCGAGCGGCACGTGGTTCTTTGTTGCCGTCTGAGGCTAAACCACGACAGTCCTTTTTTGCGCCCAACGTGGGGCTCGAAGGGTTGAGATAACGACAGAATCCAACTAGAACGTGGAAAAAAAACGGTTTTGGTTTTTTTTTTTTATGCATTTATTTTATTAGGTAAATAGTCACTGGTCATCATGTTGCTTGGTTTGTTCTCATGGCTGTGTTACATAAATTCCTATATGGCTTATGTACTCCCTGCGATGCTGTTTACCATGTCTGGAAGAGGGATGAGGATTATCATTCTGCTGTCCTGTGCGATATCTGTTTATGATATGATAACATCACTGTTCAGACGGCTATTTTGGGGTGTTTATGTGGTTTTGCTGTCCTGTCCGTACGTTGGACACCGTCTCTCAGAATTTGTTAATAGTTTCCCCAGCCCTTTTGCCTCCCTTTTCTCCTTCGGGTCAGGTATGACAGCTTTTGAGAATTTTGAATATCCTTGGGATACTCAAACCAGCATGTTCCTAGTGCTATGTCTCCTGAATACATTCCAGGTCTTGTTTAGGGTTAAGCGACTATTTAAGACTACCACCTGGAGATCTGCTCCGAGGCTGGATAGTCAGGGGTGGCATGGCATGTGGGAGAGCATGGGCAGGTACCTAGAGAACTACTCACCTCCAATGGTCTGGGACTTCACCCCTGAACAATTACAGGACCCTGATAAAGTGGTAGAATATTTGAAGGGAAAATGCTGTGGCTATTCTAGAGAGGCACAACTCACCGCGCTGTGCTGGGCCCTGGCCAGTATCTACCAGGCACTGCTCAGAATTATGCAGCACCCTCAAGGGGAAGAGATGGAAACCAGACCAGCAGCCCCTGCGGCAGCCCCTGCGGCTGCTGCAGCCCCTGCGGCAGCCCCTGCGGCTACTGCAACCCCTGCGGCGGACACTGCGGCTACTGCAATCCTTGCGACAGACACTGTGGCTACTGCAAACCCCGTGGTAGACACTGCAGTTACTCCAACCCCCATAGCAGCCACTGCCACTGAACCAGGGAACCAACCTGTGCCGGTATCAGTTGCCCCCATACAGAAGAAGAAGTACACAAAGAAATCAGTTCGCTTAGTAAGAGATGATGATGAACCAGGGCCATCACGAGAGCAGGAGGAAGAGGCAGAACCAGAGATAATTACTCGATCCCTATCCTTGAGTGAGCTGCGGGATATGCGAAAAGATTTCAGCCAACTCTCAGGCGAGCACATTGTCACCTGGCTGCTCCGGTGTTGGGATAACGGGGCCAGTAGCCTGGAATTAGAGGGTAGGGAGGCCAGGCAGCTGAGATCCCTGTCTAGGGAAGGCGGCATTGACAAGGTAATTGGGAAAAAGACCCAAGCCCTCAGCCTCTGGAAACGACTCCTGTCAGGCGTGAAGGAGAGGTACCCCTTCAGTGAGGATGTTGTATGTCAGCCAAGCAAGTGGACTACCATGGAAAGAGGTATCCAGTACCTGAGAGAATTAGCCGTGCGGGAGATGATTTATTATGACTTGGACAATGCAGACTTACCCACAGACCCTGATGAGGTGCGATGCACAAGGCCCATGTGGCGGAAGTTTGTACGGAGCGCACCATCGTCATATGCCAACTCCCTGGCAGTAATGGAATGGAAAGGTGAAGAGGGACCAACGGTGGATGAGGTAGCTGGCCGGCTCCGGCGATATGAAGAAAGTCTCTCTTCCCCCCTTGTCTCAGCTGTGGAGAAACTGTCACGGAAGGTCCAGCAACTTGAAGAGAATATGTTCTACTCCCCACCTGCACGGGCCAGCATCTCAGCTATTAGAAGCAGGCATTTCCCCACTCAAGAGAGAGAGTACAGAGGGTACACACCACGAGGCACCCTGTGGTTCTACCTGCGGGACCACGGAGAGGACATGAGGAAGTGGGATGGACAACCTACTTCGATCCTGCGGACACGGGTACAGGAGTTGCAAGGAAGAACAACCACAAAAGGGGATCCCTCCAGGAAAAGTGCCGCCCCAGTTTCCAGTGGGCCGTTCCCCAGACAGAGCAGAAGGCCTGATCTTGCTTCTGATCCTCTTGAAGGAACTTCCAAGTCATTTATGCAAGAAGTGAGTAATGGACACTATGACCAGTATTAGAGGGGCCCTGCCTCCGGCCAGGTGGAGGAAAGGGACAACCGGGTTTATTGGACGGTGTGGATTCGATGGCCTGGCACATCAGACCCACAGGAGTATAAGGCTCTAGTGGACACGGGTGCACAGTGTACTTTAATACCATCAAGCTATAGAGGGGCAGAACCCATTTGTATTTCTGGGGTGACAGGGGGATCCCAAGAGTTGACTGTACTGGAGGCAGAAGTGAGCCTAACTGGGAATGAGTGGCAAAAGCATCCCATTCTGACTGGCCCAGAGGCTCCATGCATCCTTGGTATAGATTAACTCAGGAGAGGGTATTTTGAGGACCCAAAAGGGTACCGGTGGGCCTTTGGCATAGCTGCTTTGGAGACAGAGGAAGTTAAACAGTTGTCTGCCTTGCCTGGTCTCTCGGAGGATTCTTCTGTTGTGGGGTTGTTGAGGGTCAAAGAACAACAGGTGCCGATTGCTACCACAACGGTGCATCGGCGGCAGTATCGCACTAACCGAGACTCTCTGATTCCCATCCATGAGCTGATTCGTCAACTAGAGGTTCAAGGAGTGATCAGCAAGACTCGCTCACCCTTTAACAGTCCCATATGGCCGGTGCGAAAATCTAATGGAGAGTGGAGGCTAACTGTAGACTATCGTGGTCTGAATGAAGTCACGCCACGGCTGAGTGCTGCTGTGCCGGACATGCTAGAACTCCAATACGAACTGGAGTCCAAGGCAGCCAAGTGGTATGCCACGATTGATATAGCGAATGCATTCTTCTCAATCCCTTTGGCAGCAGAGTGCAGGCCACAGTTTGCTTTCACTTGGAGGGGCGTCCAATACACCTGGAATCGACTGCCCCAGGGGTGGAAACACAGCCCCACCATTTGCCATGGACTGGTCCAGACTGCACTGGAACAGGGTGAAGCTCCAGAACATCTGCAGTACATTGATGACATCATTGTATGGGGAAACACAGCAGAAGAAGTTTTTGAGAAAGGGAGTAAAATAGTCCAAATCTTTCTGAACGCTGGTTTTGCTATAAAGCGAAGTAAGGTTAAGGGACCTGCGCAGGAGATCCAGTTTTTAGGAATAAAATGGCAAGATGGACGCCGTCAGATCCCAATGGATGTGATCAACAAAATAGCAGCTATGTCTCCACCAACTAGTAAAAAGGAAACACAGGCTTTCTTAGGTATTGTGGGTTTTTGGAGAATGCATATCCCAGATTACAGTCAAATTGTGAGCCCTCTGTATCAAGTAACCCGGAAGAAGAATGATTTTAAATGGGGTCCTGAGCAACGACAAGCTTTTGAACAAATCAAACAGGAAATAGTCCATGCAGTGGCCCTGGGGCCAGTCCGGGCAGGACAAGATGTTAAAAATGTGCTCTACACCACAGCCGGGGAGAACGGCCCTACCTGGAGCCTCTGGCAGAAAGCACCAGGGGAGACTCGAGGTCGACCCCTAGGGTTTTGGAGTCGTGGATACAGAGGATCTGAAGCCCGCTACACTCCAACAGAAAAAGAGATATTGGCAGCATATGAAGGGGTTCAAGCTGCTTCGGAAGTAGTTGGTACAGAAGCACAGCTCCTCTTAGCACCTCGACTGCCGGTGCTGGGTTGGATGTTCAAAGAAAGGGTCCCCACCACACATAATGCAACTGATGCTACATGGAGTAAGTGGATTGCACTGATCACTCAGCGAACTCGAATGGGAAACCCCAGTCGCCCAGGAATTCTGGAATTGATCATGGACTGGCCAGAAGGCAAGGATTTCGGAATGTCACCAGAGGAGGAGGTGACGCGTGCGGAAGAGGCCCCACCATATAATAAACTGCCAGAAAATGAGAAGAAATATGCCCTGTTCACTGATGGGTCCTGCCGTATTGTGGGAAAGCATCGAAAGTGGAAGGCTGCTGTGTGGAGTCCTACACGACAAGTTGCAGAAGCCAGTGAAGGACAAGGTGAATCGAGCCAGTTTGCAGAGGTGAAAGCCATTCAGCTGGCTTTGGACATTGCTGAGCGAGAAAAATGGCCAGTACTTTATCTCTACACTGACTCATGGATGGTGGCAAATGCTCTGTGGGGGTGGTTACGGCAGTGGAAGCAGGGCAACTGGCAGCGCAGAGGCAAACCCATCTGGGCTGCTGAACTATGGCAAGATATTGCTGCCCGGATAGAGAATCTGGTTGTGAAAGTACGCCATGTAGATGCCCACGTACCGAAGAATCAGGCCACGGAGGAACATCAGAACAAGCAGCAGGTGGATCGGGCCGCTAGGATTGAAGTGGCTCAGGTGGATCTGGACTGGCAACATAAGGGTGAACTATTCATAGCTCAGTGGGCCCATGACTCCTCAGGCCATCAAGGGAGAGATGCGACATATAGATGGGCTCGTGACCGAGGGGTGGACTTGACCATGGACACTATTGCACAGGTCATCCATGAATGTGAGACATGCGCTGCGATCAAACAAGCCAAGCGTTTGAAGCCTCTTTGGTATGGAGGGCGATGGCTGAAATACAAATCTGGGGAGGCCTGGCAGATTGACTATATCACACTGCCACAAACCCGTCAAGGCAAGCGCTATGTGCTCACAATGGTGGAAGCAACCACTGGATGGCTGGAAACATACCCTGTGCCCCATGCCACTGCCCGGAACACTATCCTGGGCCTTGAAAAGCAAGTCCTGTGGCGACATGGTACCCCAGAGAGAATTGAGTCGGACAACGGGACTCATTTCCAAAACAGCCTCATAGACACCTGGGCCAAAGAGCATGGTATCGAGTGGGTGTATCACATCCCCTATCACGCACCAGCCTCTGGGAAGATAGAACGATACAATGGACTGTTAAAAACTACACTGAGAGCAATGGGTGGTGGGACTTTAAAACATTGGGATACTCATTTAGCAAAAGCTACCTGGCTAGTTAACACCAGGGGATCTAACAATGGGGCTGGCCCTGCCCAATCAAAACTTCCACGTACTGTAGAAGGGGATAAAGTCCCCGTAGTGCATATGAAGAATATGCTAGGGAAGACAGTCTGGGTTAGTCCTGCCTCAGGCAAAGGCAAACCCATCCGTGGGATTGCTTTTGCCCAAGGACCTGGGTGCACTTGGTGGGTGATGCGGCAGGATGGGGAAGTCCGATGTGTACCTCATGGGGATCTGATTTTGGGCGAGAATAGCCAATGAATCAGATTGTGTGCTGTTAATTGCTAAGTAACACTGTCACTGTATGTCCTCATTGCTATAATTGCTATCAGTTGTACTACAAGTAAGGCACAGGGATGATGGGATAAGAACTGATCTCAGCAGCTGGCGCCCAGCAGTTTCCTCAAGATCTACATCTTCAGCCCACGGACTGCATGCATGAGCCACACCAGGTGCACCAGTCACAAGCTCCGAAAAATACAGCATGCAACAGACCAGCACCACCCAGCATCTCACCTGCCCTGAGAGACTGTTCTAACAAATGGAGCCCAAAGCCGTGGATTAAAAGAACTCAACGGACACTTTGGAGGGATGGCCCATAAACTAAGGGCATTATATGTGTGTATATATATATATATATATATAACAGGGGAAAGTGGTGGCAATTCATTGGAACCTGCTGGGCATGGCATAGATGGTATGGAATAAGGGGTGGATAATGTCCTGGTTCCGGTGGGGATAGGGTTAATTTTTCCTGGTATTCCATGCCATGTGAGCCACGCCCACCCTGAGCTGCCGGGGGAGGGGGCAGGAAGTTGCTGCTTAAAAGCGGGCTGGGGCGTCCCGGGTCCGGCCGGCGAGCGGCGGTTCTGTAATCGCGTTTGTATATTCCCCTATCCGTGGTGTTGTTGTTTGCCTGTTCCCTTTGCTGTCCTGTTAAACTGCCTTTGTCTCAACCCAAGAGTCTTGCCTTTTCTTACGATTCTTCCTGTATTAGGAAGGCGCGAGCGAGCAGCACGTGGTTCTTTGTTGCCGTCTGAGGCTAAACCACGACAGGGGGTTATAGTAGCTTCAATAGGGCCTTTTCTCTCCTGTTTTTCCATTAAAAGTTGTAGCGGGCAGTGTGTTTGGGGAGGTGGGTGTGTTTAGGGGAGGCAGGTATATTTAAAGGGGGGGTGGTGTATTTTGAGAGATGGGGGGGTAAGTTTAGGGGAGGGGGGCGCATTTGAGGGACGGGGGGTTAGAGTAGCTTCGATAGGACCTTTTCTCTCGTGTTTTTCCATTAAAATTTGTTTCTCCAGCCCCGCTCCGTGCCTGTCTGGGGGGGGAGGGAGCGCGGGGGACAGCGGGAATCGGCCCCCACCAGGTGCCACAGCCCCACATGGGACCCCGAAGGGCACCGAGCTGCCCCCAGGGCCGAGTCACCACCAGCGGGGTGGCAGTAGTGGGGGGGGACTCCCCTGTCCCCTTCCCCAGGGGCAGCCAGGGCAGATAGGTCCCCGCCGGACCCATGGACACGGCCCCACGCAGAAAGCAGCACGGAGCCCCCGGGACAAGGACAGACCTTGGGGAGCGGGAGGGGACGGACATACACGACCACAAGGGCTGCCAGGCCTTCGGCTGGACCCCGGCCAGCGTCCCCTCCCGCGGGGACAGGGCTCGGGGCAAAGCCCCCAAAGCCTCGGCACAATCACCCCCGTCCGCGGCTCCACAGCCCGGCTTTGCCTCCCTGCGCTGCCCCATCACCCCAAATCACCCCCACAACGGCCAGGGGGGAGCTGCCGGCCAGGCAGGGACCCTCCTCCCCTTCTCTGCCTGCACCTTGGGCAGCCCCGACAGCAGCCGGGGAGGGGGGAAATAAGGAAAGAAATAAACAAAGAAATCATGGCAAGGGCCAAAAGTGCCTGGAAACCCCAGCTCTGTATTGCCCGTTCCCCCTCCCAGATCCACAGCCCGGGGCCAACGCAGCCAAGGGCGCCTTCGGGCAGCGGCCGCCCCTCTGCAGGTCCGGCACGCAGAAGGTGCCGGGGGAGGTCCCCGGTCCCCGTCGGGGCACCCCCGGCATCGGGGTCTGAGCCCCTGCCCCAGGGACGCCGCCGGGGCGGGGGGAGCCGCTGCAGGCCCCGGGCGGGCGCAGTCCCCTTGGCCTCGGCAGGGCCCGGCGCAGCTCCCGGCACCGCTGCTGCTCCACGTCCGGCCTCCCAACCCCCCGCCCCGAGCACCCTCCTGCACCCAAAACTCCCGTCCCCTGCAGCAGCTGCACCGCCACCGCCTGCAGCTCTCGGGGGCCGCGGGGAGCTGCTCTGCGCCAGACAAGGAGGAAAAGGGAAGAGAAAGACCAGAACCCAAACTCCAGGGCTGACCTCGAGTTAAAGCGTGTTCTTAAGGGCATTGTCCAAGGGCCTCTTGGGCACAGAGAGACTTGGGGCATCAACCACCTCTCGAGGACGCCTCTTCCAGGGTTTGACCGCCCTCTTGGTGAAAAAACGCTTCCTAATGCCCAGGCTGAACCTCCCCTGGTGTGGCTTTGAGCCATTTCCACGCATCCTGTCCCTGCATGCCCGGGAAAAGAGCTCAGCACCTCCCTCTCCACGTCCCCTCCTCAGGAAGCTGCACAGAGCCAGGAGCTCGCCCCTCAGCCTCCTGCTCTCCAGATGAGACCAACCCCCAGCGCTCAGACGCTCCTCAGAGGACATGCCTTCCAGCCCTGTCACCACCTTGCTTGCCCTCCTCTGCACCATCCAAGGACCTTCCCACCCTTCTCCAATGGTGGGGCCCAGCACCACACACGGTGCTACAGGTGAAGCCACGCCAGCGCTGAACACAGTGGGACAATCCCCTCCCTTGGCCGCCTGCTTCTACTGTCTTTGATGCCCCCCACGATGCGCTTGCCCTCTTGGTGCCAGGGGACACTGCTGGCTCCTCCTGAGCTGCTCACCACCCCCACACCCCTTTCTGCAGGGCTGCTCCCCAGACGCCCCCTCCCCATTCCCACTGGTGCCGCCGTTACTCACTCCCTCCCTCCCACCTGCAGAACGCGGCACTTGGACTGCTTCAATTTCACGCCGCTCAGGATTGCCCAACACTCCAAGCCATCTAGAGCCTTCTGCAAGGCCTCTTGGCCCTCAACAGACTCAACAGCACCTCCCAGTTTGGGATCACCAGCAACCTTCCTAATGGGGCATTCACCTCCCAAAATCCAGGGGAGCAACTCTGCCCACCCTTTTTCTGACAATTTGAAACTCAACCATTTCATGATGTCTGCAGCCGAGACCTTCCCATCTCCCACGAGTCCTTCTCTGCTCACAACCACCATGTCTCGCAGGGCATCTTTCCTCGATGGCCCCCCGAGCACTGCCGTCAAGAAGTTCCCATCTCCCACAAACTGCAGGAACTGCCCAGCCCTGCTCCTCACAGCACCAGGGGCTTCCCACATGCTGTCTGGGAAGATGAAATCTGCCAGAAGGAGAAGGGCTCCTGACACAGAGGTGTCTCCTCATCCCCTAGAGATTCAGAGACTCACGGCCTCAGTGCCAGCATCCTGGCTGGGCGATGGGTCGCAGACCTCCACTGCACCATCGTGGCTAGACCATCAAACCTCTCCCTTGGGTACGGTGCGACCGTTGGGAGGGGGCGGAGCACAGGGAGCCCCAACATTCCATCCTGGAGATGCCAAAGAGTCCTTAGCAGCCGAGAGACTGAGGGGACCCACCATGGCGCTGCCACCTCCGTGGCTCCCACTGTGCGGCCCCCGTGCCCCCCTGGCGCCCCAGAGCCTTCACAATTTTGTGCTCCCACAAACCTTCTACCCCCAAGGCAGGGACCGACCCTGACCCACAGCCCGGGGATGCTGTCGGGGCCAAGGGTGCAGGAGGTGACCATGGCTCCTGTCTCTCTTCCAGGCGCAGCCACCCTGTTCCCACCGCCCGGGCAGCAGCAGCCATTCCCTGCAGCCGGGGCAGCCCCACTGGGGGCAGCCCCACTGGGGGCAGCCCCACAGGTCCCACCACCAGGTATAGCACCCCTGTCCCCTCTGCCACCATCAGCACCCTGATGGCCATGGGGGGCGGATCGGCGGGTGCCCCGGGAGGTGCCCACGGCCCAGCACAGCTCCGTTCTACCCACACAGGGCTGCACAGGGCCCCATGCGGTGGCTACTGCGTCGAGCCACGCTTCGTCCACATCGAGTGGACGGTCAACAATGTGCCTGCGCCGGCCACCGCCACTCTCAGCCATGGCACCGCTGCTCCGCCAGGCGCTGCCCTGTGTGGCCCCAGGGGCTGTGGGACCCTCCCGGCCTGGGCAGCCCCTGGCACCCCCCAGGGACAACACCCACTGCCCCACATGACGCAGCTCCCACCCTACGGCCACCAGGGCACAGCGGTGCCCGCAGCCCCCACGCTGCTGCTCACCTCCATCCCCAGACGCCAGCACCTCAAGGAACAGCCTGCAGGCACCAACAGCTCCGGCACGGCCATACCTGCACAGACACCCCCTGCCAGCCGCATCCCCACGGGCACCTGCATCTCCTCCAGACCCATTGCAGCCCCACACAAAGAAGCTCCTATCGACCTGGATGCCAACATTGAAGTGACCGAGGAGATGCTCCCCAAGACGCCCTCAGGCTCTTTGGTTCCTCCCCAGACGCAGTGCGGGTCGGCCAGGACCCTGACACCGCTGTCCCCACACCTGGGGAACGCGGTGGCGCCGGCAGAGAGGGGAGAGCGGTGGCCCCAGCACCCACCCAGCTGCCAACCTCCATCCCTGCCTCTGAAAACACCGAGGAATGCTCTTCAGTGACCAACAGCTCCAGCAGGGCCTCCCCCACGCAGACACCCCTGGGCAGCAACATCTCCTCAGAAAGCGACACCTCCTCAGAGCGCGACACCTCCTTTGAGAGTGAAATCTCCTCAGGGCACAACATCTCTCCAAAGAGTGACACCTCCTCGGGGCGCGACATCTCTGCAGAGCGCAACACCTCCTCCAAGAGCAACACCTCCTCCAAGAGCGACACCTCCCCAGAGCACAATTTCTCCCCAAAAAGCGACATCTCCTCAGAAGACAACAGCTCAGACCACAACATCATCTCCCTAAAGAGTGACACCTTCTGGAGCAGCGACAACCTCTCCGAGAGTGACATCTCCTGGGAGAAAGATGTCCCCAGCAGCGCCTCTGCTGTCCCCCACAGCCAAGCCCTCGGGGACAAGGACGGCCACCTTGCAGTGCCCCAGAAGGTGCCTTTCGAGTACTACAGCGTGGAGGAGACCCTGGAGGCCATCCGCATCCTAGAAGAATCCCTCTATGGGACGGAGTCCCAGGAGCTGTTTGGCCGGCCCAGCCCACCGTGGCAGACAAGCGGGGGACAAGCCCCCCATCACAACCACCCAGCAAGCACAGGGCTCTGGCAGGCTGCCCGGGGGGTGGCAGGGGGGAAGAGACCCCCCCAGTGAGGAGACAGAGATGATGGGGGGCAGAGGGGGGGTGCATTTGAGAGGTGGGGGAGGGTTGTATTTAGGGGAGGGATTGTATCTGGGGGGGGGTGGTGCATTTGGAGGTGGGGTAATGCATTTTGAGAGATGGGGGGGATGTGTTTAGGGGTGGGGGGCTTAGAGTAGCTTCGATAGGGCCTTTTCTCTCCTGTTTTTCCATTACAAGTTGTAGTGGGCAGTGTACCTGGGGGGCACGGGGAGGGATGTGTTTAGAGGACCAGCGTGTATTTGGGGGGGCAGGGGGGAGTGTGTAATAAGTAACTAAAGGTGATTTGCTGATCGAACAAGTTAAGCAAGAGGAACGAACCCATTGTGGCAGTCTTGAGAACTCCCTGTTTTACCAAAGAGACATGTCCACAACGTTATCTTGCTACACCAACATGGGAACTCCTGTTTGACAAAAAGCTTAACCACAATGTTATCAGAATGTATTGTTTTGAGCTGATTCTGTGACCAACATTTTATCTAAACTACCTCAAGCAAGAAGCTACGGAGGGGCGTACCAAAGATGTCGAAACCCGACCTCCGTGAAGATAAAAAGAGCTGCTCAGCTTGCTTGAATTTGCGAGCCTTTGGTGGAGCTGCGACTCCCCGGCCGCCCAGCGCTGCTTTTGCCTTCCTACCTCAATAAATATTTATTGAATCTATTTCGGACTCGATTTATTTTAAGTTCAACTATAACAGTGTATTTGGGGAGGGTGGGGGGAGGGATGCGTTTAGGGGAGGGGGACTTAGAGTGGCTTTGTTAGGACATTTTCTCTTGTGTTTTTCCATTAAAAGCTTTTTCTCCAGCCCCGCTCTGTGCCTGTCTGGGAGGGGAGGGAGCGCGGGGGGGGTCAGCGGGAATGGGCCCCCACCAGGTGCCACAGCCCCGCTGAAGGGGGATTTTCATTCATACCTGTCCCTTGTTTAACTTGGGCATTCAAGCAGCTCAACTTTTTCTGACTTACTTCTCCCTGTATACACATCACACTCTCCTGCAATCAGCCTTTCCTTTTCTCCTGACTTGGCCTTTCCCAGCGAGTTCTTGGCTAGTGGTTTTCTTCAAAGCTGCTTTAGTGCTGCTGAAACATGCTGAAGCGACAGCTCTGGCGATCCAAGCACTGTACTCGCCCATGAAAGCCTTCCAGCTCAGGCAGCCGCAACGCAGGATTCACAGCTCCTCGCTCCCCTGGACACGCTTCCAACCTCCGTATGACCCGATTCTATGACTGTGGAGCTGGAGAGGCTGCAACCAGGGTCCCAAACACATGGGGAAGATGGGGCAGCTATAGGGGAGGAAGCAGAGGTCAGCAGATGCCATCTCACACCAAACACCCCACACTTGTCACCTCACTTTGTCTTTCAGTCTGAACTCCCACCCACACACCAAACACAAGGACAGGCTTTGCACTCCGGCCACTCTCATGAGCACCAGCCCTTGCTCGCTGCATTAGCAGCACAGCCTCCTTCATACACCCACCAGGAACGTGTGGCAGCACCAAACATCTGCAGTGAGCTTTGTGCTGGCTACAGCCCATGTCAGAGAACGACCCCGGCCCCCAGAGGGAAGGTGACTTTGTCCCATGGCTCCTCCATCCATCCTGCAGCCTGCCCACAGCAGGAAGAAGGCACAACAGCCTGCGACAAAGGAGGAGCAAAAAACAGTTCCTCCCATGGGCCACCAGCAGCCGAAACACAAAGCCCTCTCACACCTCTGCTGGGCTGAGCTTGAAAACGCTTCCAAAGGGTAATGTGGAAAACCCTGTTGCCGGAGCAGCACCAACAGAGTTCTGCCCACGGGACAGCTTCAAGCAGATTTACACCTTTGTGCAATGGGAGACGGCTGAGCCCTGAGCAACCAGGCCTTGCATTTACTGCTTCAAAAAACCCCACATTAAAAAAGCCCACACCCAGCGCCCGGCATCTCTGCAGAGAGCTCCACCTTCTCCAGCTGACAGCCAGCAGGAGGCAGAAGAGCCAAAGCCCCAAAGCACAGAACCCCTCAGAGGTCACCAGATGGGGGCCTCTAGGGGGGTTGTTCTGTCCCTCGAGCCAGGATGAGCCCTGCTCCCCCGGCACAGCAGCTGCTGCTCATCCCGAACGCCTCACAGGTCAGCACCCAGGAGGTGCCCCAAAACACAGGCCCTCAGGAGCCACAACACGGGACGACACCTCTCCCCGGTGCAAGGCCCACGCACCGGCCGCCCCGCGCCGCCCCTCCCCACACGGACAGCCCCTCCCCCGGGGGTCCTGCCCCCACGGCCAGGCCCTTCCTGAGGGCCGCCCCCAGCCCACAGGCCCTGCTCCCCCGCAGAGCGCTCAGAGCCTCCCACAGCCGGACGGACACTGACCTCAGCGGCGCTGCGACCCCTCACACAGCCCGCCCGGCCGCCGCCCCCGGCCCGGGCACACACAAGCCCCGGCCCCGCCGCCGCTCTGAGGCGGCCTGGCCGCCGCCGGGCCTTTTATACCCGCCCCGCACACGCGCCCCCGTCACGTGGCCCGCCCGGCCCCTGCCCTCATCCCCGCGTGCGGCAGCATGGCGGCGGCGGCCCCCGCTGAGTGCGGGCCCACGACGGCCCCGGCCCGCCGGCCCCCCGGTACGTGCCCGGGCCCCCTCATAACCCCCCGGTATGTGTCCATGTGAGAAATGCTCCTTATCCAACACTAACGGCTCAGGCCGTGAACAATATGAAGCACGTTGTATTTGAACATTCCCGCAAGAACGGGTGACCTAACAAGCAGGCACAGTTTTGGTTCTTGAAACACACCTTTTTATTTCCTAATCCCTGGTCGAATTTTCCCTCCCATTTCCCGTTGGTTGGGTACTCCAGGGTTCACAGCCTCTCCGGAGCGCCTCAGATCCTTCCCGGATGTCCTGCCCTCTCTTTACTTCTCCTTATGTTACACCTAGAGGGATTATCGGACTAGTTTATTTCTTTCCTTTTTGGTAAAATTGCCCAATGTCACTAGCCCTGGTTAAGTGTTTGACCACCCTTCTAGTCACTAATCCGGTAGGAATCAGTTCGTCCTTCTGTCCGTGCGATAAGAGATGTTCCACAAGCCTTTGCTGGAGCCTCTTTGTCTAGTCGTTCCCTTATCGTGTCACCTCCGATGGAAACGGCTTTTTCCCACTGCAAAAACAAGACCTGCTTTTCTTACAACTTCCCCCTTCCCTTTTTCATAATCTTACTGCTTTTTGCATTTCTAGGGTATGGTTCCACATGAGGCCTCTAGGGCCGACAGCATGATGTTACATTCTTCTTCTCAACAGTTTTTATTTTCTTCTTCTTCTAGATGAAGCATTTTTCCCAGCTATGGGGGAGGGTCTGCTTCCATTTGTTTAGTTAGGGCAGTTTCAATCAATCACTGAAGTAATCCTCGCACACAGAGAATGATACAGCATCCTACAGCCGCTAAAACTCCTGCTACTATTATAAGAGAAGTCAATATTGATACCGCCACACCTTTCCATTTCCCAAACCAGGAATCCAGCCAACCTGTCCGTGAGGTGTCTATTCCAGAGTTCTCAGCTAACTCATCAGCTAGACTGGTGAGCCCTGGAAGGGCTTTAGTTATAGTACCATCTGGAGCTGGATTGTTGGGGATGAAGGTACAGCACCGATTCCCTAACATTACACACACCCCTCCCTTCTCCGCTAAGACCATGTCCAGGGCGATCCTATTTTCCCATGCCATTCGGCTGGTTGCATCCAATTGTTCCGCTATTCCTTTTAATGCATCCCTGGTATAATTAATAAAATTCTGTTGGTTATAGTAAATATAATGCATCCAATCTACATTTCTGTTTATAGTTACCCACCAGAAAAAGACAGATTCGAATCCTGCTCCTATCTGATTCCTTGCTTTGTGTTCATCTGGGACCCCTCTAGGGACTCCAATGGGATCTCTCTCTAGATCCGTTCATCAAGGGATACACCTCAACTTCTTTTTACTCTATTGCCTGAGCTCAGGGATCCTGTTTCTTTTTCAAATGCCAGGGTGAATGGTATTGCCAGTTGTACCATGCCACATGTACCTTTCCAGTTAGCCGGCAACACAGATCGCAAAGTCCTCCCTCCACAATACCACCAGAGATCCGCCCGAGGCACTCGTAACGCTGAGCCGTTTCCTCTTACATCCTTGGTCACATTCAGAGTTTCAGTGCACAGGGTAAATCCCCCCCAGGTTTGGCAGCATTCACACCCTGCCGTGAGAGGCACGCTGGACGGTTCCCAACTGCTGTGGAAAATTTAACGTCTCTAGACTCCAAGGCAGGAAACAGTAAGGAAAGTGAATGACAAGTCTCATTTCCCCAGGCGGTCTTTTCTTGATATAATGCTATCATACACCACATCCCTACGGAATCTTTCGTCCACCCTAAGGGAAAAGGGACGATCTGTGCTGGGGGCCTTCCTGTGGCACAAGCAGAGCAATTGCTTTGGTTCAAACTATTAACAGTATATTACACCCTATTAACAGTATATTTTACCCAAGCATTCGTCTCACCGTAACCTCTTTCAATCTCAAATGTTTGTCTAAGACCTTTAATCTCAGTAACCATTACCAAAGCTGGATCATTCGGTGGTTCCCACTGTTGTATTACTGGGAGTTTAGTAGTCATAGTTGTCCCTTCTGCTTAACTGCTATTTTCCAGTACGTCTATTCTAAATCTTCCCCTTGGATCCCTTCCAGACGCATCTGCTCCTATTCCATATATTAGGTCACTTGATCCACCCGTCATCCACGGTCCACCCTCCAATTTGGGTGGTCCACCACACTCCACTCCATTGTTCACAAAGTGCAGGCTCAGGATATCTCTCTGCGACCCTCCAAATTTCTGGGCACGGGTACTTGTTTTCGCCACTCAACTATCTTTGGGCCTCTAGATCCCCACACTCCAGTACTTGTCAGGCATCAAAGCGTATGGTCTGTGGGGTATCTGGATGTATACTCCGTAGGTGATCTGGGTGTACACTCCAGCTTCCTAGTGGGAAACACAATGCTGCCCCTATGACCAGCATCATCGCAAAATGCTTCTTAAAATTCATGGCATACACAGATTTATATCTCCCGACTGGATCATCCTGCCCCAACCTACGGCTTATTGTCTCTTTAGGGTTACTCGCAGCGGGCTGTCAGTAGAATGTACAGTCCACTGTTCCACTGGATCTGTTGGCAGGGGTTCAACTGGTCCTTTTAGCTGAGTGTAGTGAGTCCAACCCCTGTCGGCCGTCCTCACTGCAGTCCCAGTGGTCAGTAACACTTGGAATGGGCCTTCCCATTCTGGTTGGAGCTTGGTTTCCTTCCAGGATTGGATCAAGACCCAGTCTCCCGGTCGGAAGGCATGGACTGCAAATTCCAGTGGGTGGAGTTTGAGCAAGAAGTCCTTTATTTCTGAGGAGAGAGAAAGAAGACGACAACCCCAGTATACAGTTCTTAAGAAACATATCTTTAGTTTCAAAAGTAGGCAAGTCTTCTCGTTACCCATATAAGGTAGTTCAAAAAGCATCTCATAGGGCGAGAGACCTGTATCTTTTCTAGAAGTCTGGATCCTCAACAATGCTATTGGTAAACATTTAGTCCATGGTAATTTGGTTTTTAAAATCAGTTTCAACAATGGTCTTTTAATGGTCTGGTTTGTCCTGAACTTTTCCTGAAGATGGGGGATGCCAGGGGGTATGAAATTCCCATGCTATCCCTAAACTTTCCGCAATTCCTTGAAGGATTTTAGAAGTAAAATGACTGCCCTGATCTGAGTTTATGTTCTCCACTAACCCGTATCTGGGAATAATTTGTTCTAGTATTATCTTAATTACCCCTGCTGCAGTAGCTGACACCAAGGGGTAGGCTTCCACCCATCCAGTAAGATGCTCCACCAGGACTAAAAGATCTTTTCGCCTGCCTGTTGGTGGCAGTTCAGTGAAGACTGCCTGTATACTTTGGAACGGTCTCAAGCCGGGCTCTCCTCCTGAAGATTGCTTTCTCAAGGCTTTCTTGTTTGCTTTCTTACAAATAATACATCCCTCACAAATTTCTTTGGCCATTGTCTATATGCCAAAGCATCTGTACTTCCACAAAACCATTCGCACGTTGCATGTGTTCCCCAATGGCTTCCCTGTTGTAGCACTGTCACTATTTCTCTCATTGTTGGTTGACCATTTCCCTTCCATCAGGCAGAATCCATTTACCACATGTCTCCACTGCCCCTGCTTCTGTCAGTGCTTCTCCTGCCCCAAGGCCGCCTCTTTTGCCACCTTGTCCACTAATCTGTTTCCCCTTGCGGTAATTGAATTGCCTCTCTGGTGACCTTTAACGTGTAAAGCTGCTATTTCACTTGGTATTAATATATTAGCTAACACCTGCTTTGTACGTTCTTCGTGTAAAAGTTCTTTCCCTTTGCTGTTTATTAGTCCTTGTTCTTCCTAAATTTTACCAAAGGTATGCACTACCCCAAGGGCATAACAAGAGTCTGTATATATTGTTCCTTCCCCTTTCTCCAGTTAATTTAAGTGCCTGGTTTAAGGTATACATCTCACATATTTGAGCGGACCATGCACTAGGTAATTTTTCAGATGCTTTTACTTGTTGGTGTCGCGTTAAAAGGGCTGTAGTTTCGATACTTGTCTGTCAGAGTCCCAGGACTTTCACTGATTTACTATCAGAGTTCCACCAAAGGACTTTCACTGAATCAGATTCACAAATAATTGAAATTAGTTATTTTATTGAGAGCGACAGAACAGATTCGAGATTGCCGTTGATAAATTCGCTAACTACAATAGCGCTAATTACTTAAGGTTAATATTGCTAGCAAAAATAACGATAGTACAACAACCCGGGGTAACATTCACCAGAGGGTGAAAGGCGCAGCGCTTACCCAGAAAGGCGTCCCTGCCTGGGGTGGAGGGAGAGAACACAGCCCATGGACTGGTCCGTCAGGTATCAAGTTTCTTCTCTCCCAATTTAACAGTCATTTTCTCCATCCTTTTATCCCCAAAATTACAAGGTTTCCCTCCCCTAGGTGACGTGTAGTATGATTTGGGTGGAGAGATGAGTGCTATAGCCATATATGTTTAGCATGATCTCTAAAATCTTCCTTAGCATATACAGGGGTGTCAACTTCAATATGCATTTCACAGGTAACGAGGCAAAGGTCAATTACCAGACATGGCAGCCTCTCAAGGAAACAAAGAGCTACACAAGGTCTCTGTTATCTTGATTTTACTGTCTCTGCTGATGAAAAGCAGGGCTGTCCTGGCTCCCCAAGACTACCCCGTCATTTATGTATCCTGTGATAGCCAGACAAGCCTTCACTCCCCTGGGCTGCACAAGAGATAGCAAAGCCAGTCTTAATTGCTCTTTGAGCACAGAGACTTCACCTCATTATCCAAATTCCACAGTTGACTCACTCCATTTACCACCGCATGTCCATGACACCTCTTTCCTTCTATCACTCTTGAAGAAGTGTCTACGAACAAATGAAGACCCCCAGATAGGGGTTCTTCCCTTAAGTCAGGTCAAATCTTAGTCTGGTACTCAATTTACATCTAAGCATTCGTGTGTAAGTTCTTCATCCTTTGCCTCTCTCTATATATTTTTTTTTATTTTTTTTTTTTCACAAAAAGCTCACTGGGTTAAGGCAAGGGCTGGTAGTTAAAATCAAATCATCCTTTTCAATTAAAATTCCTTCATACTTCAGTATTCTTGAATTGGTTAGCCGTTTTCCCGTGGTTTGGGCTAAAATGGTTTTTACTTGGTGAGGGGTGCTACCTTCTATCATTCCCCTGGCCACCCTTGGGAGACCAGATCTAAGAGTTTAGATAAATAGGCCACTGGCTGCCGCTTATCCCCCCCCCACTCTTGAGTTCCTAACGCAGCCCCTTTGTCTACAGTTAACAAATAGTTGAAAAGATTTCTCCAAAGAAGATAAGGCTAAAACTGGAGCTCTGATTAGGCTGTTTTAAATCTTACACCAAATCCTCCTCTTCTGTCCAAACCAATACATTTGGTTCTTCAGCTAACAGTTTGGAATATAGTCCTTTAGTCTTTTGAACACACCCCTCTATCCACAGTCCACAGTACCCAGTCAGCCCCAAAAATTTTCTCAGTTCCCTCTTGGTCTTTGGCAGAGGTAAGTCTACTATTCCTTTGATCCTCTCAGGATTTATTTTTTTTCGACTCCCTTCACTGACTAGATGTCCCAAGTACTTCACTTCTGTTTCCACGTATTGCAATTTTTTTATTATTTTTTCTTTTTTGAGACCATCAAACCTTACTGTCCCGAAAAGTTCAGTAACTCATTCGTGGCTTCTTTTACCCTGCCTTCTTCCTCCCCACATACCAGTAATCATCCACACACTGAAGCAGGGCTACTCCCAATGGAGGGCTGAATTGTTCAAGCACTTGTTCTAACACTTGCCAAACAAATTAGGGGATTCTGTAAATCCCACAATGATAACACCCTACCGGTGAACCTCGAGCTGCTGGTAGGAGTGGCTGGGGCAGTCCTTGTCCCGTTATTCACCCCTCTTCCTCGCCCCCAAGTAACAGTCTAAGGGGTCCCACTTCGGGGATTCAATTTCTTTGTCGATTGAAACATCACCGACAGTCTGGGCTGGGAACATATAAAATGGATTTGGGCGTTCCTGAATCTATTCATCTTGACCCAGCAAAAAGCATATTCACCTTCTTCTAATTCCTTATTATTCCTTATTATTCACATACATGTTTAAAGTCTGACAGACCCAGTCTTCGTCAGATCCAAATTTGGGCCAAAATACACTAGGAGATCTTATGGGTTCTTTGGTCCAAACAAATTCAAATGCAAATGCAAACATGTCCCCCCTGGGACACCTCTGGGATCCTCTAAGACAGACACAGGACCCCTAGGACACCCCTGAGACCCTTCCCAGAATGTCCACGGCCCCTCCGGCCGCCCCTGGCCCCTCCGGGATGCAGTCCGAACAAAACAAATCATTTTCTTTTTATCTTTATCCCTTGTACAAGAAGAATCATTCCAAAACCTCAACATTCTCCCCTAAAGGACTGTCTGGGGGAATGTTCCCGGGGTCTTTCTCATTATCCCCTTTTTCATCCCTAGGCCTAGAATCCTTATTTCCCATTCTAAACACAGACTTTTCTTACACCCCTTCCTTTCGCTTCGTCCTTCTCTGGCTGCGCCCCTCGCGGGACTACAGAACCGCGGATCCGGACTCCACACTCACTTCGTACCGCAGTACGTCTCAGTCACACACACAAGTCTCTTAGAACGTCCCGACCACCAAGGCAATACTTTAACAGTCCGATTTTCCTTACCTTGGTCCGTGCACGGAGTTGTCTGGTCATACTCTCTGTGCCTACTGCACCTACCCCTTCTCCCCCTGTGCTTCACAGAGTCTGCCGTCCAACTGGGTCTCGAGATCTTAGTCAATTCCTCACGGAATCCCTGCCGACGATCCACGAGACCGTTGAAATCAACGGGACGCGTCTTCCCGTCCTTCGGCGACAGGGACTCCCAAGAAGACGACTTCTGCTCCCGGATGAGCCTCCAAATTGTGAGAAACAAGTTCCGGTCCGAATGAAATAGGCTCAGGCAGAATCCTCTGTGAAGCACATTTTTATTCACGTTCTTGCAAGAGCGGGTGACCTAGCAAGGAGGCACACTTCCAGTTCTTGAAACACACCTTTTTATTCCCTAATCCCGGCCGAATTTTTCCCTCCCCTGTTTCCCATTGGTTGGGTACTCCAGGGTTCACAGTCTGTCTGAGGCACCTAAAATTCTTCCCACATGTCCTGCCTCTGTTTACTTCTCTTTATGCTACACCTAAAGGGATTATCTGACTAGTTTATTTCTTTCCTTTTTGGTAAAAGATTGCTCAATGTCATTAGCCCTGGTTAAATGTTTGACCACCCTTCTAGACACTAATCCAGTAGGAATCAGTTTGTCCTTTTGTCTGTGTGATAAGAGATGTTCTACAAGCCTTTGCTGGAGCCTCTTTGTCTTAGTCATTCCCTTATCGTGTCACCTCTGATGGAAACGGCTTTTCTCCTCTGCAAAAGCAATACCTGCCTTTCTTACCCCAGGACTTGGCACGAGGATTTGCACAAGGCCTCACACCAGGGTTTGTACGAGGGCTCTTCAGGGGCTGGGGGGAAATGAGGGGGCGGGGGAGGTGGGTGGCAGGGGATCAGGGGCACAGGGTGGGGTGGGCGTTGATGCGTGGTGGGTATTGCACAAAGGTTTGCACGAGGGTGCGTCGGGGGCTGAGGGGGCACTTGATGGGGTGGGGGAGGGGTTTGGGGGGTTGGGAGGGGGCGGGGGGTGGGGGTGAGTAGGGGGGGGAAGTGCGTGAGGGGGGCTCGCATGAGGATTCACACAAGCCCTTGCAGGATTCACACAAGTGTTTGTAGAGGGTGGGGGAGGGGGTTGAGGGGGGACACGTGTGAGGGGGGTGGTGAGTTCACACGAAGGTTTGGGCGGGTTGAGAGGCTGGGGGAGCATTCCCAGGAGCGTTTGCACAAGGGTTTGCACAAGTGTTCGTGGTGGGGTGGGGGAGGGGGTGAGGGGGGATTTGAGGAGGGTGGCACAGGAGGGGCTTGCACAAGGGTTCGCACTAGGGTTTGCACAAGGTTTTGTGGGGAGCTGGAAGATTGGGGGGTAGGGGAGGGGTCTCACAGGAGTGTTTGCACAAGAGTTCATAGGGGGCTGGGGGGGTTGAGGGGGTGAGGGAGGGATTTGAGGGGGATTTTGGGGAGTCGGGGAGGGGGTGGATGATGGTACATGAGCGTTTGCACGAGGATTTGTACGAGGCTTTGTAAGGAGTTTGAAGGGGTGGGGCAGGGGGTTCACGGTGGATTCGGGGGTGGGGGGAGAGGTTGGGGGTTGGCACATGAGGGGGTCGCAGGAAGATTTTCACGAGGGTTTGTAGGGGGCTTGGGGAGGTTTTTGGATGGAATTTGGGGGGTGTGGGTGGTGGGTTTGCACAAGGGTTTGGGGGGGTTCAGAGGCTGGGGAGGGGGGATGGTGGCATTTAGGGTATTTTGCACATGGACTCGCACAAGAGTTTGTAGGGTTTGTAGGGCTGGGGGTGTTTCAGGGGTGGGGGAGAGGGTGGAAGGGGAGATTTGGGGTGGGAGGGGTAGGACGTGGGGTACGGGGGGGCTCGCACGAGACCCTGCACTAGGGTTCGTAGCAGGACTGGTGGCGTGGGATTGGGATTCTGCTCGAGGCCTCGCACAAGGACTCACATGGCAGTTCCTAGGGGACTGGGGGGGTTGGGGGAGGGGCTTAGAGGGGATTGGGACGGGGTGGGGTGGATTTGGGGGTGGGGGAGGGGTGTGGGAGCTGGGGGTGAGGCAGGAGGGGGCTTGCACAAAGATTCGCACGAGGGTTTGTAGGGGCTGGGGAGGGGGTTGAGGGGGGACTTAGGGCGTGGGGGAGGGGAGAGTGGGATGGACGGTGGCCCGTGAGGGGGTTTTGCAGGAGGATTCGCACGAGGCCTCGCACCAGGGTTCACCAGGAGCTGGGGGTGTCGGGGGGTAGGGGAGGGGGCTCACACGAGTGTTTGCACAAGGGCTTATAGGGGTCGTGGGGGCTTGGGGGGTGGGATTTGAGGGGGAATTTGGGGGGTGTGGGAGGGGGCGGGTGATGGTATGTGAGCGTTCGCACGATGGCTTGTGGGGGGTGGAAGACTGGGGTGTGGGGAGGGGGCTGAGGTGGGGTTTAGGGGCTGGGGGAGTGGAGGTAGATGTCACACAAGGGGACTTTGCACGAGGGTTTGCATGAGTGTTCGTAGGGGTCTGGGGGTGTTGTGGGTAGTGGGGGGGGATTTGGGGCGTGTTGGGGGTAGGTGGGGGGGGTGGGGCAGGAGGGGGCTCACACAAGACCTTGCACGAGGGCTCATAGGGGGATGATGGCGTGGGGTTGGGATTTTGCATGAGGCCTCACACGAGGGTTCACGGGAGGCGTTTTGGGAGGGGGGGAGCAGGAGGTGGGTGGTGGCACATGAGGGGGCTGGAACGAGGCTTTGCACAAGGATTCGCACGGGGCCCTGCACGAGGGTTCGCACGACAGCTCATGGGGTGCTGTAGGGGGAAGGGGAGTGGGGGAGGGGTTTGAGGGCAATTTGGAGGGTGAAGGGGGGGTTCAAGGGGGATATAGGGGGTGGCGAAGGAGGAGGCTTGCGCGAGGGTTTGCATGAGGTTTGACAGGGAGGGCTGGGGTGGTGGGGTAGGGGTGTGAGGGGGCATTTGGGGGCGGGGGAGGCGGTGGATGTCGTCCAAGGGGGTTTTGCCCCAGGGTTTGAAGGACAAGTTCCCCAAGGGCTTGTGTTAGGGAGAGCGGGGGGTGTTGGAGGATGTGGGGGACGGGGTTGAGGGGGGATTTGGGAAGGGGGGAGGGGGTTTGCACGAGGCCTTGCATGCTGATTCGCACAAGGGTTCACAGGGGGCTGCGGGGGTTGGGAGAGGGGAAGTAGGGAAGTGGGGGAGGGGCTGTTGGGGGGAGGGGAGAGGGAGGTGGGCGGGGTGGGGGCTGTCACAAGGGTTTGCAGGGGGGTTGGGAGGGGTTGGAAGGTGGGGGAGGGGCTGGCAGAGATTTGGAGGTGGGGGAGGGGTGGATGATGGTACCTGAGCGTTCCCACAAGTTTGCACAAGAGTTTGCAGGAGGGTTCACAAAAGGGTTCATAAGGGAGTGGGGAAGGGTGGGGGTGGGGGAGGGGAGAGAGATTTGGGAGGTGAGGGAGGGGGCGGTGGCGCACGAGGGGGCTCGCGGTAGTATTTGCGCGAGGGCTCGCACGAGGGATCCTGCAGGGCTGGGGGTTAGAGGTCTTGGGAAAGGGGTCAAGGGGGGATTTGGGGGGGTGGTACAGGAGGGGGCTGGCAGGAGGATTCGCACCGAGGCCTTGCACAAGGATTCGTGGGGGGATTGGGGGGTGGGGGATGGGTTTGAGGGGGTATTTGGGGGTGGGGAAGGGAATGGATGTCGCGCAAGGCATTTTTGCACGAGGCCTTCAACAAGGATTTCCACGAGGGCTTGTTGTAGGGGGCTGGGGGGGAGCGGTGATTTGGGGGATGAAGGAGGGGGTTGAGGGGGGATTTGGAGGGAGGGGGAGTGCCGGGGGGGTGTGTGTGCAGGGGTCCGGAAGGAGGATTCACACAAGGGTTTCCACAAGGATTCACACAAGGGTCCCTGGGGGTGGTTGGGGTTTTGGGGAGGGGTCGAGGGTTGGACTCGGGGGTGGGGCAGTGCACGAGGGGGCTTGCACGAGGGCTCGCACAGAGATTCACACGAAGATTCACACGAGGCCTTGCATGAGGGTTTGTGGGAGGCTGGAAGATTGCGGGGGGGGTGGGGGTGGAGTGGGGGGATGGTGCAGGAGGGGCCACAATCCAACTCACCGATCTCCTGGGTCCTCCCAAACCTCTGGGTCCCCCCTGAACACCTTGGTCTCCCCAGACACCCCTGTTCCCAACCCCCTGGGTCCCCCCAAAACCCGACTCCCGGAACACCTGTGTCCCTGCCAAACCCCCGGGTCCACCTAACTCCCGGTCCACCCCCAGACCACCATCTTCTGCCTGTCCCCAACCTCCTGGGTCCCCCCAAAGTCGTGGGTTCCCCCAAACTCTTGAGTTCCCCCACAGTCACCCATCTCCCTCCCACCTCCCCGATCTCCTCTGTCACTCCAAGCGCCTTGGCTTCCCCCATAGACACTCACTTCCAACCTCCTGGGTCTCCCCAACCTCTTGTATACCCCCAAAATCCCATCTCCTCCGCCTCCTGAGATCCCCCCGAAATGTCATCACCCTCTTGGCTGACTGGGTGGTGAAGAAGGTGGGGCTGAAGGCCAACCAGACGATGCAGGTGGTGTACATGGCGAAGCTGATGGGTTTGGCTTCACTGAAGGCCTCGGAGACCCCCCGGGCTTTGACGGCATAGATGGTGCAGGTCAACATGAGAAGAAGGGCTTAGGCCAATCAGCCCAAGGTGCCACCTTTGGCTATGTCACACCTAGGGACACCATGGGCATCTTCAGGGTTGGGGGTTCAACCCATCTTCTAGTTGATGAGGGAGTGAGGAGAGCAAAGGAGGAGCCAAATGGAAGCAGCCATCAGTTAGAGGCTGCTCAAGGTGAAGGTGATGACAAGTTGGGAGATGGGGCTGATGAAACGGGGAGGGGTCACCGACCATTTGCCAGGGGCGGTGGGGGGGGAGGACAATCAAGAGAAGAGCATGGGGTGCCCAGATGCCTGGGTTCCTTTTCAGACACATGGATCCACCCCCAAACATCGAGATTCCTCCCTAGAGGAGGAGGAGGAACCAGCCCATATGCCTCCATCCCCTTGGTTTGCTTGAGCCTCACATGCTTGGGTCCCCTTCCCGGACACCTGGGTCCTCCAGAACTCCATCCTACATCCCTCCTGACCCTCCACCCAAACTCCTGACCCGCAACCCAAAATCCTCCCCACAACGTGGACTCCTGGGTCCTTCTTGATCTCCTGTGTCCTCCAGAACTCTTGGTTTCCCCCATAATTCACCTTCCTTGAAGACAGATTAGATGTGGTTGGTCTTGGTAAGGAGCATGGGGTAGGTGGAACCCCATCCTACGTCCCTCAACCTCAACTCATGAGTTCCTCCCTGGACTCCTGTCCCCCCCCGGTCTCCCGCGTCCTCCAAAACCTCCGTGTCCCTCCATGACTCACTCTGCTTTAAGATCCTGTAGATCATGTTGGTCTTGGTGAGGAGTGTGGTGTAGGTGAGGCTCATCCCCAAGCCCAAGAAGAGTTTTGGTAGGGCGCGGGTGCCCACCCTGAGCATCCAGGAGGAGAACACTCCCTCTGGACATCTCACCCTATGTGGACACCCTACCCCACCCATCACGAGGACCCAGAGGGAGAACATGGGGACACCCATGGGGACCCCATGGGGACACCCATGGGAACCCAAATGACCACGGGGGCACCCATAAGATCATGTGGGGGCTCCCATGGGACCCAGTTGACTACAGAGGGCTCCCAGAAGATCATAGCAGGGGGCTCCCATGGGGACCTAGGCATTCAGGAGGTGGCACCCAAGGAACCCAGATGACCATGGGAATCCACCAGGACACCATGGAGTCCCACCAGGAGATCCAGGGGAAGCACCTATAGGGTCACAGGCATCCAGGAGAAAACTCCCCCATGGACATCCCACCCTACCCACAGAGGACCCATATGTCCAGGAAGAGCACCCAGCTGACCATGGGGGGGCCCACCAGGAGAACATGGAGGGGCACCCATGGGGACCCACATGACCACAGGTGGACCCACCATGACATCGTGGTTGGGAGGGACACCCATGGGAACCCAAATGACCACGGGGGCACCCATAAGATCATGTGGGGGCTCCCATGGGACCCAGTTGACTACAGAGGGCTCCCAGAAGATCATAGCAGGGGGCTCCCATGGGGACCTAGGCATTCAGGAGGTGGCACCCAGTTGACCATGGGCGCACTCACAACACCCTGGAGGGGCACCCATGGGGACCCAGGCATCCAGGGGGAACTCACCTGCAGGCTCAGCCCCTGCACCCACTGTCCCACTGCCCAGTAGGTGCTGCTGCCATTGCCACCCCAGAACTATAAGATGTCATAGCACCCCGGGGCGTCCCCATTCTCACTGAAGGTCACCGACCCCACCACGCTGCCTGCACACAGGGCCTGCATGGGGCTGAGTGAGCAAGGAGGGGCCGACACCCATGGCCAGAGCGGGCTGAAGGTGCTGAGGGCCAGCAGGAGCAGGATGGCAGGGCTGGGAGGGGGAGAGAGGGGGCTTATGGGGGCACCTTGGGGGGAATCCCATGGTGGGGGGGAGGCACACCCCACACGCAATGGAGGGCACCTATCGGGGCGGGGGTGGCACCCTACAGTGGGGGGAAGGAGGGGCTGGCACCCATGGCAGGGGGCCACCCTATGGGGGTGTGGGGAGAGGGGTGGTGGCACCCTATGGGATGCGGGTGGCACTCTGTAGACATGGGATGGCGGACCTGACACCTGTGACAGTGTGGGGCTGGCACCCTATAGGGCAGCGGTGTCACTCTATGGGGTATGGGGGCACCCTATAGGGTAAGGGGGGTACCCATAGGGATGGGGAAGGTGGTTACACCCATAGGGATTTGAGGGGGTCCCTAAGGTCTGGGGAAGGGGACACTGGCACCCTATGGGGGAAGGGGCATCTAAGGGGTGGGGAGGGGGCTCTGGCACCTATAGGGGTGGGGGGACACCCTACAGGGACTTGGGGATCCTGGACGCCTGGGTCCCCCCCCATCCCGCTCCCCTGGGTCACTGCTCCTGGATGCCTGGGTCCCCTGAGAGCTGTCACCAAACACAGGGCAGGGGTCACCCCCTCCCAGATGCCTGGGTCCCCTCCGCCAAGCTTGACCAAACTCCCGTGATCCTCTGCCCCGCCCCCCAATTAAAAGCAGCTGTTAATTACTTGGGGGAGTGTTATTAGGGGTGCCCCCGCAACACCTCCTGGGGGTCCTGCCGTGTGTGGGGGTCCCTAATCCCTGCCATGGGGCTGACGGGAGATTGGGAGGGCTACTGGAACATTGAGGGGACCCAGAGGGGGTCTAAGGGGACATGGAGGGGTTGAGGGGACATTGGGGGTGGCTGAGGGGACACTGGTGGGGTCTAAGGGGACATATGGGGTTCAGAGGATACTTGGGGGAGTATGGGGGGGCTGAGGGGACATTGGGGGGGTCTAAGGGGACCCAGTGGGGACTGATGTGACATCTGGGGGGCCGAAGGGGCATGGGGGAGCTGAGGGGACATTGTGGGGCCTTGGGGGAATGAGGGGCCCCAGAGTGAGTTAGAGGACATGGCGTGGCTAGGGGGACATTGGCGAGGGGCTACGGGAGGCTGAGGGGACATGTCTAAGGGGTGTCTAAGGGGACATTTTGGGTGGCTGAAGTGACATTAGCGGGGGCGAAGGGGCCTGAGGGCAGCCAGAGGGTGTTTAAGGGGACACGGGGGTGTTGAGGGGACATTGGAGAGGCTGGGCAGACGTTGGGGGGGGTGCGGCTGAGGGGACACTGGGGCGCTGAGGGGGACCCAGTGGCACTGAGGGGGCTGTGGGTGCTCGGGGGTCTGAGGGTACCCGGGGGACGTGAGGAGGGCCCGTGGGGGGGTGAGGGGATGCTGGGGGACCCGGGGATGCACCAGCCTGAGGACGCGGAGCCGTCCCTATTACGTCCCCTAATTATTATTAATGCCCCTAATACCATAGGGTCATTATGGTATCAGGTTCCCAATACTGGGAGCGTTATGGTGGCTGTACCCCACTTTTAGGGTGTTGCAGTAAGAGGCAAAATGGTTCTGTCAAGAAATAAACCCCCTTGCGTTCTAACACTCCTCACCGAGGCGGGAGGCCGGGTGCGGCTGGGTTTAAGTTCTGAGTGATGCCCAGTTCACCACTATCAGTCCAGTCACGTTTAATATATTAAACTGTTACGATTTGGATACACTAATAGTGGGCTGCGCCTTCAGTCTAGTCGTGCTCATGAACCAGCACGGCCACTCTCGAGTCTCTGGTCGCATTCAGTGAGAAACTGAAACGACCAGCTACTTAAACAGTGCGGTTTATTTAAGCAACAGATAGAGAGGTTCAGCCCGTTGACTGGTCCCAGAAGCCAAAGGCAGTCTGTGATGGAGTCCTCCTTGGCTTGTTCACGATGGTGTCTTCCCTCATGCCGCCCCTTTCTTGGGCTATTTTTATACTATTTTTTACCTTCAAGGTGGAGTTTGAGTGACTTCAGTGTCGTGGTTTAGCCTCAGACAGCAACAAAGAACCACGTGCCGCTTGCTCGGGCATTCCCAATACAGGAAGAATTGGAAGAAAAAGGCAAGACTCTTGGGTTGAGACAAAGGCAGTTTAACAGAACAGCAAAGGGAACAAGAAACACCAACAATAACACGGATAGAGGAATATACAAACAGGATTATGGAACCACCGCTCCCTGACCAGACCCAGGCCACCCCAGCCCGCTCCAAGTGGCGACTTCCTGCCCCCTCCCCCGGCAGCTCAGGGTGGGCATGGCTCACATGGCATGGAATACCAGGAAAAATTAACCCTATCCCGGCTGGAACCAGGACATTATCCACCCCTTAGTCCATACCATCTATGGTATGGCCCAGATCTTACAGGTTCCAATGAATTGCCACCACTTTCCCCTGTCATATATATACACACACATATATATTCATGCAGATATAATGCCCTTAGTTTATGGGCCATCCCTCCAAGGTGTCCGTTGAGTTCTTTTCATCTTTGATGGAGCTTTGGGCTCCATCTGTTAGAACAGTCTCTCAGGGCAGGTGAGATGCTGGGTGGTGCTGGCCTCTTGCATGCTGTATTGTCGGAGCTTGTGACTGGTGCACCCGGTGTGGCTCATGCACACAGTCCGTGGGCTGAAGATGTAGATCTTGAGGAAGTTGCTGGGCGCCAGCTGCTGAGGTCAGTCCTGATCCCATCACCCCCGTGCCTTACTTGTAGTACAACTGATCGCAATTATAGTAATGAGGACATACAGTGACAGTGTTACTTAACAACACACAATTTGATTCATTGGCTATTCTCACCCAAAATCAGATCCCCATGAGGTACACATCGGACTTCCCCATCCTGCCGCATCACCCACCAAGTGCACCCAGGTCCTTGGGCAAAAGCAGTCCCACGGATGGGTTTGCCTTTGCCTGAGGCAGGACTGACCCAGACTGTCTTCCCTAACACATTCTTCATGTGCACTATGGGGACTTTATCCCCTTCTACAGTACGTGGAAGTTTTAATTGGGCAGGGCCAGCCCCATTGGTAGATCCCCTGGTGTTAACTAGCCAGGTAGCTTTTGCTAGATGTGTATCCCAATGTTTTAAAGTCCCACCACCCATTGCTCTCAGTGTAGTTTTTAACAATCCATTGTATCGTTCTATCTTCCCAGAGGCTGGTGCGTGACAGGGGATGTGATGTATCCACTCAATGCCATGCTCTTTGGCCCAGGTGTCTATGAGGCTGTTTTGGAAATGAGTCCCGTTGTCCGACTCAATTCTCTCTGGGGTACCATGTCGCCACAGGACTTGCTTTTCAAGGCCCAGGATAGTGTTCCGGGCAGTGGCATGGGGCACAGGGTATGTTTCCAGCCATCCGGTGGTTGCTTCCACCATTGTGAGCATATAGCGCTTGCCTTGACGGGTTTGTGGCAGTGTGATATAATCAATCTGCCAGGCCTCCCCATATTTATATTTCAGCCATCGCCCTCCATACCAAAGAGGCTTCAAACGCTTGGCTTGTTTGATCGCAGCGCATGTCTCACATTCATGGATGACCTGTGCAATAGTGTCCATGGTCAAGTCCACCCCTCGGTCACGAGCCCATCTATATGTCGCATCTCTCCCTTGATGGCCTGAGGAGTCATGGGCCCACCGAGCTATGAATAGTTCACCCTTATGTTGCCAGTCCAGATCCACCTGAGCCACTTCAATCCTAGCAGCCCAATCCACCTGCTGGTTGTTCTGATGTTCCTCCGTGGCCCTATTCTTCGGTACATGGGCATCTACGTGGCGTACTTTCACAACCAGATTCTCTATCTGGGCAGCAATATCTTGCCATAGTTCAGCAGCCCAGATGGGTTTGCCTCTGCGCTGCCAGCTGCCCTGCTTCCACTGCTGTAACCACCCCCACAGAGCATTTGCCACCCTCCATGAGTCAGTGTAGAGATAAAGTACTGGCCCTTTTTCTCGCTCAGCAATGTCCAAAGCCAGCTGAATGGCTTTCACCTCTGCAAACTGCCTCGATTCACCTTGTCCTTCACTGGCTTCTGCAACTTGTCGTGTAGGACTCCACACAGCAGCCTTCCACTTTCGATGCTTTCCCACAATACGGCAGGACCCATCAGTGAACAGGGCATATTTCTTCTCATTTTCTGGCAGTTTATTATATGGTGGGGCCTCTTCCGCACGCGTCACCTCCTCCTCTGGTGACATTCCGAAATCCTTGCCTTCTGGCCAGTCCATGATCACTTCCAGAATTCCTGGGCGACTGGGGTTTCCCATTCGAGTTCGCTGCGTGATCAGTGCAATCCACTTCATGTAGCATCAGTTGCATGATGTGTGGTGGGGACCCTTTCTTTGAACATCCAGCCCAGCACCGGCAGTCGAGGTGCTAAGAGGAGCTGGGCTTCTGTACCAACCACTTCCGAAGCAGCTTGAACCCCTTCATATGCTGCCAATATCTCTTTTTCTGTTGGAGTGTAGTGGGCTTCGGATCCTCTGGATCCACGACTCCAAAACCCTAGGGGTCGACCTCGAGTCTCCCCTGGTGCTTTCTGCCAGATGCTCCAGGAAGGGCCGTTCTCCCTGGCTGCGGTGTAGAGCACATTTTTAACATCTTGTCCCGCCCGGACTGGCCCCAGGGCCACTGCATGGACTATTTCCTGTTTGATTTGTTCAAAAGCTTGTCGTTGCTCAGGACCCCATTTAAAATCATTCTTCTTCCGGGTTACTTGATACAGAGGGCTCACAATGAGACTGTAATCTGGGATATGCATTCTCCAAAAACCCACAATGCCTAAGAAAGCTTGTGTTTCCTTTTTACTAGTTGGTGGAGACATAGCTGCTATTTTGTTGATCACATCCATTGGGATCTGACGGCGTCCATCTTGCCATTTTATTCCTAAAAACTGGATCTCCTGCGCAGGTCCTTGACCTTACTTCGTTTTATGGCAAAACCCACTTTCAGAAGGATTTGGACTATTTTACTCCCTTTCTCAAAAACTTCTTCTGCTGTGTTTCCCCATACAATGATGTCATCAATGTATTGCAGATGTTCTGGAGCTTCACCCTGTTCCAGTGCAGTCTGGATCAGTCCATGGCAAATGGTGGGGCTGTGTTTCCACCCCTGGGGCAGTCGATTCCAGGTGTATTGGACGCCCCTCCAAGTGAAAGCGAACTGAGGCCTGCACTCTGCTACCAAAGGGATCGAGAAGAATGCATTCGCTATATCAATCGTGGCATACCACTTGGCTGCCTTGGACTCCAGTTCGTATTGGAGTTCTAGCACGTCTGGCACGGCAGTGCTCAGCCGTGGCGTGACTTCATTCAGGCCACGATAGTCTACAGTTAGCCTCCACTCTCCATTAGATTTTCGCACCGGCCATATGGGACTGTTAAAGGGTGAGCGAGTCTTGCTGATCACTCCTTGAGCCTCTAGTTGACGAATCAGCTTATGGATGGGAATCAGAGAGTCTCGGTTAGTGCGATATTGCTGCTGATGCACCGTTGTGGTAGCAATCGGCACCTGTTGTTCTTTGACCCTCAACAACCCCACAACAGAAGAATCCTCCGAGAGACCAGGCAAGGCAGACAACTGTTTAACTTCCTCCGTCTCCAAGGCAGCTATGCCAAAGGCCCAACAGTACCCTTTTGGGTCCTTAAAATGCCCTCTCCTGAGGTAATCTATACCAAGGATGCATGGAGCCTCTGGGCCAGTCAGAATGGGATGCTTTTGCCACTCATTCCCAGTTAGGCTCACTTCTGCCTCCAGTACAGTCAACTCTTGGGACCCCCCTGTCACCCCAGAAACACAAATGGGTTCTGCCCCTCTATAGCTTGATGGTATTAAAGTACACTGTGCACCCGTGTCCACTAGAGCCTTATACTCCTGTGGGTCTGATGTGCCAGGCCATCGAATCCACACCGTCCAATAAACCCGGTTGTCCCTTTCCTCCACCTGGCCGGAGGCAGGGCCCCTCTAATACTGGTCATAGTGTCCATTACTCACTTCTTGCATAAATGACTTGGAAGTTCCTTCAAGAGGATCAGAAGCAAGATCAGGCCTTCTGCTCTGTCTGGGGAACGGCCCACTGGAAACTGGGGCGGCACTTTTCCTGGAGGGATCCCCTTTTGTGGTTGTTCTTCCTTGCAACTCCTGTACCCGTGTCCGCAGGATCCAAGTAGGTTGTCCATCCGACTTCCTCATGTCCTCTCCGTGGTCATGCAGGTAGAACCACAGGGTGCCTCGTGGTGTGTATCCTCTGTACTCTCTGTCTTGAGTGGGGAAATGCCTGCTTCTAATAGCTGAGATGCTGGCCCGTGCAGGTGGGGAGTAGGAGATATTCTCTTCAAGTTGCTGGACCTTCCGCGACAGTTTCTCCACAGCCGAGACAAGGGGGGAAGAGAGACTTTCTTCATATCACCGGAGCCGGCCAGCCACCTCATCCACCGTTGGTCCCTCTTCACCTTTCCATTCCATTACTGCCAGTGAGTTGGCATATGACGGTGGTGCGCTCCGTACAAACTTCCGCCACATGGGCCTTGTGCATCGCACCTCATCAGGGTCTGTGGGTAAGTCTGCATTGTCCAAGTCATAATAAATCATCTCCCGCACGGCTAATTCTCTCAGGTACTGGATACCTCTTTCCATGGTAGTCCACTTGCTTGGCTGACATACAACATCCTCACTGAAGGGGTACCTCTCCCTCACGCCTGACAGGAGTCGTTTCCAGAGGCTGAGGGCTTGGGTCTTTTTCCCAATCGCCTTGTCAATGCCGCCTTCCCTAGACAGGGATCCCAGCTGCCTGGCTTCCCTACCCTCTAATTCCAGGCTACTGGCCCCGTTATCCCAGCACCAGAGCAGCCAGGTGACAATGTGCTCACCTGAAAGTCGGCTAAAATCACGGAATCACGGAATCTTCAGAGTTGGAAGGGACCTCTAGAGATCATCTAGTCCAACTGCCCTGCCAAAGCAGGATTGCCCAGAGCACATCCCTCAGGGCTGCATCCAGGCAGGTCTTGAAAATCTCCAGAGAAGGGGACTCCACAACCTCCCTGGGCAGCCTGTTCCAGTGCTCTGTCACCCTCACTGTAAAGAAGTTTTTCCGTGTATTTGAACGGAACTTCCTATGTTCTAGCTTGTGCCCATTGCCCCTTGTCCTGTCACTGGGAACCAATGAAAAGAGCCTGGCTCCGTCCTCCTTAAACCCAGCCTTTAGATACTTGTAAACATTAATCAGGTCCCCCCTCAACCTTCTCTTCTCCAGGCTAAAGAGTCCCAGCTCTTTCAGCCTTTCCTCGTAAGGGAGATGCTCCAGTCCCATAATCATCTTGGTTGCCCTTCGCTGGACTTGGTCCAGTAGTTCCCTGTCCCTCTTGAACTGGGGAGCCCAAAACTGGACACAATACTCCAGTTGTGGCCTCACCAGTGCAGAGTAGAGGGGGAGAATGACCTCCCTCGACCTACTGGCCACACTCTTCCCTATGCAGCCCAGGATGCCATTGGCCTTCTTGGCGACAAGGGCACACTGCTGGCTCATGGATAATTTGCTGTCTACCAGGACCCCCAGATCCTTCTCCTCAGAACTACTTCCCAGCATGTCTGCCCCTAACCTATACTGGTGCTTAGCATTCTTCCTCCCCAGGTGCAGGACCTTGCACTTGCTTTTGTTGAACCTCATTAGGTTTTTCTCTGCCCAGCTCTCCAGCCTGTCCAGGTCATGCTGGATGGCAGCACGGCCCTCTGGAGTGTCAGCCATCCCTCCCAGTTTGGTATCATCAGCAAACTTGCTGAGGATACACTCTGTCCCATCATCCAGGTCATTAATGAATATACTGAACAAAATTGGACCAAGTATTGACCCCTGAGGGACACCACTGGTTACAGGCCTCCAACTGGACTCTGTGCCGCTGATCACAACCCTCTGAGTTCTGTCACTCAGCCAGCTCTCGATCCACCTCACCGTCACCTCATCTAGCCCATACTTCCTCAGCTTCCTAATGAGGATGTTATGGGAGACAGTGTCAAAAGCCTTGCTAAGGTCAAGGTAGATGACATCTAGGGCTCTCCCCTCATCCAGCCAACCCGTTATAACATCATAGAAAGCTATCAGATTGGTCAGGCATGATATGCCCTTGGTAAATCCATGCTGACCACTTCCAATAACTTCCTGTTCCTCTATGTGTTTGGAGATGACATCCAGGATGAGTCACTCCATTACCTTCCCAGGGACAGAGGTGAGACTAACCGGCCTGTAGTTCCCTGGGTCCTCCTTCTTGCCTTTTTTGAAGAATGGAGTGATGTCAGCCTTCCTCCAGTCCTCAGGCACCTCTCCTGTTCCCCATGACCTTGCAAAGACAATGGAGAGTGGTCTAGCAATAACATCTGCCAGCTCTCTCAGCACTCGCGGGTGCATCCCATCAGGGCCCATGGACTTATGAATGTCCAGATTGGCCAAGTGGTCTCTGACCCGGTCCTCCTCAACTAAGGGAAAGTCTTCCTCTCTCCCGACCTTCCCCCTTGCCTCCAGGGTATGGGATTCGTGAGAGGCAGCTTTAGCAGTGAAGACCGAAGAAAAGAAGGCATTCAGTAGCTCTGCCTTCTCTGTGTCTTCCACCACTAGGGCACCCGTCTCATTCATCAGTGGACCTATATTTTCCCTAGTCTTCCTTTTTCTGTTGATATACTGGAAAAATCTCTTCTTATTGTCTTTAACTGCAGTGGTCAAGCTGAGTTCTGATTGAGCTTTGGCCCTTCTAATCTTCCCCCTGCATAGCTTTGTTATATCTTGATAATCCTCATAAGTTGCTAAGCCCCTTTTCCAGAGAATGTAAACCTTCCTTTTTTTTCCTGAGGCCCAGCCAGAGCTCTCTATTTAGCCAGGCTGGTCTTCTTCCCCATCGGCTCGTTTTTCGGGACACGGGGATGGCCTTCTCCTGTGCTTCTAAGAGCACCTGCTTGAAGTATGACCAGCCTTCCTGGGCACCTTTGCTCTTCAAAACTGCCTCCCAAGGGACACTCTCAACCATGCTCCTAAACAGGTTAAGGTCTGCCCTTCGGAAATCCAAGCTGGCAGTTCCGCTGGCTCCCCGCCTCGCTTCACAAATATCAAAATCACCAAAATCTTTTCGCATATCCCGCAACTCACTCAAGGATAGGGATCGAGTGATTATCTCTGGTTCTGCCTCTTCCTCCTGCTCTCGTGATGACCCTGGTTCATCATCATCTCTTACTAAGCAAACTGATTTCTTCGTGTACTTCTTCTTCTGTATGGGGGCAACTGATACCGGCACAGGTTGGTTCCCTGGTTCAGTGGCAGTGGCTGCTATGGGGGTTGGAGTAACTGCAGTGGCTGCCACAGGAGTTGGAGTAACTGCAGTGGCTGCCGCAGGGGTTGCAGTAGCCGCAGTGTCCGTCGCAGGGGTTGCAGTAGCCGCAGTGTCTGTCGCAGGGGTTGCAGTAGCCGCAGTGTCCGTCGCAGGGGTTGCAGTAGCCGCAGTGGCTGCTGGTCTGGTTTCCATCTCTTCCCCCTGAGGGTGCTGCATAATTCTGAGCAGTGCCTGGTAGATACTGGCCAGGGCCCAGCACAATGCGGTGAGTTGTGCCTCTCTAGAATAGCCACAGCATTTTCCCTTCAAATATTCTACCACTTTATCAGGGTCCTGTAATTGTTCAGGGGTGAAATCCCAGACCATTGGAGGTGAGAAGTTCTCTAGGTACCTGCCCATGTTCTCCCACATGCCGTGCCACCCCTGGCTATCCAACCTCGGAGCAGATCTCCGGGTGGTAGTCTTAAATAGTCGCTTAACCCTAAACAAGACCTGGAACATATTCAGGAGACATAACACTAGGAACACGCTGGTTTGAGTATCCCAAGGATATTCAAAATTCTCAAAAGTTGTCACACCTGACCCGAAGGAGAAAAGGGAGGCAAAAGAGCTGGGGAAAGTGCCCCCCCCTGTTTCCCCCACAGACTGGGTGTAATTATTAATAAATTCTGAGAGACGATGCCCAATGTACGGACAGGACAGCAAAACCACATAAACACCCCAAAATAGCTGTCTGAACAGTGATGTTATCATATCATAAACAGATATCGCACAGGACAGCAGAATGATAATCCTCATCCCTCTTCCAGACACAGTAAACAGCACTGCAGGGAGTACATAAGCCATATAGGAATTTATGTAACACAGCCATGAGAACAAACCAAGCAACATGGTGACCAGTGACTATTTACCTAATAAAATAAATGCATACAAAAAAAAATATCTGTTTTTCCACATTCTAGTTGGATTCTGTTGTTATCTCAAGCCTTCGAGCCCCACGTTGGGCGCCAAAAAGGGCTGTTGTGGTTTAGCCTCAGACGGCAACAACGAACCACGTGCCGCTCGCTCGGGCCTTCCCGATACAGGAAGAATCAGAAGAAAAGGCAAGACTCTTGGGTTGAGACAAAGGCAGTTTAACAGAACAGCAAAGGAAACAGGCAAACAACAACAATAACACGGATAGAGGAATATACGAACACGATTACAGAACCGCCGCTCCCCGCCGCTCACCCCGGGACGCCCCAGCCCGCTCCAAGTGGCGACTTCCTGCCCCCTCCCCCGGCAGCTCAGGGTGGGCATGGCTCACATGGCATGGAATACCAGGAAAAATTAACCCTATCCCCGCTGGAACCAGGACACTGGCCTCTCACAATTACATCCTTTCCCCCACTCCGATAACCGCGTTCTGTACCAGGAACCAAAAGATGTTTACGCCTGCTCCTCTCCTCCCATCGCTGGTTGGGGATACAGTTGGTGATGGGACTCTTACAATGTGTGTTGCTCACCAGATGCTGTCAGAACAGGAGATGAGAAAGGAATATCCTCTCTCTTTTCTACGCTGGCTTAAAATCTTTAATCAATGCCTTCAGCTAGAGCCTAAGAGACAGAGAGCTTGAGGAGTCATGCAGAAAACTAGTTGGCCTGGGGTGAAACTGGGGAGACCATACCGGTAAAACCTACCGGGCAAAAGACTGGAAAATAGACCGTCAGGATAAAAGGGGAAAAGAGGGCGTCCTGGTTCCGGTGAGGACAGGGTTAATTCTCCCCAGGGTCCGGCAGGGACACAGGTATTCCATCCCAAGTGAGCCATGCCCGGTCTATAGCCAGGAGCTGCCTGGGGAGGGGGCAGGAAGTCGCCTCTTGGGAGCGGGCTGGGGCGCCCTGGGTCCGGTCATTGAGCGCTGGTTCCATAATCGTGTTTGTACATTCCTCTGTCCGCGTTACTGTTGTTGTTTTCTTGTTCCCTTTGCTGTTCTGTTAAACTGCCTTTGTCTCAACCCATGAGCTTTGCCTTTTTCTTCCGATTCCTCCCCATGGTGGGGGGAGTTTGAGAGAGTGGCAGTCAGGCAGACCTGGAGTGCTCCCCAACATCAGCAAAGCGGCACGCTGGAGAGGACAGAGGAGGGATCAAACCTCGCCAGCCAACAGTTCTGTCGCTGTCTGAGGCCAAACCACGACACACGTCATCTGCATCTCTTTTCCTCATCTGTTTTCGGCCGGCCCGAAAACAGGATCTTTGGTTGTCTCAGCTCTAGCAAAAGCAAAGGATTTGGAAAAATGATACAAACAAGTTTCAGAGAAAGCAGGAGAGCGGAAGAGGCAGAAATGGTGCTGTGTCTCGCTGACCTGGCATTTCAAAGGAACTTTCCAGGATTTTTTCTTTTTTCTTTCAATCGCTGCCAAGCACAAGTGAAAAAACAAACACCTGCGCTTTCAGTAGAACTGAAAACAACAAGGCTCTTGAGTCTAATTACTCTTTTTTCCAGCACCCATTTGTTTAGGGGTTTTGTTTTAAAACCTCAGTGAGCTCTGATGTGGGCATAGCAAACCGTCCCCTCCTCATCTTTAGAAAGAATGTTACATTGAAGGAAAACTGTTTGTATAAGCTCTAAATGACATGTTTCCACTGTCAAAGGTTGTAACATTTTTTAACTTCTTCGCCATCCTCGTCTTCTTTCCCTTCCCTTTCTTCTGATGGCACTATGACCACCATACGTCAAGATAGTATTCACACAAATCCTATGTGGGACAGTAATGGAAGATTGGTGAGGAGGACTGCAAATACGCTCAAGTGACTCGCACCTGGGGTGCGAGAAGGAGAAGGAAGAGACATCCCCCATGTCTGTGGGAGAACACAGGTCACCTGAGGGAGTGGGTTTTGAGTGCACTTAGGGGACTTTTGGCCAATGGCCATCTCTACAGTTTTGGCCATCTCTACAGTTTCAGCCATCTCAACAGTTTCTGGCCTCTCACAATTACATCCTTTCCCCCACTCTGATAACCTCGTTCTGTACCAGGAAGCAAAAGATATTTACGCCTGTTCCTCTCACAGAATCACCGAACGGTAGGGGTTGGAAGGAACCTCTGGAGATCACCTAGTCCAACCCCCCCTTCCAAAGCAGGTTCAACTACAGCAGGTTGGACAGGATCATGTCCAGGCAGGTTTGGAATCTCTCCAGAGCAGGAGACTCCACAGCCTCTCTGGGCAGCCTGTGCCAGGGCTCTGCCACCCTCACAGTAAAGAAGTTTTTCCTCATGTTCAGATGGAATTTCTCGTGTTCCAGTTTGTGCCCGTTGCCCCTTGTCCCATCCCAAGGCACCACTGAAAATAGCCTGACCCCATCCTCTTACCACCCGCCCTTTACGTATTGATGAGCATTGATGAGATCCCCTCTCAGTCTTCTCTTCTCCAGGCTGAACAGCCCCAGGGCTCTCAGCCTTTCCTCAGCAGAGAGGTGCTCCATCCCCTCAGTATCTCCGTAGCCTCCACTGGAATCTCTCCAGCAGTTCCCTGTTCTTCTTGAACTGGGGAGCCCAGAACTGGACACAGATCTCCAGATGTGGCCTCACCAGGGCAGAGTAGAGGGGGAGGATGACCTCCCCCCACCTGCTTGGCAATGCTCTTCGTAATGCTCCCCAGGAGACCATTGTCCGCCTTGACGTCTGTCGTGGTTTTGTCCAAATTGGCCAATGACCAGCGACAGATGCTCCCCCCCAGGCTCTTGTGCACGGGGAGGGGGGGGAGACATAAAGAGAGATTTACGAGTTTAGAAGAAACTAAACTACTTTAATGAAATATTGATAATAAGATAAAAAGGAAAATAATGAAACAGATACAGTTTATACAAAACCCTATTAAGCTCCCAGGATGACGTCACCGGCAGGCACTGGGGAAGTCCCAGACTGGACTCAGCAACGGGTGGGAACCGGGTTCCAGAGTTGGAGTCAGGAACACACGGATCGGGATCAAAGGCAGATAACAGACAGCATCCTCCTCGGACGTCAGCCCTTGAAGAAAGAGACTGACCCTTTGATCCCTCAGCTTTCACACTGAGCATGGGGCAGATGGGATGGAATACCCCTGTCGGTCAATTTTAGGTCACCTGTCCTGTCCGATCCTCCCCGCAGGTGGGACCCCTCTGCGCTTTTCCGCTTCTGACCCTCTAACGGGGCAAATAACAAAATTAGCTGACCTTGGTTGTTACAGCAATAAGTATAAGCAAGAGCCTCTGTGCACACCATTCCTTGGACCAAACTGTCTTATCACTCGGAACGAACCCTTTCAGACACAACGTGCCGTTAATTTCAGAGAGTTAGAAGAGGCCTAGCTAAGAAGTAAAAATTACTGAACAGAAAGTTGGTTCTGTTTTACCTCAAAGCAGGACATTCCACCCCTTATTCCATACCATTTGCGTCATGCTCAGATCACTAATACTTTGTCTATCAAATGTATCCATATACCATATATATATAAATATAAATATAAATAGATAGATGCAGGTTACTCAGTTATGATTTTATCAACAAAAGTTCACTAAGTCCATTTAGTTCATAACTGTAGAGTTTCATCTCTCATAGCAGAATCTCAGGGTAAGAAAGATGAATGAAATTCTCAGGGATGAATGAAATTTAGTGTGGTTCGTGCCCATGGGTATCATGTCCATCTCAAAGGGTTGTGCTGGATGTCACTTGACGAAGCTGGTTCAGGTTTCATCACCACTGTATTATCCTGAAAAACACTTATAGAACACTGTTAGTATCCTATAACAATATCATACAACTCAGAATTAAGTCTTCTCACCCAGAGTTACATTTCCTTGGGGTACACATTGAGTTTCTCCATTCTCCAGCATCACCCACCAAGTACATCCAGGTCCTTCAGCAAAAACAGTCCCACGAATGGGTTTGCCTTTGCCTGAGGCAGGAAAAACCCAAAGAGTTTTCCCTAACATATCCTTTCATGCACCACAGGGATTTTATCCCCTTCTACAGTATGTAAAAGGTCTGACTGAGCTGGACCAGCTCGACTGATGGATCCCCTGGTGTTAACTAACCAGGTAGCTTGTGCTAAATGCTTGTCCCAATTTTTAAAGGATCCACCACCCATTGCTTTCAGAGTAGCTTTTAACAATCCATTGTATTGCACAACTTTCCCAGAAGGTGATGCATGATAGGGGATATGACCTACCCACTCAATACCGTGCTCTTTTGCCTCATTACTTATAAGACTGTTTTTGAAGTGAGTCCCATTGTCTGACTCAATTCTTTCTGAAGCACCATGTCGCCACAAGACTTGCTTTTCGAGGCCTAGGATGGTATTTCGGACAGTAGCATGGGGTATGGCGTAGGTTTCCAACCATCCAGTGCTTCCTTCCACCATTGTAAGCACATAGCGCTTACCCTGATGGGTTTGAGGGAGGGTGATGTAGTCTATTTGCCAGGCCTCCCCAGATTTATATCTCAACCATCGTCCCCCATACCACAAAGGTTTTAACCTTTTAGCTTGCTTGATTTCGGCCCATGTTTCACAATTGTGGATAACCTGCGCAATAGCGTCCATGGTTGAATCCACCCCTTGGTCACAAGTCCATTTATATGTTGCATCTCTTCCTTGATGTCCTGAAGTGTCATGGGCCCACTGAGCTAAAAACAGTTCACCTTTATGTTCCCAGTCCAAATCTGTCTTGAAAATCTTAGCAGCTTGGTCCACTTGCTGATTGTTTTGATGTTCCTCATGGATGTTGACTCATGGGTACGTGGGCATCTACATGGCGTACTTGCCATAATTCAGCAGTCCAGATGGTTTTACCTTTGCGCTGCCAGTTGTTCTGCTTCCACTGCTGTAACCACCCCCATGGCCACCATCCATGAGTCAATATAGAGATAGAGTACTGGCCACTTTTCCCATTCAGCAATGTCTAGGGCCAGCTGGATGGCTTTTACCTCTGCAAATTGACTCCATTCACCTTGTCCTTCAGTCACTTCTGCGACCTGTCGTGTAGGACTCCATGCAGCAGCTTTCCACCTTCAGTGTTTTCCTACACTACGACAAGATCCATCAGTGAACAGAGCATAGAGTTTCTCATTAGGTGAGAGTTTGTTATATGGCGGGGCTTCCTCAGCACAGGTTACCACCTCCTCAGGTGGCATTTCGGAGTCTTTGCCTCCATGCCAGTTTGTGATCATCACTTCTACAATTCCTGGATGACTGGGGTTTCCTATTCGAGCTCACTGTGTGATTAAGGCAACCCACTTACTCCAGGTAGCATCGGGGGCGTGATGAGTAGAAGGAACTTTGCCTTTGGACATCCAGCCCAGCACTAGCCATCGGGGCACCAGGAGGAGCTGTGCTCAGGTACCAATTACCTCTGAAGCGGCTCCAACTCCTTCACATGCTGCCAAGATTTCTTTCTCAGTTGTAGTTGGCCTTGGAGCCTTTATAGCCTCGACTCCAGAATCCTAGGGATGCACCTCAAGTATCCCCTGGTGCGTTCTGCTAGAGGCTCCAGGTAGGTCCATTGTCACCTGCTGCAGTGGAGAGAACATTTTTAATGTCCTGTCCTGTTCCGACTGGTCTAAGAGCTACTGCATGCACGGTCTCTTCTTTACTTTGCTCAAAGGCCTGTCGTTGCTCAGGACCCCGCCTAAAATCACTTTTCTTTCCAGGCCCTTCATAGAGAGGTTTCACAGTCTGACTATAACCTGGAATGTGCATTCTCCAGAAACCCACAACACCTAAACCGGCTTGTGTTTCCTTTTTGCTAGTTGGTGGGGACATAGCTGTTCTTTTGTTAATCACATCCATTGGGGTCTGGCGATGACCATCTTGCCACTTGATTCCCAAGAACTGGATGTGTCCTGCAGGTCCCTTGACCTTACCTCTTTTTATGGCAAAACCCGCTTTCAGAAGGATCTTGGTTATTTTCTGACCTTTCTTGAAACCTTCCTGTGTATTGCAGGTGTCCTGGAGCCCCAGCCTTCTCCAGTGCAGTCTGGATCAGCCTATGGCAAATAGCAGGGCTGTCTTTCCACCCCGGGGGCAGTCCATACTGGATGCCTCTGCAGGCGAAAGCAAACTGTGGCCTGCACTCTGCTGCTAAAGGAAGAGAGAAAAATGCATTAGCGATGTCAATTGGAGCATACCATTTGGCTGCCTTTGACTCCAGTTCATGTTGCACTTCTAGCAGGTCTGGCACAGCAGCACTCAGTGGTGGTGTGGCTTCCTTCAGGCCACGGTAGTCTACTGAAAATCTCCCATCTCCATCAGACTTCCACTTCCATTCTCTCTTCACTCTGCTTTACCTTGCAACTCAAGCACTCGTGCTCGTGGTACCGGGGTAGATTTTCTACCCCGTTTACTGCTGTGCTCTCCACAGTTGCAGAGGCAAAGCCACAGGAAATCTCAGAGCGGGTCCTGCATCTCTTGGATCGGATTCGTGGGAGGGCGTTTTTAATTAATGATCGAGACACGGGACGGTTCAGGGGAAGAGTGGAATTCTTCCTCCACCCCAGAAAATTTAACAGTTTATAATTTTTCTTAGCTATTTCCTCATTTTCCTTGGCTGTTCTCTCAGTCATTTCCTCCATTTCCTCAGTCATTATTTCCACATCTGCCAGAGGAAGGGGACAAGAGGGACTGCTTTCATATTGCCGTGCCCTGTGTAATAAATAAAATCATGTTTGTTAATCAAATCAGGCTTTCTTAAAGGCTGGTGAAAAATTACAATGTTTTGACTCTTCACATACTTAAATCGCAGGCATCCGGTGTGCTATCTGGTGCACTTTGACACCTCAAGGCCTAAATCACAGGCATCCAGTGTGCTATCTGGTGCACTTTGACACCTCAAGGCCTAAATCACAGGCATCTGGTGTGCTTTAACACTTCAAAGGGAAGAGCTAAGTTGTGCGATAAGCTGAAAAGAGTCTCCCCAAGGACACCGATAAAGATGAGGAGCCTTCAGCCTCACCACCACCAGGAGGCAGGACAAGACCGACCCCCTAGCAACACGACGCTCAGACACAGAATATACCAGGATTGACACATATACGGGAACCAGAAGAGTATATAATCAGCTACTTTCGGGAAGTGGGTGTGCGCCGTTGGCGGAGCAAAGACTCCCCGGCCGCCCAGCGCTGTTTTGCTTGCTGCCGCTTGCTTAATAAACTAATTTGATTAATTGCACTGGTTCCTGTCAATTATTGGGCCTCAATCTATAACAAATTTGGTGCCGTGACTCGGATAGAGGCAATTTGGCTGTAAACCTCACGGGGGAGCGCCCCGCTGAGTAAGCGGCCCCTGTTGGGGGTTTTTACACCCAAAACCTCTACCGATGAACTCGAAATTCAAAGCAAATAAAAGCCAGCAACCCCGTAAACTTTGTGCACGAAGACCCGAACGAAGACTCAGGAGTGAGTAAGTATAGGCCGGTGATCCGTTCGGTTGGGGTTGGGTATCCCGGAGTGTGCCTGTGTGAGACGTCCACTTGAGGACGAAGCAAGTGCGGACCCCTTAGTAGTGCGGTTCCCATCTCCCGCGAGGGACTGGGCCACGAACAGGGGGAAAAGATTGTGTGTGTGTGTGAAGGCACTCCGGAAGATGGGACAGAAGAAAAGCAAGCCTTCTGATCCCATGGGTGGGTCGGTGCCTAAGGTTAGGTTACCCCAGATACCGCCAGACAGTCCGTTAGGATTAATGATTAAATATTGGGATGATTACCCTTCTAGGCAGGGTAAGGATAAAGCAAAAATGATACATTATTGTATGGAAGTTTGGGGTGGGAAACAAATTAGAAGTGACCACCTGTATTGGCCCGTTTTTGGGTCCCTTGAAGATTGGATATGCCAGGCTTTACATATTTATGTTAATTCTAAGGAACCCTTTAGCCTGGAGGAGAGTGAATATGCACACTTGTGGATAAGGTCAGAGACTACAGTAAATCTGTATCACTTGAGAGAGAAGAAACAGGGGGGTAGGAAAAAACCCAATTTGTAGCTAAATCATGGACGGACATTAGAAAGAAGCTGGAGAAAATGGAGGATTGGCAGGATAGGGGTTTGGATGAATTGTTAAGGGAAGCCCAGAAAGTGTATGTCCGCAGGGAGGAGGAAATACGTAAGAAACAAGCCAGAATGTTGGTAGCTGCAGTCAGAGAAGGGCAAAGGACGTCAACCCCTGGAAAAGGGTTTGAAGCTCGCCAGATAAGACAGGAGACCCGAAAACCTTTAAGAGGGAGAGAATGGGGAACTGTGGTTTGTTTTTATTGTGGAAGAAAAGGGCATGTTAAAAAGGACTGCAGAAAGAGAATGATGGATGAGAAAATGTTCAAAGACGACTAGGGGTGTCAGGGGCTCTATTTGCTGGGAACCCGAGAAAAAAAACAGAGCCCTTGACAAAACTAAAAGTGGGTCCCCAGCAACAAGAAATTGAGTTCCTAGTGGACTCGGGAGCAGAAAGATCTACCGTTCAAAAATTGCCCCAAGGATGTAAAATATCCTCGGCGACTATACAGGTTATTGGAGCAAAAGGAGAACCTTTTGGAGTACCTGTAATAAAGGATGTGTTTTTTGAAACCCATTCTAAGGTAGGGGTGGGGTCCCTGCTACTCATGCCTGAAGCAGACTATAATTTATTGGGCCGAGATTTGATGATTGAATTAGGAATTGGCTTAGAAGTGAAAAATGAAACACTAAAAATTAAACTGTGTCCCTTACGAGTAATAGATGAAGAGAAAATAAATCCTGAAGTCTGGTACACCCCGGAAACAGTAGGTAAGTTAGATATTGAACCCTTTTCAGTAACAATAAGGAACCCAGAAATACCAGTCAGGATAAAACAATACCCCCTTCCTAGAGAAGGGAGGCTAGGTTTGAAACCTGAGATCCAAAGATTACTTGAAAAGGGGTTGCTAGAACCCTGTATGTCTCCTTTTAATACTCCCATCCTGCCTGTAAAAAAGCCGGATGGAAAATATAGGTTAGTACATGACTTATGAGAAATTAACCAGAGAACAATAGCTAGATTCCCGGTGGTGGCGAATCCACACACCCTCCTGAGTCAAATAGGGCCCGATAATCAATGGTATAGTGTAATAGATCTGAAGGATGCATTCTGGGCATGCCCTCTCAAAGAAGATTGCCGAGATTACTTTGCTTTTGAATGGGAAGACCCAGATAACCATTGGAAACAACAATTACGGCGGACGGTATTGCCCCAAGGGTTTACCGAATCTCCGAACTTCTTCCGACAAGCCTTAGAACAAATCCTGAAGGGATGTGAGTTAAGTGAAGGAGTCACACTGGTCCAATATGTGGATGATTTGCTCCTAGCTGGTGATAGCGAAGAAAAAGTGAGGCAGGAGAGTATTAAGTTACTAAATTTTTTGAGTTTGCAAGGATTGAAGGTATCAAAATCAAAACTACAATTTGTTGAGAAAGAAGTAAAATATCTGGGACACAGATTAAGCAAGGGAACTAAGAAATTAGACCCCGAAAGGGTGAATGGCATATTGTCATTACCGGTTCCTAGAACTAAAAGACAGGTTAGGCAATTATTAGGTCTCTTTGGCTATTGCAGGCAATGGATTGAGAACTATAGCAAAAAGGTGAAGTTCCTCTACACCAAATTAACTAAGGATGGATTATTGAAATGGTCGGAGGATGATGATAAACAATTAGAAACACTAAAAACTGATTTAGTAAATGCCCCAGTTTTGAGCCTGCCAGATGTAAAGAAACCATTTTATCTATTTATCAATGTTGATGAAGGGACCGCATTTGGGGTATTAGCACAAGAATGGGCAGGAAGAAAGAAACCTGTGGGATACTTATCTAAACTCCTGGACCCCGTAAGTAGGGGTTGGCCTACCTGCCTTCAAGCGATAGTAGCCACAGCCCTTTTGGTAGAGGAAGCCCATAAAATTACCTATGGAGGAGAATTGAGGGTATTATCACCTCACAACATCAGGGGAATTTTGCAACAAAAAGCTGACAAATGGATAACAGATGCCCGGCTCCTAAAATATGAAGGCATCCTAATCTCCTCTCCCAAACTGGAACTCGAGGTAACAAGCGTGCAGAATCCAGCACAGTTTTTGTATGGGGAGCTGAGTGACAAAATAAATCATGATTGTCTTTACAACATTGAGGAGCAAACAAAAATCAGACCAGATTTAGATGAGGAAGAACTCGGAGAAGGAGAAAAGCTATTTGTAGACGGATCATCCCTGGTAGTTGAAGGAAAGAGAAAATCAGGATTTGCAATCATTGATGGAAAAACATTTAGTGTAATAGAATCAGGACCTCTGAGTCCTAGTTGGTCTGCACAGGCTTGTGAACTATATGCTGTAATAAGAGCCTTGCAACTTTTAAAAGGTAAAATTGGAACCATATATACGGATTCAAAATATGCCTTTGGCGTAGTGCATACTTTTGGAAAAATTTGGGAAGAAAGGGGTTTAATAAATTCTCAAGGAAAAGGATTAATACACCAGGAATTAATAATCCAGGTCTTACAGGCATTATGAGGACCAGCGGGAATAGCCGTAGTACATTTAAAAGGACACCAAAAAGGATTAAGCCCATTAGTCAGAGGAAACAATCTTGCTGATCAAGAAGCAAAAAGAGCGGCATTAATGGTGATCCAGACTAAAAGAACTCGGGAGGACTGTATAACTTGTGGAAAGGAATCAGACAAATTCCCATGTTATGAGTGTTGGAAGGATTTTGGAATCGATGCAGTCCCTTGCAGATGTCTAATTTATGATGGATGTGACAACCCCAAGTATAGCCATTGCCATCTACACGGAAAAATTCACTCAATCCTGAGTTTTACAGTGCAGGAAAAAGATAAGCTGACTCAGATGGGAATCAGGGAGACAGAAAAAGGAAAGTGGAAACTCCCGGATGGCCGGGAAGTTCTCCCAAAACCTCTGGCTTTGAAAATCATGCAAAAATTCCATGAGAACACCCATTGGGGAACTCAGGCGTTAGTGGATCAGTTTGCCACAAAGTATATGTGCATTGGTGTATACAATATAGCAAAGAGAATAGTTAGCGAATGTATGACATGCAAAAGGGTCAATAAACATCAGTTACGGGAAAAAGCCCTGGGGGGAAGAGAACTGGCTCACAGACCATTTGCTAAAATCCAGCTAGACTTCACTGAACTTCCAAAGGTGGGACGATATAAATACTTATTAGTAATCATAGACCACCTAACCCATTTTGTGGAAGCATTCCCGACAGCTAGAGCCACCGCTCAAACCGTAGTGAAGACTTTGCTGGAAAATATAATCCCTAGGTATGGATCCATTGAGGTAATAGACTCTGATAGGGGCTCACATTTTGTTTAAAAAATAGCAAGGGAAGCTCTCTCCTCTTTGGGGACAAAATGGGAATATCATACTCCCTGGCATCCACAAAGCTCGGGAAAGGTAGAAAGAGTAAATGGGGAAATAAAGACACAGCTCACAAAATTGATGTTAGAAACTAAGATGTCATGGGTAAAGTGCCTCCCCTTAGCACTATTGAATATAAGAACACAGCCCCGAACTGATGTAGGAATTTCCCCCTTTGAAATGTTATATGGGATGCCATAGGATTTAGAAATTCCGCAGGACCACCCCCAACTTGAAAATTCACAAATTAGACCTTATATAATTCAACTCATGGCTAGGAGAGTAAAGCTGCGGAATAAGGGCTTAGTAGTACAGAGACCCCCCTTGGATGTAGCCATGCATAACATAAAGCCAGGAGACAAAGTGCTAATCAAATCATGGAAAGAGTCCTCATTAACCCCCCGTTGGGAAGGGCCCTATCTCGTTTTACTCACCACAGAAACAGCCATCCGGACAGCAGAGAGAGGCTGGACTCATGCGAGCCGTGTAAAAGGACCATTAAAAGACTATTCTTGGGAAGTGACAAGCCCGCCTGGAGATCTGAAGATTGCCTTCAGGAGGTTGTAAATGGACACACATATAACTGTGGTACAAGTGAGCGACTACAGCATATCGGCGGGGTACGGTTACGGTGATACAGGGGACATAAGAATCAAGTGTGACATTCTGAGCTGTAACTGTTATCCTTTTTATTTGTTTTATTTGTAAAGGGTGTCGAGAACGGAGGGGGACCCATTGGCGTTACGGGATACCCCCTCGAGGGGTTTGCCAACCTTGTGGGGACAAAGAGCGTGAGCTCACCAAATTGGCTCTAGACATAAAAATATTTCATGGTGAAATCCAGGAGCAATCTAGTGAATGGCGGGAGATATTTGCACGGGGTATTAAACCCGAGTACGATTGCTATCACCCTAGCGAGCCTGCTCCATTTGTAATTGACATTATTAAAGTGTGTTGTCGCAAGACACTTAAAGGGGTTCAGTGCGATTCACCTGAAATGCACAGAAGCAAGCGACTAAAAATTGCATTTATTCTCCTGAAGACTACCCCTGCTGCCGAGAAGATGATACCCCTCGTGGCTCGAAGCAACCGAGTCGACGAGCGAGGCAGAGGAGTAAAAAGCTGTGGAGAACAGAACCCACAGAGTGGGACTGTACAAAGCCACTGGGAGGACTGCCTCAGTGTTAACCAAGGGAATCGCACGAAATGCCCCAGGAGGAGTGATAGCATTGAAAAGGACTGGGTAATTGGAGTGAGTGTTCAAACTAAACTTATTAACCGGCCGGGTTTCCACCCTTCTCGCCACACTCTAATTCTAATTTTACTAAATCTTGTAGGTGTCTTATTGTTTGCACAGCAAGGGGGGTTGTGTGTTGCTCTGGATGAGGAATGCTGCGTATATGCAGATCACACTGGAGTAGTTAGAGACACCATGACAAAACTACGAGAAGGATTAGAAAAAAGAAAGAAAGAAAGAGAAGCACAGCAAAATTGGTATGAATCTTGGTTCAATTATTCCCCATGGATGACTACGCTATTGTCTACCATCGCGGGACCTATGATACTATTAATTTTGGGATTAACATTTGGCCCTTGTATATTGAACAAAGTAATTGAAATTGTAAAGGGCAGACTGGAAGCTGCCCATTTAATGCTTATCAGGGCTAAATACGAGCCATTAGATAAGGAACCAGCAATAGGAGTAACATTAGCTTTAAGTCACGCTGAACTCCAAAGATTTGATGAACAAAATGGTAAATAAAAAAAAAAAAAGGGGGGGATTGTAATAAATAAAATCATGTTTGTTAATCAAATCAGGCTTTCTTAAAGGCTGGTGAAAAATTACAATGCTTTGACTCTTCACATACTTAAATCGCAGGCATCCGGTGTGCTATCTGGTGCACTTTGACACCTCAAGGCCTAAATCACAGGCATCCAGTGTGCTTTAACACTTCAAAGGGAAGAGCTAAGTTGTGCGATAAGCTGAAAAGAGTCTCCCCAAGGACACCGATAAAGATGAGGAGCCTTCAGCCTCACCACCACCAGGAGGCAGGACAAGACCGACCCCCTAGCAACACGACGCTCAGACACAGAATATACCAGGATTGACACATATACGGGAACCAGAAGAGTATATAATCAGCTACTTTCGGGAAGTGGGTGTGCGCCGTTGGCGGAGCAAAGACTCCCCGGCCGCCCAGCGCTGTTTTGCTTGCTGCCGCTTGCTTAATAAACTAATTTGATTAATTGGACTGGTTCCTGCCAATTATTGGGCCACAATCTATAACAGTGCTGACCTGTGAGGCGTTCGGGATGAGCAGCAGCTGCTGTGCCGGGGGAGCAGGGCTCATCCTGGCTCGAGAGACAGAACAACCCCCCTAGAGGCCCCCATCTGGTGACCTCTGAGGGGTTCTGTGCTTTGGGGCTTTGGCTCTTCTGCCTCCTGCTGGCTGTCAGCTGGAGAAGGTGGAGCTCTCTGCAGAGATGCAGGGCGCTTGGTGTGGGCTTTTTTAATCTGGGGTTTTTTTAAGCAGTAAATGGAAGGCCTGGTTGCTCAGGGCTCAGCCGTCTCCCATTGCACAGAGGTGTTAAATCTGCTTGAAGCTGTCCCGTGGGCAGAATTCTGTTGGTGCTGCTCCGGCAACAGGGTTTTCCACATTACCCTTTGGAAGCGTTTTCAAGCTCAGCCCAGCAGAGGTGTGAGAGGGCTTTGTGTTTCGGCTGCTGGTGGCCCATGGGAGGAACTGTTTTTTGCTCCTCCTTTGTCGCAGGCCGTTGTGCCTTCTTCCTGCTGTGGGCAGGCTGCAGGATGGATGGAGGAGCCGTGGGACAAAGTCACCTTCCCTCTGGGGGCCAGGGTCGTTCTCTGACATGGGCTGTAGCCAGCACAAAGCTCACTGCAGATGTTTGGTGCTGCCACACGTTCCTGGTGGGTGTATGAAGGAGGCTGTGCTGCTAATGCAGCGAGCAAGGGCTGGTGCTCATGAGAGTGGCCGGAGTGCAAAGCCTGTCCTTGTGTTTGGTGTGTGGGTGGGAGTTCAGACTGAAAGACAGAGTGATGTGACAAGTGTGGGGTGTTTGGTGTGAGATGGCACTCTCTGACCTCTGCTTCCTCCCCTATAGCTGCCCCATCTTCCCCATGTGTTTGGGACCCTGGTTGCAGCCTCTCCAGCTCCACAGTCATAGAATCGGGTCATACGGAGGTTGGAAGCGTGTCCAGGGGAGCGAGGAGCTGTGAATCCTGCGTTGCGGCTGCCTGAGCTGGAAGGCTTTCATGGGCGAGTACAGTGCTTGGATCGCCAGAGCTGTCGCTTCGACATCCTTCAGCAGCACTAAAGCAGCTTTGAAGAAAACCACTAGCCAAGAACTCGCTGGGAAAGGCCAAGTCAGGAGAACAGGAAAGGCTGATTGCAGGAGAGTGTGATGTGTATACAGGGAGAAGTAAGTCAGAAAAAGTTGAGCTGCTTGAATGTCCAAGTTAAACAAGGGACAGGTATGAATGAAAATACCCTTTCAGCGGGGCTGTGGCACCTGGTGGGGGCCCATTCCCGCTGACCACCCCTGTGCTCCCTCCCCTCCCACACAGGCACGGAGCGGGGCTGGAGAAAGAGCTTTTAATGGAAAAACACAAGAGAAAAGGTCCTAACAAAGCCACTCTAAGCCCCCCTCCCTCAA